>NC_053433.1:76141231-77341231 GCF_007990345.1 Gossypium hirsutum
ACTTAGCTTCCCAACAATTACAAATCAAATACTAACATTAGCATTTCACCTAATAGCTAGCTACCAAGCCTTAATTTAACATATAATTCACCCATATCATATTCAGCTATATATACATTTACCATATTTCCATTTCAGCATATATAACTAACATTTATTCCGAAATTTTTAATATCTAATTGCTTAAACTTCTTCGGATGTCGTCGACTAATTGATCGGCTACTCAACTACTTTCCGATTTTCCCCGATCTAAGTCCAATTTCTTGGTTTCTTGATCTTAACATATTCAAATAAATCTCGTTTAACATATTCATTCAATTAGTCTAATAACGCATAAATGGGTAAATACATTTACCCCTAATTTCGCACTTTCACAATTAGTCCTTATTCACAAAACACCAAAACACAAAATTGGTCACACTCCTTAAGGCCGAATCTTCCTAGTACCCATATAAGTCCATACATTTCATTTATTCCACCTTTGAGTCCTTCAAAAATTTATTTTTGTAATTTAGCCCTAACTACTCAAAATCACCAAAAACTTCAACACAAAACATATTAATCTTTAACATATCTTTCATTTTTCATCAACAACTATCAAAAAGCTCAAGCACTCATCAATGGCAAAACACAAATCATCATCAATTCACAAAATTGAACCATGGGTTTAAAGAACACAAAGCAATGATATCAAAAATGTGAAAATTATCAAAACCAAACAAAAGACTAACCTTCCTTAGGTTTCAAATGACCGAATGCTATCCTCCTCTCTACTCTCTACAACCGGCCAAGATGAACAAGGTGATAACCTCTCTCCTTCTTCTTTTTTTTTCTTTTAGTATCCTTAATATTTCTTTTATCATTTCTTTTCTTTTACTTAAACTAATGTCCACTTCATGGAACTTTACCACATAGTCTAATATAAGCTCCATCATGGCCGGCCACTATGTATAAAAAAAGGGGTATTTGACATGCAAAGTCAATATTTTCACTCCTTGCTTAAATTGGTCCTTATAAATTACCCTATCACATTTTTTACAACTTTCTCACATAAGTCCTATGGACTAAATTCACATGCAATTGACTAAATCGAAGCTTGAAATTTTCCACACATTCATAATCACATATTTTAGACAATAATATCACATTCAAACATTTTGGTGACTCGGTTTAGCAGTCCCGAAACCACTTCCCGACTAGGGTCAGTTTTGGGCTGTCACAACTCTCCCCCACTTAAGAAATTTTCGTCCCCGAAAATCTTACCGGTAAATAGGTGGTATCGTTCTTTCACGAGCTCTCGGTCCCAAGTAGCTCTCGATCCCGTGTTGAGCCATAACCTTTACTAGCGAACTCTTTTGTTTCGCACTCCTTCACTTCACGAGCTAGATACGCATCGTTCTTCTCATAGCTCATATGACTGAATTTCAACCTCTGATGGCTATTATATGCGATGGATCAGATCGTAGCGTCGAAGCATCGAACATGAAAGACGTCATGAATCTTTCAAGCTCCGGGGGCAAATCATCTATACGCAACCGGACCAACTCGTTCGGAGATTTCGTACGGCCCAATGAATCTTGGCCTCAACTTGCCCTTACGGCCGAACCTGAGTATCTTTTTCCAAGGTGAAACCTTAAGGAACACTTTGTCTCCCACCTGATACTCGATGTCTTTTCGTTTCAAATCTGCGTACGACTTCTGACGATCCGTGGCTACCTTCAGACTTTCACGGATTACCTTTACTTTCTGTTCAGCATCTTTAATCAAATCAACTCCGAAATTTTACTTTCACCGAGCTCGGTCCAAAACAATGGTGTACGGCATTTACGACCGTACAAAGCCTCGTAAGGTGCCATCTTAATACTTGATTGAAAACTATTGTTGTAAGCGAATTCAATCAAAGGTAAGTACCGTTCCCATGAACTACTGAACTCGAGGATGCAACATCTCAACATATCCTCAAGTATCTGAATTATCCGCTCGGATTGACCATCGGTTTGGGGGTGAAAAGCAGTGCTAAAATGCAGCTTGGTACCCAGAGCTTCTTGCAATTTCTTCCAAAATCGTGAGGTGAATCTCGGATCTCTATCCGACACGATAGAAACAGGTACCCCGTGTAATCTCACAATTGATAAACGTACAATTCAGCTAGTTTATCCAATGAAAAATCCGTACGTACGGGGATGAAATGAGCCGACTTAGTCAGTCTATCAACAACAACCCATATCGCATCCTTCTTACTTTCTGACAAGGGCAGTCCGGACACAAAGTCCATTGTGACTCGATCCCATTTCCACTCGGGTATCATGATCGGCTGGAGTAATCCTGAAGGCACTTGATGTTCCGCTTTCACTTGTTGACATATTAAACATCTCGAAACAAAGTCGGAGATGTCCCGT
The DNA here is from genome assembly GCF_007990345.1 of Gossypium hirsutum. Classification (NCBI taxonomy): domain Eukaryota; kingdom Viridiplantae; phylum Streptophyta; class Magnoliopsida; order Malvales; family Malvaceae; genus Gossypium; species Gossypium hirsutum. Next base: position 76,143,631 of record NC_053433.1, read on the forward strand.
TTCATACCATGCCACCAAAATTGACGTTTCAAATCGTTGTACATTTTCGTACTCCCGGGTGAATTGACATTCGGCTACAATGGGCTTCGTTCAGAATCATCGAAATGAGTTCCGAATTCCTTGGAACACACAAACGATTTTTGAACCTCAAACAATCATCGTCATCAATTTGAAACTCTGATCCCTCGTTCGGAAAACACTTAGCCCGTTTTGCAACCAATTCATCATCGACTTTCTGAGCTTCACGAATTTGGTGAGTCAATAATGGTTTAGCTTTTAATTCAGCTACTAACACATTGTCTGGTAGAACAGACAAATGCACGTTCATCGCTCGTAAAGCAAACAATGACTTCCGGCTTAAGGCGTCCGCAACCACATTAGCCTTTCCTGGGTGGTAATCAATGACAAGCTCGTAATCTTTCAACAACTCAAGCCAACGTCTTTGTTGCAGATTCAAGTCTCGTTGAGTCATCAAATATTTGAGACTTTTGTGGTCCGAAAATACATGGCACTTCTCACCAAACAGATAATGTCGTCATATTTTTAAAGCAAATACGATGGCAGCTAGTTCGAGATCATGGGTCGGATAATTCCTCTCGTGTGGCTTCAATTGTCTCGACGCATAGGCCACGACTCGACCTTCTTGCATCAATACGCAACCCAACCCAAGTAGGGATGCGTCACTATAAATGACAAACTCTTTACCTGATTCGGGTTGCACCAAAATTGGAGCTTCAGTCAAATGAGTTTTCAGTTGGTCGAAACTTTTCTGACATTTCTCCGTCCACTCGAACCTAACATCCTTTTGAAGTAGCTTCGTCATTGGTGTGGCTATCATCGAGAAACCCTTCACAAATCGTCGGTAATAACCGGCGAGCCCCAAAAAGCTCCGAACTTCAGTAACATTTCTCGGAGGTTTCCAGTCAAGTATGGCTGAAATTTTGTTCGGGTCAACTCGAATACCCGACGCGGATACCACATGACCCAAGAAGCTAACCTCTCTTAACCAGAACTCACACTTACTGAACTTAGCATATAACTGCTTATCCCGCAAAATTTGCAGCACTAGCCTCAGATGCTCAGCATGTTCGGTCTCATCTCTTGAATAGACCAAAATGTCATCAATGAACACAACTACGAACCGATCCAAATACGGTCTGAAGATCCGATTCATCAAATCCATAAATACTGCAGGGGCATTAGTGAGCCCAAACGGCATCACTAAGAATTCGTAGTGACCATATCTCGTTCTGAAGGCAGTTTTAGGAATATCGGAATCTCGAATTCGCAACTGATAATAGCCCGATCTCAAATCTATTTTGAGAACACTGAGGCTCCCTTCAGTTGGTCGAACAAATCATCGATGCGCGGCAACGGATATTTGTTCTTTATCGTCACTTTATTCAGCTGACGATAGTCAATGCACAACCTCATGGTTCCGTCCTTCTTTTTCACGAACAATACTGGTGCACCCCAAGGTGAGAAACTTGGGCGAGCGAAACCTCTATCCGTCAGTTCTTGCAACTGAGCTTTCAACTCCTTTAACTCGGTTGGTGCCATACGATACGGAGCTATCGAAATCGGCGTAGTCCCAGGTACAAGCTCAATACCAAACTCTACCTCCCGAACAGGTGGTAAACACGGTAATTCTTCCGGAAAAACATCCGGGTATTCACAAACCACCGGCACAGATTCGGGTTTCTTTTCTAATTCTTTGTCACCAAGTACATACGCAAGGTATGCTTCGCACCCTTTTCTTACATATTTCTGTGCCAACATTACTGATATTACAGCTGGCATCCCCTCCAAGTCCGCGGACTCAATTTGGATTACTTCGTTATTTGCGCACCTCAAATCAATAGTCTTGCTCTTGCAATTCACAACCGCCTCATGCGTGGTCAACCAATCCAAACCAAGGATAACATCAAATTCATCAAACGGCAAAAGCATTAAGTCCGCCGGAAAACAGGAACCTCGAATTTCCAGGGGACATTTCTTACACACTTTGTCGACAAGCACATAACGACCCAAGGGATTTGACACCCGAATTACGAACTCAGTAGACTCAATAGGTAAAGTCTTACTGGATGCTAAGGTTTCACATATGTAAGAATGAGTAGAACCGGGGTCAATCAAAGCAATTACATTAGTATCAAAGAGAGTGAATGTACCGGTAATAACATCAGGCGAAGAAGCATCCTCGCGGGCACGTATAGCATATGCTCTAGCAGGTGCACGAGCCTCGGATCTGGTCGTAGCATCTCTAGATCCTCTCTGACCACCACTAGCATTGCCCATATTTCTAGATGGTCTACCTCGAGCAGTGGTAGCACCCGGTTTCCCACTCTGATTTACATTCTGTTCAGACAGCCTCGGGCAATCTTTAATGAAGTGGTCCACTGATCCGCACTTGTAACAGGAGCGGTCATGGAATCTACAACTCCCCAAATGCCATTTACCGCAATGTCGACATTCCGTTCGGCCTCGACGTTCATTCCCAACACTGGCGACTGAAGTGCCTCGTGTACCCACAGGGGGTCGATCACGATCTCGTCTAAAAAGGCCCGAAGTGCTTTTAGACCGGCCCACATCATCTCGAAATTTCTTCGATGCCTGTTGAAGAGACTTTCCCGAGGATCTTTTACGAAACTCCCCAGTTCCCACATCAACTTTTTGTTTTTCCTTTCTAAGCTCTTCGGCTTTACAAGCTCGCTCGACAAGTACTACGAACTCTCGTATTTCAAGAATGCCAACGAACATTTTTATATCTTCATTCAGCCCATCTTCGAAGCGTTTACACATGACAGCCTCGGACGAAACACATTCCCGAGCGTATCTACTAAGTCTAACAAATTTTCGCTCGTAATCAGTAACTGACATAGAACCTTGCTTAAGCTCAAGAAATTCCTTCCGTTTTTGATCAACAAATCTCTGACTGATATACTTTTTCCGAAACTCAGTTTGGAAAAACTCCCAAGTTACTTGCTCCCGGGGCACAACAGAAGTCAGAGTACTCCACCAATAGTAGGCAGAATCACGTAGCAAGGAGATAGCACACTTTAGGCATTCATCGGGTGTACAAGATAGCTCATCGAGTACCCGGATAGTGTTGTCCAACCAAAGTTCAGCTTGCTCGGCATCGTCGCTATCCGTAGCTTTAAATTCAGTAGCCCCATGTTTTCGGATTCGGTCAACTGGGGGCTTATTTGACCTTATTTGGTCAGTTACCGGAGGTATTGTAGGTGCGGGGGTGGTGTTTGTCGGGAATGGAGGTTGTGGAACAGCCGTATTAGTTCGAATGTATTGGTTGAACCAATCATTCATCACGCTATAGAAAGCTTGTCTAGCTTCATCATTCGGGTTACTCGCATTAGGTTGAGAGTCCACCGGCGCTGTCCCTTGTGCGGGAGCAGGCGCTACACTCTCAAGATCATCAGCTACCGCTCGGTCGGGATCGGGATCCATTACTATAAATAAACACATTTGCAAATGTCAGAAATCACCACACTATCAATTAATCACATAAAATGGCATGTATAGCTAGACCCCAACACATTACGGTAGTCCTAGAATCGACTAAACCGTAGCTCTGATACCAATCAATTGTAACACCCCGAACCCGAGACCGTCACCGGAGTCGAATACGAGGTGTTGACAGACTTTTAAAAATTTTTCCAGACACTGCCCAGTCTGAGTACTAGTCGCTTCAAAAATCATATCTTGAGTTTCACAACTCGAAAATCAGTTTTGTGATTTTTCCCTGAAACTAGACTCATGTCCCCACCTATGTAATTTTTTCTAGAATTTTGGTCGGGCCAATTAGTACAGTTTATTAGTCAAAGTCTCCCATGTTACAGGGATCGACTACCCTGACCTTTGCGCATTACGACTTGGATATCTCCTTGTACAGGGCTCCAATACTGATGCCGTTTGTTTCTATGGAAACTAGACTCAGAGAGGAATCCATGCATATATGGTATGACCCCTAATTATCTCTGGTCAATTTATAGTGAATTTCCAAATGCGGAACAGGGAATCCAGAAACTGTTCTGGCCCCGTTCCACAAGAACCCGAATATCTCTTACTGTACTGTTCATATGATTGTTTCGTTACTTCCATATGAAAGTAGGTTCATCAAGGTTCGATTACATAATTTATTCACTATTTAATTCCACTCCTACGAATTTTTGTGATTTTTCAAATCTACACCACTGTTGCTGTCAGCATCTGTTTTCAAGGTAAACTTTACCTATTTTGTGGTTACCATGGACCAACTAGGGTTTTGCCATACATAGGTCCACATGTGATCATATTTAGCCATTCCAATGGCTGATCATTAGCCCAACACTTCCATTTCAAACCATAGTCACATCGTGAAACCATATATACATACATAAACACAAATGGTCTAATGCCATACTCCACTTCTACAAGCCATTTTCGCATGGCTTTACACACATACATCACAAAAGAACTTAAACAACAGGGGTAGTCCTATACATGCCATATCCAGAGTTCAACTAAAAGAGTACCAAAAGAGCTTGATAGTGTAGATGACTTCGACTTCGCTGATCCCGAATCCGATAGCTAACGAACAAAATCTATAAAACAGAGAGCCAAAGCAACCGGGTAAGCATTTTAAGCTTAGTAAGTCTCAAGTAATGAAATCGGCTTTGACTACAGTATTACATTCACATAGCTAACTAAGTCACTTTATTAACACACATTCTCATAATCATACTTACTTCACACTTCATCAACATATATACACAAGGTATCAACCTTTCTAAAAGCCGAAAATTCGTTAGCCGATCGCACGAATACTATTTAAAACGAATCGACTTTTCCAATGCACATGCAAACATACCTTATCGTTCGGGTTGGTTGAGCATATTTATTGAATTAGTTACAGCACAAAACGCTCACATTCAAACCCAAGTTTCTTCGGTATTTAACCGAATACAGCCGCAAACACATTTGCCTTCGGGTCTTAACCCGGACATATCAACTTGCATAATTGCCTTCGGGTCTTAGCCCGGATATATCATCTCGCATAATTGCCTTCGGGTCTTAGCCCGGATATATCAACTCGCATAATTGCCTTCGGGTCTTAGCCCGGATATATCAACTCGCATAATTGCCTTCGGTTCTTAGCCCGGATATATCAACTCGCATAATTGCCTTCGGGTCTTAGCCCGGATATATTCCAATGCTCATGCACACATATATCAATAATCATAACACATCCATATCATTTCTTCGTTACTAAGGCTCAAACACAAAACATTTATTAAACCTTTCAAATTTCGGCTCGGTAGCCACACACAAAGAGCATAATTTCAATTGGCTTTATAACATAGTCTCTAAGCACATTCGACTATCCGTCATAGTATGACTATTCATTTCAATATAATTCAAGTAGGGTCATTACTCGAAGACTTACCTCAAATGTCGTCGAACGACTTCAACGGCTATTCAATTACTTTTTCCTTCCCTTTATCGGATCTAGTTCCCCTTTGCTCTTGAGCTTAAGTTCAACAAAATTTAAAATAGTCATTAATCGACTATTCAAGTATTACTTTCAGAATAATATATATATTGATCCGACTTTCACACACATAGATTATAGTAAGCTTTATAATAATCAATAAATAATTCATTGGCAAACTTTCATTAATGTTTACAACAAAATCACATATTCACTACGAGCTGTTTTCCTGAGCAGTAGTTACTAAATTATTTATAACTGGAGCTACTAAACTCCAAATCACTTGCCGTTAATTTTCCCTGAATATAGACTCGTATATTTTCCATCCATAAAATTTTTAGAATTTTAGGCTTGGCCAATCAATACCAGATTTTTCTTGAAGTTTCCCCTGTTTCACTGTTTGACTATTCTGACCACTCTTCACTACGAATCCAATTTCTCACTTTACAGAATTCAAAATGTGTGTATTTGATCTCATTAGAAACTAGACTCATTAAGGAGTCTAAGCATATAAATTTTATCTTATAATCATTTTTGTAAAATTTATAATGATTTTCTAAAAACAGAACAGGGAATCCAGCAGTCATTATGACTCAGCCCCACAATACTTCAAATATCTCAAGATCGGTAACTCTTTTGTTTTTATAGTTTCTTTTGTAAGAAAATAGACTCTTCAAGCTTTAATTACATAATTCACTCAGCTTCTAATTCAACTCCTACAATTTATGGCGATTTTCCAAAATCACCTTACTGCTGCTGTCCCCAAACAGATTATTACCAAATCAAATACTAACATTAGCATTTCACCTTAATAGCTAGCTTACCAAGCCTTAATTTAACATATAATTCACCCATATCATATTCAGCTATATATACATTTACCATATTTCCATTTCAGCATATATAACTAACATTTATTCCGAAATTTTAATATCTAATTGCTTATAACTTTCTTCGGATGTCGTCGACTAATTGATCGGCTACTCAACTACTTTCGATTTTCCCCGATCTAAGTCCAATTTCTTGGTTTCTTGATCTTAACATATTCAAATAAATCTCGTTTTAACATATTTTCATTCAATTTAGTCTAATAACGCATAAATGGGTAAATTACATTTTTACCCCTAATATTTCGCACTTTCACAATTTAGTCCTTATTCCACAAAACACCAAATACACAAAATTTGGTCACACTCCTTAAGGGCCGAATCTTCCTAGTACCCATATAAGTCCATACATTTCATTTATTCCACCTTTGAGTCCTTCAAAAATTTATTTTTGTAATTTAGCCCTAAGTACTCAAAATCACCAAAAACTTCAACACAAAACATATTAATCTTTAACATATCTTTCATTTTTCATCAACAACTATCAAAAAGCTCAAGCACTCATCAATGGCAAAACACAAAATCATCATCAATTCACAAAATTGAACCATGGGGTTTAAAGAACACAAAGCAATGATATCAAAAATGTGAAAATTATCAAAAACCAAACAAAAGACTAACCTTCCTTAGGTTTCAAATGACCGAATGCTATCCTCCTCTCTACCTCTCTACAACCGGCCAAGATGAACAAGGTGATAACCTCTCTCCTTCTTCTTTTTTTTTCTTTTAGTATCCTTAATATTTCTTTTATCATTTCTTTTCTTTTACTTAAACTAATGTCCACTTCATGGAACTTTACCACATAGTCTAATATAAGCTCCATCATGGCCGGCCACTATGTATAAAAAAAGGGGTATTTGACATGCAAAGTCAATATTTTCACTCCTTGCTTAAATTGGTCCTTATAAATTACCCTATCACATTTTTTTACAACTTTCTCACATAAGTCCTATGGACTAAATTCACATGCAATTGACTAAATCGAAGCTTGAAATTTTCCACACATTCATAATCACATATTTTAGACAATAATATCACATTCAAACATTTTGGTGACTCGGTTTAGCAGTCCCGAAACCACTTCCCGACTAGGGTCAGTTTTGGGCTGTCACATTGAGATTGGTTTGAATGCCTATTGATGCTATGTTATATGTCATTTGACATGTTTAGGTTGATGCAAATTTGGGTGAGAAAGATGGCTTCGAAAATAGCCTATTTTTGTCCTCATGGGCAGAGACACGGGCGTGTGTCTCAGCAGTGTGTGACACACGGTTAGGTGACATAGCCGTGTGTCCCCTAGTATTTAATTAGAAAACAAGTTAGTAGCTCCACACGGGCCAGCACATGGGCGTGTGACTTGGCCATGTGGCATAAGTCAGTATACCCTATAGTTTTAGCATGGCCTAACACATGGCCTGGCACATAGGCGTGTGAGGCCATTTCAAAGTGTACACGGGCTAGTCACACGGGCATGTGGTTGGCCGTGTGGCCCAAGTCAGAGAGTTACACGGGGTAGGACACGGGCTGAGACACGGCCATGTGATTCCATTTCGAATGTCCACACAGCCTGTGGCACAAGCGTGTCTTTGGTCGCACGGCTAGGCCATATGGGTCCTTTGTACTTTGAAAATTTTCTATGTTTTCCAAAATTTTTCCTAAGTTCTCAGTTTAGTCCCAAACCACTTCTAATGTTTGATTTGAGCCTCGACGGCTCGTATTATGGACTATATGATTGTATTTGTATGGGTTATAATTGATATAAGAATTGTAATTCAAATTGTACGATTGTTTATGAAATTAGTCTGGTAAGGCTTTGTAACTCTATTTCAGCAACAGATACGGGTTAGGAGTGTTACACAAGCCATGTAACTCACTATTTTTGAATTAGTGTCACACGAGCCATAGACACGAGCATCTATCTAGGCCCTGTGAGAGTTATTTTGAGATTATATTCACACGGACGTGTGCTTGGTCGTGTGTCAGACCGTGTAACTTACTATTTTGAGAAACACAATTGTGTGCTAGGTCATGCAACAGGTTGTCTGTGGCATTAAGAGGGCCACACAGACGTGTGCTGGGTTGTATGGACCACATGGGCCAAACACTCAGGCCATGTGAATCCACATGGGCGTGTGGGACAAAATGCTAAAATTTTCCCTAAGGTCTAAGTGTTGTTCAAATCGAATATAGGCCTTCTGTAGGGTCTGTATGATCTGAATTAGACTGTATATTTTAATATTCAATATTCTAAGGATGAATAATTGATTATCTATACATATAATTGATGTGATAACTGTTAAATGATCTGTATTACCTTATTGAATTGTACGTGGATAATTGTATGTACATCATTGATATCTGACATTTGTAATTTGTGTCTGCATTGGGTGGGAATGATATAAAGAAGAACATGTTGGCAGTTTAATGATATGCCGAATTGAGTGGCTGAGCCACAAATCTGTATTTAATTCTGGTGATTTATCGCGTACTGATCTGACAGCTAATCTGTAATCATTCTGAAACATGTTATACTGACACTAGGTGATGTGTAGGGCTGGATGGGTATTTAATACCCTATATGGTGTGTTGGGATGGTCAAAAATGGTATGTAGCAGATGGGGATAGGACATTTCATCTGTATTTAATACCCTATATGATTTGTTCTGTTCCATAACTGTAACAAATATCCTCTATTCTGACTTCATATTCGAAATCGAGAAATGTCTGAATAAAGAGAAAATGCGTAACAACCCTTTTTCAGTAAAATCGAAACAGTGGTTTTGGGACCACAAATTCGAGTCAGAAAGAAAATTTATTTTAAAATTATTGCATGGTCTGCATCATATAGGAAAGACGTACAAAAATTTTAATAAGAAAATTTTACTGATTTCATGTTTAATTATGGAAAGGACCAAATTGCATAAAATGAAAATTTTGAGTTCTAGTAGCTATAAGTATCAAATAGCTATGGAATTCAAAACTTGAGGTCCTTATATGGTTATTAGACCATTAAGAAAAGTTAGTAGATATTTTTGATGATTCATCCATGGAAATTCAGAAAAAGAAAAGGACTAAATTGGAAATTGAAATAAATAAAAAATGATAAATAAAATAAATGTTTAATATCATCATTTACATCTTCTTCCCCAAATCCTATGGAAACCTTAGGAAAGAGAAAGAAAATCAAGCAAGTTTAATTAGGTAAACAATCATCTCCCGTTTTTAGTAATTTTCATATTTCTGATATCGTAATAACTTAATCTATCTATTTTGGGGATCAATTTGAAAAGATATTAAAGTATTGAAATTTTTCCATGGATGAATATACTGAATATTTGAAATTTATCCTAAAAAAACGAAAGGTTGTTGATAGATAAACAACTTTTGTAAAGTGAATTTTCATGAAATTGTGATTTAGAGGCTAAATTGTAAATATGTAAAATTCATGGAAAATATCCATTTTTTATGAAATACATGTGCTTTAAATGTTATATGAAAAAATCAGTTATGCTTGGAATAAGGATTAAATTGCACGAATTTTATTTTCCGAGCCTAGGAACGAAATCGTCATTTATGAAAAGTATAGGGGCAAAATGATAATTTTTCCTAGGGTGTGAATTGAATTAAATTGAGTATGAAATGGATTAAATTGATGTTAAATTCATTTATATAGATCTGGATAGACCTAGTACGAAGTTGCATCGAGGAAAACAAAGAGTATCAGATTAGTAGATCCTTGTATACGAACATTTATCAAGGTAAGTTCGTGTAACCAGATCATGTATATAAATATGTTTGGAATTTAATGTTGCATATGAATGAATTGTATAAATTTTTAATGTATAAAATCAATTACATGCCTGATATTGCTTGATAAGTATAAGTCTCGTTTAAATAGATGGAATTCAATGGATACAGGATTTCCTGATTGATTGTGGTCTTGCGTATGTTGTTGACACACAATAGCTCGAAAGAGAATCCTGTTATAAGCCCTCTCGATGCTTCCTATTACATGGTTCATGTGAGCATCCTAATCGGTAGTAATCCTGCATGTGTTGTGGACTATCGCAACTCTTTATGAGCGTCTTGTTATACGATCGGTTGCGATCCTGCATATATTGTGGACACAAACGCAGCTCTTTATGAACGACCTGATATAGGCTCTTTTTTAGCTTCCTAACATGGTTCGCTTGAACTTCCTGTTATATGGCTATCCGGAGCTTCTTGATAATAGTTCTTCGGAGTTACCTATTAAGCTCAATGAGCTTTCTGTTCTAAACTCTTATGAGTTTCCTGTTATAGCCCGGATAAGCTTCTTTTTACATGGCTCACTTGAGCATTCTGTTATATGGCTCGAGAGAGTGCTTCCTGATTATGTGCCCTAATTGGTTACCCCTGAATATGAGTTGACGGTTTACAGTGTTGTACAGTTCAAGTGTACTACAAGTGTATCCATCGATATTTCAGATAAATTCAATGAGCAAAGTTCTGTCATGGCTAATCTGAATTTGAGATGATTTATCATAGAAATGTATATGTTATACAGAAATACGATAAGAAAAAGTATATATGTATGAAAGTTATTACATGATGAGCTCATCTTTATTACTTGAAAAGTATTTAGAAATTCATGACTAACTTGCTTGATTGAGTGTATGTGATTAGGCAATTGGTCAATTTGTTAGGATGCATGTTTTTTACATGATTACTTAAATTGAATAAAAACAGTAAGTTAAATTCCTGTTATGCAAACTTACTAAGCAATAAATGCTTACTTTGTTTTATTTTCCTCTGTTTTATAGTGTTCAGAAGCTCGTGAAGGTTGAAATCGGTCGGAGCACCATCACACTATCCTCCAGCTCTTTTGGTATAAATAGAAAACTTATTTTGGTATAATGGCATGTATAGGCTAACTTGGCCAATGTTGGCACATGAATGGTTGTTTGTAATATAGCCATTGGAATGGCTAATGATGGTATGTTTAGTAAATATATATATGAGGTTATAATATGATTAATATATGTGTCCTTGGAATGTTTAGATTGAATTATAGAAAGTATATAAGTCTTACAAAAGGTAAGTTTAAATACATGTGATGATATATCTTATATAATATTAATATTCATTTGGCTTTAATGTCTTGAAATTGGTTGGTATATGTATGTAAGTATTGATGTAGGTTGAGGACAATTTGGGTGAGAAAAGAGGCCATGAAAATGGCCTATTTTCATCTACACGGGTAGACACACGAGCGTGTGTTTCAGCTGTAACATCCCTTACCAGTGTCTGACGCCGGGACAGGGTACGAGGCATTACCAGACTTGTACTCAAATTTTCATGCAAAACTGAGCTATAAAATTTACTTCAAATCAATTTCATTCATACATACACAATTCGTCCCTTATATGGGCCTACAAGGCCCGAAACATCCATTGGAAGAGGTTTGGGACTAAATCGAGAACTTTAGAAGATTTTGGGCAACGTACCAATTTTTTCTTGTTTTGGAGTGTCACACGCCCATGGGGGTAGGCCGTGTGGTCACACACGCCCGTGTGGCTTGGGAAACACCCGTGTCCCCAACCCGTGTAACTCTCTGACTTTGACGTTATCATTAAAATAAGGTCACACGTTCGTATCACACGCCCGTGTGTCCAAACTGTGTGGTACATTAAAAATAAATGAATTTTTCAAAAAATGGTACAGACCTCACACGGCCAGAGCACACGCCCATATGGGTAGGCCGTGTTTCTTACACGGCCAAGACACACACCCGTGTCTTAGCCCGTGTGTTTACTACTGGACATACTGACTTGAAAAATAAGGGTGCAGGGGACACACGGCCATTCAACACACCCGTGGGGCAGACCGTGTGTCACACACAGCCTAGACACATACCCATGTGTCTACCCGTGTGGACCATTTAGATGCTATTTTCCAAGCTAATTGTCACCCTCAATCATCCCTACACTCAAACTTGTATCATGACATGCAACTTTAACATATTTAGACAATAAAAAATTCACTAACATGGCATTTTCACATCTTCATAATGTCATCCTATTGCACATTCAATTAGTCACACCATTTGGAAGCATTCCACACCAATTACATGTATAACCACAACTGTTACCATAACTTCAAGTTACACATTCATGACTATAGCCAACATAGGTCATTAAATCATTCTTTATCTTCTAGCATCTAATCCATACTTCATCATACATTCACCAAGGAACCATATTTCACATCATCAAGACAATAACTCATGCATGCATGGACAATTAGGTTTACAACCCAACAATCAAATATAAGCCATATCACAAGACCATTGCAAAATGAATCATCAATATTAGAGGCCTTTACAACTTGGCCAAATTTGCATGACATATATCACAAAATAACCAAGTCCCCTATACATGCCATACTCAAGTTATCAAATTCACTATGCCCAATATTCTTTTGATAGTGTGATCGAATACTCCGATAGCTCCGATCCCCGAGCTAGCTTGGTGGAACTACAGAGGATGGAAAGGAAAGGGGGTAAGCATTAAAGCTTAGTAAGTCCACATGCAAATAATATGCAATGATAGTAAGAAATTATCAAAGAAAGACATAATAACATAACCATAAAGATTATTCATCATTCTAGCATTTTGACTTATTTATCAAGTGTTCATATATATATACTTCCTCATCACAATTCATCCTTTATCAAGGCATTGCTCATGAGCTTAGCGTACGTACCTGTACTTACCTGTAGTATATCGTATGATCATACCTTCTTTAACATGCCCTCCTTAGGACTTTCATTAAATCATCCATTCCATTTCCCGTTGAACGTTCGAAATAACATTGGATACACGAAAAACCTTGCACCTAAGTTCCATACATACATACGTAGCCAAAGCTACCTCATAACATGTAACACCCGAAATGGAGCTACTCACGGGCCCGCTAGCATAACCTATCGGTCAAGGTGTAACTACGTGGGCTACTCACACAAGTTTCCAGGTATCCTAACCACTCAGGACTACCTAGCCACTAGTAGGACACAGAAGACCGATACCCAGAACCAAATTACATGTATCTTGTACATCATTAACTCAGACCACTCAATGAGTTCAGATGTCACATATATATATCACAAACCCAGACTACTCAATGAGTTCGAATTCCTTAATTCCTAGTGATATATCACTTGTATCCTAGACTATTCCTAAGGTTCAAACGGGGTTTCCTTGCTTGTCGCATCACTGTTAAACTTGCTCGTAATGTCGTTTACGATATCTATAATACCAAACATGTATTCATGGAATATCAAGGCATATAATTCATGATAGCAAATAAGCATTTAAATTCATATAACATTCAAGCATTAAAATATGTAACACATCACATTATTTACACATGAACTTACCTCGGTACAAAATGATGATAAGCGAGCCTATTCATCGTAAACTTTATTTTTCCCTCCATCAAGACCCGGATTACGTTTTTCTTGATCTATAATGCCAAATTTAACTTTTTTATAAATCACATTGTTCAAATCAACCCATAATTCGTGCTTTGGTAAAATTACCTTTTTACCCCTAACATTTCACTTAATTACAATTTAGTCCCTAGGTTCGTAAAATGAAATGCAGCATTTTCTTTGTTACCCAAGCCTAGCCGAGTTTTCCTTGTACTCATAACAGCCCATATTTTCATCAAAATTAGATTTTTATCACTTATTTTATATCTTTTCCAAAATGATCCATTTTAGGTGTTTTCATGCAAACTCACCTAGTAAAAGCTGTTAAACACATCAAACTATCACATTCTTTCATTAAACATCAAAATACAAACTTTTCATGCATGGGTCAAAATTCCAACATGAACCCTAGCTTAAAATATGGTTAGAAACAAGTACATCATGTTACGAGGATTTCAAAAATATAAAGAACATTAAAAACTGGGCTAGGAAACACTTACTTCCAAGCTTGAAAAGTTTGAAAACCCTAGCAATGGTTCTCCACAAATTTCGGTAGCTAAGGAGGAAGATGGACAACATTTTCACTTGATTTCCCTTTTTAATTCATTTAATTACCAAATGACAAAAATACCCTTAAGGCCTTTCTTTCAAATTTTTCCTACGCATGTCCATTTTTGTCCAAACATTAAGAAATTGGTCAAATTTCTAATTAAGACCTTCTAATTTATAATCTAAAGTAATTTCATGCTAAAATCTTCTAGGAGCTTCTAATTTATATTCGGTCGAATTTCAACTTCTGTTGGTGCAATCACATGTGAAGGATCAGATCTATACCGATGCAACATAGACGCACGAAATACATCGTGAATCTTTTCCAACTCAGGCGGCAAGGCCAATCGATGAGAAACAAGCCCTATCCTTTAGGTAATCTCATACGGTCCTATAAAATGAGGACTCAACTTGCCTTTTTTACCGAATCTTAAAACCTTTTTTCATGGAGACACTTTCAAGAATACCTTATCTCCGACTTGGTACTCAATTTCCTTTATTTTCAAATCCGCATACGACTTTTGTCTATCCGATGCCGCTTTCAAACAATCAAAAATTACCTTCACCATTTCTTCAGTTTCTTTAACCAAATCAACTCCATAAATCTTATTCTCCTTAAGTTTCATCCAGAAAAAGGTGTACGACATTTACGTCCATACAATGCCTCATAAGGTGCCATCTTCAAGCTCGACTGGTAACTATTGTTGTAAGCAAATTCAACCAAGGGTAGATAATTTCCCCAACTACCTTAGAACTCAAGAACACAACATCTAAACATATCTTCAAGTGTCTAAATTACTCTCTCAGATTGCCCATCGATCTATGGGTGAAAAGTTGTACTAAAGTTTAGTTTCGTGTCCAAAGCGTCTTACAACTTTTTCCAAAATCGTGATGTGAACCTCAGATCGCTATCCGAAATAATTGACAAAGGTACTCCGTGAAGTCTTACAATTTCAGTAACATAAAATTCAGTCAAATTATCAAGTGAATAATCAGTGCGTACCAGTATAAAATGGGTCGATTTAGTCAACTTGTCAACTACAACCCATACGGAATCTTTCTTTCTTGGTGTCAATGGCAAACCTGTCACAAAATCCATAGTAATTCGGTCCCATTTCTATTCGAGAACCAAAATAGGCTGAAGTAAACGAGAAGCTACCTGGTGTTCGATCTTTACTTGTTGAAAAATCAAGCACCTCGATACAAACTCGGATATATCTCTTTTCATACCATTCCACCAATACATTTTCTTTAAATTAGTGTACATCTTTGTGCTACCCAGGTGAACTGACATACATCCGTTATGAGCCTCATACAAAATATTTCGAATCAACTCAGCATTCTTTGGGACACAAATTCTACCACGGAACCTCAAACAACCATCAGAGTCTTTCTGAAAATCTAGTTCATTGTTCGACTCACACTGAACTTTCTTTGCTTGTAACTCTTTATCAGTTTTCTAAGCATCACAAATCTATTGTAAAAAACTCAGTCTAGCTCTTAGCTCTGCTACAATTACACCATCATTGGACAAGGCCAGCCGCGTGTTCATAGCTCTCAAGGAAAATGAAAAACTTCCTGCTCAGGGCATAGGCAACCACATTTGCTTTACCAGGTTGATAATCAATCACAAGCTTATAGTTTTTTTAACAATTCAAGCCTTATTCGTTACCTCAAATTCAAGTCCTTTTGGGTCATCAAATACTTAAGACTTTTGTGGTCTGTATAGACATGACATTTCTCCCCAAATAGATAGTGTTGCCAAACCTTCAAAGCAAATACAATGGCGGCCAACTCTAGATCATGTGTCGGATAGTTCTTCTCATGGGGCTTCAATTGTTGCGAAGCATAAGCTACTACTTTACCTTCTTGCATAAGCACACAACCCAGTCCACTCAAAGATGCATCACTATAAATCACAAATTCTTTCCCTAATTCAGATTGTACTAACAATGGTGCCTCAGTCAATAACACTTTCAATTTCTCAAAGCTCTGCTGACATTTTTCCAACCACTCAAACTTGACATCTTTTTGAAGTAATCTCATTATAGGAGTGGCTATCATAGAGAATCCTTTCACAAAACGTCTGTAGTAACTGCCCAAATCCAAAAAGCTCCTAACTCAGTTACATTCCGTGGCGGCTTCCATTCAACAATAGCAGAAATCTTACTAGGATCAACTCGGATGCCATCACCTGAAACAATGTGACCTAAGAATCCGACCTCTCGAAGCCAAAACTCACTTTTACTGAACTTAGCATACAACTGTTTGTCCATCAAAGTTTGCAAAATAGTTCTCAAGTGTTTGGCATGCTCTGCCTCATCTCTAGAATATATCAGAATATCATCGATGAATACCACAACAAACTTGTCCAATTATGGTCGAAAGATTTGGTTCATTAAATCCATAAACACGGTAGGAGCATTTGTTAATCCAAATGGCATAATAAGAAATTCGTAGTGGTCATACCTCATTCTAAAAGCAGTCTTAGACACATCTAACTCTTTAACTCGTAATTGATAATAGCCAGATCTCAAATCTATCTTAGAGAACCATGTCACGCCTTTCAATTGATCGAACAGGTCATCAATCCTTGGCAGGGGTACTTGTTTTTAATTGTCACCTTATTAAGCTGTCAGTAGTCAATGTATAATCTCATGGAACCATCCTTCTTTTTCACAAATAACACAGGAGCACCCCATGGCAAAAAACTTGGTCTCGCAAACCTTTGTTATCAACTCTTGCAACTGTGACTTCAATTCATTCAGCTCAGTTGGGGCCATCCTATACGAAGTAATAGAAATAGGTGTCGTCCATGGCATTAACTCAATACCAAATTCAAATTCTCTAATAGGAGGCAAACTTGGCAATTCCTCCGGAAATACATCCGCATACTCACATACAACTGGAACTGATTCAATTTTCAATTTAGATTCCTTTGTATTCAATATGTATGCCAAATAAGCTTCATACCATTTTCTCATTCATTTTTAAGCAGACATCGAAGAAATTACAATTGGCGGCTTATCTGTATCATCTAATTCAACCCGAAGAATCTCACCATTTTTACATTTCAATTCAATAACTTTCTATCTACAATTCACTATAGCATCATGTAGTGTCAACCAACTCATCCCCAATATGACATCAAATTCATCAAATGGCAACAACATCAAGTCGGCCGAAAAACAATGACCTCTAATCATGAAAGGGCATTTCTTACATACTTTATCAACTATCACATGCTTTCCTAGCGGCTTTGACACTTTAATCATAAATTCGATAGACTCAACAGGTATATTCATACTAAATACCAATTTCACACAGACATACAAATGAGTAGAGCTAAGGTCTATCAAAGCAATAACATTAGTATCATAGAAAGAGAAAATACCAGTGACAGCATCAGGAGAAGTTGTATCTTCACATGTGCGTATGGCATAGGCTCTAGCTGGAGCTCTAGCTTCGGACTTCACTGCTTTATCTCATCACATTCTTACTTCTGGACCCATTCTCGACATTTCTCGAGGGTTTTCCCCTAAAAGTTGTGCCACTCAGTCTTGAACCTTGAAATCTTTCTTTCTCTATCATCTCGAGACAGTCTTTAATGAAGTGGTTTAGAGAACCATATTTAAAACAATATCTTTCACTCACCCTATAGTTTTTATAATGATGTCTACCACATTGTTGGCATTCAGTTTTGGAAGGCTTAGCGTTATCCAAGGTTGCCATGGATGTAGCCTGAGATTTAAAACCTAAATTTTGCTTTCTACGATTCCCATATGAATGTCCAGCCGACACATGTGAACAAGGGTACATCTCTTTAGATTTCTTAGACTGAGATGGAAATGACTTACTCATATGTCTCTAGCCTCAGACTCGGCTTTCCTCTTTTCTTTAATTAGTTCTTTAGCTTTACATGCCCGTTCGACGAGTACTACAAATTCCTTCAACTCAAAATACCTACTACCGTCTTGATATCCTCATTAACTCCATCTTCAAATCATTTACACATTTTAGCCTCAGAGGATACACACTCTCGAGCGTACTTGTTGAGTTTTACGAATTCTCTCTCATATTCATTAACTGTCATACGGCCTTGTTTCAAATCTAAAAATTCCTTACGCTGCTGGTCGATGAACCGTTCACTAATATATTTCTTTTGGAATTCCTCTTGAAAGAATTCCCAAGTAACTCTCTCTGGAGGTACCACGGATATCAGCATTCTCCACCAGTGATATGTCGTATCTCTCAATAAGGATATGGCACATTTTAAGAATTCCTCTAGTGTACAAGATAATTCATCAAATGCTCGTATCAAATTTTCTAACCAAAACTCTACTCCCTCAGGGTCGTCATTGGTATTTTCCCTAAATTCTTCAGCACCTTGTTTTCGAATTTTGTCAACTGGTGTTCTAGAGAATCTTGTAAAATCAATACCTTAAGGCATCATGGGTGCGGGTTGAGGATTTAAAGGAGGTGAGGGAGGTTGAGCGTTTGGGTTCATTTGAAACGAACTCCGTGTACCAGGCATTCATCATGTGGAGAAAGGCTTCTCTCCTCCTCCTCTACTAACAGTCTCAAGTCTACTATCGAATGGCATAGCTCCTTCAGTTGGAATAGGTACGTTACTTTCTACATCATCCGTAACTGCTCTGTCGGGATCTATTTGCTATATGAAGACGCATTTTAAAATCATCAAGAGTCGTCACACCATCATAATATATGTATGGCATGTATAGCTAGACTTAAATACATGCTACGTAGTCCAAGAACTGACTAAATTGTAGCTCTGATACCACTAAATGTAACACCCCTTACCCGTGTCTGACGCCAGGATAGGGTACGAGGCATTACTGAACTTGTACTCAGATATTCATACAAAATCGAGCTATAAAATTTACTTCAAATCAATTTCATTCGTACATATACAATTCGACCCTTATATAGGCTACAAGGCCCGAAACATCCATTGGAAGAGGTTCGGGACTAAATCGAGAACTTTAGAAAATTTTGGGCAACTTAACAAATTTTCTTGTTTTGGAGGGTCACAAGCCCGTGGGGGTAGGCCGTGTGGTCACACTCGCCTGTGTGGCTTGGGACACGCCCGTGTCCTCAACTTGTGTATCTCTCTGACTATGACGTCATCATCAAAATAAGGTCATACAGTCGTATCACACGCCCATGTGTCCAACCGTGTGGTACATTAAAAATAAATGAATTTTTCATAAAATGGTGCAGACTTCACCCGGCCATTCAACACACGACCTAGACACATGCCTGTGTGTCTACCTGTATGGACCATTTAGAGGCTATCTTCCAAGCTAATTGTCACCCTCAATCATCCCTACACTCAAACTTGTATCATGACATGCAACTTACATATTTAGACAATAAAAAATTCACTAACATGGCATTTTCACATCTCCATAATGTCATCCTATTGCA
Source organism: Gossypium hirsutum (assembly GCF_007990345.1). Taxonomy (NCBI): domain Eukaryota; kingdom Viridiplantae; phylum Streptophyta; class Magnoliopsida; order Malvales; family Malvaceae; genus Gossypium; species Gossypium hirsutum. The sequence goes on from NC_053433.1 coordinate 76,163,474, forward strand.
GATTCAATTAGTCACACCATTTGGAAGCATTCCACACCAATTACATGCATAACCAAATTTGTTACCATAACTTCAAGTTACACGTTCATGACTATAGCCATCCTAGGTCATTAAATCATTTCTTATCTTCTAGCATCTAATCCATACTTTATCATACATTCACCAAGCAAATATATTTCACATCATCAAGACAATAACTCAAGCATGCATGGACAATTAGGTTTACAACACAACAATCAAATATAAGCCATATCTCATGGCCATTACAAAATGAATCATCCATATTAGAGGCCTTTACAACTTGGCCAAATTTGCATGACACATATCACAAAATAACCAAGTCCCCTTATACATGCCATACTCAAGTTATCAAATTCACTATACCCAATATTCTTTTGATAGTGTGATCAAATACTCTGACAACTTTTGATCCCCGAGCTAGCTTGGCGAAACTACAGAGGATGGAAAGGAAAGGGGGTAAGCATTAAAGCTTAGTAAGTTCATATGCAAATAATATGCAATGACAGTAAGCAATTATCACACAAAGACATAATAACATAACCATAAAGATTATTCATCATTCAAGCATTTTTACTAATTTATCAAGTGTTCATATATATATACTTTCTCATCACAATTCATCCTTTATCAAGGCATTGCTCATGAGTTTAGCGTACATACTTGTACTTACACGTAGTATATCATATGATCATACCTTCTTTCGCATGCCCTCCTTAAGACTTTCATTACATCATCCATTTCATTTCCCGTTGAATGCTCAGAATAACATTAGATAGTGGAAGACCTTGCACCTAAGTGCCATACATACATACATAGCCAAAGCTACCTCATAACATGTAACGCTCGAAATGGAGCTACTCATAGGCCCGTTAGCATAAGCTATCGATCAGGGTGTAACTACGCGGGCTGCTCACACAAGCTGCCAGGTATCCAAACCACTTAGGACTACCTAACCACCGATAAGACACACAAGACTGGTACCCGGAACCAAATTACATGTATCTCGTACATCATTAACTCAGACCACTCAATGAGTTTAGATGTCACATACATATATCACGAACCCAGACTGCTGAATGAGTTTGGATTCCTTAATTCCTAGTGACATGTCACTTGTATCCTAGACTATTCCTAAGGTTCAAACGGGGTTTCCTTGCTTGTCGCATCACTGTCGAACTTGCTCATAATGTCGTTTACGATATCCATAATACCAACCATGTACTCATGGAATATCAAGGCATATAATTCATGATAGCAAATAAGCATTTAAATTCATATAACATTCAAGCATTAAAATATCTAACACATCACATTATTTACACATAAACTTACCTCGGTACAAAATGATGATAAACGAGCCTATTCGTCGAAAACTTTATTCTTCCCTCGATCAAGACCCGGATCACGTTTTTCTTGATCTATAATGCCCAATTTAACTTATTTATCAATCACATTGTTCAAATCAACCCACAATTCGTGCCTTGGTAAAATTATCCTTTTACCCCTAACTTTTCACTTATTTACAATTTAGTCCCTAGGCTCGTAAAATGAAACACATGTATTTTCTTTGTTACCCAAGCCTAGCTAAGTTTTCCTTGTACTCATAACAACCCATATTTTCATCAAAATTAGATTTTTATCACTTATTTTACATCTTTTACAAAATGGTCATTTTAGGTGTTTTCAAGCAAAATCACCTAGTAAAAGATGTTAAATACATATCAAACTATCATATTCTTTCATTAAACATCAAGATACAAACTTTTCATGCACGGGTCAAAATTCCAACATGAACCCTACCTGAAAATGTGGTTAGAAACGGCTACATCAGTTATAAGGATTTCAAAAATGTAAAAAACATTAAAAATGGGGCTAGGGAACACTTACTTCCAAGCTTGAAAAGTTTGAAAACCCTAACTATGGTTCTTCACAAATTTCGACAGCTAAGGAGGAAGATGGACAACATTTTCACTTGATTTTCCCTTTTTAATTCATTTAATTACCAAATGTCCAAAATGCCCTTAAGGCCTTTCTTTCAAATTTTTCCTATGCATGTCCATTTTTGTCCAAACATTTAGAAATTGGTCAAATTACTATTTAGGACCTTCTAATTTATAATGTAAAGCAATTTCATGCTAAAATCTTCTAGAACATAAGTTTTACATCTTATTCACTTTGGTTCCTAAAGTTCAATTGGACATTTTATGCATAGAATTTATTCAATAAATTTTCACACTAGCATGCATACATATCATAGACCTCATAATAATCATAAAATAATTATTTCTATCTCAAATTTATGATCTCGAAACCACTGTTTTGACTATGCCTAATTTGGGATGTTACATCAGTCGTGTGTGACACACGGACATGCGCACAAGCGTATGGTTTGGCCGTGTACCCCTGCATCTTAAAAAATAAGAAACAAAATGCTCAAAATTGGTCACATTGGCAGAGACGCAGGCGTGTGTCTCTTCCTTGTGAATCCTGCACCTGATTTTTGAAAATTAAATTGTTCATACGGCCTAGCACACAAGCATGTGGCTAGTCGTGTGACCCAAGTCAGTAGCTACCATAATTTGAACACGGGCTGGGACACAGCCGTGTGCCTCACTTTGAATGCTAACATGACCTAAGACACGAATGTGTCACCTGGCCATGTGAGCCACACGGCCTGACCACATGGGCGTGTGTTTCTTGCACCTAAGAAAAATTTTAAAATTTCGTGAAAATTTTTTCAGTTTCTGGGTTAGTCTCGATTTGATTCTAACATGTATTTTGGGCTTTAAGAACCCAATTTAGGGACGATATGCATAATTTTGAATATGAATAGTAAGTAACATAAATTTTTTGTAATTGATCTACAAAATTCGGTAATGTTCTGTAACCCTGTTTCGGTGATGGATAGGGGATATGGGTGTTACATTTATGGGTAATAGAGATACGGTTTAACCGATTCTGAGACTAATGTAGCAAGTTCAAGTTTAGGTATACATGTCATTATATATAATTTGTGATAGTGTGATCTCTCCTAACCATTTTAAATGTGTTTTTCATATAGTAATGTCATCCAACCGAGCTAGAGTTGAATCCGAGAAACCTGAGAGCAATGCTCCAGCTTCAATTTAAAGAGCTGCATCTAGTATTAGTAGAAGGTCCGAATCTGAGGGTCGAGGTGAGGAGACAAAAGAAGCCTTCTTTCAAATGATGAATGAGTGGTTCACAGAATTCTTAAGAACAAATCTTGCTATACAACAACTGTGACAGCCCTAAATTGACCCTAGTCGGAAAGTGGTTTCGGGACCACGAAACCGAGTCACAAAAATAATTGACTGTCATATTTGATGTTTATTATATGTATATATGCATGTGTGAAAATTTCATGGTTGAATTTTGTAAATTGTAAGTGAATTTTATTAAATAGGACTTATGTGAGAAAATTTAGAAATGTGCTAGGCTAATGTAAAATGGCCCATTTATGCATGTTGCAAATAATTGTACTTGCATGTCAAATACCCCTTTTATTTTAAGTGGTGGCCGGCCATGATGGTCATATATATATAATATGTACTAAATCTTAATTAAATGGCCATTATTTTATGCAAAAGAAAGGAAATAAATTAAAGAAAGAATAAAAAGAAAAGTAATGAAGACAAAGCTTCATCTTTGTCTTCTTGGCCGAATTGAAAGAAAGAATTGGGGCAAAAACATTCGGTCACTTGAAGCTTGAAAAGGTTAGTAAAAATTTTGTTAGTTTTTGAAATTTTAAGCTTAGTTTAAGTCAATTAGCTAGTTCCATATTAGCCCATTTGAAAACTTGGAATTTTAGATGTTGGTTTGAGCTTTCGGTTGTGGTTGTCAAGGGAGGAAATGAGATTTTGTTTGTCTTCAACAATTGATGGGTATATAAGTGTTAAATGTGAGAAAATTTCGTTTGGGTAATTGAAATAAATAATTAGAGGCTTAATTATTAAAAGGTTTCGGTTTTGATATTATTTTTATAAGCATAATTAGTTCAATTTGATAATAAGGTATGAGGTGATAAGTAAAATTTTCATGGTGGTTTAGGTTTAATGACATTCGGCTATGGATTATAAGTGTTAGCTAATTCGGCATAAGAGTATAAATGTTAATTACTTTATATTTGAAGCCTTGAAGAATAGGTTGTGGAATATTAAAGTGTTGAAGGTTAAATCTTTAAGCTTGGTTAATTTGGACATTCGGCTATTCTTATGACATTAGATATAAGGGTATGAAAGGTTAAGTCTAAGTAGTTGGGAGTTAAAATGTTGGTGATTTAAGTACGGTCTTTGCATGAAAATATACTTATGGAAATGGTTATTATATTTTTTTAAAATGTCACTAAATGCCTTTATGTTAAGGAATATTCAGCTATGTTATATATATATATAAGTTTAATTTATTCATGGTAACTTGGCATGTGGATTGGATATATGTTAGTTAATACATGCATTTGGAGGTGATGTGTTTAAAAATTAGGTATACGGTTTGGTTTCATTATTGAGTATAAGGGTTAAGTGTTTTAAATTGCCTTTGATGTATACGTGTTTATATTGAAATATTAAGGCTATGTTAGCCAATTGAGGGTTTCAGCCAAAATATTAAAATAAATTGGTGTGAATGTTTGAGTGATGAATTTGACTCTTGTGTCGAGTTGGGATGATATGTGTATTTTTATAAAACTAAATGATGCTAAATAAATTCGATTATGCATGGTATTAAGCTAGTATTATGTTCTTTAGTACTTGAGTAGAGCATATGTATGATGTTTAATATCTAGTTAATAACATCATTTGTACTTAATTGTATGGTATACATGTATTAAATCGAATCGCTAAATTGATAAGTTATTTAATAAAATCTATTTATTGAATCAAGCTCAAGAGCCAAGAGGGTCAAAATCTGATAAAGGAAAAGAAAAAGCGATCGAGTAGTCTATCCACAACTATTTAAAATATCCGAGGTAAGTCTTCGAGTAATGACCCTACTTGAATTATATTGAAATGATTAGTCATACTATGACGGATAGCCGAATGTGCATAGAGACTATGTTATAAAGCCAATTGAAATCATGCTCTTTGTGTGTGGCTATTGAGCCAAAATTGGAAAGGTTTAATAAATGTTTTGTGTTTGAGCCTTAGTAACGAAAATGAAATATGGATGTGCCAAGACTGTTGATTTATGTGTGCATGAGCATTTGAATGAGATCCGGGCTAAGTCCCGAAGGCATTTGTGCTAGTGATTTGATCCGGGCTAAGTCCCGAAGGCATTTGTGCTAGTGATTTGATCCGGGCTAAGACCCGAAGGAATTTGTGCGAGTTGATATATCCGGGCTAAGACCCGAAGGCATTCGTGCGAGTTGCTATGCCCGGGTTAAGACCCGAAGGCAATTGTGCTTGTGGTAATATCCGGCTAAATTCCGAAGAAACTTGGGTATGAATGTGAGCGTTTTGTGCTGTAATAAATTCAATTAATACGCTCGACAAACCCAAACGATAAGGTATGTTTGCATGTGCTTCGGAAAGTCGATTCGTTTTAAATAGTATTCGTTCAATCGACTAACGAACTTTTGGGCTTTTAGATGGGTTGATACCTTGTGTGTGTATATATGTTGATGAAGTGTGAAGTAAGCATGATTATGAGAATGTGTATTAATAAAGTGATTCATTTAGCTATGTGAATGTAATACTTTAGTCAAAGCTGATTTCATTACTTGAAACTTACTAAGCTTTAAAATGCTTACCCCGTTGCTTTGGCTCTCTGTTTTATAGATTTTGTTCGTTAGATATCGGATTCGGGATCATCGAAGTCGAAGTCATCCACACTATCAAAGCCCTTTTGGTACTCTTTTAGTTGAACTCTGGATATGGCATGTATAGGACTACCCATTGTTGTTGTTCAAGTACTTTTTGTGATGTATGTGTGTACAGCCATGCGAAAATGGCTTGTAGAAGTGGAGTATGGCATTAGACCATTTGTGTTTATGTATGTATATATGGTTTCATGATGTGACTATGGTTTGGAATGGAAGTGTTGAGCAAATGATCAGCCATTGGAATGGCTAAATATGATCATATGCGGACCTATGTATGACAAAACCCTAGTTGGTCCGTGGTAACCACGAAATAGGTAAAGTTTACCTTGAAAACAGATGCTGACAGCAGCAGTGGTGTGGATTTGAAAATTCACAAAAATTTGTAGGAATGGAATTAAATAGTGAATAAATTATGTAATCGAACCTTGATGAATCTATTTTCATATGAAAGTAACGAAACAATCATATGAACATTATATTAAGAGATATTCAAGTTCTCGTGAGACAGGGCCAGAACGGTTTTTGGATTTCCTGTTCCGACTTTGGAAATTCATTACAAATTAACCAGAGACAATTAGGAGTCAAGCCATATATTTATGGATTCCTCTCTGAGTCTAGTTTCTATAGAAACAAACGGCATCAGTATTGAAGCTCTGTACAGGGAGATATCCAGGTCGTAATGCGCAAAGGTCAGTGTAGTCGACCCCAGTAACATGGGAGACTTTGACTAATAAACTGTACTAATTGGCCCAACCAAAAATTCTAGAAAAAAATATGTAGAAGGGCATATGAGTCTAGTTTCAGGGAAAATTCACGGAACTGGATTTTGAGTTCCAGAGCTCAAGATATGATTTTTAAAGTGACTAGTACGCAGATTGGCAGCTTGTCTGGAAAAATTTTAATAAGTGGTTTGAAGTCTGTTAACACCTCGTGTTCGACTCCGGCGACGGTCTCGGGTTCGGGGGTGTTACAACAACCTCCCCCTCCTGCCCCTCAATCAGTTCCAAATATGCCACAATGAACAGAACATGTTAGAAAGGTTAAGCCTCCGGTAGATAAAATTTGGTAATATGGGGAAGAAGAATTTAGGGCTACTGCCGATGATGATCCAGAAAGGGCTAAACATTGGCTAGAAAATACTATCAGGGTTTTGGATGAATTGTCTTGTACACCTGAAGAATGCATGAAATATGTTGTATCTCTGCTAAAAGACTCAGCCTACCAGTGGTGGAATACCATAATTTTTGTTGTACCGAGGGAAAATGTTACATGGGAATTTTTTCAAACAGAATTCAAAAAGAAATATATTAGCCAGAAATTCCTTGATCAGAAAAATAAAGGATTTTTAGAGCTTAAACAGGGGAATATGTCATTATTTGAATATGAACGAGAACTTTTTCAGTTAAGCAAATATGCCAGAGAATGTATCCCGACCGAAGTTGCTATGTGTAAATGGTTTGAAGAGGGATTAAACGAAGACATTAAGTTGTTAATTAGGATTTTGGAATTAAAAAAATTTGTTGTGCTGGCTGACCGAACACATAAAGCTGAAGAATTAAATAAAGAAATGAGGCAGGCAGAGATGGAAGCCCTAACTTCAAGTAAAAGATTTATGGGCAAACCATAATCATCAGCTTCAAAGAAATCAAAGAAATATCATGATCGTTCTGTTTCATCTGTGGGGTATTCTAGAAAAGACCGAGGCTCTCAACACTCTAATTCGAGATCTCTGGCCCCATCAGTAGCAAGTGCTGGAAGTTTCAGTAATCCCAAACCTAGATGTAAACATTGTAATAAATTTTATTTTGGAAAGTGTTGTAACAGCTCGGTTTAGACCCTAGTCGGATAGTGGTTTTGGGACCAAAAATATGAGGTTATAAAATATTTTAATAATATTTTTTGTGCTTATAATATGTGAATTAATATGTGTGAAAGTTTCATATAAAAATTTGATCGTTTGTGTGCTTAATTTAGAAAAACGACCTAATCGCGTAAAATGTAAAAGTGGCTAGCTATTTGTCAAAAGTGTCGGATTGCTATGTCTTATTAAAGGAGAGGTCCTTATGATGTTATTAGACCATAACTAAGGTTAATGGACATTAATGACCATCCATTAAATGATTTTTATATGGTTTAATAAAGGGTAAAATTGGTATTTGATTATTAATTATAAGTTAAATAAAATAAAAGCCATTTCTTCTTCCATTATCATCATCTAGCAAAATTTGAAGAAAGAAAATAAAGCTTTCATAGTCATTTAGGGTTTGACACTTTGATAGCTTGATTGAGATCAAGAACCAAAGAAACAGAATTAGATCGAGGAAGGTCGAAAGACGTTGAATAGCCATTTGTTTCCATTCATTTTCATACGAGGTAAGTCGATATACAAATAAATGTATTCGAATTGAATTATTCTTGCTTTATGTTTATGAATTATGATGAATGGTTATTTGAGTTGAATATGAGAAATCTGAGAAAGTTTCGATAATGTGACGACGTCTGAAAAGTCTCGTACAAACCATAGGAATAGTTAGGATACATATGTCATGACATAGATTTTTAATATTTGATTTCGTGTAAGACCACGTCTGGGACGTTGGCATCGATTTGAAAATTACGTGTAAGACCATGTCCGGGACATCGGTATCGTATTTGATTTCATGTAAGACTTTGTTTGGGATAGTAGCATCAATATTTGATTACATGTAAGACCACATCTGGGACGTTGGCATTGTACAAGCTTTCTGAGCTATCCGCGTATCTTATTTGATTCCATACAGTTCAACGGGCATTTTGAGGAATATGTGATTGAATGAATGAATAACCGTTTCAGGTACGTAGAGATGTGTTCAACATTTCTTAATGAGAAGTAAGCATATGTGCAAGCAATGATATGTGATATAAGTATGAGAAAATATGTTATATGTGCAAATGAATTGTGAATATGTGAAATGTGTATTAACTATGTGGTTTGTGATAGTATTTGGCTATAGATTATATGTATTTTATGATGCTTATATGTTTAAAATGATAAGTTTATTTTTATATGGCTTACTAAGCTTTTGAAAGCTTACTTTGTGTGTGTTTGCATTGTGTTTTAGATATCGAAGCTACTGGAAGCTCGGGGATTGTCGAGGATCATCACCACACTATCAAATATTATTTTAGTACTTTTTGAAAATATATATATCAAAGTATGGCATGTATAGGCTAGAATTAATGTGGTATGTTTTGAGATGGGTATATCTTGCCATGAGATATGGCTTGATTATGGTTGAACTTATGGTTTGATTTTGGTATAGGATATGTGATGCAAAAATGGTAAATTTGGTGTAAATTTATGGCCTAGTAAAATGGCATTTTTGGTAAGTTGGTTTTGTGGTTGAAATGGTTATAAATGTGATATGAATCATATGTTCAAGGTATGAATTAGTTACATGGAATTAGTATGTTTGAGTTGGAATTATGTGTGGAAATGATTAATGATATTGAAGTATGAGTGATGCTTGTTTTGGAAATGTTTTGGTTGCATATTGAGTTATGAAATATGGTCTTAAAAGCTTATGTATATAGGGTGGCAAAATGGCTTTTCAAGTAGCCTATATTTTTGTCCACACGAGTAGAGACACGGGCGTGTGCCTCAGCCGTATATGACACATGGTCATGTTACATGGCCGTGTGTCTCCTGGGGTAGTCCTACAATTTAAAGTCAGTCTCGAGCACGACCTAGACACACGGGCGTGTCTAGTGGCCATGTGAGGCATACAGCCTTGGCATATGGGCGTGTGTGGCCATTTCGAAAGGTACACGGGCTAGACACACGAGCGTGTGATCGACCGTGTCACCCAAGTCAATTTTGACCACGGCCGAGACACACGAGCATGTCTTTGGCCGTGTGGTATAAGTCAGTATGTATGCCCTGTTTTCACATGGCCTACGCCACGGGCGTGTTTGGTGGCCGTATGAGGCACATGGCCTGTTCACATAGGCGTGTGACATGTGATTTCATGAAATTTTTCTAAGTGTTTGAGAACTTTTATACGAGATCGATTTTGTCCCGAACCTTCTCCAAAATATGTTTAAGGTCTCGTTGACCTAAGAAAGGGACTTTATGTTGATATTTGACTATGATATAATGATGTATGACTTTTGATTGTGAAATGATTGTGAAACGTTCTGACTTGTCTGGTAATGCCTCATAACCCTAGTCTGGCGACAGATATGGTTAGGGGTGTTACAAGTGTCATATAAGAAGTAGATTCTGTTATAGATGTAGTTCTCTCGACCACTATCTTAAAGATTGTCCAGAAAGGATTGAAAAAGATATTGTTCAGACTTTGAAGCCAAGCAACCTTGGCTCGAGAGGTAAACCACCCTATCACCCTGGCAATGTCAGTGGTAACCGAGGTGCTACAAAAGATTCAACAATTAAATCTGAAGCACGAGCACCGGCAAGGACATATGCTATCCGTGCACGTGAGGAGGCTTCTGCACCCGATGTTATTATTGGTACATTTTTTTATATTGATATTACTACTTTAATTGATCATGGTTCAACACATTCATACATATGCACGAATTTAGTGTCTGTTAAAAATTTACCTATTGAGTCCACTGAATTAGTGGTTAAAGTTTCGAACCCCTTGGGCTAGTATTTGATGGTGGATACAGTTTGTAAAAATTTTCCGTTAATGGTACGGGGTTATTGTTTCTTGGCTGATTTAATGTTGTTGCCATTTAATGAATTTGACATAATTCTGGGTATGAACTGGCTAACTCAGCATGATACAGTGGTAAATTGTAAAAAAAAAATATTGTGTTAAAATATCAAAATGGTGAATTTTTTTCATATTGAGTCTAATAAATTGGATGAGTTATCCAATGTAATCTCAACTATATTAGCACAGAAATATATCAAGAAAGGGTATGATGCTTATCTTGCATATGCGTTGGACACTAAAATATCTAAGTCGAAGATTAAATTAGTGCAAGTTGTCTGTGAGTTTCCTAATATGTTTTTAGAAGAATTACCTAGATTACCGCCAGTCAGAGAGGTGGAATTTTCTATAGATCTTGTCCCGAGGACAACACCAATATCCGTAACTCCTTAAAAAATGGCTTCTACAAAATTAAAAGAATTGAAAGCATAGTTGCAAGAATTGACTGATAGAGGTTTTGCTCGACCCAGCTCATCATCTTGGGGTGCACCGATTTTATTTGTTAAGAAAAAATATGGATCATTGAGGTTATGTATTAATTACAGACAACTCAACAAAGTTACAATAAAGAACAGGTATCCATTGCCTCGTATTGATGATTTGTTTGATCAGTTGAAAGGTGCCACTGTATTTTCAAATATTGATCTCTATTCTGGTTATTATCAGTTATGGGTGAAAGACTCAAATGTACCAAAGACAGCCTTCAAAACTAGGTACGGGCACTACGAGTTTCTTGTGATGACATTCGGCTTGACTAATGCATCTGCAGTATTTATGGATTTAATGAATAGAATTTTCAGACCATATCTAGATAGATTTGTGGTGTTATTTATTGATGATATCCTGGTATATTCTCGAGATGAAAATGAACATGCTGATCATTTGAGAATTGTGTTGCAAACTCTGCGTGAAAAACAATTGTATTCCAAATTTAGTAAATGTGAATTTTGGCTTCGGGAAGTCAGTTTTCTTGAACATTAGTATCTGCAGAAGGTATCAGGGTAGATCTAAATAAAATTTCAGCTATTGTTAATTGGAAGCCACCAAAAAATGTGTCTGAAGTTAGAAGTTTTTTTAGGATTAATTGGTTACTATCGGAGATTTGTACAAGGGTTTTCTATGATAGCTTCTACAATGACACGATTGTTGCAAAAAGATGTGAAGTTTGAATGGCCTGATAAATGTCAGCATAGTTTTGACAGATTGAAAGCCTTGTTGACTGAAGCACCCATGTTAGTTTAGCCTGAATCGGGTAAGGAATTTATGATTTTTAGTGATGCATCATTGAATGGTTTGGGTTGTGTCTTGATGCAAGAAGGTAAAGTAATAGCCTATGCTTCTAGACAACTAAAACCACATGAAAAGAACTACCCGATACATGATCTAGAATTAGCAGTCATTGTATTTGCATTGAAAATTTGGCGACACTATATGTTTGGTGAAAAATGTCACATATGCACTGATCATAAAAGTTTAAAGTATCTGATGTCACAAAAAGATTTGAATTTGAGACAATGCAGGTGGCTTAAATTATTGAAATATCATGATCTAATTATTGATTATCATCCTGAAAAAGCTAATGTGGTTGCAGATGCTCTGAGAAGAAAATCCCTATTTGCCTTACGAGCAATGAATACCTAGTTGTGTTTGTCTGATAATGGTTCAATCATAGGTGAGTTAAAAGCTAGATCGACATTTCTATAGCATATTTCTGAAGCTTAAAAAATGATGATGAATTACGAGCTAAACGAGTACAATGTGAGTCAAATTCCGATTCAAAATTTTGGATTGCATCTGATGGTTATCTGTTATTTAGGGGAAGAATATGTGTACCGAAAAATTCAGAACTTGTACAGAAGATACTGTGCGAAGCTCACAATGGTGTTATGTCTATGCATCCGAAGAGTAACAAAATGTAAAATGTTTTGAAAAAGATGTACTGGTGGCCGGGAATGAAACGTGATATTTTTGAATTTGTATCTAAGTGTTTGATATATCAGGTACCTTCGGGATTATTACAGCTAGTTACGATACCAGAATGGAAGTGGGAAAGAGTTATTATGGATTTTGTATCAGGGTTACCTTTATCTCTGAAAAAGAAAGATGTCATTTGGGTAATTGTCGACTATTTAACAAAGTGTGCACACTTTATTCCGGTATGTATGGATTTCTTCCTAGATAAATTGGCTGAATTATATGTTTCTGAGATTGTTAGACTACATGGGGTACCAGTCTCTATTATTTTTGATAGAGATCCCCGGTTTACATCCCGATTCTGGAATAAGTTGCAAGAAGCTCTGGGTACACAGTTATATTTCAGCACCGCTTTCACTCCTCAGACTGATGGACAATCCAAACGTGTGATATTGATTTTAGAAGATATGCTTCGGTGTTGTGTGTTGGAATTCGAAGGTAACTAGGAAAAATACTTGCCTTTAGTTGAATTTGCATACAATAATAGCTATCAATCAAGTATTAAAATGGCACCATAGAAGGCTCTGTATGGTCATAAATGTAGAACTCTGTTGTATTGGACTAAGCTCAGTGGTAAAAAGATACATGGAGTTGATCTAATTCGTGAGACTGAAGAAAAAGTGAAAGTGATCAGAGACAGTTTAAAACAGCTTCTGACCATCAAAAATCTTATGTTGATCTTGAACAAAAAGAGATAGAATTTCAGGTCGGTGATAAATTATTTTTGAAAGTATCATCTTGGAAGAAAGTTCTTTAGTTTACCCGTAAAAGAAAACTGAGTCCACGATTCATCGGACTATATGAAGTTATTGAAAGAATTGGACCTATTACATACAGATTAGCATTACCATCGAAGCTTGACAAAATTCATGATGTTTTTCATGTGTCTGTGTTGCAACGGTACCGGTCAGATCCTTCACATGTTATTTATCCGACAGAAGTTGAAAGTCATCCTGATATGATTTTCAGTGAAGAACCGATCAAAATTTTGGCACGTGAAACAAAAGAATTAAGAAATAAAAAGGTAGCTTTAGTGAAAATTTTGTGGCAACGACATGGAATAGAAGAAGCTACCTGGGAACCAGAGGAAAAATGAGAAAGCAATATCCGAACCTCTTTACTGGTAAGATTTTCGAGGATGAAAATTCTTTAAGAACGAAGAGTTGTAACAGCCCATTTTCAATAAAATCAGAATATTGGTTTCAGGACCACAAATCTGAGTCAGAAAGAAAATTTATTTTAAAATTATTGCATGGTCCGCATCATGATAGGAAATACGTATAAAAATTTCAATAAGAAAATTTTACCGATTTCATGTTTAATTATGGAAACGACCAAATTGCCTAAAATGAAAAAGTTGAGTTCTATTAGCTATAAGTATCAAATAGCTATGGAATTCAAAACTTGAGGTCCTTATATGGTAATTAAACCATTAAGAAAGTTAGTAGATTTTTTTATGATTCATCCATGGAAATTTAGAAAAAGAAAAGGACTAATTTGAAATTGAAATAAATAAAATATGATAAATAAAATAAATGTTTAATATCATCATTTTATATCATCTTCTTCCCAAAATTCTATGGAAACCCTAGGAAAGAGAAAGAAAATCAAGCAAGTTTAATTAGGCAAGCAATCATGTCCCGTTTTTAGTAATTTTCATATTTTTGAGATTGTATAACTTAATCTATCTATTTTGGGGATCAATTTGAAAAGATATTAAGTGTTAAAATTATTCCATGGATGAATATACTGAAAATTTGAAATTTATGGTAGAAAATGAAAGGTTGTTGATAGATAAACAACTTTTGTTGATAGGTAAACAACTTTTGTAAAGTGAATTTTCATGAAATTGTGATTTAGGGACTAAATTGTAAATATGTAAAATTCATGGAAAATTTCTGATTTTTATGAAATATATGTGCTATAAATGTAATATGTAAAAATTGGTTAGAATTGGAATAAGGATTAAATTTCACGAATTTTATTTCCCGAGATTAGGGACAAAATCGTCATTTATGAAAAGTATAGAGGCAAAATGGTAATTTTTCCTAGGGTGTGAACTGGATTAAATTGAGTTGAAATGGATTAAATTGATGTTAAATTCATTTATATAGATTCGGATAGACCCTAGTACAACGTTGGATCGAGGAAAACAAAAAGTTTCAGATTAGTAGATCCTTATATACGAACGTTTATTAAGGTAAGTTCGTGTAACTAGATCATGTATATAAATATGTTTGAAATTTAATGTTGAATATGTATGAATTGTATAAATGTTTAATGTATAAAATCAATTACATGCCTGATATTTCTTGATAAGTATAAGTCTCGTTTAAATAGATGGAATTCAATGGATACAGGATTTCCTGATTGGTTGTGGTTTTGCATATGTTGCTAACACACCATAGCTCGAAAGAGTATCCTATTATAAGCCCTCTTGATGCTTCCCATTACATGGTTCCTGCGACCATCCTAATTGGTAGTAATCTTGCATGTGTTGCGAACTACCGTAGCTCTTTGTGAGCGTTCTGTTATACGATCGGTTGTGACCCTGTATATATTGCGGACACAAACGCAGCTCTTTATGAGCGTCCTGATATAGGCTCTTTTTGAGCTTCCTAATATGGCTAACTTGAACTTCCTGTTATATGGCTATCCGGAGCTCCTTGATAATAGTTTTTCAGAGTTACCTGTTAAGCTCAATGAGCTTCCTGTTCTAAACTCTTATGAGTTTCCTGTTATAGCCTGGATAAACTTCCTGTTACATGGCTCACATGAGCATCCTGCTATATAGCTCGAGAGAGTGCTTCCTGATTATGTGCCCTAATTGGGTACCCCAAATATGAGTTAACGGTTTACAGTGTTATACACTTCAAGTGTACTACATGTGTATCCATCGATATTTCAAATAAATTCAACGGGCAAAGTTCTGTCATGGTTAATCTGAACTTGAGATGATTTATGATAGAAATGTATATGTTATACGGAAATATGATAAGAAAAGTATGTGTATGAAAGTTATTACATGATGAGCTCATCTTTATTACTTGAAAAGTATTTAAAAATTCATGACTAACTTGCTTGATTGAGTGTATGTGATTAGGCAATTGGTCAATTTGTTGGGATGTATGTTATTTACATGATTACTTAAATTGAATATAAACGGTAAGTTAAATTCCTGTTATGCGAACTTACGAAGCATTAAATGCTTACTTTGTTTTATTTTCCTCTGTTTTATAGTGCTCGGAAGCTCGTGAAGGTTGGAATCAGTTGGAGCACCATCACACTATCCTTCAGCTCTTTTGGTATAAATAAAAAACTTATTTTGGTATAATGGCATGTATAGCCTAACTTGGCCAATGTTGGCACATGAATGGTTGTTTGTAATCTAACCATTGGAATGGCTAATAATGGTATGTTTAGTGAATATATATATGAGGTTATAATATGGTTAATATATATGTCCTTGGAATGGTTAGATTGATTTATAGAAAGTGTATAAGTCTTACAAAAGGTAAGTTTGAATACATGTGATGATATATCTTATAGAATATTAATATTCGCTTGGTTTTAATGTCTTGAATTGGTTGGTATATGTATGTGGGAGTTGATGTATGAAAACAATTTGGGTGATAAAAGATGCCATGAAAATGGCCTATTTTCGTCCACAAGGGTAGACACACGGGCGTGTGTCTCAACCGTGTGTGACACACGGCCATACGCACGGGCTTGTGGTTTGGCCGTGTGTCCTCTGCATCTTAAAAATTGATAAATAGAATGCTCAGAATTGGTCACACGGGCAGTGACACGGGCGTGTGTCTCAACCGTGTGAATCCTGCACCTAATTTTTTAAAATTAAATTCTCCATACGACCTAGCATACAGGCATGTGGCTGGCCGTGTGACCCAAGTCAGTAGCTACCATAATTTGAACACGGGCTAGGACACAGCCGTGTGCCTTACATCAAATGTGTACACGTCCTAAGACACGGACGTGTCACCTGGCCATGTAAGCCACACGGGCGTGTGTTTCCTGCACCTAAGAAAAATTTTGAAATTTTGCTAAAAATTTTCTGAGTTTCCGGTTTAGCCCCAATTTGATTCTAACTTGTATTTTGGGCCTTGAGGACCCAATTAAGAGATGATATGATTAATTTCGAATATGAATAGTAAAAAACATAAATTTTTGTAATTGATCTGTAAACTTCGGTAATGTTCCGTGACCCTGTTCCGATAACGAATAGGTTAGGGGTGTTACAAAATGAACACCTATATATGTTATACAGACTTATGATTTGATTATGTACGTTGGTTACACACTGAGTTATACTCATTCTGTTTGTTTACTGATTTTCAGGTAAACCATCGACTTAACAGGCTCAGCGTGTCAGGAGCTCGATCATCTCTCCTTTCTGATTATCTTTATTGTTTATATAAACTTATACTATCGCATGTTCTTTCGGGTTACAGTGTTTAACTTTGAATTAACTTGATGGGTCAATTGTTTAAATGTTTTAAGATAACGAATTTTTAATGGTTAAGGTTGGATTGTTCTTAAACTTTTTGATGTAACTCTTCAGACTTGGTCAAAGTTTAGGTCGGGTATGGGGTGTTACAAATCCAAAAATTCCTAATATTTTTTTTCTCTCAACATTTATCACTTCTTTTCCCAAATTTTTCTTATTTTCCACACACACTTTCCAAAAATTTTACTAGATATGTAAACTATACTTTAATACTTCTAAGTTGGCCTTCCTAATTTGATAGCAACTCTTATTTTCTTTACAAGATTTATTGATTAATCTCTAAAAAGTCAACATTGTAACTAATGATGCATTAGGATTTTTGGCAAAGTTCAGTTTTTATTAATTAAATGATTTTTGAGATATTGATTTTGTACAAAATGTCTAACCTCTTGATTCAATGATAACTTTTAGATTTGTATTAATATAAGTCCTTGAAGAAATTAAGATTAATCATATTTATAATCTTGAATTTCATGAATATTGATTAGAAATATTTAACTTTTTTTTAAGAAATTGTTGTTGCTAGTGTGAATTTCGTGGTTGTGTTAATCTTGTGTTTGACATATTGCATTCGCATAATATCAAAAAGCACTTATGTGATTTTTATTTTTGTGAAAAAACTACTAAGAGAATGCATAGAAGCAGCCACAACCCCTCCTCAACACTTAAATATTAGTTATATGTTGGCTTCGTGATTTTTTTTATATATAAAGAATTTATTTTTGTGTTCTCAATTTATCTTATATTTCATATAATTTTTCATAATAATTATATTTACTAAGTTGTTATTTGATAAATGATGAAAAATTAAATACTGAATTTTTAGTATAGAAATTTATAAATATTGAATTTATATTATAAAATTGTTTGGTATATTATCAAAAACGAAAACTACAAATAATCGTATTATTTGATAATAATATATCTTGATTTTTTTTAAAATTATTTATTTCATATTTTATTTAAAAAAACATTGATAAGGGAAAAATAATTCAATAATTTCAACACGTTAGAAAGTGTTATGGACAATTGTGAAAAAATGGAGTTATTGAAATTTATTTGATGTACCTTTTCTTTTAGTTATTATTTTAATAATTTTATAATACTCTTACATTTAACTATATTATACATTGATTTACCAGGAATTAATATTATATATTAGTTTATATGACATTTTTAAAGGTTTTAATCTTTTTCTAATTTGACCCCGCACTCCAAATTATTTGGCTCTACCACTGTATTTGAGAGAGTTATTTGTAACAATTTGGATTCGATTTTGGAGTTGCAATTATTCATTGGGATAAGTATATTGGGTTTAAGCTAGTAATTGTATTGGGTTAATTGTTACATAAAATCACTCTACGCGTAACTTTGGCGGAATAGAATTGTTGATCTGAGCTACATTAACAAATATTGCATGTTATTTCTCTCCTTACTTTGCTTCTTGTTTTAGTTTGTTATAAACTATTTTGTCCCAACATTTGTTCCAACAAAAGTTAGAACGACAAAATTAGAATGAAGTGCAAACCGAAGGATTTTTCATTTTCCATTAATCAACCACCGAATGTTGGCCCTCCGGCACCTACTCTTGTTCCTGACCTGATGACTCCTACTCCGTCAGAGTCGTTGATCACTTAGGTTATTCTAGACGAAAAGAGATGCATGATACATATCCTATACCGATGTCTTCGTTTTAAATTCTGACCCCAAGTGATGTTGATTTTCCCATTGCCCTAGGCAAAGGTAAATGCCAATGTATCTATCCTCTTTCCAATTTTGTTTTATGCAACCATTTATGTCATTTATCTATTCCTTAATTGCGTCTCTAAACTATATTTCTATTCTTAAAGTAGTTGACTTGAGTCATCCTAATTAAACTTAATTATCATATTCCAAACTTTAAATAGTTAATAATAATTGTATCATACTATGTTTATGTTATTAAAATAAAATTTTCTTATCATTTATATTAATATCTTATATAAATTTTAAAATTATATAGTTACTTTACTATATAACCCTTTACTATAATTTATATAAAAAATAATTAAAATGATATTCATTATATTACATTATATAAAATTTTAAATTTAAATTCAAAAATGAATAAATATAAAAATTATTAAAGCATAATATCAATTAAAGGAAATATAAAATTTTTCTTTATTTGAAAACTTTCTATATGCATTTACATGTGAATTATTTACAATATAATTATTATAATATTTTATAATAAAATATTATTAATTAATTTGATGTAATACGTTAAAAAACGTACAATTTGTAGTTTAATTATAAGTTTATTTTTAAAATTATAATTATAATATAAATAAATAATCTATTTTCAATTAGGTATTATAAAAATGATATATATAACTTTTTTACTAATATTTTTAAAAAAAAATTCAAGATCTAAAACAACAGGAGTTGAAAATAATTATGAGTTAACATATTAATAATTTTTTAATCTAAAAAAATGCAATTTAATGAATTGACCTATTAAATACTACATTACAAACCTTAAACTTTGGTATTAAAAAATTATGTATGTATTCAACAATTTATTTATATACTTTTCAAATATCTATGGTGTACAATTATAGCATTTTTACTACAATTTTATATGTTACTATTGTGTTATTAATCATTTACTTCTATTTATCAATAATTTATTTTTATATTATTTATCCTATTTTACTATTTTATAATTATTTAATTTTAGTTAAGAAGTTTATTATATGTTATGAATAAATTATATAGATACTTATTTAATAATTTGAGGAGCTTGGACTCAATCACCCAACTATTAAAATACCAATTTGGGTGATAATATTAACAACATAAAATTTGGGTCACCTAAGTATTAAAAATTAGGCATAATGCTAAAAATAACCTCTAACATTTGGCTATTTGATCACTTTGGCCCTTTATGTTTTTTTTTAAGCATTTAACACTTAATTTTTTTTGTCAAATTGATCTATTTCTAACAGACATGCTGATGCAGCCATAAGTTAAGTAACGATCAACATTAACCGCTGATGTGGCAGTCCAAATATAATTAAATGCTAACGTGACACTATTTAGTAAATGATTTTAAAATTATTAAAATTATTTTAAAATCATCATCATCGTCATCGTTTCTTCTCCATTGCTTCTTTCCATCGTTCACCGTTTCTACTTCTTCATTACCGATTTTCTGGGTTTTATTAGTGAATAGATCTGGGGGCAACTTAGGATAAAAAGCTTATTAAAGCATAATTTAATTGTTGTATATATATTTTTTGAATTGCTTTTGTGTCGATTAATGTTTTGTGTTGTATTTTCCCACCTGCATTTGCTATGTTTTTTTTAGTCTTTACCAAATTTCAAACCCTTAAAATTTGAAGCTCCGAGTTGAGTTCCGAAAATGCTCGCATTTAGATGCTAGAAGTAGATTTGGAAACAAAGAAAAAAAATCAGATTTTGAACTTTAAACTATGGGTGTTGGTAACAAACCCTAGAACACAAAAAGAAAGCGAGGAAGGAAAGGAGATCTAACCTTGAAATTATGAAACCAAGCCTTGTCAGTAGTAGATCTCGAGGTCGTGAACACAGTGAGTCGAGAAATTTTGGTCAATGAGTTTAGGGAAAAGAGGGACTGAAGGAAAATTCGAACGAGGTTTAACCGATCTAGCCTTGTAAGCATAAATTTGTAAGTTTCCTTTTGAGTGGCATATATGGTTGCTTGCTTATATGGTTGGACGTTATCATTTTGTTAATGAAATTTTGAAGTTATATTGACGATTGTCTCAAAAGATTGGAGGGGGAAATATTGTTCCATCTAGAAGCAACAGTAAAAGTGACAAGCTTGAGGATAGACATTGAACTAGTGGCGATCAATGGTGTTAACTTATCAGACAATTGTGTTGTTGATGAAGCAACAGTAAAGCTACAGATTTGAATGATTAGAGATGGAAAAGTATGCAACTTAGGGGATACATTTTGGGCCTGGACGAACAACTTTATTTTCCATTGCAGATTTGAATTATTGTTTTTTTAATAATTTTGAAATCATTTGTTGACATAGCATATAAAACAGATTAGTGTCATGTTAGCATTTAATTACATTTGGACCGCCACATCAATGGTTAATGTTGAACGTTAGTCAACTAATGGTCACGTTAACATGTCCGTTAAAAATAGATTAATTTGACAAAAAAATTTAAGTGTTAAAATGCTCAAAAAAATATAGAGGACTAAAGTGACCAAACAACCAAACGCTAGGACTATTTTTGACATTATGCCTAAAAACTAACGATTAGATAACGTGGTAGTGTCATGATACCTATAGATGATGCGTGGTATTATTATGTACTTGAATATAATTTTTAAATTAAAAGAAAATAAATAATACTTTTCACCCATAATTTTTTGAAAATTTTTATTTAGTATAAATAAAAGAACAAAATTACATCTATATAAATCAATTTATTGATGATATACCACAAATTTTTATAATATCAAGATTTAATTTAATAAATAATTACAATATTTACAAAGAAAAAATACTACTTTAAAATAATAATATTGTAATAAATAACGGATGGTATAGTTATTAATAATTCATAACAAAGAAGTAAATTAAAATAGATAAGAAAATAGTCATAAATGTCATCATTAAAATGTTAATATTTGCATAAGCTATTAATAAGCTTTTATATATTTATAAATGTCTATCATTAACATTATATTGATTTTGCAAGTTAATTCACGAATCTTAGATCATTAAATTGCATGTTTCCAGTATTGCAAAATATTTCAAAATAAAATTATTAGCCATTAATAGAAAATATAATGAAAAATATTTATAGTAAATTTTTTAATTAAAAATAATTATTATTATAAAATGATAATGCATGATGCACGATGAATGATATTAGTAGCAAACCATTAATAAATTAGTATACTTTGATAACAAAAAGAAGTAAATTACATAAATATATATATGACCACTCAGTGATTTTTATTTGACATCAAACTATCACATTAATTTATTTAAGTGCTAAAGTTACGGATGCTGAAATCATTTAGTTTTTAGTTACTAATGGTGTAACCTCCTCAATTCGGCCTAAACATTAAATCCGAATTCAGAAGATTATATTAGTCACAGTTCAAAGATAACATATTATAGACCATGAATAATAAAATAAATCGAATAATGAGCCTAAAGTGAATGTATAATTAAAAGTTGAGCCGAGACCCACTTGATGTTGTGCTCGCATCCTAACCTAGTAGATTATCTGAAAAGATGGAAACTAAAAGGGAGTGAGCTATAAAGCTCAATCTGAGTTCCATCACAAGATAATCGGTGTAACCGATTAGCATACAAAATCACACATCATATAATAACTCGCAATAGAAGTTTCAAAATATTGAATTAACATATCATATCATCTCTGATTTCTCAAAATCGTTTGCACATACTCTGTGAATGCAACACAGTTTCAGAATTAACAGAAAAGATCTTACCCCACCACTACACACTATAATAAGAGTTCCCCAGACCTCATTCATCCCTACACCTGAGTTGTGGTTAAACCATATAAGTTACAAGTTAATAGTTGCCAGATCGATGTGAATACACAATATAATTGCAGATAAAAGTTGGCAGATCATGGGTGGGCAAACCACCAGTGTTGGAGGGTTGTGAGTTCACAACATAATTGTATATGAAAGCTACCAAATGTATGTGGATAAACCACCAGATTTGCAAATTAAGAATCTGTTAGAACTTCCTCTTCAAATCTTCCTGCCCCATGCAATACAATATGGCATATTTATAACAGATCAAAATAAAAGTGAATAATATGCTTATGATAGACCGGTAAGGCAGCTATAACATACCCCTAACTAATCATTATAATAGCATATGACATACTTATAATGGTTTTGATTTAATGGTATCATAAGGCATGTTGTAAGTACATTCACAAATTTCAATACAATAGATTTATATATATTGTTCACATATTATGCGTATAGGTATAATACTAATTCAATCATTCAGACATTGGATTCTAACATTAATTATATTATCAAGACTCAATTGTATACAATTAAACACTAAAAATAGTTCGGGAAACATTCAAGGACTATATTGCATAAAACATAAAATTTTAGGAAAAATTATTAAATTTGAGAATCAGAGGACACATAATTGTGTGACGGACCGTGTGGGAAGCCCTGGACCATGTGGAGGGGTTACACGGTCGTGTGGCTAGGCTATGTAATAGACTAAAGTCGTGTGGAAATTGCAAAATTAAGCCGTAGGGGAGCACAGCTGTGTAGAGGGCCCTAAGCTGTATGAGAATTGAATTTCCTAGGGGTTTTAAGGGAAACATGGTCGTGTGAGGGGGTCATATGGCCCACATGTATGGCCCATAAGCCCGTATGGCTGGCCATGTGGCCTTATCCTGAGGCGATTTACCCCGATTTTCTTGTAAAGAAACACACACTTGTCTCTAGGATCTCGAGTGATGTTCCTCATGTTCAAGTTTGATTTGAGGTACCTAATGTAACAGCCCAATTTAGGGACTAGTCGGAATAGTGGTCTCGGGACCACAAATATGAAGTTGGAGAAATTATTTTATTATTATTTTGGAGTCATAGCATGTTTATATTAGTACATGAAAAATTTGGAGAGTTAATTTTGACGTTTGTGAGCCCGATTGTGAAAAAGGACTAAATCGCATAAAGTGTAAAAGTCCTAAATTGATATCTAAAGGTGTTAAATAGCTAGAGAAACTAAATTTGGGGCCTTTAAAAGGTAATTAGACCCCTATAAATAGGGTGGCCGGCCATAAGAGACATGTGTGGTCAAAAATTTCAATTTTTGGTGGATTAGGTGACCAATTTTGACTAAAATAGAAAATAGAAAAAGGAAATGATATCACCCTATTTCCCATTTCTTCTTAGCTGAAAATATCAGCCATTTTTGGGGTTTTAAGCTTCAAAAATTTTCAGCAACTTGAAGCACTCACAAGTAAGTGATCCTAATGGCTTTTCTAAAATATTTTTGTACTTTTGAAACCATTAAAGCATGAGTTTTCAAATAAGGGTGCTATCTTGCAAAATGATCAAGAGTTTAGGGTTTTTCCATGAAAGAATTTGTGTTGTTTTCTAAGTTTTTATGGAAGAAAATGAGTCTTGCTTGTCTTATAAACAACTTTTGTGAAAGGTGTTAGAATGAAAACACCTAAAGGGACCATTTTGCATAAGTTGCAAAATAAGTGATAAGTGT
Organism: Gossypium hirsutum; assembly: GCF_007990345.1. Classification (NCBI taxonomy): domain Eukaryota; kingdom Viridiplantae; phylum Streptophyta; class Magnoliopsida; order Malvales; family Malvaceae; genus Gossypium; species Gossypium hirsutum. The sequence continues at coordinate 76,187,827 of NC_053433.1, forward strand.
GTGAAATAGTGGAAATTTTAGGTTTCTATAAGAGTAAAAAGAGTTCAGATAAGCTTAAGAGGCAAATAAATTCGATAAAAATCAATTTTCGGGCATAGGGGTAAAATGGTCATTTTGCCCAAAGTCTAGGGGAAAAATGGTTATTTTACCAAAAATGTGAATTTTCAATTTCCTAATTGTAATTAGTAACTAAACGAATGTATTTTGCTAATATAGATCAAGAATTGTCAAATCCGAACCAAGACAGGGGGAAAGCCAAGCAAGTCGACTAAATTGTATAGTCACTACATTTTGAAATCTGAGGTAAGTTGCATGTAAATAATATAACTACATTTCTACTATTCGTATTTAAATTTTCATTGAATAGATATGGCATGAATTGCTTGATTTCGAGATTGAGAATATGTAATGATCATTGAGATGGTAGAATTCCCGTTGGGACCTTAGGAAGTAAACCGAATATTCATGCCGTATCACTTAGGTTATGTGTGAGCTAGTGTAAGACATGTCTGGGACATGCATCGGCCACATTATGAGAGCCATTGTAAGACCATGTCTGGGACATGGCATTGACATTGAGACGAGTACTAGTGTAAGACATGTCTGGGATATGCATCAGCCTTGGGACGTAAGCCAGTATAAGACATGTCTAGGACATGCATTGGCTACGAGATGTGTCAGTCTGAAACTATGTCTGGGACATGGCATCGGCATGGTTATGTGAGAGCTATTGTAAGACCATGTCTGGTACATGGCATCAGCCTCGAAGATGACAGCCAGTGTAAGACCATGTCTGGGACATGAATCGACACTTTACCCATGATTGAGGCCTATGGAATATCCGGTAGTGTTCCGAATGGTTCAACAACGAGATTTATAAATTTAAGTTAATGAGAAAAGTATAACCGTGTTGTGAGTATTACAGGTACCTAAGTGATACATATGTATAAGATGTGAACTCATTGTATATGCTATGTGAGTATGGAGTAAAGAGTAAGTCATGCTTATGCCCACTTTGGTATCATAAGTTGTTGGTAAATTGTAGACTTATTGTTGTATATTTATTTATATGCAACTTACTAAGCTTTATACTTACTCCCTTTCCTTTCCATTTCTTTCAGTGCCGCCTAACTAGCTCAAAGATCATCGGAAGTCAGAGATATCGATCACACTATTAGCCGAAACATTCAGTATAGTTGGAATTATATTTTTGAATATGGCATGTATAGGATTAGAACTTATTATTTTGAGTCTTGGAGATTTGGCCAAATGTGTTGGCTTAAGATAGATCCCGCACTTAGTATTAAGCCATGAATGATGGCTAATATATATTTTGAGTTTATAAAAGTTGTATCTACATGGTTGAATGAATGTCTATTGTGGCTGGTTTGATTTTGGAAATTATGCTTGTTTTGGTATTGACTGGTATTTGCGTGAAAATAGGTATGCAACGGTGGCAATGAGGTTTGGTAAATAATCTTATATTGCCCACACGGGTAGACACACGGGCGTGTGTCTAGGCCGTGTATGACACACAGTCAGCCCTATGGGCTTATGGTCCGGCCGTGTGACCCCTGTACATAAAAATTTCAAGTTACTATGCATGATAATAAACACACGGGCAGAGACACAGTTGTGTGTCTCAGCCGTGTGAAGGACACGGCCTAGTACACGGATGTGTGCCTTGGCCGTGTGTCAATTTAAGAATGCTAACGTCAGAAACAGAATACCCAAGTTTTTGCACATGGGTTAAAACACGGGCGTGTCGTGGCCGTGTGAGGGACACGGGACATTGACACAGGCGTGTGTCTAGCCGTGTGAAAGCCCTTGTAGGTGTGAATTAGAATTTAATTCCACACAGGTGTGGGACACGGGCGTGTCCCAGGGTGCTTAGGCCGTGTTAGCCACACGGACCATCAGCACGACCATGTCGAAATGGCTACATGGGCGTGTTACCCTTCCACACGGGCGCATGCCCTATTTGAAGGCAAATTTCTTAAGGTTGGTTTAAGGACCCAGAATGGTTCCGAATAGTTTTTAACGGTCGATTTGGGGCTCTAGGCCCATAATAAGAAGTTTAAAGTAGAAATTGAAAAAGTTTTATTTTGGACCAAGTCTCGGTGACTTGAGACTGTTTGTATGCCTGAGATAAGGTTAGGTAATGCCTCGTACTCCGACCCAGCGTGGGTTACGGGTATAGGGTGTTACACCTAAATTGAGTTCTTCAAATGATATTTGTGCAATAATTAATAACGGTTTTCAAGATTTACCACGATTTTCAAGAATTCGACAAGAAACTGTAAAAGATTTTATTAATCGGGTGGAAGATTAGTGTGGGGACCATGATATTACAAAATATGAAATTCAATTGACGAAACAAGGCACTTACCGATTATTGTCAAGGTTAGAGATGAAATTGAAGGCGTTACACTAAACCGATAGAAAGAACGGGTTGAACGGAGATTGATTTCGTATTCAAGATGCAAAAATATTTTCAGCAATGTAAAGAAAATATTTGCAAAGGAGAAGATGGGAAAGAATAGAGAGAAGAAATAGGGAAAAGAATAAAATTTTAGTTTAATTGGAAAAGAAAACTATAATTTTATTATGATTAGGAAAGAGATTAAATACCTAGTGTTTTCAAACTTTAGGGGTTGTTTGGGTAATTAATTCATTTTGGTGAAAATAAAAAGGGAAATGGGGAGAAAGAGTAATGTGGATTGAACTTAGAATTAATGGGAAAGGAAGAGTGCTTAACCATTATGTTACTGCCCATACTTAATAAGTTTTTACTACATTTAAAATATTAATTCTAAAAAAAATAAAAGGGATTTTAAAAATATAAAAATTTTCAAAACTCATTGTTATCTAAATCGGACCGGATGGACTGAGAACCAGTTGGGATATCAGCTCGATGAGAGGTAAAAAATCAGCTAACTCGCAAACATGGTATAAATTGGTTAAATCGAGCTAAAAATTGATTGAACCTACAGTTGAACCGATTTCAAACTAGTCTGACTAATGGATTCCCAAAACGACTGACCTGACCGGTTCAAAGAAAATAAATTATTAAAAATAAAAAAAATTATAAAAGTCGATTCAACTAGTTTTTAGCCCAGTTCAACCAATCTGTACTGGTTTGGGGGTTAATTGTTTTTAAAATTTTAAAATATTTTAGCTTTCAACATTTACAATTTTTTTGTCAATCTGGTCATTACCCTTTAAAAGTACAAAAAAATGAAAATTTTTAAAAATTATTTTTTTCTTTTTTTAAATAAAACATAAAAATTTATAGTTTAAAAAATTCAAAATTTTATAATTTTTTAAAAAATAAAATATACATGAAAAAATTAAAAAAAATCTTTAAAATTCAAAATAAATAAAAATAATTTTTAAAAATATAAAAAATTCCAAAGTTCATTGTTATCTAAATCGAACAAGATGAACCGAGAACCGATTGGGATATCAGTCCGGTAAGAGGCAAAAAACTGGTTGACCCGCAAACATGATACGGACTGGTTGAACCGAGCTAAAAAAATCAATTGAATTGACAGTTAAACCGATTTCAAGCTAGCCTGATTAATGGGTTCTGAAAACGATGGGTCCAACCGGTTCAATGCAAATAAATTATTAAAAAATTATAAAAATCAATTAAACTAGTTTTTAGACGGATTCAACCAGTCCATATCGGTTCACATGTTAACTAGCTTTTAAAATTTTAAAACTATTTTAGCCTTCAACATTTACAATTTTTGTTGTCAATTTGGTCCTTACCGTGAAATTTTTTTAAAAAAGAATTTAAAAATATTCATATTTAAAAAAATTAATAAATTATAATTTTCGAAAAATAAAAAATATATGAAAGTTTTTTAAAAATATATAAAAATTTAATGTTATTTAAACTGAATCAGATAGGTTGGATCAAGAACCCGGCTGGGGTATCGATCCAAAGAGAGGTAAAAAACTAGCTAACCTGCGAATTGATACAGGCTTGTTGAACGAGTTAAAAAACTAGTTGAACTTATTTTTATAATTTTAATTTTAATATTTTATTTGCTTTGAGTCGATCGGACTAGTTGTTCTAAGAATCAATTGGTCAGACCAATTCAAAATCGATTCAACTACCAATTCAACTGGTTTTTAGCTCGGTTCAACTAATTTGTATTGGTTCGCGAGTCAACCATTTTTTTACTTCTCATCGGATCGATACCCGAACGGATTCCCAATCCAATTGGTCCGATTTAGATAATAATGAATTTTGTAATTTTTTATTTTTTGAATTTTAAAGAATTTTCATTTTTTTCATAAATTTTATGATTTTATTTAAAATATTAAAAAAAATTATGTACTCTTTAAAAGGTAAAAACCAAAATGAAAAAAAAAACCGTTAATGCTAAAAACGTTATTCAATAAGTCATAATCTCTTTGCATTGTGGTTTCTCTTTTTAATCTTAAACAAACAGTCTTGAAGCGTCAGAATGAGTAAAAAGAACAACAAATAGAAAGTCGAATCAATGACGTATCGATGCAATCTGCACTAGAAGAGACGACGCAATGAACATGAAATCTTGTTTTATTTCTAGAGTTCATACAAAATACAATAACGATCCCAGATTTTATTTTAAACAGGATTCAAATCCAAAGCTGTTTATTCCAACATAACTTAAACAGAAGTAGGGATATTAATACAATCTGAATGCCAGAGATCTTTTTGCTCTCAATTGCAAACTTCATATATTTCATATAAACAAATTTAAGATAAAACAACATAGAGATTTCCAACACTGGATGGCCCTGCACTGCTTTATATTTTCATACAAACCATTCTATGGTCTTCCACTAACAAAACATAGATTACTCAACATATTTGTAGCAGCATTTCCATCCCTCATCTATCGGACTCCCAAGTACAAGTTTTGCAATCTATGCCGGTTATTCAAACATAGGTAGCTCCAAACTGCATCTATATTGGGTATGTAGGGCTTAGAAAGCTTGAAAAACTGCAACAAATGCTTGGGGTGGCAACGATCAAATGCATATAAGATAGCTTATCTACTCAGGTAAAAGCTGTTACAGGGGTTCGGGACGTGTCTGAACCACATAAATATCTTTTCCAAGAACACATCCTTCCACATCCTGAGGGCAGCCAAACTTCCTCTCCAGGAAAAATCCAACTGCAGATAGACGCTGACTAAGCTGTTGACGAAATACCGGATCAACCGTCAAGGGTTTTTTGCTGTAGTCTACTGTCAAACGGATTACTTCCCCATCAGCAGGACTTGCACCTGATACCACCATCTCCTCACTGAAATTTGCAAATGCTACTGTTTTCACAAGCCCATCAAACTTCCCGGAAGATAAACGCCATGGTGTGCCCCTAGTTCCTGAAGCGAGGGTTTCACCCAGCCCTGGCGCAATCTCAGCCTCAACATAGTTATGGTCATGATCTGTTGGGCTGATTGTGTGGAGTACAAATGAAAGATCAGGTGAAAGCATTTCCTGAACCAGGACTGCCATTGTAGCATCTTTCTGGGACACACCAGCAGCTCGCCGACTTAGTACTGCTCTTCGGGTATAGAGCGAGGCCCATACTTGGCTAACAGCACTGGCAAAAACAGTTGGATTTGAAGGACTGACATTTGGGATGGATTCATAAAGTCCAGCAGCTGACATCCCCGCCAAATCCTCAACATTGGCACTTGAACGAACAATTAAGCGTACATTGCCTGGGAATACTCTCATTATGCTATCAATTATGTCTTGTGGGGGCTGTACGGAAGAGACCAGCTGCTGGAGTTGGTGGCATAAATTATCAAGCTCACCATCCTCCAGACCTGCTGTTTCGATCTTTTCTCGAAGAGACATGAACGTTTCCATGGATTTGTTTTGCTCTAAAGCCCATTCCATGGAGCCAAATGGTATAACTACTCCAGCAGGAACACGAAATGAAGCTGGCACCCCTAGGTCACTGTAGACTGCAATAAAGAAACAAAAGAAAAAGATGAAAAAGAAAATCATGCAGAACAACATATAAATGTACAATTTATAACACAGAAGATGAAAGTCCATACAATGATAACAAATGAATTTATCAAAAAATTAGGTGGTTTGTTAAACAAAAAAAAAAAAATCATTGATTCTTATTCATATATAAATACTTCTTATGATCAATATGAAGTTAGCTGCCAAGAACAAAAATGTTACCCTTATCAGAAACTGCTGCCAAGGAAGCTAAACGGCCACAAGCAGCTGCCTTTGCTCCTGAAGTTTGTGCATCTGCATCAGCAAGCAGTATAAGTCCAGCTGAAGAACTACCCTGTATAAAGAACCATTATCAGTTTGATTACTAACATAAAAAATAACTTTGAGATTGCTAGTCTCTTGCAACCTAAGATAGAAGAGAGAAAACCTTGCCTTATTGGAGTAAGAGGCTTTAGGAGACAACCCCGTCAAATCAGGAGGACCACGCATGTCAACAGCAGATGAACCATTAGTTGAAAGATTTTTGGCAACAGAATCAGCATCACAATCATCTAAAGAAGATGGACTTATGCTCACACCACTTGACGATGCATCCAATCTTCAAAGAATTTATGAAATCAAGAAGCAAACAAAACAAACCATTCAAGTGTCAGACTCAATGGTATATAGAGCTTAGAGCTAGCTATCATTAGTTGATTGATGAGAACAAACATTGACTATACTGCAGAAAAGTTCAGAAACAACCTCACACATTTTCCTTCAAGCTTTTGTATATAAGAAACTTTTTCTTCATCTTCACATGTAACAAAAATGACCTTTTCCTGAACAAAAATATGTACTTTATCAGTATGTCATCTACTAATCAATGTTTCCATCACAAATTCTAAGGTAAAATTAATATCATAAGAGGAAAGAACTTGCTTGTCTGGCCCTAACACCAAGATGAGATAAGTGAGGCAGCTCCTGCAAAAGTACAACTCCTGCAATATTAGATCCAGCTGCTGTCACCTGCAACATGTAAATGAGATTACATGATCACTTTGCTTGTAAACGAGAAAATGGTAATAATATTCAAGCATCAAACAAATAGCTAACTGAATGGCCCAAAACAACAACAAAAAATAGCTAACTGAAAACTATCTCAAACCTCCTCGTCTCCATCAGCTTTATTAACCACAAGAATAAGAGGTCCTTCTAAAGATGATGGCAGCGATCCAGGGACAATGTTCTCAACCTGAAGCAAAAGTAATTTAGCATCACATGGAACTAAAAAATTTGCAGAGGTACACACGTAATAAAGGGGCACAATTTCACATGCATTTATTGGAAATTGGAACAATTAAAGTTGACATCAGATTATCAGATGACAAAGTTTAATGTCATACAATGTTGATAGTCTTACTGTGAGGAGCTTGTTGCAACACCTGCTAGTGACATTGTTAGGGATTTAGTTCTTATTTGATTCAGATTTTAGCAGGATTTGATTTATCAGATTTTACTTATTAGTTTAAACAAAACTTTCCTGATAAACAAGGATTTCCTGCTGTCATAGTTTAGCTTGAATGAAACTAGGGTTTTGGATCTTATTTCCTAAATTTAAAAGGAAAATTATTAATGAATAAAGAAAGTTAAAACTTAAAAGTTCCAATAAATTATAGGAAACTCCCTTGGAGTTCCAAGGTAGGCAACTCCCTCACAGTTCCACAACTATAGGCAAAAGTAGGAATTTGAATAAGGACAAAGACCCTTTCTTCGGATCTAATTTTGTGTTAATTCTCAGGTAACTCAATCAATAACTCGGGAACTTAACATATGCATTTGACCCCTCTTTTTTGGTCGAGTACAAGTTGTGCCAGTGGTTCTCTTCTAGTGGCTAAAAAGTATTAAAAAACATCCATCATCGAAAAAGAAAATTTGAAATCCTGGAATTTTGAATTATTTATATTTTTTAAACTCTAAAGCCAAGATCTAAGTAAACATCCTTAAGTCTCGTCAATACCAAATAATATTTACTTTTGGTTAGCCCCAAAAGATATTATTATAGCCTGTAGGACCATTCTAAATATTGCTATATTTTGAGAGACCAAAAAAACCATGTTGCATCAGGAATCAACCGTAACTGGACATCACCGTTCTATTACTTCTCTATTTTTAAAATCCAACTAAGAATTTTTTAGATAGAAGTTAAATATTTTTATGCACCTAACTCAGGGATAGTTGCAATTAGGACAATGCATGTTGTCTTATTTCACTAACTTATTTTCAATTGCAAAAACATAACTAGGATTTACTTCCTAATGTAATGTGCAACCTCTTTGATGCGACAATGTGTTTATGGATTCAGAAGGAATGGAATGAGCGAGACAAGGTGTAATAATAATATCCTCGTCAGTTGCATTAAAGTGATTGAGGTACCTGAACTAATGTTCCGGACACCACTCCTGGAACAAGGACATCCCACCCTTCAGAACCAAGTGCTGTTCTAACAGCTTTCAGGAGAAGGGAACAAAGTTTTGAAACCTGAAAAATCACCCTACAAATGAAAATTTCAAGTTACGAAAATAGAAAATAGTAAACTACACACAGGTAATATGATTTTCTCCGTGCAGCTTAACTAGCAAAATCTCACAAACATAAAGAGCAACATTATCAGGGAATTCATCAGAAAGATAAATGTTACCATACCCAGCTCGGATCTCAGCTTCAGCATATGTCCTTATGCTGTTCTCTGGAATTCCAAGAGCTTTCCCTAGCATCTTCAAGATTGACCAAACAATGTCTTAGGATTCCAGTTCATGTATAAACCTTAAATTAAATTACTGATGATATAAAGCTGCACCAGTGGAGGTTGGAACATTGAGGAACAAACTGATCTATATATTGAAAATTGCTTATTCTTCCAGAGTTTATCTGACATTGCCTCTAAAGGTTGCATTTTAAACAATTCATTAACTTTAGCAGTAAACGAATTTAAACATTTGGTTCCATAGAAAACATTTGTTAAGCTTACATCAATCTCAAGTATTTACATTCACAAAAGTTTCATCATATAGCACAAAACTTTGCTTTTCACAAGAACATTTCTTTACCTGCACTTTTTGAGGGAATAATTGGAGAAGGACTTCAGAATATTCCTCAGTCAGCCTCCTTGATCTGTCAAGTGTAGCTTTGAGTCTTAATGCCCAGATTCTTTTGCCATCTTCACTTCCTTTATAATAAACAAAAGGGGCCCAGAAAATGAAATAAAGCAATATAAGGAGATCTATTCTACTAAACATGAAATTTTTTTCCAGATTTAAGCGATAAAAGGATAATAAAGGTACCTTCCTTCTCAAAGAGACCTTTCTCTTGCCAGGCAGTAAGTTCACTCTGAATAGCAGCACATTCTTCAGGTTTCCAACCAGATAAACTAAGCTGATGAACACCCACAATTAAGGCACAAAGTGGATCATTCCAAGAGCTTATGTTCTTTGATTCCAGATTATCTGCAAACCAATTGGCCCCTCCTACAGCTTCGAGCATGTTGAGTAGCCTAAGTCAATGCAAGTCAGTACTGCATGAAGAGAAAAACGGAGAAAGAAGAGCATAAAACTAAAAGTAAAACGTATTGCTTGCAGAATCTAACTACAAACATGGGAAACCAGAAAATGCACTGTTTCTGTTTCCACAGAAATCTTGAATAATTTTTCACTGGAAATGCAACAAAGGCTTTCTGTTGAGGCTGAATAAATATGAAGTGCATGACCATGATCACCTTTTATAAAGGTTCCACTATCTGCAGGTTTGGTTGCAAGGTAGAGCATATCTCTAGCTTTTTGCATGATTTGCAGATTTGATGTATGAATACCAAGAAGCTAATGTCTATTATGTGCTAAAAAATGAGAAACAGTAAGTTTCAGGTCTGAAATTAGAAACTCAGTTTAACAACCCAACCAGCCCAATAAAAACATGAAATAGCTTTTTCTAGCTTCAGGTTATTGCCCTTAAGATTGTCAAAACTCATTAATGTGACATCACTCCATCCTATTAATATGAGTTCTCGACATCAAACGTGGATATCTACTAAAATTATTCAAGGAAAATAATATAGACAAGTGACATAGGACATCAAGAGGCACTGCCTCTAACTGACAAGAATTTGGCAAGTAAAATGATAGGTTAATTAGTATTTTGGCAAAAATACTAAGATTGGAGGTTAAAACAATGAGGACGCTAAAAGAAAAGTTATGGTTTATAAGTGGAATGTTCAAAATTTAAGAAGAAATGAAGAAATTAAAATGCTATCCAGTGGCTGTTTTGATCCTGTGAAGGTACAGTTGAGCAACAAATTAAGAGTTTTAGGCTTTAGTGTTGGTAGCTGAAGTTAGTACGGTTGGGGTTAGTTTCTAGTAGAGCAGATAGTGAACAATGTAGTAAATTAACAGACAAGAAAGAAGAGAAAAGATATAGGACTCAGAACGACACCCTAAAGCCACATCAAACAATGTCCACACTCAAAATCTTCTTGTAAATTAATCTCGGCTTTTCCTAACCGCTTTGTTTTCAGCATGAAGAAGTTCGTATTGGTTGGAGTCATCCCATGTAAACACAATCTTACAGTAAACAAGTGGATAAGATGCCAATGGTTCATCTGAACTAAGTATGACATAACTCATTCACTATATATCTGGAATATTTCTAAAGAGTTGACTATCTTTACAAATTCAAGCACATCAAGTATCAAAAGCAGACCAAAAATTTAGATATGTACCTGCTTAAGAGGACAAAGGAATAGTCCTCAAGACCAGTCTCACATAGTCGCCACTGATAGTTGCACACAACAGCACCAGTTAAAACAAGACACGAGTGCAAAAAGAGAAAACTTCAAGCTAAATTTCTGTTTATTTTACGCTTGCTGAAAAACTAAAAAGAATGGACTGACCTTTTGGCGCATTGCTATTGCAGCATCAGGAGCATCATTTCTAAGACCACTTTCAAGACCCTTCACAATTACTTCTCTCAAAGCACCCAAAGATCGCATTGTCTTGATTAAATCCAAAACTCTACTCGATCCTTCTGCAGCATCCAGACTCTGGAAATATAAAAATGCCTCTTAGAAAAATAAGGACTACAACAAAAATTCATTGTCTAAAAATAAATAATTAGAACAAAGACTTTTCAACTATGAACTTTTTCTATGGATTCTCAGTTGTATAACAAGCTTTTTTCCAACTAAGTGGGACTGGCTTCATGGATCAGAATCTGCTATCATATTCTATTTGGAAACATATCCAAGTAAAAATATTAAAGGAACTGAATGCATGTTTTTTACTCAACGATGAACTTTCTGTCAAACTCCATTAATCACTAGATAAAAACTCTAACTACAAAACCATAGCAATAAATAAAAAACAAGAGCAAACAATTATAAAGATACCTTTTTGCACTCCAGAAACATTACAAGAGCTGCAATGCCCCGTTCATCAAAGGATTCTCTAATTGACTCAAGTTGCTCAGTGAGGCTGCAATAACATAAAATCTTAGATAGATGCATAAATGTCTAGCAAGGAGTCTTAAGAATCGAGACATAGCATCAAAAGAAGAATTGGACCACTCCATGAACTGGAAAACACAAAGTAATATGCATAGATAATACAAAAATTCCAAAAAGTCAGCTACATTTATGCATAACTAAAGAAAGCAAGTAGGAAATCCACTCTGTTTGCTGCAGGCAACGTTACATGGTAAATCACAGAGATGAGTTAATAACAGATAGAGTGGGAGCTAAATTCAGATCTTGTAGCAGCAATCCAAGAATTTAATGGAAGTTGCAACAAGAACCATTCGAATTTCTAGAAGTTTACTTACAAAGCAAAAAGTAAATTTATTGTATCAGTATCGCAGAGGACTTTATGCTACTGTAATGTTGCTTATTATTATCTTCAATGAGACATTTTCATTAAAGTATAACCCATGAAGGAAACGAAAAGTAAAAGCAAGAAATACTAATCATTCAAATTGAACCTTCCAGCATTGAAAAAATCTTTGAGCTCCCGATGGAATATCTTGAATTGTTCCACAAATGCTTCACTATATTGTCCAGGTTCCCTGGTGATTCTTGCAAGCATTGCTTCTGTTGAAACTAAGTCTTCAGGGCCAGCATTTCGATGAAGCTTGTTCTGTATTGTATGCTTAATTTCTTGCTGGAACATATAAATTGAAATTTTAGTAATTAATTTGAATTTCAAATTATAAAAAGGGTAAACTACACTTGTAGTCATCCAACTATTAGAAAGTTTCTTCTTCGGTCACCGAATTATGAAAAATTCCAAAATGGTCACCCAACTATTTGATTTTTTCTTTTTTGGGCACCAGTCGTTAAATGGCTGATGGAAAGATGACGTGGCAGCTTTTAAAATTGGCATAATAGAATTTTAACCCTCAAGATTTATGCATTGTATCAATTTAGTCTTGATTGTAAAAAACTTAAACCCACAATGTTTACACATTGTGTAATTTGGTCCTTTTTTTTTCAATTTTGCTTTTCTTTGTGATCCTTCCATCTAAAAAGCTAAAAAATTCTATCAACTAAATTTGATCAAAAATATACAAAAATTGAAACACCCAAAAGTCCAAGATAATAATTTTCATCGTTTCTCATTCTTTTAAAAATAACCCTTAATGTCACAAAAAAAAAAAGAAGAAAGAAAAAAGACCAAATAACACAATGTCTAAATGTTGAGGGTTAATTTTTTTGAAATCAAGACTAAATTGACACAAGGTATAAATGTTGAGGGTTAAAGTTGCTATTATACCAATTTTAAAAGCTGCCAAGTTATCTTTCCATCGGTACTTGAACTGTTGTTGACCAAAAATGAGATTTACTAATAGTTGGGTGACTACCAGTGTAATTTACCCATAAAAATCGAGGTGCCTGTGAAATCTGACCTTGAGGTCGTGAGGGATATCATTCCGGTGAGCAATGTCTCTAATTCGAGTAAGTGGGACAGATGCAGTAAATTCTGCCTTAAAAGATGGCAAACAAGGATGGATCTTGCGAATAACAAGCAATTCCTAGAATTTGGGAAGAAAAAGGTAACTGAGAAAATTATACAACGTGATAGTCTGATATGCATAAATCATATGATAAACAAATATTGCCATTTAAAGTGCATGAGAGTTGTCTTGTTTGTTCCTTTCCTCAAAATTTGATGCTTGCAGCTAGAATAGTTACATATTCTAATTTCCTAAAATAAAAAGATTTAAGAAACATACAAAAATCAAGAGCAGACCAATCTGTAAAATAGGCTAATTTTAACACAGAGGTATACTCTCACGAAGATGTGGAAACTCAATTATTTAAGAAACTAAGTGCAGCACTTTCTGTAAAACCGTATGAGGTCCAATCAAAGTACTCCCAATTTTTTATTGAATCAACATAGGTGCCAGTGATTTTCAAATTTCAAAATACTATAAGCTTCAGCTACACCAGCACTTTAGTCCATTAAAGCCTGAGACCAAGTAATTGGTGATAAGAAAAAAATTTAAGGACTACCAGACAACTTACTAACAATTATAAAGAGCAACACACATTTTTTATTCATTAGATAACACTAGCTTAGATATAATGTTTGTAAAGCTACTTGAATACGAACACTGAACATATTGTCTACAGACACAGGTGTCAGCAGCTACTGTACCTTAAGTTCCTTATGAACACTGAACATACTGTCTACCAATAAACTAAACAAGGAATCTTTTGTTTGGATCATCCATGTTTTGCTTCGGTTCTGACAAATTCAAAGACAAAGATAAGCACTACCTAATTCTCTTTTCTGCCAGAATGCACCTTACTCTCACTTTGCCAAAGTTCTTATAGTGATCCACCATAGAAAAAGTATAAGAAAATGCCTAAATAACATCTAACATGTCAGTTTCTATCATCCTGTGCTAAATGCCAATTTATCATCTAGATTCTCAAAAATGGTTACAAGCAAAAGTCTTTAGACCATGCTAAAAGGATGGATAAACCACAAGTTAACATAAATTTGCCAAGCAAGATAAGTAGGGAAATAAACAAAGAGCAACGATGATATCAATCCTGATACATGAAAAGAAACATATAACCTATACTAGAGTGTGTTTTTATTAATCTTGTTCAGAATGTAGTTTAAATTGGGTGAACCAGAATCCATGGAATTGAACCAAAGAACTGGCAAAGGTTATATTTTTTCACTAACTCCATTGAGAACTAGAGTAGGATACATGACATCAAGCAATCCCATCCTGTGCAAAGCAAAGGACCAAAAAAAAATTTAATAACCATGAATAAAGACAGCAAACTGCAGCAATAGAGCACCTGAGGTGAAGAATCTTTCCTACTAGAGATTCGCTCTAATTCACGAAATATAAGCCTGGAAATCTCAGCATGTCTGTTTGGCCGGTGATGACCCCCATCTTCAAAACAAGGAATTTGTCCTGTGTTTATCCACTGTATAAAAAGAATATTTAAGAAAAGTGTGGAAGAATAAACACCAAAACATGCTGTCATAAAAGAAATGTAAACAACCTTCAGATAGATAGCAGAGCATATTAGAGCTTCCAACCGTTCCTCACGTTGCAAACTTCCAACTAATAGTTCACGAACCACTTCAAGCTTTCATAATAGGAAAAATAAATACAGAGAAATGTCATTGGCTGAAGAAGAAATATAAATCAAAATCATGATAATCGACCACAAAGATAGAAGTTTAAAAGCTAAGTCATGATTTAAAATAATAGATGAACAAGATTCGCATAAACAAGCGTTTTTATTTTTTATTTTTTTTATTTTTGTTCAGAAGATAGGCCAGGGAAGATAAGACATATTACATTATAAGACATATTACATTACCATCTTCCCAACTACCTATGTGCAAACTCCCATGCATCCAACTGCCACCACCCCAATGCCCGAAGAAAAAGAAATTCAAAAACTTTATGAAACAGGGAAGACTACTATTAGCAATATCCTAGTTCTTCAATTTTGAAATTATATTTAAATACATTCAAACTATCAGTGTGTTACTTGTTCATGTAAAGAAAATAATAATTCATGGTTTTTTCATTTCCTTATTCCCACAATTTGATCATACCTTCACAACTTCTATTGACCTGGCTTGAGGCATGACAACACCAACCACAGAACCACTGATGCATGATGCATGTACTATGAAGTGCCAGCATGTGAGCTAGATAGATTGAATGGAACTTCATAGAAAGAGCTCATGAAAAAGGGTTTCAGCTAATATAAGGTTCAATGAAATTGTATTCAAATAAATGCATTAACACTATCAAGCTACACATGTCCATAATGCTAAACATCATAAAATTATACTGTATGTTTAGTAAATTTCAAATTCAAGTGCATGTATATATATTGATTATGACATTTCTAGAATTTTTCTATGAATATGAATTTTGCAATCAACAAAATGACTATGTGTACCTTTCTCCACCAATTCCTTGCACTTTTATCACCTTCAACTAATTTCAAAGCCAACCCTTCAAGACCAGTCGTATCCCATCTCGTCTCCAATTCTCTGTTGTGATGTTCATTTGACCGCATGAAGGAAGCAGGCCTCCCTTGCCATTGTCCAACAAAAGGACTTGCCTCGACCTCCAAGGCATCAGTAGTAGATGTCGATTCACTATGACCAGCATCATCCACACTGTCAACATATTCTTCCGAACTTAAAGGCAATAATTCCAACGTCTCCTCTGTGGAATTCCAGTGACATATCATCCCAAAATTTCCTCCCTGAGGCAGTTTCAGAACACGGTTATTTCCACCTTCCCATGCTACACTCTTGTCCTTACTAACAACCACAAATTTGAACTCAACAGACTCGCCCCCTTTCAACTCCAAGTCACATATCCATCCATCCTCACTCCAGTTCATAGGCACCTGCTTCTTCCAGGATCCCAATTCTTTTGTGGACCCCAAGATCACTACATGCTCACCAAATTGAACTTGGTGGTCTAAACAGACATTAAGCCCTACTTTGCCACTTCCAGACATTGGTTTCACTTTCGTCATCTTCTTCTTCTTTTCTTCTTCTCTGCTCCAAAAAAAGAAACCCATTTTAGCAATCTCCATCCTCAAGAGGATTCGATACCATTTCATACAATCAATCAGGAAAAAACTATGTCATTAGATTTTTCAATCATAATAAAAGTAAAACTCAAATAACCTTTCCATTTGCAGACATTTCTCATCAGCAAAAGTTAAGTATAATTAAATATCAACAATGATAAGAAGGAGAAGAAGCCTAGACAACGAATGTTGTAAAAAGAAGAAGAAAGGAGAAAGGCGAAAAGGGTACCTAGTGGGAGTAGAGGAAACGGCGAAAACAAGAGAATGAGAGTGTTTACGGTGGCGGTTGATTCCCGGCGGAAACGGGAAAGGAAAAGAAATCCTGAGGCTGAAAATAGTAGCGTCGGGGAGGAATTTGAGTTGCTTCCGAGCTGGGATTTGAAAATGGAGTGAACGTAGAGAAATAGAATCCATTGCTTCTTTTCCCTTTTTTTCTCCTTTGTACGTCTTGGGATTGAGATCTTGTGCTTGTATAGGCAGAGAGAACAAAGAAATGAAGCCTACTATACTGATCTCTCACAGTTCACTGAATCATGGATTGGGATTTCTGGTCTCAATTGCTGGGTTTGCGCCACGTGGGATGCTCAACCCAATTGTCTATTTGTAAATTCCTAGTCACGTATTTTCTGTAATTAAATTAAAATATGACCAAGATCCAAGATATTTATACTTGAAATATGAGAATCCTTGGAAGATATTTATATTCATATAATTTAACTGTCTATTTTTATTATATTTTTTTTTATTTTCAAGATGATGAATAAAATAAATTATATAAAGTCAATTTCCATAATTAAATATATTTATTGAATAAAATAAAGGTTAATCGTTACTAGGATCGTTTTAGTTTTAAGAAATAATTTATTAAATTTATTTTAAAATAAATATAAATTTATCTTTATAATAATCTCATTCGTTTGTCAAGATTTTATCTGTTATAAAGAGATGATTGTTATGCACCTAAAACAACATACTATTATAGATAAATAATTATTATAAACTTACCATAAAATAAACAAAATTAAAATACCTATAACAAGTGCATGCATTATTACTTTTATGTATTTTTTACTTTATATTTTTTCACATGATTAATTATGAACTTTATAAATCTAACAAGTTCAATTAATCAGTATGAGTTATCAAATTAAATTAATCAACTATTAAATTCAAGTAATCAATTTATAAGATTATGATGTTCCAAATTCATATTAAAATATTTAATTATGGAACTTAATAGTTTATTGGATTGATATCTTTAATTCTATTAGTTGAAGATTATTTCATTTAATAAAATATAATTAATAGATTTTTTTCATGTGAAATTTAAATATTTTATTGAAATAATATTTTAGTTAAGATTATTTTTATCTAATAAATTGTAATTAATAAGTTTGCTTAAATGAAATAGCTGTAATTTTACTTTTTAAATAGTATGTTGTTATAGAGAACTAGATTAAAAAAGAATGTACTTCATAACTTTGTAGCTTTGGTTGTTGTTTTTATAAGTGGAAATTTGCTATAGAGAGTTAAAATAAAATATAAAAAAAAATTATTTTACTAAAAACTTGGTTGTTATAACAAATATAAATAATTTTATTTATTTCATAAATATTATTGTTTTGAGATTGTTTCTTAAAACATGATTTTTAAAACTATCTCAATACTCATTAGTGTTAAGGTATTCCTTAAATAATCAAGATTTTTTCGCCTTTGGAATTATGGCGGGTGTTAAGAGATAAAATCTCAACATTTAAAAATACCTCAACACCCAATTAAATACTCTAATGGACCCCTAAATCTAAATGATTTTTTAAAATTTTAATAAGAGTTCAACAGGCTCCAAAGATCATTTAAATTTTCCAACAGAATCCTAAGTCTAAACATTTTTTAAATATAAACAAACATTGACACCTATAATCGTTGATGTCCATTTCAATACCATATTAAAACTCTAATCCTAAACCTTAAAAATTTCAAACTTTTACTATTTAAAATTTAAATGAATCTCGATATCAATGAGTGTCAAGACCCTTTCACAAAACATTAACCTTAAACTTTATAAATAACCTATTCCATTAGTTGATTTTTATAGAAAACTCAAAGGACTCTAGTATATACTCTATCATGTCCCACCTTATTATCTTTTATTCGAAAATCTCTAAACCCAATATTCATAGTGACCTCTTTATTGAGATTACAAGGACATATTGTTTATGTTGCAACAAGAACAAATAAAAGAGTGTTATGAGCCCGAAAAATTAGAAAATAAAAATGTTAGACAAGGAAATCTATTGTTACTTACATATTATTAGTTTATTTACAGTTAATTATTTTGGTAAGATGAGTTATGTGTCGCACTTTCTTTCTCCTCCAGTTTTAGCATTAGAGACCTAATGTTCATGTGTTGCATTTTTCATGCAACGAATGAACGATAATACTAGAAGATGTAGCACAACTAATGAGCCTTCATGTCAAGGGTTTTGCAATAACAAGAACTACTAAATTTGATTTACAAATAGTACTCATTGAATCATTAGAGGCTTTCTCTCATAAGAAGGATTATAATAGTGTTGGGCTTGGTGGCATGTACCTCTAGACTCAATTCCGAGCTCGATTTAGTCCAAGAATCGGCTAAACCTGAATAGCTCTGATACCACTAAATTTGTAACGTCCCCTAACCCTATACCGTCACTGGAACAGGGTTACGAGACATTACCAGTCAGTACAGTCCAATTCTGGTCATTAATTAAAATAAATATTCACACACATCCTAGTTTTAAGATGTCGTCCCTTTAATGGGCCCTTGCGGTCCAATATGAACAGTAAATTCAATTCGGGACTAATTTAGAATCACTACGAATTTTTAGTAAATTTCAAAATTCATACTACATACCGTTGCCAACCATAATTTACTCATTTCATCAATACTTCTACAACCTAAATAACTCTCATTAAACATCCTGGGTACATGCCACTATCAATACTCAACATACTTTACCTTAATGAATTCGGGATCGTCCTGGGATGCTGATTCAACGTACTATCTTTACTTAACCTGGGCACGAAAACAAACCGTACGCTGAGTATGGTATACTCAGTGGTATTTCTATAATCCGAACAATTAATAATATAACAAATACTTAAGATCATAATAACAATTACAATTATTCAATTATTTATTCATAGATAAATTTCAACTACTTACCATATAAATTTTATACAAATCATATAATAAACACAATAACATAATTGTTCAATTCTTAACTAAATCCATTATTATTTACTCCATTCTTTCACTTACTACTCGGTATAGCTTTCCTTAATTTACTCACAATTCAATATCATTAAACTATATTCAACTATACACTTATCAATCATATTCCATTTTAATTCATTTCAATAATAGTCAATTTCATTTATATCATATCAACTTACTATCCCTGATATCTTTCAGTATATACATATGATTCATATATCTCAAATCACATTTCAATTCATCAAGTGGCATCATATATCATCAATTCGAACTCCAATCATTTCATGAACCTTTGGTTCATATTTTCAATTTCATATATAAATTTTCAATTCTCAATTCAATTTCTCGTTTCATTTCAATAGCTTGATCAATCAAATTTATTCGATTTATCTTTCACTTATTTACCCCTATTAACAAACCTGGACTTTGACGGATACACAGATTCCAACCCAAACACACCAGTACGGCACATTGTGCCTAAAACGGTACATAGTACTTGATCAGTATACGACACATAAAGTGTCTGATACGACACACGAGGTGCTTGATACGACACACGAGGTGCCTGATATGACACACGAGGTGCCTGAAATACGACAGATAAAGTGTCTGATCAGTAAAGCCGACAAATCCCATACACTTCCAGATCCTATGGCATGCCAATTATATCCGACTCAGCCCGACAAGTTAATAGGGTATTTCATTCACTTTCTCAATTTAATAATTCTTTCATCAATATACCATTATGATAATCACATATATTCACCCATTTTCACAATTCATACAATTTCATTCAATTCAACAATATATTTCAATTATTCACATTAATTTATAATTCAATACAATTCAATTCACTTTTCAATATCAAATATTCAAATATCACAATCTCATATATTCATATCAATTTCCTCATATTTCCAATCAATATATTTTTCAATATAATATTCATTCAATATTCAAATTTCTACATAAATCATATATATTATATAATTCAATCAATATAAATTCAATCAAAATAATTTCAATCAATATAAATTCAATAAATTCATCGCATACCAAAATCAATCCATTCCAATTGTAAAACATCATAATTCTAACACTAACAATTGCCATATGTATATAAATATAACAAATAATAACTAAGTTCGGATTATAGAAATACAAACCGTAATTTTCGAGCTAACTCCAGTTGACTTTGTCTTGTCCTTTTTTAGCCAAGATTTCCGGTACCACATTGACTACGAAATTAATACAATTCATAATCATTAATACATTACTAATTTATATCTTGAGTTACAGAATTCTAAATTAAGATCCGCTAATTTTTCCTGAAACTAGACTCACAAATCTTCTTACAATAAAATTTTCAGAATTTTTGGTTTAGCCATTAAGTACAGTTTATTCTTTAAATTCACCCCCATTCTGCTGTCTGATAGTTTCGTCTCTTCTTCACTAAAAATTAATTATCTCACAGTACAGAATTCGGATAATATTCCTGTTGATTTCTCCTGAAAATAAACTCATTATGGATTCTAAACACATAACTTTAAGCCTCTAATTATTTTTCTTTAATTTTTGGTGATTTTCCAAAGTCAGAACAGGAGAACCCGAATTCATTCTAACCTTATCTCACAAAATTCATTATATCTCATAATTTACAACTCAATTGCTTATAACGTTTCTTCTATAAGAAATTAGACTCAATAAGTTTTAATTCCATATTTTATTAATCCTCTAATTCAATTTCTAAAATTTTTGGTGAATTTTCAAACTTAGACTACTGCTGCTGTCCAAAATAGTCTTAGTATAAAATATTGATTTACTTTAATTTCAATTTAATCCTAACTAAATTCACTTACTTTTCTATCTTAATTCATACTTTATTTCTACTCAATTTTTTAACCAAACTTAGACATAATTATCTATTTTTCATCATAAAACCATAATTTCAAAATTCTTTCAATTTAGTCCTTAAAGTATAAAACTTATGAATCACTTTACAATTCAATCCTTGTATCATTTTTAACTTGAATTTCTATCAATTTAGCCCTTAATTCATCATTTTATTTAACATGGACAATATCTAAAAATCTAATAACTTTCAAAATATCAACTTAATTTCATCAAAACTTTGTTCTAAAACTTCTAAAACATCAAAATTAAGTAAAAATGGCTTGATTGACTTACCAATTAAAGCTTAAATCTTCAAACCTTTAATTTTCCCTTTTCTTCCCTTCTTTCTTCCTTTTTCTCCCCTGCTCTCTGTTTCGTTTCATTCTATCTCTATTTCCTTTCTTTTGTTTCTTTAGTTTATATATATAATATAATATAATATAATATAATATAATATAATTAAAACATAAAGTATCTTTATTATATAATAATATACTAAACATAAAAAAAATCTTAGATTTTCTTCACAATAAACCGCCTTAATTTATACTTTTTGTATAATTTCCCTTTTAGTCCTTTTTATTTTCTTTTAATCTATAATTCAACTTTCACACTTTATTCAATTTGGTCCTTTTACTTAATTACTCTTAATTAAATTAAATTCACTTAATTAAACTCTAATTAACTACTCATTTTACTTCGTAAATATTTTTAATAAATATTTACGAATCCATTTTTCAGAAACGGAGACCCAAAAATATACTTTTTCGATAACGGTAAAATTCAGGTCATTACAAACCCCTCAAACACACTTTATGGGTGCCCACTTCTCGAAATCATGTCTCGAAAATCTCCTCGAAAACAACTCCTTGAAGACACTCCTCACATCCACCTTTCGGCTCCGCACCACATAAGCCTCATGCATTAATCACCACTCTTAACACCAACTACCATGTCCTATCTGAAGTGATCGACATCATGTCTAATCACCACCCTAACTAGACCTATGGTGACAGACCACTTGACCACCTCGGAATCATAGCTAAGGGTATATAAACCCTTAACCTTAACCAAAGGCAAGATTTTTGTCTCTCATCCGCTCTTTCTCTTTAATACACTCACTTCCCATATTCGATTAACCTCATAACCACCGTTATTGAACTACCATACACAATGGCTCTTCCCTTTACCCTAAGCAAGGTGAACCCCCTTACATGATCATTATATCTATATTGTCTAATCCTTGTATCCATAATTTGTGCAATGAACATAAACCACTTCCACCCTCACAATTTTTTTTTGATGGCAAACCCACCAGTCAAACTCAGTACCAAACCCAAAATACGAACCAAACCCAAACAATCAAAACTTTTGGAAATTATTAACATGATCCTTACAATTACTACACCTTGCCTTACCCGTATCAACAATACTACGAACCTTATCCAAGTTATCAAAGCCAGGCCTATGTTTACAAAAACCCAAATGTCAACTTCTAAAAAATTGTCAATGTTGCACTAAGACCACATCACTTTTCACGTCATTGCAATTTAGTCCTATTAATAGTTTAATACATCCTACCTTGCTTTTTCACTCAATTTCTTTTGGTATTCATTAGCTTTCTCTTAAGTGATAAAATTTTATTTTATTTATCATCGAGAATCTATCACATATTTTCTTTGAAATTACACTATTTACGATTAAAGGGTTTTGGATATTATAGTTTTTCTTTTTTTTTTAAATTTATTTTTTTAATGTTATTTGATTTGAGATTACTTAAGAAAAGTTAAGCTACACCCAATGTTACTCTAAAATAAGGTTTTTCTTATTTTAGTCACTCTAAAATTTTTAATTTCAATTTGGTCACTCTAATTAAGATAATTGATCGAACAGTCACTCAGTTAAAAATTTTATTAATTTAATAATATATTATTGACATGGCACATTAGCCAATTGAATGAATACATGTAGCACTTTTTTTATTCTACTTTTTGACTAAAATATTTGGAATAATTACAAAGAAGTCCTTGAGCTTAGTCAAAAGTAAAAACAAATGTGTCACATGTTTTCATTCAATTGAATAATGTGTCACGTCAGCAATCTATTAATGAATTAATGAAATTTTTAACGGCAGTGACTAGTTTAATCAATTATCTTAATAAGAGTGATTAGTTTAATCAATTATCTTAATTAGAGTGATCAAATTGGGAAAAAAGAATTAAAATGACTAAAATAGGAAAAAAACTATTTTAGAGTGAGCTTGAACGCATTTTACCCTTCAAGAAATTAGAAGACCCCACGCAGGTATTGTGGACGATAACAGGAAAGCCAGCCATCTATCTTCACAGCCATCGTTACCTCCCATCTTTAATCTGAGGTATTATATATTTTTATATTATTTCCGGCAAATTTTCTTCTGTTCTGTTCATGATTTTTAGGGGTTTTATCTGCTGCTTTCATTTTGAACTTGTTACTTTTAAGTGTTATTTGCGGAAATGTATCTGAGTTTCTTTTTGTTGTTGAAGCTTTATGATTAAGTTTTCCCCATTAATTTTGAGGCGATTGCTTAGTTGAACTTTTAGCAGTTCTTGGGATAAACTTTTAAAATTTTGCTTCTGGGTATTTCAATAACTGCCTATATCTACAATTTTGCTTAAATTTGAGCAATAACTTGGATATTTGAAGGGGGGGGGGGAGGTCAATCCAATCTCACACTAATGTTCTTAGTTCATTAAAAAAAAAAAACTATCAAAGCAGTTAACATTTAACAAAGATTAGTACTTTTAAATTTCAACTTAAATATGAATAATACCAAAATATACTTTTTAATTGATTCTTTGTGTAGTCATTGCATCTTGCTATAGCATATGGAAAAAAAAACCTGATTTTTTTTCTTGTAAAGGTACTAGACAAATCTTTTTTATTTTTATTTTTGCTAATTTTTGGGTGAAAATGCTATTTCTCTGGGAACCAAAAAGAAACATTTTTGTGTAATTCTTTAGCTTGATTGGAGTAATCTTCAAACTTTTTTAGGTTTTATTTGAAATTTCATACTACAGAAGTTCAAGGAAGAGGGGCCAAAGATGCAAACAACTTCTCAACTTCATCCAACATATTACTTTTCTAGTAGGTCAGTTTCTCTCTCGCTCCTAAATTCCTTCTTTGAACTTCATCTGTGAGATTTAATATCTTTAAACACAGTGATTGTAGAAGGAGCTCTATTAGATCCAATGGCCGCATGAAACTCAGAGGTTGGAATTCAAGTCAACTTAGCTTCAATGGAAGAGGTCAGAGTCTTAGATTTCTAACACCAATCCGCAAAACTAGATTGTTTGTGATTTCCAACGCAGATGATGGCCATGCATATGCCCCTGTAATAGAAGAAGACATCAATACGAACCATGCACCCTCCTCAGAACCCGAAACATTCTTTAGCAAATGGTCTCCTCCAAAGTACTTATGGAGAGGATTATCTGTTCTTGTCCTTGCTGGACAGGTTATCATTCGAACTCTAAAGGGTAAAGTCCACTGGAGGAATACCCTCCAACAACTGGAGAGAGTTGGACCTAAATCAGTTGGAGTTTGTCTTCTAACTTCAGCATTTGTTGGCATGGCCTTTACCATTCAGTTTGTAAGAGAATTTACCCGATTGGGTTTGAACCGATCAGTTGGTGGGGTATTGGCCTTAGCGTTCTCAAGGGAGCTAAGTCCTGTGGTTACATCAATTGTGGTTGCTGGGCGTATTGGCAGTGCATTTGCCGCAGAATTAGGAACGATGCAGGTCTCCGAGCAAACAGACACGCTGAGAGTTCTTGGATCAAACCCTGTTGATTATTTGGTGACACCCAGAGTCATTGCTTCCTCTTTAGCTTTACCATTTTTGACTCTAATGTGTTTCACAGTAGGGATGGCATCAAGTGCGCTGCTGGCTGATAGTGTTTATGGGATTAGCATTAATATCATCTTAGATTCTGCGCAAAGGGCTCTTCGATCATGGGATATAATTAGTGCAATGATTAAGTCTCAAGTGTTTGGTATGATCATATCTATTGTGAGCTGTGCTTGGGGAGTTACCACCATGGGAGGAGCCAAAGGTGTTGGCGAATCAACAACATCAGCTGTGGTTATTTCTCTTGTTGGTATTTTCATGGCTGATTTTGCACTCTCATATTGCTTCTTCCAAGGAGCCGGAGATTCGTTGAAAAACTGTGTATAACCAGGTTGGCCTCTTTGTCAGCATCTAACTCTTTACACCTATCTCAATGTTGTTCAATGGATGGCTCCTAGAGGACAGATAACATAGAGGGGAACTATATAGGTTCTGTATAAAGTCTTGCAATCTTTGGCTAGTTTGTCCCTCCCTTTTCTGTTGTCAGTGACTCAACATTACTCTATGTTACTCGGATTTGGGTGTATAAGATATGAATATGCATCCAAGATGGTATGTTGAAATGTTTTAAAGCTTATTTTTTATGTAGCTGGAGGGTCCTTAAAGGGTTATAGTTTCACATCCACATCCACATATACATTGAAATACGAGTATTTTAAAAGAATTGTTGCCTGAAGTGATTTTAATTTTATTAGAATGATAAGATATTTTCTTATTTGGAAATCAATGGTTGCCACTTTGTGTAAAATGGTTTTATTCACATGCAACATTGTGGCAACTTTTCTGTTTGAAAGAAAGAAATCAGAGGGAAGATCTGTTTTTAGTTTGTTTTATTCATTCAACTCTGAACTTCAATGATGGAAGTTGCAGCTGTACCATTTTCTTTCAATCTTTTTTATAATTATTATACAATATTTTTATTTTAAAATTTTGAATTGTTTAAATATATATTTACATTTTATTCAGAATAATATAGAAGTGTATATATATATATAAGATAAATAGTTAACTAATTAAAAATACTTAAATAACTATATAACATAATAAGTATTAAATATATAAATAATTTATCAATTCAATCTAACATTTCATTAATATTCATTTTCACAAACTAGTTGAACACTTATGTCAAACATAGTATAAATTTTATTTTATTATTTAATTCAAATATACTTTTTAACAAGTTTTGATAATTTATTATATACATTCTTCCATAAAAAAAATATATACATAGATTTTAATTGGTTGTCCTTAATGGTTATTTTTTATTTTAATCTTATCGCTATTACTGAGTTTGAATCCGAACATACATTTTATCACCACTATCCAAATGGACGCTTTAATCACAGATAGAATGACTAAATATTTGTAATCAAGTCTTCTATTGGCATCAATCCTAATGACAAAAATGACTTATATTCAAATCTTCAATTAACATCGTTACAAAATTTAATCCTTGAATAACTCGAAACGCTACCCTTTATAAGAAAAATAAACGTATAGCATCTAATATTCCATATAAAATTACAACTTGAACCAAAACAAAATATCATGACTCCTTGAGATGGTTTTTATCCATAACAACATATCCACTATTAATATTAACTTCTTTGATACAATAATTAAATTTGCTATTATCATTTTCTTAATCCTACCGAAATTAATCCCATAGCAAATTTGCTAGATTTAATCATTTTGTTTAAGGGGAAAAAAAAGAGTAAAATGGAATTACCCGCACCATAGTAGTTATTTAGTCCTTAAAATTAAATTATGAAATCCTAAGTGATAAAAGATCAAAATAAATGGTGGTGAGTCATTTAATTTAACTTTACAGAAAGTGTAAAGAAACATATCAATTGTTGATAAAACTCACCATATGCAATATGATTACACTACATAAATATAATATGAAATAATAATAAGAAAAAATAAAAGCATGAGATGACATTAATATTCTTTTTTTTTTACAAAATTGAGAAATTCCTTTTAAAAGAAGAACCGAGAAGTTGGTATATTTTAATTTATCAAAATTTGGTTATTGAATTTTATAAAATCTAATAACTTATTGTTAAAATTTTACCTTGATATCAAAATAATCAACACTTTATATCCACGAAATTAAAAAAAAAATTCAAATTTATGAATTTATTAAAAAATGATTAAAGTTTTTTTTTAAATACAAGGTTCAAATTTTGATAAATTAAAATAAAAGCATTAAATTTTTTTTAAATTTTTGTGTAGTGATATTCAAAATTTATATAATACATAGTAAATTAAATACAATTACCACAAATAGAAATATATGAACACGAATTACAAGTTGTAAATTGTAATAACTACTTTGGTATATGCAATCAACAGGATATTCATACGTGGGGTTTGAAGTTTCCATCAATGGAATCAACCTTGCTATGGAGTTTAACCTTTTAATATCTTCCTTAGATCATAAGTAATATAGCACTGACTGATATCCTATTACATTTTTTCTTTCTCGTTTCACAAGCAATCTAATTCAGCTTTGTTTTTGTTTATGGCTATGAGCAAAAAATGGTGAAGCAAAGCAATCAACTCTGGTTTGCTATTCTTGTTTCCATTGTTTTCTGTTTTGTTTTGCTTGGATTATTCAGGTCTATCTCATGTCAACAATGAAGTCCCCTTTTTACTTCATACCTTTACCATGGACAAAGATTCCCAGAATTTTCCCATTGATGGGAAAAGAGATAATCCATGTTCAGGTAAATACATGTATGTTCATCGTCTTCCGAGTAGATTCAATTCTGATTCGCTAAAAGATTCTCGAACACTTAATAAGTGGTTCGATATGTGTTCGTCGATTATGAATTCGGGGTTTGGCCCTAGGATTGAAACCCCCCAAGGTGATTTATCTGATATGAATTAGTTTGAAACAAACCAGTTTTTGCTTGAAGTTATTTTCCATAACAGGATGAAACAATACAAGTGTTTAACCAATAATTCATCGATGGCTTCAGCTGTTTTCGTACCCTTCTATGCTGGCCTCGATGTTGGTCGTTATCTTTGGGACTATAACACAACTGTAAGAGATTGTTTGCCTTATGATATCGTCGACTGGCTTCGAAACCGAGCTGAATGGAAGCGGTTATGGGGTCAAGACCATTTCTTCGTTGCAGGGAGGATTGCTTGGTATTTTCGTAGACGATCTGGAAATCAACAGAATTGGGGGGGAACAAGCTTATGCCATTGCCTGAATCAATGAATATGACAATGTTATCTACAGAAACAAGCTCTTATTGCAATGAATTTTCCGTACCATATCCGACTTACTTTCGTCCATCAACCTACATCGACGTAATCCATTGGCAGAAACAAGTGAGGAGTCGGAAAAGGCGATACCTGTTCTATTTTGCCAGTGCTCCACATCCAACCATGAATGACTCGATCCGTATCCAGATTATCAACAAATGTTTAACGTCAAAAAACACATGCAAGTTGCTCGATTGCAACTCCAGTGCAAACAAGTGTGGCACTCCAGTTCAAGTACTCAAGGTGTTTCGCAACTCGGTCTTCTGTTTGCATCCTCCGGGGGACTCATACACTATGTGTTCGATGTTCAATTCGATCCTGGCAGGCTGCATTCCCGTATTTTTCCATCCTTATTCTGCATATGCACAATATATATGGTACTTCCCAAAGAATTACACCAGCTACTCGGTGTACATTCCTGCAAATGACATCAAACATGGCAGTGTGAGCATAAATGAGAGTATTAGAATATACCCCATACCTTGCCCATACCTTTCCCATACCTACCCATACTTTGGAAAGGTCAAAGTTATGGGCACCAAATATTTATTTAGTGTTGGGCATGGGAAAATAGCAATTTTTGGTCCCTAAGTGAATAGTGACTTTGCAAGGTGGCCCTTGAATCTCAACTATAAATAGGCCAACCATTGCTCATTCTCATCATCCCACATTTGCCATTCTCTACTTAAGGCATTGTTTCTCTCTCCCTATTTGTAAAGTTTCACTTGTATTTTTGGAGTGAAATATATTTGGTAGTGCCCGAGGACGTAGGCAAGATTTGCCGAACCTCGTTAAAATTCTGGTGTTCTTTACTATTTATTGTTCATATTTTGTGAATTTGATTGTAGTGATTTATTGTGCTATTAAATTACGATAGAGGGATATTCTGGCTAGGAAAGACTTGGTACTTAAGTGATCCTCGTGATCCACCTCTCTTTCCTGGGAATTGAACTTAGTGTGATTTTTTAGTACAATAATTTTACTCTTTCACACGCTTCCGCGCAACAATTGGTATCAGAGCCAAATTCGTACTTGGGGAATACGACCGTTTACGGTACTATTCACGTATACGGCACTATTCACGTATACAGTACTATTCACATATACGGCACTATTCACGTATACGGTACTGTTCACGTATACAGTAGTTGGGATTGAGGAGAAAAATGGCAGCAGCATCGTCATCAGCAAGGACTACTGTGACAAATGCAAAATTTGAAGTAGAGAAATTTGACGGTACCAATAATTTTGGTATGTGGCAGTGTGAGATCCTGGATGTCTTATGTCAGCAAGAGCTGGATATAGCCCTTGAAGAAAAACCTGACAAGATGGATGACAAGGAGTGGGCCAAGATCAATAGACAGGCGTGTGGTACAATCCGCCTATGTTTGGCCAAAGAGCAGAAGTACTCCGTCATGAGGGAGACATCAGCGAAGAAGCTGTGGGATACATTAGAAGAAAAGTTTCTAACGAAAAGTCTTGAAAATAGGCTTTATATGAAAAAGAAACTTTTTCGGTTCACGTATGCACCCGGTATGTCGATGAATGACCATGTGAACTCATTCAATAAAATTTTAGCAGACTTGCTAAATTTGGATGAGAAATTTGAAGATGAAGACAAGGCATTATTGTTGTTGAATTCCCTTCCTGATGAATATGATCATCTTACCACCACATTGCTTCATGGGAAGGACACAATCACATTTGATGCAGTTTGTAGTGCGTTGTATAGATCTGAGACTCGGAAGAAAGATAAAAGAGATCACAGAGATACAATTGCAGAAGTCTTAACAGTAAGAGGTCGTTCACACAGCAGCAAACCTGGTAGAAGGGGTAAGTCCAAAGGGAGACCCGCCAAAGATGAATGTGCCTTTTGTCGTGAGAAAGGGCATTGGAAAAAGAATTGTCCTAAGTTACAAAAGGGCAAGTCTATTTCTAATGCATGTGTAGCGGAGCATGATGAGGAGTCAGACTTTAGCTTGGTTGGCATGGCAATGGCATGTCAAACGGATGAGTGGATATTTTGGATTCGGGATGTACTTACCATATGTGTCCTAATAAGGACTGGTTTTCTAGTCTTGAAGAACTAGAAGGTGGAGTTGTTTTATGGGCAATGATAGTGCCTGTAAGACAATGGGTGTAGGTACAATCAAATTGAAGAACCATGACGGCTCAATCCAAGTCCTGACAGATGTTCGCTATGTACCCAGCTTGAAGAAAAATCTCATCTCATTAGGGGCCCTAGAATCTAAAGGGCTCACAATCACTTTGAGAGATGGATTACTAAAGGTAGTAGCTGGGGTATTGACGGTGATGAAAGGCACTAGAAGAAATAACTTGTACTATTTAAATGGAAGTACAGTTATTGGATCAACATCAACAGCTTCTGCGAAAGATGCAGATTCAGAGGCTACCAGGTTATGGCATAGGCGATTGGGACATGCTGGTGAAAAAGCTTTGCAGACTTTGGCGAAGCAAGGCTTGTTGAAAGGTGCAAATTCTTGCAAATTGGAATTTTGTGAACATTGTGTTCTGGGCAAGCAGACGAGGGTAAAATTTGGTTCAGCAATTCACAATACGAAAGGAATTCTGGACTATGTTCACAGTGATGTGTGGGGACCTACCAAAGTGGCTTCTTTGGGAGGTATGCACTATTTTGTCACTTTTCTTGATGATTATTCAAGAAAAGTATGGGTGTATCTAATGAAAAGAAAAAGTGAAGTTTTGGATGCATTTCTGAAATGGAAGAAGATGGTGGAGACTCAGACTGGTCGAAAGGTCAAACGACTTCGATCAGATAATGGTACTGAGTACAAAAACGATCCATTTCTACAAGTATGCCAAGATGAGGGCATTGTGCGACACTTCACTGTTCGGGATACACCACAGCAAAATGGGGTGGCAGAACGCATGAATCGGACTATACTGGAGAAAGTTCGATGTATGTTGTCCAATGCTGGATTGGGCAAGGAATTTTGGGCTGAGGCAGTTACATATGCGTGCCATCTAATTAACCGATTGCCATCAGCTGCAATAAATGGAAAAACTCTGATGGAGATGTGGACTGGTAAACCTGCTACTGATTATGATTCTTTACATGTTTTTGGTTCCACTGCATATTATCATGTAAAAGAATCTAAGTTAGACCCAAGAGCAAAGAAAGCATTATTCATGGGTATAACTGGTGGTGTAAAAGGATACCGTCTCTGGTGTCCT
The DNA here is from genome assembly GCF_007990345.1 of Gossypium hirsutum. NCBI lineage: Eukaryota > Viridiplantae > Streptophyta > Magnoliopsida > Malvales > Malvaceae > Gossypium > Gossypium hirsutum. Next base: position 76,219,462 of record NC_053433.1, read on the forward strand.
GATACAAGGAAGATTGTTTTCAGTAGAGATGTAACTTTTGATGAATCAACCATGATGAAGAACGAGGATTCACAAAAGGATGACAAAACCAGTAGTACTTTACAGCAGGTGGAGTTTGAAAAGGTTAATGATGATCCAGCTAATATTGAAAGAACAAATGATGAAGAAGTTTCGACCCAAGAACTTCTACAGCAACAAGATTCAATTGCATATAGGAGGCCAAGAAGAGAGATTCGTAAGCCTGCTCGCTTTGACGATATGGTGGCCTATGCACTTCCAATTGCAGATGATGATGTTCCTTCCACTTACACAGAAGCAATAAGTAACTCTGATGGTGTAAAGTGGAAGCAAGCTATGAATGAAGAAATGCAGTCTCTTCATAAAAATAGGACTTGGGAGTTGGTGAGACTGCCCAAGGGAAAGAAGGCAATTGGATGCAAATGGGTATATGCAAAGAAGGAAGGATTTCCTGGTAAAAATGAAATTCGATACAAGGCTAGATTGGTAGCAAAGGGTTACGCTCAGAAAGAAGGAATAGACTGCAATGAAGTGTTTTCTCCAGTTGTGAAGCATTCGTCTATTCGGATTTTGCTAGCCTTGGTTGCGCAATATGATCTTGAACTAGTTCAGCTTGATGTGAAGACCGCGTTTTTACACGGTGATTTGGAAGAGGAAATCTATATGACTCAGCCAGATGGATTCAAGGTTGCTGGAAAAGAAAATTGGGTTTGCAAATTGACAAAGTCGCTTTATGGATTGAAGCAATCTCCGAGGCAGTGGTACAAGCGATTTGATCAGTTCATGAAAGGGCAAAGGTACACAAGAAGTAAATTTGATCATTGCGTATATTTTCAGAAGCTACAAGAAGGAACTTTCATATACTTGCTCTTATATGTTGATGATATGCTGATAGCATCTAAGAGCAAAGTTGAGATTGAGAGATTGAAGACTCAACTCAATCTCGAGTTTGAGATGAAAGATCTAGGTGAAGCTAAGAAGATTCTTGGCATGGAAATATGTAGAGATAGAGCTCATGGCAGAGTTAGCTTGTCTCAGAAGAAGTATTTGAAGAAAGTACTACAGCAGTTTGGCATGAACGAGCAGACCAAACCTGTAAGTACCCCGTTGGCTTCTCATTTCAAGCTTTCTGCACAACTATCTCCTTCGACGAATACGGAACGAGAATACATGTTGCAAGTTCCGTATTCTAATGTAGTGGGTAGCTTGATGTATGCAATGGTGTGTACAAGACCCGACATTTCACAGGCAGTTAGTATAGTGAGCAGGTATATGCATAATCCTGGAAAAGGACATTGGCAAGCTGTGAAATGGATTCTACGGTATATTCAGAAGACCGTGGATGTTGGATTACTGTTCAAGCAGGATAATACACTTGGTAAAGGTGTTATTGGGTACGTTGATTCTGACTATGCCGGTGATTTGGACAAGCGAAGATCAACCACCGGTTATGTGTTTACACTTGCTGGAGGACCAATAAGTTGGAAGTCTACACTACAGTCTACAGTTGCGTTGTCAACCACAGAAGCCGAGTACATGGCTGTAACAGAGGCTGTAAAGGAGGCTATTTGGTTACAAGGTATGACTAAAACCTTGGGGTTGGTTCAGGAGCATATTAACGTGTATTGTGATAGTCAAAGTGCTATTCATTTAGCAAAGAATCAAGTCTATCATGCACGTACAAAACATATCGACGTACGATTCCATTTTGTGCGGGAAATTATTGAAGAGGGGAAAATTTGTCTTCAGAAGATCAAGACTGCAGATAATCCCGCAGATATGATGACCAATGTGGTAACAGCAACCAAGTTCGAACATTGTTTGAACTTGATCAATATCCTGCAAGTTTAACAGTCGAAGAAGGCACTATCAAGTATTGTTGTCAAAGGCAAAAAGAATTGTGTGAAGATAAGATTATCCTAATCAAATCTTCAAGGTGGAGATTATTAGAATATACCCCATACCTTGCCCATACCTTTCCCATACCTACCCATACTTTGGAAAGGTCAAAGTTATGGGCACCAAATATTTATTTAGTGTTGGGCATGGGAAAATAGCAATTTTTGGTCCCTAAGTGAATAGTGACTTTGCAAGGTGGCCCTTGAATCTCAACTATAAATAGGCCAACCATTGCTCATTCTCATCATCCCACATTTGCCATTCTCTACTTAAGGCATTGTTTCTCTCTCCCTATTTGTAAAGTTTCACTTGTATTTTTGGAGTGAAATATATTTGGTAGTGCCCGAGGACGTAGGCAAGATTTGCCGAACCTCGTTAAAATTCTGGTGTTCTTTACTATTTATTGTTCATATTTTGTGAATTTGATTGTAGTGATTTATTGTGCTATTAAATTACGATAGAGGGATATTCTGGCTAGGAAAGACTTGGTACTTAAGTGATCCTCGTGATCCACCTCTCTTTCCTGGGAATTGAACTTAGTGTGATTTTTTAGTACAATAATTTTACTCTTTCACACGCTTCCGCACAACAGAGAGCCTGTCTCGATTTCCGGAGGATCGAGTGGTAGCTATGAGAAAAGAAGTTGTAAAGCTAATCCCAAAGGTGATATGGAGACCCCAAGTCTGGAATTGAGGATGCACTTGAAATCGCTGTAAGAGAGTTGAAAAAGTTAAGAAAGATGCGAAGGAAGAAAAGGATCCCAGTGTTGGATTTGCAGCATGGAACTGTTGGAAGTTGAAATTATCTGGAATAATGGGAGACCCTCCATTGGAGCAATTATTTTAAAGAACGAAGATCAGCTTACAAATACAAAACTTACGCAAACATTAATTCATTGCTTATTTATAATCTCCTGATAAGATTTCCCATTGTTTTATTTCTTTTCCTTCAAAGTCCGAACCTATGTATCCACCTAACACTTGTTGGTTAGGTAAATGGTTTCTTCTTTACATTCATTATCAGCCTAAGAAAACTAATGATGATTGCATGGATTCTATATTAAAGTTGGAAGTTAAAATCTCCGCTGAAGATAATAAATAGAATGTGTTGAGAGGTTTAACGATTTCAAGTAGATTACATTTCAAAAATTTCTTTTAAAATAATCAGAAATCTTTCAATAATTATAATTTTCGTTTTTAGCACACGCAGATATTACTCATATTATTTGAATACATCTTATTTTTCTTTTGCTGATGATAGATTCAAATATCCAAACATGCTTTACGTTTTTAACATTATTTTAAGATTTCTTCCTTATATGAGATAGAATATCTAAATGAGGAAGAAAAGATCCAGCCAATATTTAATCGATTTGCCAGGCAATTGAGAAGAGGTATTAGGGGAAAAATCATCATTTGTATTATCCACATGAACATTGAATATTGATATTTATGTATTTAACTATTTTTTAAATGATTTCGAACAGAAATGCTAGACATGTGTAAAAGAACAAAAATACGAATAATATATGTAAGTATTATCATGCAAGTTGCAACTTGATAGAAACTTTTGCTTTATTAACCTGGAATCGACATTCTCAACATATTACAAACGTAGATATAGCTACAACCAAGCTTGCACAACCTATCACCAAAAGCCCTTTTATTATTAAATCTCACAGAAAATTTATTCTAAAAACAAAGTAGGGGCCTTACATTAGGTTCATAACTCACCTTAAAGATTGTATTGATTTGAACTAGTATGCTCTGATTTAAGGTTTCCATGAAGACAAGGGAGGAGTATCCGATTCATAGTAGGTTGCGATAGTGCCACCATATCGGTCTCCCTTCACTGAACCTGCTGAAGCAATGGATTCTAGCTCTGCCATCTCTTCGGGTGTTAATTTCACGGACAAAGCTCCAATGTTCTGATTGAAGTTTTCGATCTTGGTAGTTCCAGGAATGGGACAGACATCGTTCCCTTGGTGATGGACCCAGGCCAATGCAAGTTGTGATGGGGTGCATCCCTTCTTCACTGCTATCTCATTAACTCGCTCGTACAGGCGTTTGTTATGCTCCAGATTTTCTGGCTGGAACCTTGGGAGATACTGCAACAAATGAAAATTCATTCAAATGATTATCTCATACCAGCACCAGCCCTTTCTCTGTAAATAACACAGATTCATAATTCAAGACATTTTAGAAAGCCTTCACTCAAATTTTGTTTTAAACCTATAAAAGAAACTCTAAAGAGATATTTGCAGCCTAGCAAAACTCAAGGGAGGGACCATATTTAGGGACAAAAATATTATGGTTAGCCCTCTGCCTGGAAAGAGGAGAATATTGCAGAACATTTTAAGCATTAAGAAAAATAGTAGCCATCATGCCTGGAAGCTCTTAAAGATTGTTATGTCAGTATTACTGTAGATTCTATCTGATTCACATGTATCAATTAGGACAATCTACCAAGAACATGAAATTAGATATGCCAAAAAGTAACAGATAAATCATTCTTCTTATGAACAAATATGCAATTGTGAAACACAGTTACAAAGAACAAACCTTTCTAAAGTCACCTTCGGACAAAGTTTCCATCATTTTGGGGCCAGATGAAAAGAACCCTCTCCCCAGAGGACTGTAAGCAACAATGCCAATCCCAAGTTCCCTGAGAAATTCAAAAGAATCACATCAAAATAAAGAAACCCAAATCAGTAACTTTTTCAACAAAATTTGGTAAGTCCCTTATTGATAAACAACCTGCAAGTAGGAATTATGTCAGCCTCAACATCCCTAGACCACAATGACCACTCCAATTGCACAGCAGTTATTGGATGAACCGCATGAGCCCTCCTAATGGTCGATGCAGAAGCCTCGGATAAACCTATGTACTTCACTTTACCTTCTTCAACTAATTTCTTCAGTTCTCCAATCTGGTTATTTAAAAACAATCCATAATACAGATCACAACAATAGAAGAAAAAGTAAGGCAAAGGACAAAAGTTAAACACAAAAACAAACCGTGACTTCAATGGGAACCCTTGTATCCACCCGATGCTGATAATAAAGATCAATGCAATCAACACCAAGACGTTTCAAGCTACCTTCACAAGCAGCCCTTACATAAACAGGGTCACCCCGGATTTCCCTTTTCCCATCAGTATAATCGATACCGAACTTAGTAGCCAACTCAACCTTGTTTCTTACACCATCTTTTAGGGCCTTACCAAGAAGGATTTCATTGGTATGTGGACCGTAAACATCAGAGGTGTCAAGAAAGGTAACTCCAGAGTTAATAGCATGGTGGATGAGAGCTATCATGTCGGGTTCAGGCTTTGGAGGACCATAGAAAGCTGACATCCCCATGCATCCAAGGCCTTGTGCCGACACTTCCAGGCCCTGAGAACCCAGCTTGATCCTCCCAAGCTTTGTGGCGGCCATGTTTTCAGTGGTAACTCTGGTGAATAGTTTTGAGTATGTGTGGGTTGTTGAGGAAGGATGGAATGGATGGCTAAGTGATAGGTAGAGACTTAAAAAGACGATGTAAATTCGAAACCGATGGCGTAACGCTCAATGTTATAGTAGCTCAAATGACGTGAGGGCCTATGCAACACTTTGACATACCCTGCCAACCCGTGCCGTCTTTTACCACCTGCGCTTTAGATTTTTATGGTAAGGACTAAGGTGTTAATGCCGGGTTCGATTTGGAATGAGTTGATTCTATACATAATATTAATATATTTATATTTATTTAAATTCAGTGACTTTAAATTTGAATATAAAATTTTATTTAAATGTATTTTTATTTATCAAAGACTAACTCAAATTCATTTTAGGTTCATTCATATTATTTTTATTTTTTTAAATATTTATATTATATTATTTTAATATTTAATAATTATATATATTTAAAGTTTTTAATGTTTATATTTGAGTAGTATTATATATTTAATATAAATTTATTTTTGTAATGTGTTTTAAATTACATAATATGTGAAAATTACATAATATAAAGTATTAGAAACCTAAAAATGGGTCGGGTCAGGTTTGGGCCTTGAATGTTCAAGCCCGAGCTTGACTCATATTTTAAACGGATCTATTTTTTTATTCAAACTCATTTTTCAGGTTTAATATTTTTATTCAAACCCTCTCAATTTCGGACGAGTCTTCGGGCATGAACGAGTAGCCCAACCTATGAACAACTCTAATAGTCACCCAAAGTTTTAAGCATTTTTATTTTTGTCACCTACTTTAAAATTTTGTTGTTTTAGTCACTCTTATTAGCTTAATTTCATTTTGTAGTCACCTCACTTTTAAAATACTTTTGGTCATTAGATGAAATGTTAGCATTTCTTATTTTGAATATTATAATAGAAATATAGCCTTTTAACATTTTACACAATCCATTAATTTGGTCATAATTTTAAAAAATTCAACAAAATTTTATCTCGATGTTTGCATATTCAATTAATTTAGTCATAATCTTAAAATTAAAAAAAATTATAATTATAACAATTTCAAAATAAAAAGTACATAAAAACATTTTTTTTATAAAAGTTCAAAAATATTTTAAAAAATAATATATAAACAAAAATATATCTTGTGAAATATTTAAACATATTGAAAATTAAAAAAAAAGTGTTGAATATTTTTAATATTTTATAATATATTATTTTTATATAAAAAATTAAAAATTTATTTCTCCACATAGTTTTCTCTTTGGACTTTTTTTATTTTAACCCAGAACCACCATCCTGCAGTCGTTTTAGGCGCTTATTTCAGCTCTACACATAGGCACCATCGATGCGTTATGAGCAAAATAATTGAATAAGCAAAATAGTAGCATTTTGCTTTGGTTGTTATTTTTTGTTAAATTTGTTATTTTTTTGTTATAGAATTGTTTAAGTGAAACAATGCGTTTCCCTTTAGCGATTGGTTGTAAAGGTATTAACAAACGTAAAATGCAGTGATTGGGTATTAAAGATAGGAGTAGTTACTTTGTTACCAACTAAAGAAATCATTCCAAAACTCTCATCTCTCTTTCTCTCACACACAATTGTTTTCACTCTTCTTCTTTCTCCTTCCTTCTTTGTGAATTATTTTGGGTCGCATCATTTTGGTATTAGAGCCAGGTTATGGTTGGTGGTGATAATGTTTCTCACACTTCAAAGGAAAACTAAGAATTAGAGAACCAAATTGATGCTCGAATGTAAGTGATGCATGATGAAATCTTGATTGAGATCAAGTTTGAGTTGCAAATGGAGATCAAAGGGTTATTTGAACATTATTTAAGTAAGTTAGTGCCTTCTATGGAAGGTATGCAGAGAGTGATTCACCCTATGGAAGCAAAGGCATTTTGGGTGCTCTTCTAGGTCTGCCTGTTAAGGAGGTTGTTAGGGATGCTAGTGGATGCGTGGTTGTTGAATATGTTAGTTTTAGACTTAGATAACGGGGTGAAGTTGTCAATAAAGCTCATAAGTTGAAGTGTCCTCGCTTTGATGGGACTTATTTAAGAGGACGGTGGTATAAAATAGAGCAATATTTTGAGGGAGAATTTGTGCTTGAGTTTACTAAAATTAGGATAGTGATACTTCAACTATAAGGGAAAGCTTTATATTGGCATCACTTTTATTGCCAACAAAAGAAAGGGTTTTATTGTTGGAATATGACTCTTACTTTAACTAGATGAAGGAAATGTTTACCCCTAACACGTTCCAAGATCCAATTGTTGAGTTAGTTTCCTTGAAGTAGAAAAGAATATTAGATAAATACTACGAATCTTTTGTAAGTATTCTCATCCAGTTACAATTGTTAGAATTGTATGCCCGTAGTATTTTTTATTAACAATTTGAAGTTGGAGATAGGTTAGTATGTTAGATTGTTCAAACTTAAGGACTTAATTGAGTGTTTGCATAAGGCCAAGCAAGTCGATTTTATTTTGTTGGCTAATCAGAGGAGCGGGTTACTTCTTCTTAGTCTTTTTCACCTTTTAGGATTAGTTCATTGTTTCCTAGTACATGGATTGCTAAGAATTCTTCTCCAACAGTAGCAAGTCAGGTTTCCAGTTAAGGATTGACATTAGCTAAAGCTCTTTCTATGAGTGGTGGATCGAGGGCTAAGTTACCTTCTCTCTTTGAAATTCAAGATAGGAAAAAGAAGGGGCTCTACTATTAGTGTGGGGCTAAGTTCATGCCTAGCCATAGGTAATAAGTGATCATGAAGATTTTTTTAGACTGTGTGAATGAAAGAGAGTATCTTTGCCATCTGATTTTATGGCTCCTACTATTTCTCTACATGCTATGCAGGGTTCTTAGGGGCGGTACCATGAGGGTGAAAACCAAGTTTGTTGACCATTTAGCAGTGGTATTCATTGATTGAGGGAGTACTCGCAATTTCTTGGATGTGAAATTGGCTAAGATGTTGGACATACATGTTTGGAAGCAGTATAGTTTAAAGGTGACTATGGCTAATGGAGGTCTTTTGTTTACCAATGGAATGTTTAGGGGGTCCAATGGGAATCTCAAGGTCATGAATTTGTTATTGGCTTTGAAAGGGTATGATGTGGTGCTTGGGGTTCACTGGCTTATGGAGTTGGGCTCCATTACGAGGAACTTTACTTCCCTTTAATAACTCTAGAATATAGAGTTATTTTAATAGTTTTCAGCTTACATTTTCATTTCAAGTTCAGGGTGGTTGAAACAATTCCTGTTGTAATTATTCTAATTTCTCGTAAGTAAGACTAATTGAAAACTGTTGTTGGAATAATGAACTTTGGTTGATTTATATGCTAAAACATGAGTCTTTCATCCATGAAGGTGGTTGATGGATTCGGAGGGATGAAAGAGTTGAAGTTCACATGCTAATGTTCAATGTTGCAACAATGTTGTAGCATTGGACCGACGAGGTCAAGCCCAATAGTGTACATCTTTTGGACGCCCAAATTAGTTTCATTGGGCTTCATAACATTTCTTAACCCAATAATGGAGAGAACTAACCAACTTGGATAGCCCAAACTGTCTAGGAGAGTCCAAGCTTGTAACGTCCTCTACTCAACTCAAATCGCTGGATCCATATATTAGATGTCACAATACAAAATACTTAATAGAAAATTTATACAACATGCGTAAACTATATCTAAACATACTTTATCATGCTTTGAATTATTATTTAATATAAAAGAGAATATCAAATAATTAAATTAAGGTATTAATTAGTGTACAATGTTACAACATAAAATTTTATTAAAAATAGGTTTTTTAAGGTATGGTATACTATACACCACACACCTAACACCTAGAGTGTCCTCTGTATGCATAATAACCTAACTTACCGTTTCACTGACGCATTCTTAGCTTGGTCCCTCCTAGCAAACCCACTCTCACAATAGACCTGAAGTATGAACAAACACTTGTAAGTTCACGCGACCTTAGCGAGTTTTAACACATAATACCTTGGATCCTTTCTAGTTGAACTTCTCATCTTGAAAATTTCAGATTACATCTTTTCTTTGCCGAATACTTTTCTAATATCAAATATATACATATAAGCCAACTTTCATACTTAACGTATCAACTCTCGCTTCACTCCTTGGCTGAATCTAGATCTTACCAGACGATATATATCTTACTCATTCTTAGAACACCAAAGGTATGTAACATTCCGAATTAGGGCCTAGTCGGAAGAGTGCTTTCGGGACCACAAATTTGACGTAAGAAAATTTATTTTTATTATATTTTTATGGTATACAATTTTAAGAAATGATTTCGTGAAAATTTCGTTCGAAAATTTCGACGTTTGGGCACTCAATTTGGTCAAAAGGACTAAATTGTAAAAAGTGCAAAAGTTGAGTTCTACATGTTAGAGGTGTCTAATTGTTATGAAATTATAAATGAGAGGTCATTAAATGGTAATTAGACCATTTTATAATTTTTTAGACAAAAAATGGCCTTGATTGGGTAGAATTTGAAAGAATAGTAAAAAAGGCATTTTGGTCATTTAAGGGCAAAATGAATTAAAAGACAAATTTTAAAACCCAAATGTGTCCCTTTCTTCTTGATTCAGCCGAATGCACCAAGAGCAGCCATGTTTAGGGTTTGGCCAAGCTTCCAAGCTCAATAGAAAGTGATTCAGAGCTTTATTTTTAACGTTCTATTCATTTTTGAAGTCCCGGTAACATGTTCTAGCTATTTCTACCATTTATTTGAGCTAGTGTTTGTGTTTAAAAATTTACCCATGAATGATATGCATGTATTTTGATGTTTAATGGTAGAGTATGAAGGCTCGGTGTGTAATAAACGACTTTTACTGAGTGGTTTTTGATGAAAACGTCCAAAAGGACCGTTTTGTAAAAATTGTAAAATTAATCATAAAAGGGTGATTTAGTGGAAATTAGGGGTTTTTATAGTTATGAAAATGATTCGTCTAGGCTTGAAATGTAAGGAAATTGAATAAAAATCATTTTACGAGCCTTGGGGCAAAAGTGCAAATATGTGAAAGTTTAGGGGTCAAAATGAAAATTTGTAAAAATATGATTTTTGGACCCATATGAATAATGTGACTAATTAGTAGGCTAAATGTGATATTATAGATCAAGGAAAATAAGATTCGAGATTAGAACAAAGTTGAACAAGGTTAAGCACAAACTCAAAATAAATAGTCGTACTCGAAACTGAGGTAAGTTCATATGTCAATGATAATGCAGCGATATTATCATTCATACTTGAAATTAAATTGATGTATTAGCATTGTGTGATGGATATTTATTTAGTTGATATAAAGATTATATATTGTAATAAATGCCTAAATATAATTGTATGCAATACCATGTTTATTTCATGGACTAATGTCTAAATAAACATGGAAATGTGTTGAATTGGATGTACATTGCATGATAAGCTATGCATAATTAGATGCTTGATGAAAAGAGAAAAATCCCGGTTGAATAAAAAGGGAAATCCGATGGATAAACCATGGCTTACATGACTTGAGATCCTGCATCTGTTGCAAAAATGGATTTAGCTCAGACCGGTAATCTGTTGATCTCAAATATAGAAAAAGATCAAGCCCGGACGGGTGTTCCTTGAGTGATCGAGCCTCATGAAGAAAATGTGTGCATTAAGGATTTATCCCGGATAGGTAATCCAATTATGATCTGAATTTAGCCTGGACTGGTAATTTAGATCCGATCTCATTTGAGTATATGTCATCATAGGGGATTTAGCCTGGACTGGTAATCCCACCGTAAGATGTGAGGTTCGCGGGAGTGCGTACTTGAGATGATCACTTGTATGACTTGACGGTAAATGGATTATCCATCGAGATTTCAATAGGTATTATAATGAATAACGCGATGAAAGTCTCGAGATAGGCGTGGTGATAAAGGCAAAGTTAATCGATATGCTAGAGATATGTACAGGTACGTACATTATACTCATAAGTGATGCCTTATTGAAATGTGATAAATGATGAGTAAGCGAATTCATGCATATGTATGTGTATTCATGATGAACAAGTGAAAAGATTTGAAAGACGAACCATCCTAATGCTTATGGTTATGAATTGTTTTGCAATATCATGTTAACTTACATTTGTAATTGAATATGGGATTTAGGAAATAATGAGTCCATGATAAATGTGATAATGAAATTATGATAGCTATTGTGATTTTGCTTCGAAATAGTGTTGAATAGCAATAATAGCCTGATTTTGAAAAATCTCCATAAATGGTGAAAGTCGAATTAGAGGCTGAATAATATATGAAATTAAAGTTTAATGAGTCTAGTTTCACATAAAGGAAACGGTGTAAGCAAAATAATTTTTTTATTATGAGATATTTGAATTCTTGTGAGACAGAGTCTGAGTGATTCTAGACTCCCCTATCTTAACTTTGGAAAATTACTAAAAATTTTTAAAAAATAATTATGAGTTAAAATTAATATGAATGAAATCCTTAATAAGTCTATTTTCAATAGAAAGAGACAGGAACATTATCCAAGTCTCGTACTATGAGATATTTGATTTTTAGTAGATAGAGGATGAAGCTGTCAGACAGCAAAATAGGGGAGAGTTTAAAGAATAAACTGTACTTATTGGATAGACCAAAAATTCTGGAAATTTTATGGTAAGAAGATATATGAGTCTAGTTTTAGGGAAAATTAATAGATCTTAATTTAGAGTCTTGTAGCTTGAGTTATAAATAATTTATCGACTATGACTTGAGTAGATAGCTTGACCATAATATGAGTAAAAGTGTAATTATAGTTGTTTTACCTAAGGAAATATGTTGTTATAATGCTTATTATTTTCATATGGACTTACTAAGCGTAAAGCTTACTCCCCCTTCCATTTCTTCTAGTGTCCTCAGGTCGGCTCAAGGTTGGATATCGTCGAAGGCAACCTCACATTATCAAGCTACCATCTTTGGAGTATTGTTGAAACTTAATTTCTTCAAGTGAGTGGCATGTATAGGGACTTAATTATTGATATGTGTTTTTATGTTTTGGCCAAGATGTTGGCTAATATTAATTCATTGTATATAGCCATGAGATGTGGCTTATAATGATTTTGGCTTGTAAGCCTATTTGTTCATGGTATGTGTTAATGTCTTGTGATGTGGTTATGTGATTATGCTTGTTCACTATGTATGAGAAGTATATGGCACATGTACATGATGAATGCCCCAGGACCATTCGAGATGGTCGTGGCCATGGAGTGAATGTGTGGCATGGTAGTAAGATGATAATGATTGAACATGGAAAATTGTTGAATGTGTAGAGATTAAGTGTTGGGTAATAAACACATGTATGACAACATGCAAATTATGTAATTGAATTTCACCAAAGGTTGAATAAACATTAAATTGATGTTATAATTTGTGCCTATGATGTGTAAAAGTATGGGGGAAAAACAAGGTCAACATAAGGCTTGGAAAATAGCCTAAGCGTTAGCTACACGGGCAGAGACACAGCCATGTGTCTCAACCGTGTGGAGGACACGACCTAGTACACGAGCGTGTGGCCAGGCTGTGTGGTATAAATTATTTTGCTAACGTAAAAAACAGAGAGTTACACGGGCTGAGGACATGGGCGTGTCCCAAGCCACACGGGCGTGTGTGACCACACGGCCCTACCCATACGGGTGTGTGATTCTCCAAAGCAAGAAAATTTATTAAGTTGCCCAAAGTTTATCGAATGTTTTTAGTTTTGTCCCGAACCGCCTCGATGTATGTTTTAGGCCTCGAAGGCCTGTATAAAGGATGATATGCATGTGTTTGAAAATTTTAATTTTGGGCGAAATTTGGTGACCTGGTTTTGTATGTTTGTGAATGTACGCCTCGAACCCTGTCCCAAAGTTGGATACGGGTGAGGGGTGTTACAAGTACCTCTTAGAAGAATATCTATACAGAGCCTACTTTCAACGGATTCTTCTTCAAACAAATATTGAATATTTTTTCCAAAGATGGTTATTCACAGATATTATTCTTTGGCAGATAAGCAAACTAACTGATATTTTACGATGAACTCCCTACTGATATTACATTTGGCGGATTCTCATACTGAATTTGATAACTATCAGACTACTAATCAAATCATATATTGAATAAACCCCAAATAAAACTTATACTGATGATGAAATGTTCTAGATCATCCAGAAGAATTCCAGACGCCTATGTTACATAACACGAGAATACCCAAATTAATAAACGAATTAGATTTCAGATGGCCTCTAAATGAGACATGAAAACCATTCAGATATGGCGAATACTAGATAACTCAATTTTCATCTCTACATAGCGTAGACAAACTCAGCCTAGCGAACACTTAAACCTTTCATAAATACAAATACTCCAATATCCAATACTACTATGGCAAATTCCCTCTTTAGAAATACAGATGCATACTCTCTTTTAGAAAAAGCCCCTTAAAGCTCATTCAATTTTATCCCAAGACTAAACAAACCAAGTTAACTTTAGACTTATCAGACCTTTATCATAGAATTAGCTATTGAAGAAATCTCAAAACTTACCCAGATCTTGTGACAAAGGCAGTTAACCAAATTCTGCCACACAGGTATTACCAGTTACGCCACATAAACATTTTAAGATTCACCACAAAGGCAATACAAAATACACCACTAAGGATTGGCAGATCAGGCCATACATAGAGTTACTTATTTACTGTCTCCGCAGACTTTCTAAGAATGTGCCATGAGTTTCTCCCGCATGGTCTTATATATATCTTTATGTCGTGAGCTGCCAGTCTGGTTTACATCTCACCGAAGGCATTACCATGAATATTCTCATTATCATATTATGCCATGGGTCTCAACTGCATAGACTTACACATCTTCATGTCGTGATATGCCAGTCCAATTTTTGTAACAGCCCGATTTTGGGCCTAGTCAGAATAGTGGTTAAGAAAATTTATTTTTATTATATTTTTATGGTCTACGATTTCAAAAAATTATTTTTTTAAAAATTTCGTTTGAAAATTTTGACGTTCGGGCTCAATTTAGTCAAAAGGACTAAATTGTAAAAAGTGCAAAACTTGAGTTCTATAAGCTAGAGGTGTCCAATTGTTATGAACTTTTATATTGGAGGTCCTTAAATAATAATTAGAACATTGGTTAATTTGTTAGACAAAAATGGATATGAAATAGGTGAAATAGAATATTTTTAAGTTAGGGGCATTTTGGTTATTTAGTAATTAAAATGAATTAAAAACAAAATAAAAGCCAAAATTTCATATCCATATTCTTCCTTGGCCGAATTTCACATGAAGAAACAATGGATAGGGTTTTCCAATCTTCCAAGCTCGATTGTAAGTCCATTCTTGCCCCGTTTTTAATGATTTTTACGTTTTTAAAATCCTCGTAAGAAGATTTACCTATTTCTACCATTTATTTGAGTTATGATGAAGGTTTAAGGTTTGACCCATGCTATAAATTTCTGCATTTTGATGTTCAATGGTAGATTATGCATGTTTATGGTTGGAGAAACAACTTTTGCTAAGTAGTTTTCGGTAAAAATGCCTAAAAGGACTAATTTGTAAAAGTTATAAAATTTGTCATAAAAGTGTGATTTAGTGGAAATTGTGGGCTGCTTTAGTTATGAAAATTATTTGACTAGGCTTGTATGTTAAATAAATTGAATGGGAATCATTTTACGAGCCTAGGGAAAAAAGTGTAAATGTGACAAATTTTGGGGCAAAAATGTAATTTTTCCATAGTATGATTTTTGGATCACATTGACTAATATGACTAATAAATAGACTAAATGTGATATTATAGATCAAAGAAAACAAGGTTCGGACCTAGAACGGGGGAAAAACGAGAAATTAACGGTTAAGTCCCTTTTTGCCATTTTGGTGTCGAGGTAAGTTCATTTGCAAATTATGCAACATGTACCATACTTTAAATGCTTTAATATTTCATGTATGGCAAGTACATACATAGTTAAAATGATGTTGTATCATATGTTTATTGCCTAAATTTTATCATGAATTATCCTTTGATTATTTCATGAATATGTGATGGGTGCTATGAGCATTGAAATCGACATTATGAGCAAGTTCGACAGAAATATGGTATCGAAGAATCTCGTTTGAAACTTAGGAATATTTTAAGATACAAGTGACATGTCACTAGGAATTATTGTGATCTGTACTCATTGAATTGTGGTCTGAGTTCATGATATTTGTGACATCTGAACTCATTGAGTTGTGGTCTGAGTTCTTGATGTATGTGACACATGTTTTGGAATCCGGGTACTGGTCTCACGTATATTACCGACGGTGGGGTAGTTTGACATGTGTTGCGGATACCTGACAGACTGTGTGAGCAGACTCGTGAGGAGCTCGAAGCAAGTAACATGTGATATGTGATATGAGGTAGCGTTGGCTATATATGAGGCACTTAGGTGCGAGATTCCAGTGTATCCGATAATATTCCAAGAGTTCAATGGGTAGTTTCAAAGAGAAGTTCAATGGTGATCTTGATGAATACGTCAAAGACGAGAAAGAAGTTGTTATGTGCAAGTGGGCACAAGTATGTATATCGAACTCATGAGAACATCATGGGATGTGATGAACTTGTGGTAAGAATATATATAAATATATATGAAGAATAAGTTTAAGTGATTTGATAATAAAGTGCAAGTTTATGTTCATTAAGTTAAATGTATGATTAATGCTTGTTTAAATTGGATTCTATTTGCATGTGAACTTACTAAGCTATATAACTTACCCCCTTTCTTTCCCACGTCTCATAGGTTTATTCAACTAGTTCGGGTTGGAGATCATCGGAGATTCTATCACACTATCAAGCTATCATTTGGGGTATAAGTTAATGTAAGTATGTTAAGTGTATGGCATGTATAGGGACTTAGTCATTTTGTGTATGTGTCATTATGATATGGCCAAATGTATTGGCTTGTAATGAATAAGGATTTGATTTGGTATGTAGCCATATAAATTGGCTTATATTGGCTAATGGGTTGCAAGCATATTAATTACTCATATGCCTATGCCAATGTCATTGTGTGATGTGGTTTATAATGGTATGTTAAGGAAAGTTAGTACAAGGGAATCATGAAAGAGTAAAATTAGCATTAAAACAGTTTTGGACAATAGCAGTAGTAAAATTTTGAAAAATCACCAAAAATTGTAGAAATCGAATTAGAGGTTGAATAAAATATGAAATTAAATATTATTGAGTTTATTTTTACATAGAAGAAACAACGTAAGAAAAAGAATTTATTTTATGAGATATTTGAATTTTTGTGAGACAAGGTCAGAATGACTTCGGGTTCCCTTGTTCTGACTTTGGAAAATCATTAAAAATTGTATAAAAATACTTGGGGGTTTAAACTTATATGTTTAATTTCTTAATGAGTCTAATTTCAATAGAAACAAACAGAAACATCATCTGAATCCCGTACTAAGAGATAATTAATCTTTAGTGAAGAAAGATCGAAGCTGTCAAATAGCAGAATAGGGACAAATTTTGAAGAATTAACTGTACTTATTGGCTAGACCATAAATTCTAGAAATTTTATGGTAGGAATATATTTAAATCTAGTTTCGAAAAAAATCAAGCGGATCTTAATTTAGATTTATGTAGCTCAAGATATAAATAATTTAGTGACTATGACTGAAGTGGACAGTTTTGTTATGAACAGTAAATAATTGTTTTGATATGTTTAAGCCTTAATTATGGTTGTGTTGGTAACTTAATTATGCCATGTTAAGTTCCATTGAAAGTGTGTATGTGAGTGTGCATTTGAGGGTGGAAAATGGCTTGGTAAATAGCCATTTTCTTGGCCCCACGCGTAGAGACACGGCCGTGTGTCTCAGTCGTGTGAAGGACACTGGCTTAGCACATGGCGTGTGAATTGGCTTTGTGACCCTATTTCGATTGATGATGTCATAAACAGAGAGTTACATAGGTTTAGGACACGGGTGTGTCCCAAGCCACACGGGCGTGTGTGACCACACGGCCTACCCACACGGGCGTGTGACTCTTGTTTTGAGGAAAAAATTTCTAAGTGATATGAAAGTTCTGAAAGTTCTCGATTTAGTCCCGGACCACACCCATTGTATGTTTTAGGTCTCGAGGACCCATATAAGGGACAGTATGCATGTGAATGAAAAATTTTAAATTTGGACTGAAATCCATGTCTCAGTTTTGTACGAATAGTTATGTTTATGTCCGGTAATGCCTCGTACCCTGTCCTGGCATCAGATACGGGTAAGGGGTGTTACATTTAGTGGTATCAGAGTCATGGTTTAGTCGATTCTTGGACTAACATAGTGTATGTGAGTCTAGCTATACATGCTATATTAATACTCATGATAGTGTGATATCTCCCGACTTTGAAAAAATAGCTATACAACTATTTTTTTGATAATGCTGATAATGATATTAAAATGATTGAAATGTGCTTATGATGTGTCGAAATTTGGAAAAAAGGTATGAATAGAAGTTCAGGATATGTATGTGTTAATGTACGAAATGAGATAACAAAAGTTAGGAAATGTGAAAAGTGGAATGAAATGAAAGTTTATATGGTGATAAGCCTATCCATGTTTGTTTGGCATGCATATGATGTTATGTGCCCAACATATTTGATTAAATGAATTCAATAAGTAAATTTACTCAAATTAACAGAATGTGTGTTTATGTACACTTGTTTGAATAAGATAATCCAAAAAGTTCGTGTAACATAACTATGTATGTTAATTAGCTTGAAGTGAATTATGTAATTGTGATGTTATGATGTTGGTGATGAATGCTAAGTCATATGTGTGTACTTATGAGAGTCAAATTAAAGGCTTTACGACCTTGCCCCCTTACCAGTGTTGCTTTATAACGAAAAGTCACGAGAATCATGTGGAATAAGTCCATAAATGTGAAACTAAGGAGTTTGGTGGTGAAATAATTAGTAATGCATACAGAAATAAGAATAGTTTGGAAAGTGGAAACAATTTTAGAAGAATATCAGATTGTTCTAAGGATTATTGAGATTAAGCAATGTCACGGTTAAAGAAAAATTTAATATCAGCTAATCGACTTATTCAGATATGATGTCTGAAGTATGTGTTTGCTGAATTTTTTTCCCAAATTGGTTTTCGTCAGTGAGTGGAATAATGCGAGGTTCATGATGATAGAATTAGTCAGATAAATGATAATTGAGTAGTAAAGATGTCTGTGTGTGACAGTTACAGTTGAAATGAATATGGTGTGACAGTTACAGTTGAAATGAATATGATGATCTTTTTTGGGTATTCTATATATTCTTTTATCCTCAGAGATATGTGTGTGATTGTTCATTTTCTGGTAAAATTCTTATCGTGTGAGAATGTTAGCTGATTATAATGTTAGACGAAAGTTCTATTGGTCTGCTTGGTTCATGATCGGCATTTCTTTATCTTTTCGGAATTCTATTTTGATATGTTGGAATAAAGTTGATGGTAAAAATTTATGTGAGACTATTCTTATATTTCTATTGATTATGGTTTTGTTTTATATATGCGGGAAATATATTATCTCTGTTATGAAGGAATTCCAGAGTCGGTAAGTAGTGTTTTTCTTATGGCTTTCTCTGGGGAATTATCAAGATCTTTATTATCTTATTGTGAGTTATGTTCTCGAACTTCCGGTATGGTATCGTATTTTGGATTTCTTTATCTTGGTTTTTGTATCATTCTTATTTCATGAATTATCAACCATGGCTTATCTTTAAGGTGTGTTCTTCAGCTTGTGATAACTATGTCTATTATGATTATGCTTCTGGTTCGATCATAGAAACATGGTGATTCTGGTGGCTGGATTTCTCTAACTTTCGTGTAAGGAATTGACATTGGCAAAGGTATAAGTGGTGAAATCACAAGCTTCAATTTGTATGATGGATTTCTTATCTTAGGTAAGTTAATTAAAGTCAATGCATTCAATCGGGATGCCTTTGTTTCTTTGAACTAATGCAATTGTAAAGGTCTTGATTAGCATGATAAGAGAATTTTGAAAGATTGTATGTTTGAGTTGTTTTAATAGCATGAAAAAAAGAGCATTTTGTTATGTTATTATTTGATAGTCGAAATCGACTTGGTTGTTTTTATTAGAGTAAGTTGGTCAGTTGAAATGTGATTTGAGTTACATGTAGTTAAAGTATCCTTAGTTATGGTAATAAATTTTATGCATCCATGGATATATCGAGAGACAGTCTGAATGAAGAATTGATATTCTAGAGAGTATGATACCTGTAGAAGGTCCATTTCGCCCGGGCCCATAAAATTGTCCAAAATAAATAAATAAATAAAAACAAAAACCAATAAATAAAAGTCCATTTACAATAGTATTTTAAAATAGCCGTAAACAAAAACAAAGTAAAATATCAATCCAGATTACAAAACTTTGGCCCAAATTAAATTAAATAAACCTAGCCCGAAACCCGAATAGAAACCCAAAACCTACCGGCCTAACAACCTTAACCCAAATACTTGGACTCAATAGTCCAATCCTAGCACGGGCCCAGTAGCCCAATTCCAAGACTAGCCCAAATGGCCCAGCACATTTGAAGTTTTGGGAAGACTCTTCCCCCGTGCTGCAGCGCTCACGCCTGGTCCCCTCCGTACGGCCATCCCCATGTCAGCCGAACCTACAAGGAGAAGAGAGTAACAGAATATAGCAAAGCAATAGCAGAAAAATGAAAAATTTGTATTTTTTTAAATCTCTATTCGGCTATAAAAAGAGGCCGATTGTATACTGTAAAAAAAGGCGGGACGCATATTGAATACGAAATAAAAAAAAGCAACCAAAAAAAGTTAGAAGGTGACTTCAAACTCCATTTTTTTCATTTTTCGTTTTGCTTTTCCTCTTTGTTCCTGCATATAGTTCTTTCGCATGAGAAAATAAAAAGGAAAAGAGAGGGGTTTACCTTCATGGATGCGCCATCAAAGTCCTTATCTCCTTCGTCGAAATCGGAGTTTGAGATGGGGATTTTTGGGTGGAGATAGGCCTTAAGTCTTGGCTTTGACGGAGATAAAAGGGTCCCCGCCACCATTCACCGGTTACGATGGTGAAATGGTAGTCGAACGGTAGAAACAGATGGGGAGAGAGCATCTAGGGTTTTCTATTTCATTTCATTTTTTTCTTTTTTATGGAATGGCTGACTGTTTGGTTTTTTTTTTTAGTTTTATTTTTCCCTTTATAAACATCATGAAACGACGTCGTTTAAGGACTAATTCAGTGGCCTTAAAATGACGTCGTATGGGCTATACCCGATGACCCGACCCAGACACGGCCAGGATCTGCATGTTTCGATCTTTGAGGGGAATTTGCGCGATTAATCCCTCCATCATGCTCTGCTATTTGATTGAGCCCTATTTCTATTTCTTTTGTATTTTCTTATTTCAACCTAGAATTTGCGCGCCATTTCAATTTAGTCCACGCCTAAACACCGCGTTTTGGGATGTGGGACAATTGCGTTTTTAATCCCCATTGGTTTGCGCACGTCGTATTTTGGTCCTCAATGTTGTTTTAATAGCTTTATTTGCTTGTAAATTGTCCTTTTGATTTTATTTTTATTTCAATTGAGTATTTTTTATTTTCAGTTTATTTTTTTTCTTTTGTAATTCTATGTTTTAAAGATTTATTGATATTTATTTTCATACATTGTTATTTTATATATACATGCATAACTTATATTAAATTACTTATTTAAATTCCCTTTCAAACATGTTTATATATATTTCTTTTAAATCTATTTATGTATACCATTGGTTTCTTTTAAAGACCCAATTTTAAATTATATATTTTATTTATTTCAAGCACTTTCTTATGTTATCATTATTTTATATATACATTATTTATATTAAGTTTTTCACTTTATGTATATTATTAATTGTTGATGAATAAATCTTGTTTCAAATTATTTTGTATGATCATTGATTTCATATTATATAGATTGTAATTCATATATATTCTTTTGTATATTTTTATATGGTTGTATTTATATAATTCATTTATGTTAAAACTTTCTAATATGTACATTATTTGTTTTAAAATTTTATATGGGCATACATTATTATTTTTATGTACATAAGTTATATTATATCTTTATTTATAAATTTTGGATTTAAATTGTTTTGTATAGCACTAATTTTAAATTTCTTCTTATAATACTTATTTTGAAATTCATTCATATGTTAAACTTTATATTTTATGAATTATTTATTTTTATTTTTATTTATTTTATGATTTATTTCAAATTTTTGCATGTATTGTTTGTTCATATACATATAATTTACTTTTAATTTTTTTTTACATTGTCAATTTCAAATTTATCTTCCTTACATTATTTGTTTTAACATTGCTCATTACCATTTAAAAGTTTTTTTTTGTTTCATTGCTTAAATAGATTTTTTATTCATTAGTCTTTATTTAGAAATGTTAAATAGTGTATGTTGTAAGATTATTATCATTGGGTGTGATTTGATTTACATATTTGTATCTTTATATTATTGTCAATAATTTGTATAATATGCTATCCATGTATATTTTCCACATTTGTTACTTTGTTCTTCATTTCCGTGTATTGTATTATGATTGAGATTGCCCACTTATTTGCCTAAAATCGAACATTTCATTTTCTTTACTTCAAACAAACCAAATAAATGTATTTCAAGTCCGTTTTTATAATTGCTCCTATTTGAAAGCTTCTAAAAAAAAACAAGGCAATATTTTGTGTTTGGAAATTCAAGAAATCGTGCCCTAACGTGCTGGGTTTCGATTTTTCGTTTGACCAAATAGCCAAATATCCTTTTAATTGCATGTTTTGGAAATCATAAGATGATCTCGGTTTTGAGGATTTAAAATGTCGTATCCTAACATATTGGATATGATATTTTGTTCCTTCAGAGTAAGTGAATCTTAAATTCCAATTCGAGTTATTCAAACATTTTGAAAAGAAAGTGTATTTCAAAATCTTTTCAAATTTTTGACATTAGGACATTAATTAATCAATTAGGTACCAGTTTTGGGCGTTGCGAGAGTACTAATCCTTCCTCGTACGTAACTGACTCCCGAACCCATTTTCTTGAATTTCGTAGGCCAAAATCAATATTAAATAAAATAAAATATTTTATTAGGTGATCCGATCACACCTAAACAAAACGGATTGGTGGCGACTAGAGGTGTGCATGGGCCGGGCCGGGTTCGGGCTGGGCCCATAAAAAATTTTGGCCCGTTTTCAAGGCCCAGGCCCGGCCTGGCCCGAAATATGGGCCTAGAAATTTGTCCAAGCCCGGCCAGGAAAAAAATTGGTAGGCTCGAGCCCGGCCCGGCCATATTAAAAAAAATTTGCTTTTTTTTTATTAAATAAAAAACTTTAAAATATAATAAATCAAATACATTTAAAACATAAAAACAAATATTAAAACAAAAAAAAAAACAAATAAAAAATAAGATTAAAATAATTCTTAAAATAATACATAAATTAAAAATAAAATAAAAAGTAATTATATTAAAATTGAAAAATTGAAACAAATTAAAATTAAATTAAGAACTAAATTATATTAATAACAAAAGTTTTACAATATTAAAATAACATTAAAAACAACAAAAAGAGTAAAGTAAAATGCTAAAGTTACTTAAAATTAAAAATAAATTTTTTTTAAAAATAATTTAATATTAAAATCGGGCCGGGTCCGGCCCAGGCCAAAAAAATCTTACCCGAGGCCTGGCCCATTTTCTAAATGGGCCTCATTTTTTGTCCAAGCCCATTTTTCGGGCCTATATTTTTACCCAAACCTTTCCATTTTTCGGGCGGGCCGTCGGGCTGGGCCGGGCCGCCCGACCCACGCACACCTCTAGTGGCGACTCCATATTTCATTGTAAAGTTGATCCCCGTTTTTCAAATTAAAAATGGTTTCGACAATACCGAGATATACCTATTAGATTCGTTCTAATTTGATAATGTTATTATGAGTTAAAGCTGTTCTGAATGATATTGTTATCACATTTATGAAAATTTGGATGGTCTGTGCATGTTAGGAAGTTGAAAACAGTTGAAGATATTATTAAACAAAGCTATGGTTTTAAGTTCAATTTGAATTGAGTAAGGAATTTATGATTTTTCAGTGATGCACTATTGAACGGATTGGAATGTGTTTTATTACTAGAATGTAAAGTGATGGTTCATGTTTTCATACGGTTAATGTCACATTAAAAAGAACTATTTGACCAGTGATTTAGAAACGGTCACTTTTATGTCCGTATTGAGAATTTAGTGATATCGTTTATTCGATGAAAGGTGTCACATGTTCCCTAATTTCAAGAATTAAAGTATCGAATGTCATAGAAAGATCTGAAGTTAAGATAGTGTTAAAGACTTGAGCTATTGAAAGATCATGAGTAGTTATTGAGTAATCTCTGGGAAAGCAGATATAGTTACAGATGCTGAATGGAAAAATCTTTGTTTATTTTGTGAGTGGGTTACACGATTGATCTTAATTGATAATGACCTGATTTTAGCTAGATTAAAAGCTAAAGCGATGTTTCATTGCAAGATTGAGAATTTCAGAAATGTGTTAATGAATGGTAAGCTAAACAAGTTCAGTATGAGTCGATTTTTGATTCTGAATTTCAAGTTAGGTCATGATGACTGATGTTATTGTTCCGAGATAGAAATTGTGTGCAGATGAATTCAGAGCATATGCAAGAAATTTTTGTACGAGGCTTAATAGTAAGTCGTTGGTTCATTCTGGGAGTAATAAAAATGTGCAGTTATTTGAAATAGATGTTTTGGTGTTGGGTATGTAACATGATATTTTTGAGTTTATGCTCAGTTGTTGATTTGATAATGGATAAAAGCCAAATATCAAGAGCATTCAGGTCTATTGTAGTCAGTGATAACCTTGATGTGATATGAGATAGAGTTACTATAGATTGCGTATTTGAATTATCTCTATCTCTAAAAAGGAAGATGTTATTGGACTGTGATTGATCGTTCGTGTACAGATTTCTTGTTTAACAAACCAACCGAGTAAAATGTTTCTAGGATTATTTGATTATGCAAAGTATCAGTCTCCATTATTTCGAATTGAGATCCGAGGGCTATATCCCAATTATGAAAAAAAAGCTACAGGAAATTATGAGTACGCAATTGCATCTTGGCACGGTAATACACCTATAAATCGGTGGTAAGTTTGAGAGAGTAATTCAAAACTTTGACGATATGCTCCGACACTGTGTGTTAAAGTTCAAAGGTTATTAGAAAGAGATATACAAGGTTGATTTGAGTTGTGATTTCGAGAAATTAGTGAAAGTGTTTCATGAAAGTTTAAAGCAATTTCTTATGGTAAGATTTTTAAGGATGAAAATCCCTAAAAGGGGCAGAGTTGTAATAGCTCGATTTTGGGCCTAGTCAGAATAGTGGTTTCGAGACCACAAATTCGGCGTAAGAAAATTTATTTTTATTATATTTTTATGGTCTATGATTTCACAAAATGATTTCTTGAAAATTTTGTTTGAAAATTTTAACGTTCGAGCACTCAATTTAGTCAAAAGGACTAAATTGTAAAAAGTGCAAAAATTGAGTTCTATATGCTAGAGGTGTCCAATTGTTATGAAATTTTAAATTGGAGGTCCTTAAATAGTAATTAGACTATTGGTTATTTTTTTGGACAAAAATGGACATGAAATAGGTGAAATAGAATATTTTTAAGTTAGGGGCATTTTGGTCATTTAGTAATTAAAATGAATTAAAAACAAAATAAAAGCCAAAATTTCTTTTCCATCTTCTTTCTTGTCCTAATTTTACATGAAGAAACCATGGATAGGTTTTCCAAGCTTCCAAGCTCGATTGTAAGTCCGTTCTTGCCCTGTTTTTAATGATTTTTCCGTTTTTTAAATCCTTGTAAGTAGATCTACCTATTTCTGCCATTTATTTGAGTTATGATGTAGGTATAGGGTTTTAAATATGTTATAAATTTGTGCATTTTTATTTTTAATGGTAGATTATGCATGTTTATGGTTGGAGAAACAACTTTTGTTAAGTAGTTTTCGGTAAAAAGGCCTAAAAGGACTAATTTGTAAAAGTTATAAAATTTGTCATAAAAGTGTGATTTAGTGGAAATTGTGGGATAATATAGTTATGAAAATGATTTTACTAGGCTTGTATGTTAAAGAAATTGAATGAAAATCATTTTACGAGCCTAGGGGCAAAAGTGTAATATGATAAATTTTAGGGGTAAAAATGTAATTTTTCCATAGTATGATTTTTGGATCTCATTGACTAATATGGCTAATAAATAGACTAAATGTGATATTAAAGATCAAAGAAAACAAGGTTACGAACCTAGAACGGGGAAAAAAATGAGAAATTGACGGTTAGGTCCCGTTTTACCATTTTGGTGTCGAGGTAAGTTCATTTGCAAATTATGCAACATGTACCATACTTTAAATTCTTTAGTATTGCATGTATGGTAAGTACATACTTATTTAATATGATGTTGTATCATATGTTTATTACCTAAAATTTATCATGAATTATGCTTTGATTATTCCATGAATATGTGATGGGTGCCATGAGCATTGAAATCGACATTACGAGCAAGTTCAACAGAAATGTGGTATCGAAGAATCCCGTTTGAACCTTGGGAATAGTTTAGGATACAAGTGACATGTCATTAGGAATTATTGTGATCTGAACTCATTGAGTTGTGGTTTGAGTTCATGATATTTGTGACATTTGAACTCATTGAGTTGTGGTATGAGTTCATGATGTATGTGACACATGTTTTGGCGTCCCGATACTGGTCTCGCATATATTACCGATGGCGGGGTAGTCCGGCATGTGTTGCGGATACCTGACAGCCTATGTAAGCAGACCCGTGAGGAGCTCGACAGTGAGCAACATGTGATATGTGATATGAGGTAGCGTTGGCTACATATGAGGCACTTAGGTGCGAGATTCTGGTGTATTTGATAATATTCCAAGAGTTCAATAGGTTGTTCCAAAGAGAAGTTCAATGGTAATCTTGATGAATACGTCAAAGAAGAGAAAGTAAGTTGTTATGTGCAAGTGGACACAAGTATGTATATTGAACTCATGAGAACATCATGGGATGTGATGAACTTGTGGTAAGAATATATATATATATATGAAGAATAAGTTTAAGTTATTTGATAATAAAGTGCAAGTTTATGTTCATTAAGTTAAATGTATGATTAATGCTTGTTTAAATTGCATTTTATTTGCATGTGAACTTACTAAGCTATATAGCTTACCCCCTTTTCTTTCCCACCTCTCATAGGTTTATTCAACTAGTTCGAGTTGGAGATCTTCAGAGATTCTATCACACTATCAAGCTATCATTTGGGGTATAAGTGAATGTAAGTATGTTAAGTGTATGGCATGTATAGGGACTTAGTCATTTTGTGTATGTGTCATTATGATATGGCCAAATGTATTGGCTTGTAATGAATAAGGATTTGATTTGCTATGTAGCCTTATAAATTGGCTTATATTGGCTAATGCGCTGCAAGCATATTAATTACCCATATGCCTATGCCAATGTCATTGTGTGATGTGGTTTATAATGGTATGTTAAAGAAAGTTAGTACAAGGGAATCATGAAAGAGTAAAATTAGCATTAAAATAGTTTTAGACAGTAGCAGTAGTAAAACTTTGAAAAGTCACCAAAAATTGTGAAAATTTAATTCGAGGTTAAATAAAATATAAAATTAAATCTTATTGAGTCTAGTTTTACATAGAAGAAACAGTGTAAGAAAAAGAATTTATTTTATGAGATATTTGAATTTTTGTGAGACAAGGTCAAAATGATTTTGGGTTCCCCTGTTTTGACTTCAAAAAATAATTAAAAATTGTATAAAAATAATTGTGAGTTTAAATTTATATGCTTAATTTCATAATGAGTCTACTTTCAATAGAAACAAACAAGAACATCATCCAAATCCCGTACTAAGAGATAATTGATCTTTAGTGAAGAAATGTCGAAACTGTCAAATAACAGAACAGGGACAAATTTGAAGAATTAACTGTACTTATTAGCTGAACCATAAATTCTGGAAATTTTATGGTAGAAAGATATTTGAGTCTAGTTTCGGAAAAATTAAGTTATCTTAATTTAGAGTTCTGTAGCTCAGGATATAAATGATTTAGCGACTATGAATCAAGTGGATAGTTTTGTTATGAACAATAAATAATTGTTTTGATATGTTTAAGCCTTGATTATGGTTGTGTTGGTAGCTTAATTGTGCCATGTTAAGTTCCATTGAAAGTGTGTATGTGAGTGTGCATTTGAGGGTGGCAAATGGCTTGGTGAATAGCCGTTTTCTTGGCCACATGGGTAGAGACACGGCTGTGTGTCTCAGCCGTGTGAAGGACACGGCCTTAGCACATGGGCGTGTGACTTGGCCGTGTGACCTATTTCGATTGATGACGGCATAAATAGAGAGTTACATGGGTTGAGGACACGGGCATGTGTGACCACACGGCCTACCCACACTGGTGTGTGACTCCTGTTTTGAGGAAAAATTTTCTAAGTGATATGAAAGTTTTGAAAGTTCTCGATTTAGTCCCGAACCACGCCCATTGTATGTTTTGGGCCACGAGGACCCATATAAGGGACGGTATGCATGTGAATGAAAAGTTTTAAATTTGGACTAAAATCCATGTCTCAATTTTGTACGAATGGCTGTGTTTATGTCCGGTAATGCCTCGTACCCTGTCCCGGTGTTGGATACGGGTAAGGGGTGTTACAGTCTTCATCTCATTAGAGGCATCACAATGATTATTCTCATTATCATTGTGATCTGCCAGTTTAGTTAGCCGTGATCGGAGGCATCACAAAGAATGTTTGTTCTTCCCATACAGAATACACTTACCCAGATTAATGTTTATACTTACTTATTCATATTCTCTTAACAAAATTCACCTTTATATACTTGGTACTCACATGAATTTACATCACACATAATTTTTTTCATACAGTAACTCATTTACCTCGAATGTGAACATGCAACGACATTACTATGCTTCACACACTTACCAATTATCCATGGTGATATTAACATGCAAATTTTTAATACAAATTAACTTATATGAGTTAGGATAAAGACTCACTTGATACTCTCCTATACTGCAGCTTGGAGTTCAAAACTCGAACATCCTTCTCGAATAGCAACAACAACAGGAGGTGGGACATCCACTGCTTAATTTTAAAACCTTAGATTCTAGCTTAATAAAGGAGAAGAGAACATATATGTTTAAGAAGAAGAAACATAGAGTAATATTTAAGAAAGAAAAATCATCTGGACGATCCATCCTCACCATATATATACACTGAGTACCTTTTAATGGACATTGACAAGTGTCAAATGCATACAAAAGTTGTCCCCTTAATGTCTTACAAAAATTGGAGAAAATATAAGAGATAATTTGATGTAGATATTATTTACTGGTCAATGCTGGAAAAAACCCGGTTTGAAAATGGTTTTCTTGCATAGTGAAAAATTAAAATTTTGAAAATCGACTCGGTTTTTGATATTTATAGCAATAAACCTTAATCGAGTTTGTACCTATGTTTTTGGATAAGCAGATCCTTGATGTTTTTCATTTTTGAACCAAATGATCTTTTCCATTATTCTCGTACCACAAACTATTTCGAGTGTGGGCTTGAACCAATTGAATTGAAACACAGAGCTAGAAAAAAAAATCCTTTTGGGTGAAAACGAAAATTCTCTCTTGTTTAATAGAAACTGGTAAAATTATTATTATGGAAAGTATCTTTATAAGTTGAGAATAAATTCTCTCTATTTTTTGTCAGAATAACAATCTCTTAAGAAGTTCTATTAATAACTTTATCAGTGTCATCTATTTATAAGAAGAGAAGGTAGAACTGTAACACCCCTAACCCGTATTTGTCGCCAGAATAGGGTTACGAGGCATTACCGGATAATACACTTTATTCACATACATTTATGCATTCATAATCAATATCCATTCAACTCATCCACATTGTCCCTTATAAGGTCCTACGAGACCGTAAAACATGCTTAAAAGTGGTTCGGGACTAAATCGATAACATTTGCAAACTTTGGAAAACTTATAAAATTTTCAATCATTTAAGGGTCACACGCCTGTGTGAACAGGCCATGTGCCTCACACGACTACCAAATATGCCCGTGTCACAGGCCATATGAAAACAGGGTATACATTCTGACTTGCACCACACAGCCGAGGACACACCTGTGTGCCAGGCCGTGTGAAAACTGAAGGGGTTACTGACTTAGGTAACACGGCCGACCACACGCCCATGTGCCAGCCTGAGTGTCACGCACGGCCAGTAGACACGCCTGTGTGTCTAGGCCGTGTCAAACCTGTAGGGTATACTGAATTAATTCGAAAGGGTACCCTAGGGGACACACGGTCGTGTAGCATGACTGTGTGTCACACACGGCTGAGACACACGCCTGTGTCTCAGCTCGTGTGGACAAAAATAGGCTATTTGCAAAGCCAATTTGCCACCCTTTTCTCAAGCACACCTAGCAACCAATATGGTACCATTTGAATACATTTATAGG
Organism: Gossypium hirsutum; assembly: GCF_007990345.1. Classification (NCBI taxonomy): domain Eukaryota; kingdom Viridiplantae; phylum Streptophyta; class Magnoliopsida; order Malvales; family Malvaceae; genus Gossypium; species Gossypium hirsutum. The sequence continues at coordinate 76,249,476 of NC_053433.1, forward strand.
CAGCCAAACATGCCAATTCATATACATTTCATGACATTTATAAACCATTCTCTTAACTACTCAAATCTATAATCAAAACATACCAAATCAATATGCCAAAATCATTAATCTTACATAATTTCTAAATGCATTTCCTCATTATCTTATCATCTATTTCATATTTCAAATTGTACCAGTTTATCATCTCAAAACCAAGCCACAACATATCATCATTCAAATGTTAAGTCTTCAAATGACAGCTAGTTACTTGAGCAACCATATAACCATACCAAACAAACTTATACATCATGAGTTACTTACCAAACACCTAATTCAAGCCAACTTAAATGGCCATACACACCGGCATTTACATCATTTCAAAAGCCAATACAAATGGCTAATATCATATCTCAAAACTTATCATCAAACTACTAGCCTATGCATGCCATATACCATATTTACAAAGCTTCAAAAGTACCAACAAGATGATCGATAGTGTGATGACATTTCTTGACGATCCCCGAGTCCGAGCTAGCTTCGATAATCTATAAAATAGGGAAAAAACACACAAAGTAAGCTTTAAAAGCTTAATAGGCCATATACAAATAAAGTCATCATATGAATATTTGCATATCAATTCAAATATGCAAAGCATAGCTAAACACATACAAGTTCACAAACCTTTCTCATTGTACACATATTCAATATCATAATTGAATTCATCAAATACTTCCCTTTTCTATACTCGTATGAATCTCGTACGTACCTGAGTCGCTTAACTCATTCACACATTCTTTCTTGACTTGACTTTGCCCATTGAACCGTTCGAAATCGTTAAGGATACTCGGCAATCACATATAGCTCGTACAATGCCATATCCTAGATATTGTCTTACATGTTATCACATATCGATGTCACTGTCCTAGATAGGGTCTTACACGAAATCGATTAACGATGCCAATGTCCCAGACATGGTCTTACACGTAATCACAATACAATGCCAATGTCCCAAACATGGTATTACATGTAATCACATCTCGGTAACCTAATATTATGACATTTGTATCCTATACTATTCCTAAGGTTCGTACGAGACTTTCAGATATTTTAACTTCGTCGATTCTTGCTCGTATTTTATCGTTCAACATTCATAACAATTCAATGACAAATAAACACATATAATTAAATTTAAAGGTATTTATTTGCATATGAACTTACCTCGTATTAGGGATTGACGTATCAGGTCGACTACTCAACAACTTTCGATTTCCTCCGATCTAAATCCGATTTCTTTCGTTCTTGATCTATATACATTCAAATTAACTCATTTATTCATTGATTCATTCAATTTAATCCACAATCACATATTTTGGGGCATTTTACACATTAGCCATTATAATTTCATATTTTTTCAATTTAGTCCCTATTTCATAAAAACACAAAATTCATGAAATTCAATTCAAACCCATGTGTTCTGAATTACTATAGTACCCTTAGCAGCCAATATTTCACATTTATTCACACTTTTAACCCCACATTTTTATATTTTCACAATTTAATCCCTAATATGCATTTTTACTCAAAATCACTTTACAAAACATAGATATCCATCACCAAACTTTCATAATTCATCATCAAACATTCAAAAACACATAAATTCATCAATGGCAACTTTCAAAACATTAAGCAATTTTGTAATTTAGTCCCTGGGCTAGCTAGTACTCTATACAACGATTACAAAAACGTAGAAATCATCAAAAGCTGAGCTCAAAACATACCTTAATCAAGCTTCAAAGGTGCCGAATGTATGAGCCCTAAAAATGGAGTATTCCCTCCTTCAAAATCAGTTGAAGATGATGATTTTAATGCTTATTTTAGTTTTATTTTATTCAATATAAGTTTAATTACAATTTTATTAATTTAACCTTAATTAAAAGCCATTAATAAACATGTGATAGATGGCTATTCATGTCAATTCCCACTACCATGGTCTATTCACAACATAAGGACTTCACATTTGATTATTCATAGAAATTAAGCACTTTCACAATTAGAATGCAACTTTTGCATTTTACGCGATTTAGTCCTTTCGTCAAGTTAAGCACTCAAACATTAAAATTATTTCACGAAATTTTCACACATATATAGTCACATGATATAAACACAAAAAATAATATTAAAATAATTTTATGACCTCAAATTTGTGGTTCCAAAACCACTGTTCTGATTTAGCTAAAACCTGGCTGTTATAAGAACCTTGTATTGTTGTATATATTTATTTGAAATAGAAAAAGAACATCCTACTTAGAGTAGGAGAGGGGTGAATGACTCACCCTTATATTTCTACTAAGTTTACCACCCTCTTTATGTTATATGAGAGGTTTTATTCCTCTCTCACATCGGGTCCAATTGCGAGTATTTCTTGGGCCTTTTTGAACCAGTACTTTATAAAATGATCCAACATGATCCAGTTTTTCTATTTCTCGAAATAAAATTTAATATTTCCAAATTAAATAATTTTCTCACAAAAATTTTGACAATTTTACCCTCGGTAAAATTATGATGATTTTCCCCTGAAAAATTCAAGAAAATGCATTCAGTATGTCACAACTCAACATGTTCACTATGACTGAATGGTTTATTTTCATTTGAGGGCTTCAAAACAGTCTAAAAACATAAACTTATTCTTCCATAATTTTTAAGTAATCTTATATAGGATTGTAAATTTCCATTTTCATTTCCATTTCCATTTTTGAAAACCTACATTCATTTCCAAATGATTCCATTTCTCCATTTCGGAGAAAACCATAATCAACCTGAATGTTTCCCATTTCTCTTTTTCTATTCATTCCATTCATTTTTATTCAATCACACAAGTCATTTATGGTTTGAACGAGCTAGTGGAGGGACCGATTGGACATAAGTAGTTAAGGCTCAAATGATTTATAATTAAGTTTCAGATTTTCGCCTATTAATTATAAGCTCATTTTGTCACGAAGTCATTCCACTATAGTATCGTGATGAGCTCTCCTCAACGACATACCATTACAAAAGGAATTACTCAGTGCTTGTCCAATGAACTTGTCATAAGTGTGTTACCATCATAGGATATCCTTGATCTTTTTGGGATAATATCCGCTCCCCCAGTATGATCCTATTTTATCTCATGGTAACCATTACATCTTCCTTCATGAAAAGTCAATCACTATCAAATAGTGATCAAGTAATCTATCATAAAGACAGATGTCCTGTGACCGCATTTACTTTTCATCAACTATGTAATGTCAATGAGAGGATATCATTTACCCATGCTTTGGGCTATGAATTCCACTGTTGTGAATGATGCTACATACTATAGAAGTTATACACCCAACGCACCAGCTTTTGGCTCCTTATCTATTTGAATTCAGGCTTTTACTCACATCAAAGTGTATGAGTCACACATACATAGGTTGCTATCCACTCAGGATTTAGATATGCCACATTATGAACTTCACAAGTAAATAAATTCATAAAAAAAATTAGGATCTATTCTGCTTGGGTCCTGTCTGATGTACTATCAGTTCAATCAGTCACATCTATGTTTCTATCTTCTAAGAGTCATCCGCTCCGATGCCCAAGATAAGTTATCTCCCTCATTAGACTTTATAGATGACATATTAGCCTTTTAATCAGTTTGCTCATTTTCGATTAGAATAAGGACATGTTTAGGGTCGTCTACTAATACAAGCTATCTTTCCATACTACGAACTGACCACGTAATACTGCTTAGTATTAGTTAAACATTTAGACAACCAATGAGCAACATTTTCTTTAATTTTTCTTGTAACACCCCAAACTCGGCCTAGACGTTATGGCCGAATCTGGCGATGCCACAAGATAGCATGTTGAAACTAGGTTGTTATGATAAAACCGTTTTCATCTATTTGTTATTGTTGGTTCCAAAATCGCTTACGTATTTAATCAATTGTTTAAAACACAATTTGTTGAAAAAGCTTTAGAAATCATTTAATTTATAAAAATCTGAATTAATTAGGTAAATCCGTCCATCTTAGAACTACCCCTTTGGTTTATAGAAAACCGATTGTTTGTTGAGTTTTTGCAGTTATTAAATCCACGAAAATAGTATAAAATCCGAAATAAAAGCAAACAGTCCAAAAAGTCCAATTTACATAAAAAAATAACCCAAAAAATAATTAAGAAAAAAACACCAAAACTGAAATTAAATCGGTTTAATAATACGTGTGGCCACCGTCGAGTCCTCGCGGCACCAATCCATCAAGTCTGGGGATTACCTGTTCACATTAAACAGAGAGGGGTGAGTTTACGTAAACTCAGTGTGTAATCCCACAGAAAACAAACAACAGTAAACACAGTGCACAGACAAATATAGTTTTGGGCTTAAGCCCTTTTCGGTGACAGTAACTGTTTGGGCCTTAGCCCATCTTAGTACAGTATCAAATATGCAGTTGGGCGCCTTAGCCATTTTATAGTATTCAGTAACAAAGTCCTACCCAACCAGCCTCTACACACCATCTCCGTCCAACCCTACACTCCATGTGGGGATTAAATCGACCCACCTATCCCTACACTCCTGACAGTACCGAATACGACACAAAATAGTAATTTGCAGCTGAGATGCCAATATATTAGGCTTAAAAGCCTTTTAGTACACTTCCTCCAAATAATATCAACCCAACCTCATACAATGCAACATACAAATCATGTCATGCTATCTCATGATATAAGTTCATATAACTAGTTCAACATACATGCATGCTCAGTATATATATAAGTCAAACAATCAGTTCACACATTTAGGGATCTAAGTGATGCTTACGGACCTTACTGTAGGTTTACAGTCGACTAGGGCGACCCGTGCAACCTTAACTGTCATTTCAGTAAAAATGAGCTCACACGCCCATGTGGCCTGCCCGTGTGGCCCACACGGCCCAGATCTGCCTTGGCCGTGTGGATCATACAGCCTGGTCCAAAATCCCACACGCCCGTGAGGTTTACCTGTGTGGGCCCACACGCCTTTGTGGCCTACATGACCCAAATCAGTCTAGCCCGTGCGTCGCATAAGACCTACCTGGCCATCACACGGCCGTGTCCTGTGCGCACGGCCTGGCTTCGTCATCACACGCTCGTGTTATGGCACATGACCTACCACACAGGCGACCACACGTCCGTGTGGCGTTGACAGTGAGGTTTTCGGCTTTTGGCAAAACCTCGTTTTTTGCGTAATCGGGTACACACTTGGTATTGATTCAAAGCTAAAGCAACCCCGATCACTCTAGAACCTATAAATCGATATTCCAATGCCCAGAATCAGTGTTAAAATGAAACTTAAATGAAACATTATTAAGATGCTAAACCCAACGCCTTCAAAAACCTTACCTTCAATCGAGTAACAACGTTTCTACACCGCTTCAACGCTAATCAAAGCTCTATCCCTTTAACCTTTTCCAAAATCAAAACGAGACCCATCAATCAATGCCCTAAATCAAAATAGTTTCAATTACTACACTATCAGAACTCACCAACTAGCAGAGAAAGAAAAACTGAAAACTAGCAAACCAGAATTAGAAAGTAAAATGGCAGCAGGATTTCAATGCAGAAGAATAAAAGAAAAATGAGGACAAAAAAAGAAGAGGGGGAAGGGGAAATTTGGTGCCAGAAACTTGGAAAAGGAAGAGGAGGCAAAATTTTAGAAAAAAATGTCAGAATGATCTAACCCAAATTGATCACTCCAAATTCCCTTATTTTTCTCCCTTAACTCCCACTACACATCAAACTCAACACTACAATATTTTACTTCCCTTCAAACTCCTACACGACACCCATAGCAAAAATAATGCTCTTGCACAGACTAGAACACAGGACCTCCTTCACACCAACACTCCACTTATCTACTAGACTAGCAGACCCATTCTTATATAAACTTACCAGCAATTAGCTAAAAGCCTACTAGCCAAAAATAGAACTTTATTCATAAAAATTACCAAAATTTGCCCAAGTCATGGCTTAAACTTAGGACCTCCCACACACACCCAAAACACTTAACTACTGAAGCAGATACACAGTTGTGTCACACATTCGCAAAAATAAAAATTTAAATTTTGGGGTGTTACAACTCTACCTTCTAAAAGAAAATTTCTTCCTCGAAATTTACTTGATCAGAATATTTTAAGATACTGCTGACACATTACATCTTTAGTCTCCCATGTGCCCTCCTCAGTGCTACGATTACGCCAAAGAACCTTCACCAAAGGGACAGACTTCCTCTTCAAAACCTTTATGTCACGATCCAGAATCTGGACAGGCTCCTCCTCAAAGGTCAAGTCTGTCTTAACCTCAATATCCTCAACAGGGACAATATGAGTAGGATCAGAGCGGTGGCGCCTCAACATAAAGACGTGAAATAGTTATTAATAGGATCTAACTCCAGAGATAGTTCCAACTGATAAGCAACTGGCCCCACTCGCTTTAGAATGCGGTAAGGTCCAATAAACTTAGGGCTCAACTTGCCCTTACGACTGAACCTCAGAACCTTTTTCCATGGTGAGACCTTGAGAAGTACGAAGTCCCCCACAAAATACTTGATCTCACGCCTCTTCGAATCTGCATAAGATTTCTGTCTGTCAGAAGCCGCTTTCAAACTATCCTAAATCAATCTAACCTTATCCTCTGTCTCAAAGACCAACTCAGGACCCAGAACACATCGCTCGCCTAACTCAGTCCAACATAAAGGAGTGCGACACTTATGACCATACAGTGCCTCATAAGGTGCCATTTGGATGCTAGACTGAAAGCTATTATTATAAGAAAATTCCACTAATGACAGATAGTCCTCCCAACTGCCTCAGAAATCAATAACACAGCTCCTTAACATATCCTCCAGCATCTGAACCACCCTCTCAGATTGACCATCGGTCTGAGGATGGAACGCAGTACTGAAGTCCAACCTTGAACCTAGAGCCTCACATAACTTTCTCCAAAATCGAGATGGGAAACGAGGATCTCTATCAGAAATGATCAAAACCGGTACCCCATACAGTCTCACAATCTCAGAAATATAAAGCTTCACCGGCTTCTGCAGGGAATAATTTGCCCTAATCAGTATGAAGTGCGTAGACTTGGTCAATCGATCCACGATGACCCGCACTGAATCCTTCTCAGTGGGTGTTAAAGGCAACCCACTAACGAAATCCATCATTACTTGCTCCTATTTCCATAACAGAATCTTAACCGGCTGTAGCAAACCTGAAGGCAACTGATGCTCAGCCTTAACTTGCTGGCATGTTAGACATCTAGCCACAAAGTTAGTAACCTCTCGCTTCAATCCTGGCCACCAATACAACTCTCGAAGATCTCGGTACATCTTATTTCCATCAAGGTGCATAGCGTTAGGGCTACTATGCGCCTCTCTCAGTATATACTGTCTCAAATTAGAATGATTCGGCACACATATCTGGCTTCAGAAACACAACACCCCCTCAGAGTTCAACCCAAAGTCCTTAGTGCCACCACTTTCAATTTGTCGGAACCGAAGACCAAAAGATTCATCCTACAATTGCTTAACCTTAATCTGCTCAATCCAAGTTGGTTTAACTTGTAGCTCAGCCAACAAGCTCCCATCGTCTAGCAGGCTAAGTCGGGCAAACACCACTCTCAGATCAGTCATAGCCCTACAGCTCAATGCATCGGCCACCACATTGGCCTTGCTTGGATGGTACTCAATGATATAGTCGTAATCCTTAAGCAGCTCAATCCATCTATGCTGCCTAAGACTCAACTCCTTCTGAGTAAGGAGATACTTGAGGCTCTTGTGATCAGTGTAGATGATGCACTTCTCACCGCATAGATAATGCCTCCAGATTTTCAGTGCAAATACCATAGCGGCCAACTCCAAGTCATGCGTTGGGTAGTTCGCCTCATGTGTCTTAAGCTGACGAGACGCATATGCTACTACCTTACCATTCTGCATCAACACACATCCCAAACTGACATGTGATGTATCGCTAAACTGTGAACTCTTTTTCAGGTTTAGGCTGTATTAGAACATGAGCCTCGGTTAGTACAGTCTTGAGCTTCTCGAAGCTCTCTTACTACGAATTAGTCCAGTTAAAGGGTACACCCTTACGTAGCAGCTTATTTAAGGGTGCTGCAATCAACGAGAAGCCTTCCACAAACCACCGATAATAACCCGCCAGTTCCAAAAAACTACGAATCTCAAACACATTCCTAGGCTACTTCCAGTCTAACACTGCCTCAATCTTTCGAGGGTCAACGTGAATCTCCTCAGAAGAAATCACATGACCTAGAAATGTTACCTCATGTAACCAGAACTTGCACTTTCTAAACTTATCATTGAGCTGCTTCTCCCTTAAGGTCTGAAGGATAACCCTAAGGTGCTCATCATGCTCATCCCCAGTCATCGAATAAACTAGTATATCATCGATAAGCACCACAACAAACCGTGTAACACCCTTTACCTGTACCCGAGACCGGTACAAGGTAAGAGGCGTTACCGGACACATACTCAGACATTTAAAAAAATATGGGTTATGAAATTTTATTCTAATTTAAAACCAATCAAACAACATCATAGTGTCCCTATTATGGACCTACAAGGTCCAAAACATGCATTAAAATTGATCTGGGACTAAACCGAGAACTATTGATAATTTTAGTAAAATTCTTAAGGTTATGCCTCACACGCCTGTGTGCTTAAGGACATGTCCGTGTCCATCACCCGTGTTGAATTATTTGAATTTATTGTTCATTTCAAACCTACAGGGGTTTTCACACGGCCAAGCACATGTCTATGTCCTTCACACGGCCTACACACGTCTTTGTCATCGCCCGTGTCCAAAAGCCCGGATATTCTGTTTATGACGTCATGATTTATTTTGAGGCACACGGCCAAGGCATACGCCCGTGTGCTTAGGCCTTGTCCACCACACAGTTGAGACACACGGCTGTGTCTCTTTCTGTGTGTTTACTACCATGCAAATTGAACTAAAATTTTCGGTGCAGGGGATACACGGCCAGGCAACACACCAATGGGGACTGACCGTGTGTCACACAAGGCCTAGACACATGCCTGTGTGTCTACCCGTGTGGACCTTTTCAGGGCTATTTTGCAAGCCTTTGGTCACCCTCTATCATCCATACACACTTATAGACTTTAATGGTATTTAACATCGTCTAATTATACTTTTAAACAACCTTGGCATAACTCGTTGCATGTTAACCTCATATCATCGGTTTAATACATGCTAGATTATTATTTTCAATTTAGGGATTAACATAGCACATTTTACATTTTACACTTAGGCTATATTATAACCATATACTATTATATGCTATGTCCACTTTTAAATTATTAGGTCCCATTTTAATCATCCATCCATGATAAACCTCATCATCATATCTCATGAAGCATTTAAACATAAACATGCATCATTAGTAGGTTAACAACCTACATCAATATGAGCCATATCTCATGGCCATATACAAAAGAATAAGTATACCATTTAAGCCTTTACATTGGCTAGCCAAATGACACATATAACAAAATAACCAAAAGCCCTATACATGCCATTAAACAAAATAAAAGTATATACCAAAGTGGGACAAGTCGATAGTATGTTGATTCTCCAACCGTCTTCTAATTTTCATGAGTCCACGAGCTCTGTAAGACAGGGAAAAGAGAAGGGGGTAAGCATTTAAATGCTTAGTACGTCTGGATAACTGGAAAGTAAACTTACCGGTGTATTAACATACTACCATATTAGGCAATGATTCCAACAAGTATGAAATAGTTTCCCTATTACATACACTCAATCATCAAGTTAGTCTCATAACAATACATCATGTCATTAGTCTTAAATGAGCTCATCAACTCAATATTTCCATCTCTATTTCTCATGTTAATCCCGTTGAATTTATCAAAAATCTTGATTGATAGCCTAAATTATTGTTAAATCACACAATTGATCATCTCAAGTACGCACTCCCACGAACCGTACATCTTATGGAGAGATTACCAGTCCAGGCTAAATCCCCCGTAGTAATAACCCATAGAGCAATGTCAGGATTACCAGTACAAGCTAAATCCCTTTTAATGAAAATTGCTCTCATGAACTCAGATCTGAATTGCCAGTCCAGGCTAAATTCAGTCCTCAATCAGATTACCCATCCGGGCTAAATCCTTAATGCACCCATATTCTTCGGGAGGCTCGATCACTCAAGGAACACCCGTCCGGACTAGATTCTTTCTATTTTGAGATCATCGGATTACCCGTCCGGGCTAAATCCTTTTTTGCAACATATGCAGGATCTCATGTCATGTAAGCCATAATTTATCCATTGGATTTCCCTTTCTATTTCAACAGGGACATTTATCGTCTTTCATTTACACTACCACATTTCATGGATTATCATGCAATGAATATCTAAATTTTCATGGATTCAAGAGCATACATTATTTAAGTACATTAAAAGTTTACTTCAGGTTATACGAACTTACCTGGTAATTGCTTCGGTTTCGTATTTTTGTTATTTCGAAACCATTCGTTTTCCATAGTCGACCTCTAGAATTGGTTCCTCAGGATCTATATCAGTAAAAATAAATTATTAATACCTCATACTATTCATTTTGGACCTAAATTTTACCCTCGAGCAAAATGCCATTTTGCCCCAAACATTTCACATTTTTACAAATTAGTCCCTAGCCTTGTATAATGGAATGCATGAAATTCCTTGGTTACCCATGCCTAGCCGAATATATCCTAAGCTCATACCAACCCATAATTTCCTCTATTTCACATTTCTACCATATATTTTATGCTTTTTACAAAATGGTCCTTTAAGCCATTTATTGGAAAACCTACCTAGTAAAAGCTGTTTACCATTCTTTAAACTCTCATATTCCTCTATAAACCATCAAAACACAAGTATCTCATGCATGGGTAAATTTCCAAACATGAACCCTAGCTTGAGATATGGGTAGAAATGGATAGAGCATGTTACGAGGATCTCAAAATTACAAAGAATATTAAAAACAGGGCTAGGGGGTACTTACTATTGAGCTTGAAATGTTGAAAACCCTAGCTTATGGAGCTCTAGGAATTTCGGCAGCTATGGGGAAGAAGATGGCTGATTTTGGCTTTCTTTTTCCCTTTTTATTAAGTTTATTACCAAATGACCAAAATGCCCCTCCTTACAAAACTTCCAAATTTTTCTATGCATGCCCATTTTTGTCCAAAAACTTAGAAATCGAGAAAATTGCTATTTAAGACCTTCTAATTTATAATTCAAAGAAATTTCATGCAATTTATTTCTAGAACCCAAGTTTTGCAAATTATTCAATTTGGTCCTTAATTTTTAATTAGACACCTTACACATAGAATTTCTTCATGAAATTTTAACACATGCATATTTTCATATCCTAGACCTCATAATGATCATGAAATAATTATTTTAATGTCAAATTTATGGTCTCGAAACCACTATTCTGGCTAGGCCCTATTTTGAGATGTTACAAACCGATCCAAATAAGTCTGAAATACTCGGTTCATCAAATCCATGAAAGCTACCGGTGCATTAGTCAGTCCAAATGACATCACTAGGAACTCGTAGTGTCCATAACGAGTCCTAAACGCCGTCTTATATACATTAGCTTTCTTAACCCTTAACTGATGACACCCAGATCAGAGGTCAATCTTAGAGAACATCGAAGCTCCTCGAAACTGGTCAAACATATTCTTAATAGTCAACTTGTTCAACTGCAGGTAGTCGATACACATCTACATGGATCTATCCTTCTTCTTCACAAACAGTACCAGTGCTCCCTACGGAGACATACTAGGGCGGATGAATCCACGATCCAAAAACTCCTAAATCTGAGCCTTTAGCTCCATAAGCTCCTTTGGTGCCATTCGATAGGGAGCGATGGACACTGGAGCTGTACCAGGTAGGATCTTAATACCAAACTCCACTTCACAATATGAAGGTAAACCAGGTAGCTCCTTAGGAAAGACGTCCGAAAAATCCTTTACCATTCTGATGTCCTTAATAGAGGAATCCCCAGAATCTGAAACACTTCTATAAGCCAAGAACGTCTCACATCCCTTACATACCAATTTTTCCACCACCAGTGCAGAAATCACATTAGTTAAATAGATGCTCTCCAATCATACTACCTCATCATCCTCTTCAGTCCTCAATACGACCTTCTTAGTCGCGCAGTCCAAGCTAACACGATGCTTGACCAACCAGTCCATCCCTAGAATTAAATCGAACTCTCCAAAGGGATGCTCTATCAGATCAGCCAAAAATATTTCTCCTTGAACCTATAAAGGAACGTCCCTAAATAGCTTGTTAACCCTTATAGATTTCCCCAACAGACTCAATATAATAACCTCACTCGTAGTGCTATTAATCAAGATCCTTAAATTTCCAGACATAGTACATGCTATATAGGAGTGAGTGGATCTTATATCTATCAATGCAGTATAGGTACATCAAAAATAAGAAACGTACCCGTGATGACGTCCGGTACATCTCCATCCTCTCGACGACGAGTAGCATAAACTAGAGCCGACTGCCTCACCTCAGTCTATCCGGCACCTTTGCCCAGTGCTCTCTACCAACGGCCCATACCATTACCACCTCTGGCTTGACCATGGCCCTTCGGTGGCTATACAGTACCCGTACCCGGAGCTTACCTCTGATCATCCTTCAGCGGACACTCTATAATGCGATATTCCAACGACCCACATCTCAAGCATGCCCCAGTCCTTTTCCAACACTCGCCTTGGCGGCGTCTACCACAATCAATACATGGCTGCAGTCCAGTAGCAGCAACAGGGTGCCCAACTCTAATCAGCCTATCAAGTCTGGCCTTTTTCGTAGGCCCTTGTACCGCACCCGAGGGCTCCGAATCCCTCTTATTCCTACCTCCCTCTTTTATCTCAATTTTGGCCCTCAACGCGCTTGACCTCTCGGTGATTTTCGCCTTCTCAACAAGGGTAGAAAAATCCCGCTCCCACTGCGAAGCTCTCAAAACCCTCAAGTTATCTCTGATGCCATCCTCAAAGTAGACACATCACTCGTACTCAGACACCACCATACCTCGTGCATAGCGGCTCAGACTCAGGAACTCAGCCTCATACTCGGCTACTGATCAATCTCCTTGAGTGAAATTCAGAAGCTCCCTTCTACGGGTATCCACGTAACTAGTTCCCACATATTTTCCCTAGAAGGCGGTCTTAAAGAACTCCCAAGTCAATCGTTCGGGCTGAGTGCCCTCCTTAACAGTATGCTACCACTGATATGTCTCATCACACAACAGCGAGATTGCACCCTTTAATTTCTTCTTTGGGGTGCAATCTAGATCGTCCATGATCTTCTCATAAACTTAGTCCAGTACTTGGCCACATTCGGAGCGACCCCAGTGACACCCCTAAAGAGCTCAACTCCATTGGATCGGAGTTGTTCCGTAACCGATCCTCTGCCCCCAGATCTGGTTTTGGGTCCAGCGACCCTCTCAAATATCCTTAGCATAGCCTGAGGCAATGTGTCATCCCTAGCCATACGATCTTGAGACCTAGTCTCAGTAGCAGGCGACACTAGCGTCTCACTCTTATCCAAATTAGGCATGTTGCTAGAAGATGAGGACTCAGCTCGAGCCCCTCTACGACCTCTACCACGGCCTCTAGTACCCCATCCACGGATACCTCGTGTGCTCATATCTAATCGAATTATCTGTATTTAAAAATTTTATAAATCAGTTACAGTTCAATATTTATTAACAGATGTTTTATGTGGAACATTATCGGTAACTCAGAGTTTGTTTTCGTATGTCGCAGTCTCACTATAGTTTTTAGTATACACTAACTAAAGTGTTTTTAGTACAATATACTACCTATAGTAGTTTCAAAATATACTATCAATAACAGTTTCAGTTTAAAACAATTCATAGTTCAGAATACCTATAGGATCGGCGCCGTAGACTCGGTGTACCACTTACTCAGTAAAACATTTCAAATTATTTTGTAATCAATTCTTGAAAACCAAATTTTAAAACCCATAATCCATAGACATTATGGCCAAATCTGGCGATGCTACATGATAGCGTGTTGAAACTAGGTTGTTACAATAAAACCATTTTCATCTATTTGTTATTGTTGATTCCAAAATCGCTTACTTATTTAATCAATTGTTTAAAAAACAATTCGTTGCAGAAGCTTTAGAAATCATTTAATTTATAAAATTCGAATTAATTAGGTAAATCTGTCCATCTTAGAAATACCCCATTGGTTTAAAGAAAACAACTTGTTTATTGAGTTTGTTCAGTTATTAAATCCACGAAAGCAGTCTAAAATCTGAAATAAAAGCAAACAGTCCAAAAGGTCCAATTTACATAAAAATAACCCATAAAATAATTAAGAAATAAATACCAAAATTGAAATTAAATCGATTTAATAATACTTGTGGCCACCATCGAGCCCTCCGCTGCACCGATCTGTCAAGTCTGGGGATTACCTATGCACATTAAACAAAGAGAGGTGAGTTTATGTAAACTCAGTGTGTAATCCCACGGAAAACAAACAACAATAAACACATTGCACAGACAAATACAGTTTTGGGCCTAAGCCCCTTTCGGTACCAGTAACCATTTGGGCCTTAGCCCATCTCAGTACAATATCAAATATGCAGTAGGGTCTTAGCCCATCATAATATTAATAGTAGTCATGCAGTATTCAGTAACAAAGTCCTACCCAACTAGCCTCTACACACCATCTCCGTCCAACCCTACACTTCATGTGGGGATTAAATCGACCCATCTATTCCTATACTCCAGATAGTACCGAATATGGCACAAAACAGTAATTTGTAGATGAGCTGCCAATATATTAGGCTTAAAAGCCTTTCAGTACACTTCCTCCAAATAATATCAACCCAACCCAACCCTATGCAATGCAACATACAAATCATGTCATGCTATCTCATGATATCAATCCATATAACCAATTCAATATACTTGCATACTATCATCATGCTTAATATATATATAAGTCAAACAGTCAGTTCACACAATTAGGGGTCTAAGTGATGCTTACGACCCTATAGTAGGTTTACAGTTGACTAGGGTGACCCATGCAACCTTAACAATCATTTCAGTACAAATGGCCTCACATGCCCATGTGGCCTACCTGTGTGGCCCACACGGCCCAAATCTGCCTTGGCCGTGTGGATCACACAGCGTAGCCTAAAATCCCACACGCCAGTGCAGTTCTTCCGTGTGTGCCTACATGCCCCTGTGGCCTACATGGCCCAAATCAGTCTAGCCTGTGCATTGGACACGGCCTAGCTGGCTATCACACGGCCATGTCTTGTGTCCACGATGTGGCCTCGTCGATCACTTGCCGCTGTTATGGCACATGGCATACACAGGGGCGACCACACGCCCGTGTGACGTCGATAGTGAGGTTTTCAGTTTTCATTGAAACCTCGTTTTCTGCGTAATCAGGTACACACCTGTTATTGATTCGAAGCTAAAGCAACCTCGATCACTCCATAACCTATAAATTGATATTCCAATACCCAGAATCAGTGTTAAAACGAAACTTAAACGAAACTTTATTGAGATGGTAAGCCCAACACCTTCAAAATCCTTACCTTCAATCGAGTAACAACGTTTCTACACCGCTTCAATGCTTATCAAAAGCTCCAGCCCTTTGACCTTTTCCAAAATCAAAACAAGACCCATCAATCAATGCCCTAAATCAAAATAGCTTCAATTACTACACTTACTGGAACTCACTAACTCGCAGAGAAAGAAAAACCGAATACTAAAAAACCAGAATTGGAAAGTAAAATGGCAAGAGGATTTCAATGCAAAAGAATAAAAGAAAAGCGAGGACAAAAAAAGAAGAGGGGGAAGGGGAAATTTAGCGTTAGAAATTTAGAACAGGAAGAAGAGGCAGAATTTTGAGAAAAAAATTCAGAATGATCTAACCCCAACTGATCATTCCAAATCCCTTATTTTTCTCATTTAACTCCCACTATACATCAAACTCAGCACTATAGTATTTTACTTCCCTTCAAACTCATACACGCCACCCATAGCAAAAATAATGCTCTTGCACGAACTCAAAGACAAGACCTCCTTCACACCAGCACTCCACTTATCCACCAGACTAGCATGCCCATTCTGATAGAAACTTACCAACAATTACCTAAAAGCCTATTGGCCAAAGATAGGGCTTTATTCATAAAAATTACCAAAAATTGCCCAAGTCATGGCTTGAACTTGGGACCTCCTACATACACCCAGAACACTTAACCATAGAAGGAGGTACACAGTTGTGCCACACATTCGCAAAAACAAAAATTTAAATTTTGGGGCGTTACATTGCTTTACATGCAAAAACCATGTGAGGACAACTACACAAAGTATATTAATGTGATCAATGAATTTGTTTTATTAACCAAACAGTTCAAAAGAAAATTACAAGTGTATATTGACGAAAATATTACACTTATGGCACCAAATCCAATAGTTAAACCATTCAGTTGACCCTCAATCAATCACGTTGTAAAAGCCCCCATACATATCTGTAACATCCCAAAAATCGGGGATTAGTAGAATCGGGTTTGTGAATCGAGAGAGAGTGGTCATGCCTTAATTTTTGAGATTTTTTATATATTTTTAGGAAAAAAAATGAGATATTGGTTTGTTGGTTAAGAGTCAATGAAATTTTTTTTGAAACTTAAGTACAAATCCCTTCCCTCTCATCATTTTTATTATTTTGCAAATTTTGCCTTAAAACCTAGTATGTGACATGCCTTGTTTTTAAAATAAATATTGCAAAATTATTTCAAGAATGAGGAAAAAGCCTAACTGTTAAAAGAAATATGAGAAATCATGAAAGCTAGATGAGGTCCCAAGTTTGAATCCTTTCCCTTGCGAAATAATTAAATTTTGCAAAATCCCTTTTTTTTAATGTGTGTGCCATCTATACCCTTTAACCCTAAGAATAAATGCAACTTTTTATTTTATTTTTAGCCTTTAATTCAAATATTCCCTACTTAGCCGTTCACCCTCTTCTTGTAACACCCTTAACCTATATCCGTCGCCAGACTAGGGTTATGACGTATTACCGAACATATCAGAACATTTCGTAATCATTTCATAATCAAAAGTCATCCATCATCATATCATAGTCAAATATCAACATCAAGTCCCTTTCTTAGGTTAACGAGACCTTAAACATGTATTAGGAAGAGATAGGGACTAAACTGAGCACATACAAAACTTTTTGATGCTAAACAATTTTTTTTTCTAAGTTACAAAGGTCACATGCCCGTATGAACAAGCAGTGTGCCTCACACGGCATTAGACACGCCCGTATGTCTAGACCATGGTAAAACAAGGCATACATACTGACTTGTCCACACGACCACAAGACACGCCCGCGTGCCAGGCCAAGTGAAAATTAGGGAGGCTACTGACTTGGGTTACACGGCCAGTCACACGCTTGTGTGTCTATCCCGTGCTCAAAACTGACTTAGCCACACGGCTTGGCACATGACCGTGTGTGCGGCTATGTGATCTACCCAGGCTCATTTCGAGATGGCCTTCAAGCAACACGGCAGAGACACATGCCCGTGTCCCTGCCCATGTGGGCAAAAATAGGCCATTTACAAGGCCAATATGCCACCCATTTTGGGTCCTCTCTACAAGTATCAATTGCACCATGATTTCAACCAATTTCAATCCCAAAACATACATCATTCATGTCATATTATTATAAAACTATTTCATGCTTATAATCCATACCAAATCATGCCAAATCATAAGCCAAAATCATACTAAAACATATGTT
Organism: Gossypium hirsutum; assembly: GCF_007990345.1. Lineage (NCBI taxonomy): Eukaryota > Viridiplantae > Streptophyta > Magnoliopsida > Malvales > Malvaceae > Gossypium > Gossypium hirsutum. The sequence continues at coordinate 76,267,358 of NC_053433.1, forward strand.
TCAGAACCTCAATTTATTTCATTAAATCTAATGCCATAATATTACCAATTTCTCAAATAAGCACATACCAAAATCTTACCAAATTGACCAATTCTCTTTGGCCATCCATGAACACATCATATTGGCAATATTGCATCACATAGTTTATATCCAAAAGTCATTAATAAACACAACCAAAACCAAGCCATATCACATGGCTAAATATTTTTAACTCAAAAACATATCTCAATTTATCTAGACTATACATGCCATACTTTAATATTTACACTTTCAAAAGGTACTAAAGATAAGTTTGATAGTGTGATGATCCTCGACGATCCCTGAGCTTCCAGTAGCTTCGATATCAAAAAACAATTGAAAACACACACAAAGTAAGCTTTCCAAAGCTTAGTAAGCTATATACAAATAAACTTATCACATAACACAATTCAAGACCAATTCATTCATGTAGCTTATGGCTTAATACAATCACATATCCATATGTCTCATATAGCTCTTTTGTTCATAATTGACAGACATATATCATATGTTCACAAATGTACATATACTTACCTTTTATTCTCAAACATGATATACATTTCAAACGTACCTGAATTGAGTACTCAATCACATAGTCATTCATTTCTAGGAACACCCATTGAACCATACGGAATCAAATAGGATACGTGGATAACTCGAAAAGCTCGTACAATGCCAACGTCCCAGACGTGGTCTTACATGTAATCAAATATCGATGTCACTGTCCCAGACATGGTCTTACACAAAATGAAATACGATGCCAATATCCCAGACATGGTCTTACACGTAAATCTCAAATCCATGCCAATGTCCTAGATGTGGTCTTACACGAAATCACATATCGGAATCCTATGTCATGGCATATGTATCCTAACAACTCCTATGGTTCATACGGGGATTTCGGACGTCGTTACGTTATTGAAACTTTCTCAATTTCACATATTCAGCTTCTATAATCATTCATCACAATTCAATATCATATAAGCATGAAAAATCAATTCAAACACATTTATTTGTATATAGATTACTTCCTACGGAAATGAACGGAAATGAATGGCTATTTAACGATTTTCTACTTTCTCCAATCTAATTTCGTTTTCTTTGGTTCTTGATTTATATAAATTCAAATTTGACTTATTCAATCCCACATGCATTCAAATTAATCCATATACACATATTAGGACATTTTACAAATTAGCCCTCACATTTTCACATTTTAACACTTTAGTCCCTAATTCATAAAATCACAAAATACAAATAATTTCTTTTCACACATTCCTAACCGAATTTTCCTTCAGCTCATATAAGCCCCTCAATTTCTCATTTTCACAATTTAGTCCAAAATACTCAAATTCATCAAAAATCCCAATACAAAACATAGGAATCTAACACATATTTTTCTTTTTCTATCATCAAACTTCATAAAACGCACATTATCAACAATGACACATGTCAAAATCATAATCAAATTTAGAAATTAAGGCATGGGCTTGAAGGATTACTAAGCAACGATCACAAAAACATAGAAATTATCAAAAACGGATCAAAAATCATACCTCAATTTTCCAAGATTAGTGCTGAACCCTAAAGACCCTTTTTCTTTTCTTTTTCCTTTGTATTTTCGGCACGGATGAACACAAATGACTAATTTCATGCATTTTTTTATTAATTATAACTTAATTAATAAATTTCCATTTTAACCTTATTATTATCATTAATAATCTACTAACTAATGTCCAACATGTCATTTTATGAATTCAATGGCCCATTTACAACATAAGGACCTCAAATTTAAAGAGACATGTCAATTCGGCACTTAATCAAATGGCACACAACTTTTTTATTTTCTACAATTTAGTCCTTTTTGCAAATTAAGCACACAAATGATTGAATTTTTATACGAAACTTTCACTCATGCTTAACCACATACTAAAAACACAGAAAATAATATTAAAATATTTTTTGACCTCAAATTTGTGGTCCCAAAACTACTATTCTGACTAAGGTCTAAACTGGCTGTTACAACTCTCCCCCCTTAGGGATTTTCATCCCCGAAAATCTTACTGTTAAACAAATTTAGATATTGCTGTCTCATAGTGTCTTCGGGCTCCCACGTAGCCTCTTGAACAGCGTGTTGATGCCACATTATTTTTACTAACGAAATTTTCTTATTTCTCAATTCTTTAACCTCACGAGCCAAGATACGGATCGGCTTTTCTTTATAGGTCATATCAGACTGAATTTCTATTTTAGATGGGGAAATCACATGCGAGGGATCAGATCTGTATCGTCGAAGCAACGATATGTGAAACACATTATGAATATTTTCTAACTTAGGTGGCAATAGCAATCTATACGCAGCTGGCCCGACACTTTCAATGATTTCATACGGTCCGATGAATCTCGGACTCAATTTGCCTTTTCTACCGAACCAAAGTACTTTTTTCCACGGAGGCACTTTCGGAAACACTTTATCATCGATCTCAAATTCAATATCTTTTCGTTTCAAATCTGCATATGATTTCTGATGATCGGAAGCTACTTTCAAACTTTCACGAATCACTTTCACTTTCTGATCAGTCTCTTTTATCAAGTCGACCCCGTGTATGTTATTCTCACTTAGCTCAGTCCAATATAAAGGGGCCTGTCATTTTCTACCATATAAGGCTTCGTATGGTGCCATTTTAATGCTTGATTGAAAACTATTATTATAAGCAAATTCAACCAATGAAAAATATTGTTCCCACTACCTTCAAACTCAAGAATGCAACATCTAAACATATCCTCAAGAATCTAAATAATCCACTCGGATTGACCATCCATTTGTGGGTGAAAAGAAGTACTGAAGTGTAATTTCGTACCTAAAGCTTCTTGTAGTTTCTTCCAAAATTGCGAAGTGAATCTCGGATCTCTTTTTGACACAATAGAAAATGGTACCTCGTGCAATCTTACAAGATCAAAAATGTATAACTCAGCTAATTTATCAACCGAGTAATCAGATCGTACAGGAATAAAATGAGCTGAGTTTTCAATCGGTCAACCACAACCCAAATTGTATCTTTCTTTCTCAGAGATAAGGGCAAACCCGAAACAAAATCCATCATTATTCTATCTCATTTCCACTCTGAAATCATAACCGGTTGTGACAAACCGGATGGCACCTGATTTTCAGCTTTAACTTGTTGACTGATCAAATATTTCGAAACAAAGTCAGAGATATCTCTTTTCATTCCAGACCACCAGTAATGATGTTTCAGATCATTATACATTTTTGTACTACCTAGATGTACAGATAAACGACTATTGTGAGCTTCATTCAAAATCATCTGAATTAATTTTGAATTTCTCGAAACACAAATCTGACCTCAGAATCTCAAACAATCGTCATTATCAATTCGATATTCAGAATCAGAATCCAAATCACACTGAGCTCGTTTTGTTATTAACTTTTTATCAACTTTCTGAGCATCAATAATCTATTGTAAAAACATCGGTCTTGCTTTCAATTTGGCTAAAATCGAACCATCATGGATAGAACTAAATGAGTATTCATCGCACGCAATGCAAATAATGATTTTTTGACTCAAAGCATTAGCAACAACATTTGCTTTTCCCGGATGATAATCAATAACAAGCTCGTAATCTTTTAGCAGTTCTAGCCATCTTCTCTGTCTCAAGTTCAAATCTTTCTAAGTCATTAGATATTTCAAACTTTTATGATCAAAATAAACATGACATTTTTCACCAAACAGGTAGTGGGGCCAAACCTTTAAAGCAAATATAATAGGCCGCGGACATGGTCGCGGAAGGGTGCTAGCTGAATCTTTATCCTCAGGGCATAGGCCAGCTGAGGAGGCATTCGTGCCACAAGCAACTGAGACTAGGTCATATGATCGGGCTGTGGGGGACGATGCTTTGTCCCAAGCAATGCTAAGGGTTTTAGAAATGGTTGCTGAAGCTAGCACCGAGACAGTAAATAGGGGATCCATCTCTGAGTGACTCCGGGCTAACGGAGCAGAGGTTTTTAGGGGCGTATCTGAGTAGCCCCAAATGTGGCTGAATATTGGCTAGACGCAAGAGAGCGGATTATGGATGACTTGGATTGCTCTGTGGAGCAAAAGCTGAAGGGGGCTGTGTCGTTGCTACGAGATGAGGCATACCGGTGGTGGATCACCGTAAAAGAGAGTACCCCGATCGAACGAGTAACCTGGGAATTGTTCAAGACTGCTTTTAAGGGAAGGTATGTCAGAGCTAGTTATGTGGATGCCTGTCGAAAGGAATTTTTGAATCTGGTTCAGGGTAATAAGACTGCTGCGGAGTGTGAGGCAGAATTCTTGAGGCTGAGTCGATATGCGAGCGGGATAGTTGCGACCGAATATGAGCACAATGTTCGATTTGAGGATGGCCTCCGCAATGAATTTAGGGTGTTGATAGCTCCACAGAGGGAGCGTGATTTCGCTGCGTTAGTAGAGAAGGCTAAGATAGCCGAGGAAGTAAAATGAACTGAACGGTAGAATCGTGAGAGGGATTGACCCAGATTTAGGAGGGATTCTAGACCCTCGGGTGTTACAAATAGGAATGCTAAAAAAGCTAGAATGGAGAAACCGGTTCGAGCAGTTCCGGTGAATACCTTTAGACCGCAGGCTTGCAGAGACTATAGCAGAGTACATATGAGGGAGTGCTGGAAACAAACTAGGGCATGCTTTCGAAAGGAACATAAGTTCAGAGAGTGTCCTCGGAGAGTAGCTCAGGATCAAGCTGCAGAACAAAGAGGTGTCCAACAGCCGCGAGGAGGACCACCACCACCACAGAGAGGCCGTAGGCAAGGTGGGGTGGCAATGGTAATGGACGTGGACGTGGGGCACTTGGCAGAGGTACTGGACATGCTGAAGCTTGAAAGCCGGTGTTGGTTTATGCTGCACGGCGTTGTGAGGAGGGTGACGCTCCTGATGTTATAACCGGTACTTTCTTCATTCATAGCACACCTTACACTGCTTTGATTGATGTGGGTTCCACTCACTCGTATGTTGCTTGTGAGTATCTGGGGCATTGGGTGTGCTTCCTGAGGAGACTGTGAGTGGGGTATCAGTGATAAGCCCTTTGGGACACTCGGTTAAGGTAGATAAACTTTTTAGGGAGATGCCTTTAGAGACACAAGATAGGATATTTGTAGGAGATTTGATGGAGCTGCCATTTGGGGATTTTGATCTTATTTTGGGAATGGACTGGCTAACTAAGCATAGGGCGACGTTAGATTGTGCTGGTAAGAGAATGGTGCTAAGAATTGCCAAGGACGAGGAGATAATGGTCTTAAGGGAGCGAAGGAACTATTTGTCCAATGTTGTCTCGGCTTTAAGGGCTGAGAAGTTGATTTGGAAAGGTTGTGAGGCGTTCTTAGCATTTTTGAGTCAAGCTGAACCTGAAGGGATAACTGTGAAGTTGGTTAGGACCATCAAAGAATTTCAAGATGTATTTTCGGAGGAACTTCCTAGACTACCTCTGAACAGAGAAGTCAAGTTCGGAATCGACTTGTTACCTGGAACAGCTCCAATGTCCATTGCGCCTTATCGGATGGCACCAAAGGAGTTAGTGCAACTGAAAGCTCAGATTCAAGAACTGTTGGATAGAGGGTTCATAAGACCAAGTCTTTCTCCGTGGGGCGCACCAGTGTTGTTCGTACAGAAGAAAGATGGGACCATGCGGATGTGTATTGACTATCGGCAGCTGAACAAGCTGACGATCAAGAACAAGTATCCTTTGCCAAGAATCGACGATCTATTCGACCAACTAAGAGGATCCTCAGTATTTTCTAAGATCGACCTTCGATCAGGATATCATCAGTTGAGAGTCAAAGAAATGGATATTCATAAGACGACATTCAGAACTCGATATGGTCATTACGAGTTTCTAGTTATGCCCTTTGGTTTGACTAATGCACCGGCAGCATTCATGGATTTGATGAATCGGGTGCTAAGGGAAAAGCAACTTTACACAAAGTTTAGTAAGTGTGAGTTTTGGCTGAATGAAGTAACTTTCTTGCTGCATGTTGTGTCTGCTGAGGGGATCAAGGTAGACCCTCGGAAAATTGAGGCAATTCTAGAGTGGAAGCCACCGAGGTCAGTAACAGAAATCTGAAGTTTTCTAGGGTTGGTAGGCTATTATAGAAGATTTGTGGAAGGATTTTCAGTGTTGGCAGCACCGTTAACGGAACTTATAAGGAAGGGAGCACCATTTGTTCAGACAAATAAGCAGCAAGAGGCTTTTAAGAAGTTAAAGAACGTTCTGACAGAAGCACCAGTGTTGATTCAGCTAGAGTCCGATAAGGGTTTCACAGTATATAGTGACGCGTCACATGTAGGTTTGGGCTGCGTGTTGATGCAAGAGGGTAAAGTGGTCGCTTATGCTTCACGACAGCTTAAGCCTCATGAGGTAAACTATCCTACTCATGACTTGGAGTTGGCAGCAGTGATTTTTGCGCTTAAGATATGGAGGCGCTACTTGTATGGGGAGAGATGCATTATCTATACGGATCACAAGAGTCTTAAGTATTTGCTGACTCAAAAGGAGTTGAATCTTAGACAGCGAAGGTGGATAGAGTTGTTAAAGGACTATGACTGTTCGATTGAGTACCATCTAGGTAAGGCAAATGTTGTGGCTGATGCGTTGAGTCATCGAACTGTGGCAGAATTGAAGGCAATGTTTGCTCGTTTAAGCTTGTATGACGATGGAAGCTTATTGGCAGAGTTACAAGTGAGACCGACTTGGGTGGAGCATATTAAGAAGCAGCAGTTGGTGGATGAGTCGTTAGTTTCTCGGTTTCAGTAAGCTGAGAAGGGGGAGAATCTAGACTTTGGATTAAATAATGATGGGGTTCTTTGTTTCCAAGGAAGAATTTGTGTGCTGAAGGACTCTGACTTAAGATTGATGATTTTAAAGGAGGCACATAGTGGACCTTGTGCTATGCATCCAAGAGGGAGTAAGTTGTATCGAGACTTGCGAGAGCTGTATTGGTGGCCTGGGCTTAAGCGAGAAGTAACCGAATTTGTGGGGAAATGTTTGACGTGTCAACAAGTAAAGGCCGAGCATCAACTGCCTTCAGGATTGTTATAGCTGGTAAAGATACCACTTTGAAAGTGGGAAAGGGTAACTATGGATTTTGTAAGTGGTTTGCCATTGACACCTTCCAAGAAGGATTCAGTTTGGGTAATTGTGGATAGGCTGACGAAATCTGCCCATTTCATACCTGTCTGAACCGATTACTCACTTCAAAAGTTGGCCAAGTTGTATGTGGCAGAGATAGTGCGGTTGCACGGAGTGCCACTGTCAATAATCTCTGATCGAGACCGAAGGTTTACATCTCGGTTTTGGCAGAAGTTGTATGAGGCGTTGGGAACGCGATTGGATTTTAGTACGGCTTTTCACCCTCAGTCGGATGGGCAGTCAGAGAGGGTCATTCAGATTCTAGAAGACATGTTGAGAGGTTGTGTTATTGAATTTAGGGGCAGTTGGGAGGATTACTTGCCATTGGCAGTGTAATAGCCCAAAATTGGGTCTAGTTGGAACAGAGGTTTCGGGACCACAAAATCTGAGATATAAATAATTATTTTATGATTATTTTGAGGTCTATGATATGATTGTATGATTGTGTGAAAATTTCGTGAAGAAATTCTATGCATAAAGTGCTTAATTCGAAGTTAGGGACTAAATTGAATAAGTTGCAAAACTTGCATTCTAGAAGTTTCTAGTATGAAATTGATTTGAAATATTAATTAGGAGGTCTTAAATAGAAATTTGACCAATTTCTAAGTTATGGACAAAAATTGGACATGGATGGAATTTTTGGAAAGTTTAGTAGTAAGGGTATTTTGGTCATTTAGGGGTAAAATGAATTAAAATACAAAATTAAAAGCCAAATTTGCTCATCTTCTTCACCATGGACGTGTATACCAAGGGAGACTCCATGGCTATGGTTTTCAAGCTTCCCAAGCTCAATTGTTTCTAACCCCGTTTTTCAAGTTTTTTACGTTTTTGGAGTCTCGGTAACTTGATTTAGCTTATGCTAGCAATAATTCAGCCTAGGGTTCATATTTGGAAAAATACCCATGGGTAAAATTTTTGTATTCTGGTGTTTTATGATACAATATGAGGTTTTAAATTATGTTAGACAACTTGTGCTACTCGGTTTTAAGTGAAAACGAGCAAAAGGGCTTAATCGGTAAAAATACCTAATAGTCATAAGTATATGTTAGAGTGAGAATTTGATGTTGCCATAGAAGGGAAAAGTGATCATCATGTCATAAAACATAAGAATAAGGGATGAATTTTAATTCCCGAGCCTAGGGGAAAAAGTGTAAATATGCAAAAGTTTAGGGGCAAAATTGTAATTTTTCCAAAGTTTGAGTTAAGGACAGTTTTGAATATTAAATTAATTAAATAAGTAAAATATGATGTTTTAGATCCCGGAAAACGAGATTTGAACCTAGAATGAGAAAAATCGAAAATTGGAAAAGTTGGTAAAATGGTCGTTTTAATATCAAGGTAAGTTCATATGTATAATAAGCATTAATTTATGCATGTTTCAATGTAAAATTGATAGATTTACTATGATCTCCGAGGTGTTGAAAGTATGTAAGTTGGTATGATAATAATACAACAATAATGCTGTAATTTATATTTGAAAGTTAAATTTAGTGAATTAATTGAATTATGTAAAATTAAATGATTATGGTGCCAAGTTTATGAATTGATTTAAAAATATGTCTATGGTACATGAAGTACATTTAATTATCATACATAAATGTGATTTCTATGATTATGGATATTATGGGAAATTATAAGTTCATATGATTTTTAATAAGACAATGTGTAATTTAATGTTATTGCGTTGATATTAAATGAGATGTAAGTTTATATGTAAGTAATACATCACTATTACTTGTATTATGATATTTTATAAAAATATTGGAAATATGTTTGTGGATAATTACTTTATGGGTGAAATTGTTGGAAAGGAGAGAGAAATCCCGGTTGAACCTTCGGAAAGATTGGATGATACAGATGGTATGTAGCTAGGTCACATGTATAGTGCTGAGTGCACATCATGTGTACAAGAGAGCTACAAGACATTATGATGTAGCTAGGTCGCATGGGTGATACTATGTGTACACCATGTAGACAAGAGAGCTACGGGATATATGTAGCTAGGTCGCATGTGTGGTTCCAAGTGAAGGACACCATGTAGACAAGAGAGCTACGAGATAAACTGGCTAGGTCACATGGGTGGTACTAAGTGTTCACCATGTGTACAAGAGAGCCGAACTATATGATGGGTGGAGCTATGTGCTTAAACCACCAAGTATCGAGGATTGATCCGAAGTGTTCAACGGGAGACTCTCTATGTATTGCTTTGTGAGTTTTGTGATGAATAAGTGCAGGAACTTGGTTATGTAAATGATGTGTTCATTAAGTGACCAGGATGTGGTAAGGTTATAAACAAGTAAGTTATTCATGAGGATGATTTTATGGTGACCTTGTAATCACGGGCCTATACTTGTGATGTATGAAATGTGGTGAAAATGATTTGTGATATGTATGTTAAAATGAGGTTAATACAAAGAAAGTGTGAAAGAGTGAATTAGCAATAAAACTGTTTTGGACAGTAGCAGTGACGTGATTTTGAAAAATCACCAAAAATAGTATAAACTGAATGAGAGACTGAATGAGATATCAAATTAAATATTAATGAGTCTATTTTCATATAAAAGAAATATAGAAAGCAAAGGAGTTCTATATTTTGAGATATTTATGTTTTTGTGAGACTGATTCAGAATGATTACGTGATCCCCTGTTCTGACTTTGGAAAATCACAAAAATTTGCAGCAAAAATAATTAGAGGCTCAAAAATATACTTTTAAAATCCATAATGAGTTTATTTTCAAGATAAATCAACAAGAACATTATCCGAGTTCTGTACTGTGAGATAATTATTTTTTAGTGAAGAGAGGTCAGAACTGCCAGAAAGTGAATCAGGGGAAATTTTAATGAATAAATTGTAATAATTGGCTAAACAAAAAATTATGAAAATTTTATGGTGGAAAGATATGTGAGTCTAGTTTCAGAGGAAATTTACGGATCTTAATTTGGAGCTTTGTAGCTCAAATTATAAATAATTAAGTGACTATGACTCGTGTGGACAGTTGGATGTGAACATTTATTAGTAAATTGTGAAATCGTACTTACAAGAATGCTATATACATTAAGGATGTGGAATGGAGAGGAGGAGGAGGAAAATAAATATATGTGGAATACATGAAAACTATGGTATATGAAATATTGATATAATGAAATAAATGATATGTGTTTATAAGAAAACAAGAAGAGAATGTTATGTATCATGACATGTATATATATATGACTTGTCTCAATGTAATGCTTGTTGGGTATGGAATTGAATTGAAATGTTTCAGGTAAACATGTTATTCTGCGCATCTGAATTGTGGTATTTTATAAAGATATGATCTAGCTTTAAATATGAATGCTTGATGATTAAGCTGAAGGTATTTGGTAAGATGATAATCTTGGTATAAATGTATAAGTGGTACTATAGTAAACAAGGTAAAATGAGTATGAGAGACACATGTATGATGACATACAAATGCTATGTTTGTGGTTTAATTGAGGATGTTTAATCATTAAATGAATACCATGTTATATGCTTTTGATTTTGTATAAGTGTGTAAGAGATCAAGGTTGACCAAAGCTTGGAAAATAGCCTAGGTATATTCCACACAGGCAGAGACACGACCATGTGTCTCAGCCGTGTATGGAACACGACTTTGGGACACGGGCGTGTGGAGCCTTAAAGCATGAAATTTCCAAGATTTTTGTAAGTTCTCGGTTTAGTCCCAAACCCTTTCTAAAGTATGTTTTGGGCTCCGTAGACTCAAATAAGGGACTATGTGTAAGAGAATGAACGCTTTGAAATATGAATAAAATTTTATGGCTCGTATTTTAGTTTAATGTTTGTATGTTTGTCTGGTAATGCCTCGTACCTTAGCCCGGCCTCAGATACGGGAAAGGGGTGTTACAGGCAGAATTCGCATATAACAACAGTTACCAAGCAAGTATTCAGATGGCTCATTACGAGGCACAGTATGGGCGAAGGTGTCGTTCGCCTACTTGTTGGGCAGAGTGGGGGGAAAGGCAATTATTTGGTCCAGAGTTGGTTGCAGATACTGAAGACAAGGTCAAGGTGATCAGGAATCGGTTAAGGGAGGCAACGAATCGACAAAAGACTTATGCTAATCTGAAGCGTAAGGATATTGAATATGTTGTAGGGGACATGGTCTTTTTGAAGGTATCACCTTAGAAGAAGATATTGAGGTTTGGTAAGAAGGGCAAGTTGAGTCCATGGTTCATTGGGCCTTATCGGATCCTTAAGCGGATAAGGCCGGTGACTTATCAGCTAGAGTTACCTCCGGAGCTGGATCGTATTCACGATGTCTTTCATGTATCCATGCTAAGGCGATATCATTCTGACCCTACTCATATCGTGCCAGTTGCAGAAATTGAAGTACAGTCGGATTTGACCTTCGAAGAAGAACCTGTGCGGATACTTGATCACGACATCAAGGTGCTAAGAAGGAAGTCAGTCCCATTGGTGAAGGTACTTTGGAGAAACCATGGCAAAGAAGAAGCTACTTGGGAGTCAGAAGAGGCGATGCGTCAGCAGTACCCTTAATTGTTTGGGACAGGTAAAATTTCGAGGCCGAAATTTCTTTAAGGAGGGTAGAGTTGTAACATCCTGATTTTCGGGTTTTTTGTGATTCTCGAGATTTTGGTAAAGTTTTTAAAATTTTGTATTTGGCTGTGAAATTCATAATTGGAGAATGTAATTGGGCTTATGGAAGGCCCATGTGATGGCCAAAACCCGGTAGAATTTTTGAATTTTGGACTTAAGGAGTTAGGGGCTTTGGATAGGTGGCCTTATTAAAAGGTGTGGGTAAAAAGTAACATGAAAGAGCCCCTGGCAATGTGGCTAAGTGACGCCACTAAGGAGCTAAAAAGGTGGCGTGTAAGTGGTTGGGGGAAAGCCAGGGTTCGATTCACTATGATGGCAAATGTGATGTTATTTTTATGCCTTGAGCATGCAGAAGTTGAAGTCGAATAGAACTCTATTGGAGAAAGTTTGAATCAGTTGAATGCTTGAATTAATGAGTGATAAGGGGAGAGATTTTAGGGATTTGAAGAAGGGATTAGAGTTGGCCGAATAGAGGGGATTAGGGAGGAGAAATTGGCTTGGGGATTTTAAGGGTAGCATTTCGGCATTAGGCTATAGTTGTGCCGATTTTCCTCTGTTGGAACACCATAGAGCCATTCTTTTATTCCTTTTTCTTCTCTAACCAGAACTATCACCCTTTCCATTCATCTTTCTTTCTTTTCTTCTCCAAAACCAGCCTAATATTCTTTTCTTCCCATCTACTACTCTCTTTCTCATCATCACTTTTGCCGAAAAGCCACAAAAGAAGAAAGACTGTGGTAAGTATTCATACTCCAATCGATTCAGTAGTATAACTGTTGACAAAAGCCGAAACCCCCTATAGTTTAGGGAGGTTTTCGGTTTGAGATATAGGCCTCATTGGGTTTCTTCATTTGATTTTTATGGTTTGTATAGTGGAATAGATAAACTTTGGAGGAGCAGCAAGGCTTGGAGTGTTAGTGTTGGATAAGCTTGAATCATATCGTCAGACCCTGTGAAGGTAAGTGAACTATGGCCATTAGGGGTTCTGTGGCTGATTTTGTTAAGGTAAGATTTGGGTTGATTAGCATAAACTGTAGACTAAGAATGGTGGTGAATAATTGTAGGTTGCCGAAAAGCCGAAATGCCTAAAATTTCGGCATTTTGAGGACTCGTGAGCATGTGAAAGCTCATAGGTTAGCTAGATACGCTAAGTTTGATGAGCGGGATCGTTGGAACAGGTAAGGGCACGATTTGCTGCATCACAGTAAGTTGGGCCTCGAGGAGCTGAAATTGGGCCCAATGGGCTTTCGGGCCCATTTGGGTAAGTTGGTAGAAAATGGAATCCAAATAAATTGCACATTAAGACAGTTAATATCGTTATGGAATATAGGCTAAATGGGACTAGATGACTAAATCAGCCATGCAGGGCCATTAGGGGTTTTTGGCCCAATTACTCAGTTTTGCTAGAATGGGCTAGAGTCGTTGATTAAACACTTGAAATTGTTTTTAATTGATAATGAGCATGGAAAACCCTAATAATTGATAGAGAAATGAAATTACCCTTATAATGTGAAAATGACCTTTTTTGCCCCTAGGTGAAAATGACCATTATACCCCTAGGGTTATGTTATAATTAAGATGCATGTGATACTGTTTTTGTACATGATATGCCATGATATGCACATGATATGCCATGATATATTCACATATGCATGGGTAGGGTTTTATATGAATGGAAGAAGTGCTAAAAGGGCTTTGCCTTAGTTTACCGAAAAGGGCTTTGCCACAGTTTATCAAAAAGGGCTTTGCCCTAGTTATTAAAAGAGGCTAGGCCTCTAGTTATATGATAAAGCAGCTATGCTGCCAGTGGAGAGTTTGGTTGGGTGGGTTGAGTTATTCCCCACATGGAGAGCTTGGTTGGTACGGGTGGAGAGTAGCGGTTGGTGGGTTGAGTTGTCTCCCCAAACGGGCTTGCATACATCCATTAATATTGCATGTGATATTGAAATGGGTCTATGGGTCATACCGATTACAGTAAAGGCTTCGGCCCAGTGATATGATTTATGAAAAGGCTTTGGCCCAGTAACCGTTAAACAAAAGGCTTCGGCCCAGTATATATTGAAACTGAACTTGGGCTTAGGCCCAGTACGCTGATATTGGTTGGGCTCTGAAAGGGGCTTGTTGCATACTGAGTGTAACACCCCGAACCCGAGACCGAATATGCATGTCCATTTTTGGGGTAAATTTCAACACTTAATACACACATGTACACACTAGTAAAGCATCCTCCCCCTTTTCATCAATTTAACACATGCATTGCTCATTAACATGCAAAGTTACATTCGGCCTTAGCACACATCTTGCTAGCCGATTCTTCTCCATTTAGCAACCAATGCACATATGTACTCACACAACAAAAAATGCTAAAAAGGAGGTTCAAGAATCATCAAGCCATCATCACATGCATCATTAACAAGCTTCATATTTTGCATGCAATGGCATTAACACAACCTCCACCTAGGCCGAATCTTAACTCATCCTCATGCCTCATCACCACAACATCAAACATCAACCAAGAATGATTCATCCATGGTCAAGTGCCATTTCCATCACATAGCAAGATTTAGACCATGGGTTAGGTAGAACTCAAGCTAACAACTAAAACATGCATGCCTCTCATGGAACATCATCAAACATACCTTAGCCTAGCTACATGCATGGCCGAATCTCTTCACCTTTCTTCTTCTTTCCTCCTTAAAATTTTTGGCCAAGGATGAACCAAAGGATGAGAAAATTTTTCTTTGTTTTTCTTTCTAGTTTTTGGCAAGCATGAAGATGAGAAAAGGATGAACAAAATTCCCCCTTTCTCTTGTTTAGCTCACGGCAATGGGGGGGACAAACACCACACACACATTTTTTTTTTCTTTTGTTTTCCATTTCTTTATTACCCATACTCCTTATTTTATTCTTCCACTAACAAAACATGTTTCATGACATGTTTTGCCCATCCTTCCTTGTCATGGCCGGCCACTACTCATTAGGGGGGGGAATTTGACATGCAAGTCCCCCCTTTGTCCACATGCACTAGTAGGTCCTCACACATTGACCTATCACATTTTAGAATTTTCTCACATAAGTCCTATTGACTAAATTCACATGAAATCAACCAAATTGAAGCTTGAAATTTTCACACATTCATAATTACATATTCTACACAATAAGTATCACATTCAAACATTTCGGTGACTCGGTTTAGCGGTCCCGAAACCACTTCCCGACTAGGGTCAACTTTGGGCTGTCACAACTCTCCCCCACTTAAGAAATTTTCGTCCCCGAAAATCTTACCGGTAAATAGGTTTGGGTATCGTTCTTTCATCGAGCTCTCGGTCTCCCAAGTAGCTTCCTCGATCCCGAGTTTGAGCCATAACACCTTTACTAGCGGAACTCTTTTGTTTCGCAACTCCTTCACTTCACGAGCTAGGATACGCATCGGTTCTTCTTCATAGCTCATGTCGACTTGAATTTCAACCTCCGATGGGCTAATTATGTGCGATGGATCAGATCGATAGCGTCGAAGCATCGAAACATGAAAGACGTCATGAATCTTTTCAAGCTCCGGGGGCAAAATCAATCTATACGCAACCGGACCAACTCGTTCGGAGATTTCGTACGGCCCAATGAATCTTGGGCTCAACTTGCCCTTACGGCCGAACCTGAGTATCTTTTTCCAAGGTGAAACCTTAAGGAACACTTTGTCTCCCACCTGATACTCGATGTCTTTTCGTTTCAAATCTGCGTACGATTTCTGACGATCCGTGGATACCTTCAGACTTTCACGGATTACCTTTACTTTCTGTTCAACATCTCTAATCAAATCAACTCCGAAAATTTTGCTTTCACCAAGCTCGGTCCAAAACAATGGTGTACGGCATTAACGACCGTACAAAGCCTCATAAGGTGCCATCTTAATACTTGATTGAAAACTATTATTGTAAGCGAATTCAATCAAAGGTAAATACTGTTCCCATGAACTACTGAACTCGAGGATGCAACATCTCAACATATCCTCAAGTATCTGAATTATCCGCTCGGATTGACCATCGGTTTGGGGGTGAAAAGTAGTGCTAAAATGCAGCTTAGTACCCAGAGCTTCTTGCAATTTCTTCCAAAATCGTGAGGTGAATCTCGGATCTCTATCCGACACGATAGAAACAGGTACCCCGTGTAATCTCACAATTTGATAAACGTACAATTCCGCTAGTTTATCCAATGAAAAATCCGTACGTACGGGGATGAAATGAGCCGACTTAGTCAGTCTATCAACAATAACCCATATCGCAACCCTCTTACTTGCTGACAAGGGCAGTCCGAACACAAAGTCCATTGTGACTCGATCCCATTTCCACTCGGGTATCATGATCGGCTGGAGTAATCCTGAAAGCACTTGATGTTCCGTTTTCACTTGTTGACATATTAAACATCTCGAAACAAAGTCGGAGATGTCCCGTTTCATACCATGCCACCAAAATTGACGTTTCAAATCGCTGTACATTTTCGTACTCCCCGGGTGAATTGACATTCGGCTACAATGGGCTTCGTTCAGAATCATCGAAATGAGTTCCGAATTCCTTGGAACACACAAACGATTTCTGATCCTCAAACAATCATCATCATCAATTTGAAACTCCGATTCCTCGTTCGGAAAACACTTAGCCCGTTTTGCAACCAATTCATCATCGACTTTCTGAGCTTCACGAATTTGGTGAGTCAATAATGGTTTAGCTTTTAATTCAGCTACTA
Source organism: Gossypium hirsutum (assembly GCF_007990345.1). Taxonomy (NCBI): domain Eukaryota; kingdom Viridiplantae; phylum Streptophyta; class Magnoliopsida; order Malvales; family Malvaceae; genus Gossypium; species Gossypium hirsutum. Next base: position 76,283,916 of record NC_053433.1, read on the forward strand.
ACACACTGTCTGGTAGAACAGACAAATGCACGTTCATCGCTCGTAAAGCAAACAATGACTTCCGGCTTAAGGCGTCCGCAACCACGTTAGCCTTTCCCGGGTGGTAATCAATGACAAGCTCGTAATCTTTCAACAACTCAAGCCAACGTCTTTGTCGCAGATTCAAGTCTCTTTGAGTCATCAAATATTTGAGACTTTTGTGATCCGAAAATACATGGCACTTCTCACCAAACAGATAATGTCGCCATATTTTTAAAGCAAACACGATGGCAGCTAGTTCGAGATCATGGGTCGGATAATTCCTCTCGTATGGCTTCAATTGTCTCGACGCATAGGCCACGACTCGACCTTCTTGCATCAATACGCAACCCAACCCAAGTAGGGATGCGTCACTATAAATGACAAACTCTTTACCTGATTCGGGTTGCACCAAAATTGGAGCTTCAGTCAAATGAGTTTTCAGTTGGTTGAAACTTTTCTGACATTTCTCCGTCCACTCGAACTTAACATCCTTTTGAAGTAGCTTCGTCATTGGTGTGGCTATCATCGAGAAACCTTTCACAAATCGTCGGTAATAACCGGCGAGCCCCAAAAAGCTCCGAACTTCAGTAATATTTCTCGGAGGTTTCCAGTCAAGTATGGCTGAAATTTTGTTCGGGTCAACTCGAATACCCGACGCGGATACCACATGACCCAAGAAGCTAACGTCTCTTAACCAGAACTCACACTTACTGAACTTAGCATATAACTGCTTATCCCGCAAAATTTGCAGCACTAGCCTCAGATGCCCAGCATGTTCGGTCTCATCTCTTGAATAGACCAAAATGTCATCAATGAACACAACTACGAACTGATCCAAATACGGTCTGAAGATCCGATTCATCAAATCCATAAATACCGCAGGGGCATTAGTGAGCCCAAACGGCATCACTAAGAATTCGTAGTGACCATATCTCGTTCTGAAGGCAGTTTTGGGAATATCTGGATCTCGAATTCGCAACTGATAATAGCCCGATCTCAAATCTATTTTTGAGAACACTGAGGCTCCCTTCAGTTGGTCGAACAAATCATCGATGCACGGCAACAGATATTTGTTCTTTATCGTCACTTTATTCAGCTGACGATAGTCAATGCACAACCTCATGGTTCCGTCCTTCTTTTTCACGAACAATACTGGTGCACCCCAAGGTGAGAAACTTGGTCGAGCGAAACCTCTATCCGTCAGTTCTTGCAACTGAGCTTTCAACTCCTTTAACTCAGTTGGTGCCATACGATACGGAGCTATCGAAATCGGCGTAGTCCCAGGTACAAGCTCAATACCAAACTCTACCTCCCGAACAGGTGGTAAACCCGGTAATTCTTCCGGAAAAACATCCGGGTATTCACAAACCACCGGCACAGATTCGGGTTTCTTTTCTAATTCTTTGTCATCAAGCACATATGCAAGGTATGCTTCGCACCCTTTTCTTACATATTTCTGTGCCAACATTGCTGATATTACAGCTGGCATCCCCTCCAAGTCCGCAGACTCAATTCGGACTACTTCGTTATTTGCGCACCTCAAATCAATAGTCTTGCTCTTGCAATTCACAATCGCATCATGCGCGGTCAACCAATCCAACCCAAGGATAACATCAAATTCATCAAACGGCAAAAGCATCAAGTCCGCTGGAAAACAGGAACCTCGAATTTCCAGGGGACATTTCTTACACACTTTGTCGACAAGCACGTAACGACCCAAGGGATTTGACACCCGAATTACGAACTCAGTAGACTCAATAGGTAAAGTCTTACTGGATGCTAAGGTTTCACATATGTAAGAATGAGTAGAACCGGGGTCAATCAAAGCAATTACATTAGTATCAAAGAGGGTGAATGTATCGGTAATAACATCAGGCGAAGAAGCATCCTCGCGGGCACGTATAGCATAAGCTCTAGCAGGCGCACGGGCTTCGGATCTGGTTATATCATCTCTAGATCCTCTCTGACCACCACCAGCATTGCCCATATTTCCAGATGGTCTACCTCGAGCAGTGGTAGCACCCGGTCTCCCACTCTGATTTGCATTCTGTCCCGACAACCTCGGGCAATCTTTAATGAAGTGGTCCACTGATCCGCATTTGTAACAGGAGCAGTCAGGAAATCTACAACTCCCCGAATGCCATTTACCGCAATATCGGCATTTCGTCCTGTCTCGACGTTCATTCCCAACACTGGCGACCGAAGTGCCTCGTGTACCCACAGGGGGTCGATCACGATCTCGTCCAAAAAGGCCCGAAGTGCCTCTAAACTGGCCCGCATCATCTCGAAATCTCTTCGATGTCTGTTGAAGAGACCTCCCCGAGGATGTTTTACGAAACTCTCCAGTTCCCTCATCAACTCTTTGCTTTTCTTTTCTAAGCTCTTCGGCTTTACAAGCTCGTTCAACAAGTACCACGAACTCTTGTATTTCAAGAACGCCAACGAACATTTTTATATCTTCATTCAGCCCATCCTCGAAGCGTTTACACATAACAGCTTCGGACGAAACACATTCCCGAGCGTATTTGCTAAGTCTAACAAATTTTCGCTCGTAATCAGTAACCGACATGGAGCCTTACTTAAGCTCAAGAAATTCCTTCCGTTTTTGATCAACAAATCTCTGACTGATATACTTTTTCCGAAACTCAGTTTGGAAAAACTCCCAAGTTACTTGCTCTCGGGGCACAATAGAAGTCAGAGTACTCCACCAATAGTAGGCAGAATCACGTAGCAAGGAGATAGCACACTTTAGGCATTCATCGGGTGTACAAGATAGCTCATCGAGTACCCGGATAGTGTTGTCCAGCCAAAATTCAGCTTGCTCGGCATCATCGCTATCCATAGCCTTAAATTCAGTAGCCCCATGTTTTCGGATTCTGTCAACTGGGGCTTATGTGACCTTATTTGGTCCATTACCGGCGGTATTGTAGGTGCGGGGGTAGTATTTGTTCGGGAATGGAGGTTGTGGAACAGCCATATTAGTTCGAATGTATTGGTTAAACCAATCATTCATCACGCTATAGAATGCTTGTCTAGCTTCATCATTCTGATTACTAGCATTAGGTTGAGAGTTTGCCGGCACTGTCCCTTGTGCGGGAGCAGGCGCTACACTCTCAAGATCATCAGCTACCTCTCGGTCACGATCGGGATCCATTACTATAAATAAACACATTTACAATTGTCGGAAATCACCACACTATCAAGTAATCACATAAAATGGCATGTATAGCTAGACCCAAAACATTACGGTAGTCCTAGAATCGACTAAACCGTAGCTCTGATACCAATAAAAACACCCTGAACCCGAGACCGAATATGCATGTCCATTTTTTGGGTCAATTTCAACACTTAATACACACATGTACACACTAGTAAAGCATCCTCCCCCTTTTCGTCAATTTAACACATGCATTGCTCATTAACATGCAAAGTTACATTCGGCCTTAGCACACATCTTGCTAGCCGATTCTTCTCCATTTAGCAACCAATGCACATATGTGCTCACACAACAAAAAATGCTAAAAAGGAGGTTCAAGAATCATCAAGCCATCATCACATGCATCATTAACAAGCTTCATATTTTGCATGCAATGGCATTAACACAACCTCCACGTAGGCCGAATCTTAACTCATCCTCATGCCTCATCACCACAACATCAAACATCAACCAAGAATGATTCATCCATGGTCAAGTGCCATTTCCATCACATAGCAAGATTTAGACCATGGGTTAGGTAGAACTCAAGCTAACAACTAAAACATGCATGCCTCTCATGGAACATCATCAAACATACCTTAGCCTAGCTACATGCATGGCCGAATCTCTTCACCTTTCTTCTTCTTTCCTCCTTAAAATTTTTGGCCAAGGATGAACCAAAGGATGAGAAAATTTTTCTTTGTTTTTCTTTCTAGTTTTTGGCAAGCATGAAGATGAGAAAAGGATGAACAAAATTCCCCCTTTCTCTTGTTTAGCTCACGGCAATGGGGGGGACAAACACCACACACACATTTTTTTTTCTTTTGTTTTCCATTTCTTTATTACCCATACTCCTTATTTTATTCTTCCACTAACAAAACATGTTTCATGACATGTTTTGCCCATCCTTCCTTGTCATGGCCGGCCACTACTCATTAGGGGGGAATTTGACATGCAAGTCCCCCCTTTGTCCACATGCACTAGTAGGTCCTCACACATTGACCTATCACATTTTAGAATTTTCTCACATAAGTCCTATTGACTAAATTCACATGAAATCAACCAAATTGAAGCTTGAAATTTTCACACATTCATAATTACATATTCTACACAATAAGTATCACATTCAAACATTTCGGTGACTCGGTTTAGCGGTCCCGAAACCACTTCCTGACTAGGGTCAACTTTGGGCTGTCACACTGAGTTTCCAAACTCACCCCCTTTTTTAACCTTGCAGGTGAGCCTTGATGTGGGGACTTGGAGCCGGAGGGGATTCAGCGTGGCCACGGTGATCGCTCTTGGACTTTACAATAAGTAACTGGTTTCCTTTAGTTTATCTTAAATACTATTTATTTTTGGGTTGTAATAAGACCATTTTAACTATTTTTTTCCTGGGATTATTTTATTTTTAATAACTCTAAATATTTCTGATACTCGTTTACAAAATGATACTCGTTTTAACTATTTTTTTTCCTGGGACTTAGGGCGCGTTTACAAAATGATACTCGTTTTTAAAATAATGCAACCACACGATTAACCGGTTTATCAAGGATATCTACTCAAATGAATTTCAACTCGTTTATCAAAGTGTGGCAATGGTTGTGGGCATGTCTAGGATTGGATCCAATCGAGAGCCTGGTACTTAAGCAGCCTTCATGGCTCACCTCCTCTGTTTCGGATACCTACCTGGTGCACAACTTCCATTCACTTTGTTAACTTTGCAAAAGACGATCTTTTAAAACTCTAATACGAGTCATGGGTTTTTAAAATTTCAATTTGACACGCCAGATTCGGTCATAACGTCTGGGCCGAGTTTGGGGTGTTACACAATATGCCACCCATTTTGGGTCCTCCCTACAAGTATCAATTGCACCATAATTTCAACCAATTTCAATCCCAAAACATACATCATTCATGTCATATTATTATCAACCAATTTTATGCTTATAATCCATACCAAATCATGCCAAATCATAAGCCAAAGTCATACTAAAACATATGTTTCATAACCTCAATTTATTTTATTAAATCTCATGCCATAATCTTACCAATTCCTCAAATAAGCACATACCAAAGTCTTACCAAATTGACCAATTCTCTTTGACCATCCATGAACACATTATATTGGCAATATTGCATCACGTAGTGTATACTCAAAAGTCATTCATAAACACAACCAAAACCAAGCCATATCACATGGCTAAATATTTTTAACTCAAAAACATATATCAATTTATCTAGACTATACATGCCATACTTTAATATTTACACTTTTAAAAGGTACCAAAGATAAGTTTGATAGTGTGGTGATAATCCTCAACGATCCCCGAGCTTCCAATAGCTTCGATAACTAAAAACAATTGAAAACACACACAAAGTAAGCTTTCCAAAGCTTGGTAAGCTATATACAAATAAACTTATCACATAACACAATTCAAGACCAATTCATTCATGTAGCTCATGGCTTAACAGATTCACATATCCATATGTCGCATATAGCTCTTTTGTTCATAATTCACTTACATATATCATATGTTCACAAATGTACATATACTTACCTTTCATTCTCAAACATGATATACATTTCAAACATACCTAAATTGAGTACTCATTCACATAGTTATTCGTTTCTAGGAATGCCTGTTGAACCGTACGGAATTAAATAGGATACGCGGATAACTCGAAAAGCTCGTACAATGCCAACGTCCCAGACGTGGTCTTACATGTAATCAAATATCGATGCCACTGTCCCAGACAGGCTTTTACATGAAATCAAATACGATGCCAATGTCCCAGACATGGTCTTACACATAAATTTCAAATCGATGCCAACGCCCCAGACGTGGTCTTACACGAAATCACATATCGGAATCCTATGTCATGACATATGTATCCTAACAATTCCTATAGTTCGTACGAGGCTTTTGGACGTCATTACGTTATCGAAACTTTTTCAATTTCACATATTCAGCTTCTATAATCATTTATCACAGTTCATATCATATAAGTATGAAAAATCAATTCAAACACATTTATTTGTATATAGACTTACTTCATATGGAAATGAACGGAAACAAACGGCAATTCAACGACTTTCGACTTTCCCCAATCTAATTCCGTTTTCTTTGGTTCTTGATCTATATAAATTCAAATTTTACTTATTAAATCTTACATTCATTCAAATCAATACATATACACATATTTATGGCATTTTATAAATTAGCCCTCACATTTTCACATTTTAACACTTTAGTCCCTAATTCATAAAATCACAAAATACACATAATTTCTTTTCACACATGCCTAACCGAGTTTTCCTTTAGCTCATATAAGCCCACATGTTTCATTTATTTCACATTTTAGCCCCCAATTTCTCATTTTCACAATTTAGTCTAAAATACTCAAATTCATAAAAAATCCCAATACAAAACATAATAATCTAACACATATCTTTCATTTTCTATCATCAAACTTCAAAAAACTCATATTATCAACAATGATACATCTTAAAATCATAATCAAATTCAGAAATTAAGGCATCGGCTTGAAAGATTACTAAGCAACGATCACAAAAACGTAGAAATGATAAAAAACGGATAAAAAATCATACCTCAAATTTCCAAGATTAGTGCCGAACCCTAAATACCCTTTTTCTTTTCTTTTTCCTTTGTATTTTCTGCAAGGATGAACAGAAATGACTAATTTCATGCATTTTTTTATTAATTATAACCTAATTAATCAATTTCCATTTTTAACATTATTATTATCATTAATAATCCACTAACTAATGTCCAACCATGTCATTTCATGAATTCAATGGTCCATTTACAATATAAGGACCTCACACTTAAAGAGACATGTCAATTCGACTCTTAATCAAATGGCACACAACTTTTGCATTTTTTGCAATTGCAAATTAAGCACACAAATGATTGAATTTTTATACGAAAGTTTCACACATGCTTAACCACATATTGAAAATATGGAAAATAATATTAAAATATTTTTTTGACCTTGAATTTGTGGTCCTAAAACCACTATTCTGACTAGGGTCTAAACCGGGTTGTTACACTTCCTCTCTCCTTTTCTCTTCAATTTTCTTTTTTCTCCTATTGTTGTCGTTGCCTACACTTCCCATTTTACAATCTCTTTGTTTTTGTTTTTGCATCAAGCTTTTGTGTCATCTTATTTATTATATTGCTGCCATTTATCCTCCTCCCAAATCTAAAATCTTGAATCCCAAGATCAATCCCGAATATTGCCAGGAAAGTGTCATTTCCGTTTCTCTCAACTAGCTTGGGTAAGATCTCTTTTCTCTTCAATTTCTTCATTAATCTTGTAAATTAAAAACCAAAATTTTCAGATATGGAATTTGGAGGATTTTAAATGATTTCAAAGGTATTTTTATAGATTTTAATGAGATCTCAAACCGTTTTAAAATCTAGAAAAAGGGGCTATTTTGTTTCTTGGGTCTTGCCCATATTTTTAAAGCATTAAATTGTAATATTTAACCCTCATAATCAGCATTTAATCACATGTTAATTAGGAAGAGACGTTCTTTGATCAGTTAGCTAATCAGATCCCACAAATCATGAATTGTAAGTGCAATTAAGGATAGCTAGTTTGTTATTTCAACATAGTTGTTGGGTAAATGTTATGAATTGATTAAATCAAGAAATTTAATCATTAATTAGCTAATGATTTTCCAATATATTATTAAATTAGATGCTGACCCAAAAACCCAAAATCATCCGTAAGGGCAAAGAACGATTGTACGTACGATTCGTATTGATATAGTGTAAGGAATCTAACTAGTTTGGATTTTAATGATTGGTTTAAACTTATAAGTGGGTGTTTGGGTGCTGGTTTAATGATAAATTAATTGAATTTATACTGAATTTTGGTTTAGGAGGAATTATTAAGGAAAATTGGTAGATTCGTTAATGAGCTGCAAGGAAACGAAAAATAAGGTGTGGGTCCTAAACTCATAAAATTGTTTGAAAATGTTAAATATCATGTTATATTTGATAAATTAGCTTGCTAATTGGATTGAATTAATAGCCAAATTATTGATTTTGTGAGTGGTCGAACTAGGTATGTTTCGAGCCTTAAAAGATTGACCTGTTGACAAAATTGCTAGTTTGATAGTATGAATGTTTAGTTGAGTTTCTAATTGCATATTTGAGTTATGAGATATGAGAATGTTTGACTGAATGATACAGTGTGTTGAGATATTAAGCTTATGTATGATTTAAACGCATGAAATATTTGTTGTATTGCGTACTAAAAATGGCGCTATTTATGCACAATGAAAATCTGTAAAGTATGTGAAATTGAACGATATTGATTGATACCAACAAAATGGCAATTTCAAATACTGGAACATTGTTTCCCGTTTATTGAAAGTATGTGATTATTGAAGACATGCTGAGCATGTCAAGTGAATGTGAAAAGTATTGAGATATGATTATGTATGAGATTGTGTGACATATTGCATATGCATTGGGTTGGGATTTTGTGGTTGACGGAGGAGTTTCATGGAGTACCGGCGGCATATTAAGTCCACATTATTCAAAGTCAGTGCACTGCACCTGGAGTACCGAAGGGAATGGCAATTTATCGCATTTTTACTGGCAGCTTGTTTGCATTTTTACTGGCAGATTTTTTTGCCTATTATTATCGGTAGTTTTAACCACAACTGGCTTAAGCCCATAATGTTTTGGAGTTTGGATGACAGCCAAACTCGGCCTAGACGTTACGGTCAAATCTGGCATGCCACATCGAAACTACGTTCAAAAATCATTCTTGTTAATAAAAGTTTATTTCTAAGTTTCAAAGCCCTTTATTATTATTATTATCGTTTCATCAAGATGTTTGCTTAAAAGTTGTATTTGTTTTATTCAGTTATTTTTAAAAAAATGTGGAAGCTTCTAGAGTTTGGATTTGAAACATGTGATTTTCTTGAAAACGTTTATTATTTTGAAAACCCATTATCCTATTCTAGCAGTTTGAGATGAGAAAATGAAAACCTAATTAGGAAAATTAAAACTCTTAAATGGCCTTATTACATAAATAAAAACCCAAACTGAAATTTTGAAATAATTAAAATCAAATCCAAATAACAGTATTCATGTGGCCACCTCTGAGTCCCTAGCAGGCTCCAAATCGTCTATGGCTGGGGATTACCTGTACAGTTAAAAGGAAGGGTGAGTTTGTGAAATTTCAGTGTGTAATCCCCTAATAGACAACAAAAATCAGAATATGCAAAACAGTCTGGGCCATAGCCTTATTCAGTAACAGAGCAGTCTGGGCTTTAGCCCTATACAGTAGCAGAGTGGGCCCAAGCCCAAAACAGAATCAATACAGAGCAAATAAGTATTCTAACCCAATCCAACCAGCACACCACCCGTACCAGCCAACACACCATGTAGGGATTCGATTGACCCACCTAGCCAACGTACCAATAACACAGTGAAGCTGCTAATAACAGAAAACATGGCGGAGCCACTAGAATCAGAATGCGTGGCAAAACCACTACTACAAAACTTCCTCCAAATCAGTCCCCAACCTCATGCAGAATGTCATGTCATAAATATGTTGTGCATACAAAAGATCATACTCAGACACAGTCATACGTATACCAAATACTCATCAGTCAACCTGCCTTTAGGGATATAATGGTCATTTCGACAATTAGGGGTAAAATGGTAATTTTACCTCTCAAGGGTATTTTGGTCATTTAGCTAATTTTGGTGTCTCGGTACATATTACTACCTTTTAGAGGGTCTGCCGTCACCTTGGGTGACTCAGATAATCTACATGGCCAGAATAGAGAATATGGGCCTAAAACCCGCTTTTGGGCCCAAGTGGGCCTACACGCTCGTGCGCCCCTTCTAGCCTAAATTCAGACACAGCAATGCGAGCCTCATAGTCCAATCCATTAACTATCACGCGAGCCTCATAGTCCAATCCATTAACTATCTCTTACCAAGGATTTTACCCGTGTAGGGCCCACAAGCCCATTGGGCCCACATAGCCCATTTCGACCCATCAAGGCCCATAATGGCCCAAGTCCACGGAAATGCAAGTGGTGGCCTCTTCAGCCTATTGCCCACGTTTTGTGGGTTCAGATCGCCCCACTTGTGCTCACATACTCGTGAGGCCTCGAATGCCGACGTTTCGGCATTTTGACTTCTGCCGAATCACAGTTTAATAGGGGTGTAATTACACACCTCTTTTATCTTTGACAGTAATTGAGTGGTGTACGATTACACACCTATTCTCGAAAGCCTACGAATCACCCCTTGAACACCAACCTACATCATCCAAATTAATTATTCAGTCTTACAACTGCTAATATTCTCAAGAACTAAGACCATGATCTAAGAGTCATCACCTACCACGATTAGATGATCTGCACTAATCCCTTCAAAATCGTCGGCCAAAACAACCCTTGCACCCTAGCGATTAACTGCACCGTAATGGTTTCTCGTTAAAAGAATATTTCCCTATAACCCATTTGAGTATTCGGTCAATACCTAAAACAAGGTGTTGAGTTTACCTTAAATGAATGATGAGAGATAGAAAAGTTCTAAGGATTCACGATCACCTTACTCCACTGAGATCCCTAGAACCATCGCATAATGCACCATGAAGAACAAATAAGAATTGAGATTAGCATAGATAATAGGAAAACATAACATTCGGCTTCCCCAAAAGCAAAGTTTCAATAAACAGATTGAAGACATACATAATTGACCGAATAACAAAAGGGGATCTTACAAGTACTTACTGATTACCAAAATATTTATGAAACCGATACCACCACACTCCAGCATACCGAAACAATCCCACAACACCGAGTGGCAGAAAGATACTGAAAGAGAAGAAGAAAAAGAAGTGGTCGACTCAAAGAAAAATGAAAGAAAAATTGAAAAGACTTAGAGAGAAAAACAAAAGAGACTATATTCAGCTATCTTGAAAAGAAAAAAATAGTAAAAATGGTAAAGAAGAAGTTAAGAAAGGGGAATTTGACAAGGTAACAAGAATGTAACCTGAAGACAATGTCGACAACAGTAAAATATTCCAAATGGTCACTTGTGAAAATAAAACTAAGGAGAAAAGAAGCTAGAAACGTCAAAAGAACAAAACCCAAAATGTCAGAGAGGAAAATCGGCTCTTACACACTCAAAAATTGCCGAAAAAGCACAAAGTGAGTTCCTTAGCCAAATTTGCACAATCAAATTCCCCAATTCGTCTACAACTCTTTCCCTCTCCAACTCCACGATTTTCTCCCCTTATCTCTCCACCTTTTCCTCCTCGAAATCCTTAACAACCAACATCTTATCCCATGATACTCTCCCCCTTTTACCAAGTCTACAACTAATCCATAGAGTTTGAATCTACCACAAAGACTTGCCACCCAAGTAGCAAAATAAAATCCCCTTCTTACCATGGGATTCGAACTCCTGCTCTTACCATGCCAGTCACGCCACTTGCCACCAAGCCACAAAATCTCTTATGTCACAAAACAAACACAATTTAATATATGCCCTATAAGCTAACATCTAGGTTCCCAAAAAAGCAAAAATCAAAATTTTGCCAAAGGCCACACTTGAACCCAGGCTTCCTAAAAACCCCCAAACATACTCAGATTACTTGACTGACAAAACAACATGATATTTACGTCAAAGCTTGCAAAAACAAATACCCTAAATTTTTGGGGTGTTACAACTCTGCCCTCTTAAAGAAATATTGGCCTCAAAATTTACTTGATCAGAATAAGTGAGGGTATTGTTGTCGCATTGCTTCTTCAGGTTCTTACGTGGTTTCCTCTGAACCGTGATTACGCCAAAGCACCTTGACCAATGGAACATATTTCCTTCTTAGTGCTTTAGTGTCACGATCCAGTATCTTCACTGGTTCTTCCTCGAAAGTTAAATCAGACCTAACCTCAATTTCCTCAACTGGCAATATATGCGTGGGATCAGAGCGGTAACGGCTCAGCATGGAGACGTGGAATACATCATGAATACTGTCTAAATTTGGAGGCAACTAAAGCTGATAAGAAACTGGTCCCACCAGTTTCAGAACCCGGTAAGGCTCAATAAACCTAGGGTTAAGCTTGCCTTTTCGTACAAATATCAGGATTTTCTTCCACAGTGAGACCTTCAGAAAGACATAATCCCCCACAGAGTACTCAATCTCTTTACACTTTAAGTCTGCATATGATTTCTTTCTATCAGTTGCTTCTTTTAACTAATCTCGAATTAACTTTACCTTTTCTTCAGTATCAGAAACTAACGCTGGCCTCAAAACTCGCTATTCACCAAGTTCCATCCAACAGGTAAGAGTACGACACGAACGATGATATAACGCCTCGTAGGTGCCATCTGAATACTGGATTGATAATTGTAGTTGTAAGCGAACTTTGCCAATGGCAAGTAGTCTTCCCAACTGCCTCGAAAATCAATTACACAGCATCTTAACATGTCCTCTAGTATCTGAATCACCCTCTCAAACTGACCGTCTATCTGAGGATGGAACACAGTATTGAAGTCCAGCCTTGTACCCAAAGCCTCGTGTAACTTCTTCCAGAACCGAGATGTAAATCTAGGATCTCTGTCAGATATGATAGAAACTGGTACTCCATGCAGTCTCACAATCTCAGCCATATACAACTTGGCCAATTTCTGTAGTGAATAATCAGTGCGGACTGGTATAAAATAGGCAGATTTCGTCAGTCTGTCTACGATAACCCATACTGAATCCTTCTTAGTAGGCGTCAACGGTAGCTCACTCACAAAATCCATGATTACCCTTTCCCAATTCCAGAGTAGAATCTTAACTGGCTGCAATAACCCAGAAGGCAGCTAATGCTCAGCTTTAACTTGCTGGCAAGTCAGACACTTACTTAGGTAATTGGTAACTTCGCGTTTCATTCCAGGCCACCAATACAGTTCATGAAGATCTCGGTATAACTTGTTTCCGCTAGGATGCATAGCATATAGACTACTATGCGTCTCTTGCAGTATGGACTGCCTCAAATCAGAATCCCTTGGTATACAAACTCTCCTACGGAAACACAATACTCCTTCACTATTCAGCCCAAAATCTGTAGTCTCACTATTCTCAACTTGTCGAAAGCGAGAAACCAGTGACTCAACAAAAACTATTTATTCTTAATTTGTTTAGTCCACGTCGGTTTCACTTGAAGCTCAACCAATAAACTACCATCATCAAACAGGCTGAGACGAGCAAACATCGCTCTCAAATTAGATACAGCCCTCCGACTTAGTGCGTCATCTACCACGTTAGCCTTACCGGGGTGTTACTCAATCGATCAATCATAATCCTTAAGTAGCTTTATCTATCTTCGCTCCCTAAGATTCAACTCATTCTGAGTAAGAAGGTATTTGAGGCTCTTATGATCTGTGTAAATATTACACTTCTCACCGTATAAGTGGTGCCTCCAAATTTTTAACGCGAATACCACCGCAACCAACTCCAAGTCATGAATAGGGTAATTCACCTCGTGAGGCTTAAGTTGACGTGATGCGTAAGAAACCACTTTACCTTCCTGCGTCAATACACAACCCAATCCAATGTACGACGCATCACTGTAGACAGTAAACTCCTTCCCAGACTTTGGCTGTATTAAGACAGGGGCCTCAGTTAGAACCTTTTTTAGTTTTTCAAAACTCTCTTGTTACTTATCAGTCCAACTAAATGGTACTCCTTTTCGCAGTAACTTAGTCAGAGGTGCAGCAATCACAGAAAACCCCTCAACAAAGCGTTTATAATACACAGCCAGACCTAGAAAACTTTGAATCTCTAATACAGACTTTGGTGGTTTCCAATCTAATACGGCTTCGATATTTCGAGGATCAACCCTAATCCCCTCAGCAGATACCACGTGACCCAAAAATTTTACTTCTCACAGCCAGAACTCACACTTGCTGAACTTTTCATATAGCTGCTTCTCCCTCAAAATTTGCAAAATAGTTCGAAGATGCACATCATAATTTTCCTCAGTTCTCGAATACACCAGAATATCATCTATAAAGACAACTACGAACCGGTCCAGATAGGGTTGGAACACCCGATTCATGAGGTCCATAAAGGTTGCTGGTGCATTTGTAAGCCTAAACAGTATTATTAGAAACTCATAGTGCCCATACCAAGTCCTAAATGCTGTCTTATACACATCAGCCCTTAGCTGATGGTACCCAGAGTGGAGGTCGATCTTGGAGAAAACTGAAGCTCCTTTAAGTTGATCAAAAAGATCATCAATCCTTGGAAGGGGGTAGTTGTTCTTGATCGTCAGCTTGTTTAACAATCGGTAGTCGATGCACATGCGCATAGTCCTATCGTTTTTATTTACCAACAACACCGGTGCTCCCCATGGAGACACACTTGGTCAAATAAACCCTCGGTCTAGAAGCTCTTGAATTTGAGCCTTTAATTCCACAAGCTCCTTTGGTGCCATCCTATACGAGGCGATGGACACCGGAGTTGTTCTAGGCAACAGCTCAATTCCGAATTCGACCTCATGGTTCGGAGGCAACCCAGGAAGCTCATCAGGAAATACAACCATAAATTCCTTGATAGTTCTAACATCTCCCATCGAAGGACCTTCAAAATCAGAAACGTTCACATACTCTAGAAACGCCTCGCAACCCTTGTGAACTAACTTTTTAGCCCTTAATACTGAGATTACATTAGACAGATAAGTCATTTGCTCCCTTATCAAAGTTACCTCCTCATCCTTAGTAGTCTTCAACACCATTTGCTTAGCGGCACAATCCAAACTCGCGCAGTGTTTCTCTAGCCAGTCCATACCCAAGATTAGGTCGAATTCTCCAAATGGTAATTCCATCAAATCCGCTAGAAAGATTATACCTTGAACTTCTAGGGGCACGTCTCTAAACAATTTGTTTACCCTAATTGACTATCTCAGTAGACTTATCACAGTCATTTCACTAGCTGTATTCTCAAACTGGATACCCAACATCTCAGACACAGTGCATGCAACATACGAATGCGTAGACCCAATATCAATTAATGCAATGTATGGCATGTTATAAATAAAAAAAGTACCAGCTATAAAGTCAGGGGTGTCACCATCCTTTCGGGGATGAGCAGCATAGAGCAGAGCTGGTTGTCTCACCTCAGTATTACGAGCACCCCCGCCCGGTGTTCCATAACTATGTCCATTACCGTTTTTACCCCTGGCTTAACCACGGCCTCTCGGTGGCTGCTGACCATCTCTCATTGGCTGAACAAACCTCTGTTTTGCAGCTTGTATCTGAATAGGCCTCTGAGGACAATTCTTGACCTAATGATCCTTGGACCCAGATCTGAAACATGCCCCAGTTTGTCTCCCATACTCACCCCGATGAAACCTCCCACAATCCGCACAAGTCTGCAGTCTAACCATAGTAACAGAGACTGTTCGGACTGGCCCCTAAAATCTGGCCTTCTTTACAAGCCTTCCAAAAGAACCCAAGGGCCCTAAATCCCTCTTAAATCTGCTCCTATCTTTCTTGCAGTTTTGGCACTTTGAGCGCTCCACATCCTCAACAATTTTTGCTTTCTCAACCAAGGCAGCAAAGTCCCGCTCCCTCTGCGGAGCTATCAGCACACGTAACTCATCCTGGTGTCCATCCTTAAAATGTACACAGCCTTCATACTCAGTTGCGACAATCCCACGGGCATATCGACTCAGCCGCAGAAACTCTGCCTCGTACTCTGCCACAGTCTTATTTCCTTGGGTCAGATTCATAAATTCCTTTCTTCAGGCGTCCACATAAATCGCCCCAACGTATTTCCCTTGAAAGGCCGCCTTAAAGAAGTCCCATTGCAAACGGTCGGCCTGCGTACCATCTCTCACGATGAGCCACCATTGGTAGGCCTCATCTCGTAGTAAGGACACTACTCCTTTTAATTTTTGCTCCACAATGCAATCAAGGTCGTTCATTATCCACTCAGTGGCCTCTGAGCAGTACCCTGCCATATTTGGGGCTACACTAGAAACACCCCTAAAAAGTTTCACTCCATTAGCCTAGAGTTGCTCAGAAATTGACTCCCGGCCTACTGATCCAGTACTCATTCCAGCAACCTTCTCTAGAACACAAAGCATCACTTGGGATAAAGCATCATCCCCTCCAGCTCGATCATGAGACCTCGTATCAGTCATTGGTGAAACTAGCACCTCCCTAGCAGGTATGTGGCCCAACGTTAAAGACCCAGCCCTAGCACTTCCTTAGCCACTACCACGGGCTCATGTACCCCTCTGCGAGTACCTCTTATGCTCATATCATTATAGCATATTATTTGTTTTAAGAGTCTTATGAATCAGTTCATAATTCCAGTAATTATTAACGAATATTTTATGATCAAGCAGTAGTTAAAGATTTGTTTTCGTAGAGCAGAATCTCACTACAGTTTTCAGTCTTCTAAAGTCTTAGTTTTCCTACAGTCTCAGCTAACTCAGACTATAGGGTTTCCAGTATAGTACCACCACCTATAGTATAACATTTCAGTCTATAATAGAAAACATTGTCAGAGAACTTACAGATTTGGCACCGGAGACTCGGTGTGCCACACCTCTGGTGTCAACATTTTAAAACAATCCAAATTCTTTAAAATCATCTCTTTCAAAAACCAAGGTTTAGAAAAAACTTTTGAAAACTCAATTTTGAGAAAAATTTTCAAAAACCCATTCCACAGCCGAGTTTTGAAACCTGTCTCTGATACCATTAAAGGTAACACCCCAAACCCGACCTGGACATTACAGTCGAATCTAGCATGTCACATCGAAACTACGTTAAAAAATCGGTCTTGTCGATAAAAGTTTATTTCTAAGTTTCAAAGCCCTTTTTTTTATTATTGTCGTTTCATCAAGACGTTTGCTTAAAAGTTGTTTTTTTTATTCAGTTATTTTAAAAAAAATGCGAAACTTCTAAAGTTTGGATTTGAAACGTGTGATTTTCTTGAAAACGTTTATTATTTCGAAAACCCGTTATCCTATTCTAGCAGTTTGAGATAATAAAACGAAAACCTAATTAAGAAAATTAAAACCCTTAAATGACCTTATTACATAAATAAAAATCCAAATTGAAATTTTAAAATAATTAAAATCAAATCCATATAACAGTATTCATGTGGCCACCTCCGAGTCCCTCGCAGCTCCAAATCGTGTGCACGACATATTCAAATGTTATTGATTTATGCTACGTATTGTGTTTTGTTGTATTGAAGGGTATCAAAATTAATGATTGTTACTCAAATGATTGATGACCTATGCTCATACACCGTTTGACATCAATTTGATAATAGCTATGTAATGACATGAAATTCCTATGATGGTTTTGTTTTCTTCTGTTAAAGCTAATCAGTTTCATTGTATTCGATGTTTATGATTATTTAAATAATTGTTCAACTCATATTGAGCTTTTCATAAGCTCACCCCCAATAGTGTTTAACTTTTTAGGTAAACCTTGAAATTAAGACCGGACTCGGCATTTGGAGAATCACCTTGGACCTTGGACTATTCTTAATAAGTATTATTAAGTCTTTATTGGTTTTGGCTTGTAATTTTTAATTATTTCTATTCTGTGGCTTTGGTATCTTTTCTTCTGGGATTTTTTTGCTTGCATGGATTACTCAAGCATAATAACCAGATAATGCATCATACCGGACTTAAGTAAAATTTGATATTTTTCCCTAGTTTCTACTACATTGCAAAGGAACAATTTTTGAAAAACAAATCGATAAGGCAACTAAGTTTCCAAAATGACTTGAAAAATGGTTTTTCTACTGCATTAGTTTAACATTGAGTTTTTTTAAAAAGAAGAGTGAAAAGCAAACGGTTTTTCTAAAACAATAATATCAACAATAAAATGAATCCTACGTATACACGACCTAATGAATGAATGATTTTAAGCTAACTCAAAGTACAACTACGAGTTTCTCTAAAATGAGTTTATTTAAGGTATTTAATGTAACACCCCGAACCCGAGACCGACACCGGAGTCGGACACGAGATGTTAACAAACTTTGAAAAATTTTTCCAGACACTGCCCAGTCTGAGTACTAGTCGCTTCAAAAATCATATCTTGAGTTTCACAACTCAAAAATCAGTTTTGTGATTTTTCCCTGAAACTAGACTCATGTCCCCACCTATGGATTTTTTTCTAGAATTTTTGGTTGGGCCAATTAGTACAGTTTATTAGTCAAAGTCTCCCATGTTACAGGGGTCGACTACACTGACCTTTTCCCATTACGACTGGGATATCTCTCTGCACAGAGCTTCAATACTGATGCCGTTTGTTTCTATGGAAACTAGACTCAGAGAGGAATCCATACATATATGGTATGACCCCTAATTATCTCTGGTCAATTTATAGTGAATTTCCAAAGGCAGAACAGTGAATCCAGAAACTGTTCTGGCCCTGTTCCACAAGAACCCGAATATCTCTTTCTGTACTGTTCCTATAATTTTTTCGTTACTTCCATATGAAAGTAGATTCATCAAGGTTCGATTACATAATTTATTCACTATTTAATTCCACTCCTACGAATTCTTGTGATTTTTCCAATCCACACCACTGCTGCTATCAGCTTCTGTTTTCAAGGTGAACCTTACCTAATTTGGGGTTTCATGGACCAACTAGGGCCTTGTCATACATAAGCCCACATATGATCATACTTAGCCATTCTAGTGGCTGATCATTTGCTCAACACTTCCATTCCAACATAGTTACATCATGAAACCATCTATACATTCATAAATACGAATGGTCTAATGCCATACTCCACTTCTACAAGCCATTTTCGCATGGCTGTACACTTATACATTTCATAAAGTACTCGAAAGACAACAACGGGTAGTCCTATACATGCCATAACAAAATTCAACCAAAATAGTACCCAAAAGAGCCTTTGATAGTGTGGGCGACTTCGACTTCAAGATCCCGAGTCCGATAGCTGGAGAACCAAAAATCTATAAAACAGAGGAGCAATGTAACGAGTAAGCAATTTATGCTTAGTAAGTTTGAGCAAGGAATTCCAGCATAAACAAAGAATATCACACATTTAGCTAAACGGAATATTTCATAATATGCAATTTATCGATATTAAACTTGCTTCACAACATTAACAACCCTTATGCACATACACAATAGACTAACTTAGCCGAAGGCCGATAGCTCGTTTATCAACTGAGCGAACATTTATTTGTAAGGGCTCGATTTAATTCAACACATACGTAACATATCCCCATATTGGGATGTTTTTCGAGTATTCGCTGGAATTTTACAGCAAGCTCATTCATTACCAAATCACGTACCTTCGGGATTTAACCGGATATAGCTCCTCGTTCAAATGCCTTCAGGACATAGCCCGGATTTAGTAACTCACATAATGCCTTCGGGACATAACCCGGATTTAACAACTCGCACGAATGCCTTCGGGACTTAACCCGGCTTTAATAACTCGCACGAATGCCTTCGGGACTTAACCCGGATTTAGTATCTCGCACAAAGGCCTTCGGATCTTAGTCCGGATATATTTGCTTAGCACAAAGCCTTCGGGACTTAGCCCGGACAGCATTCAATTAATCATGCACATCTCACAATAATTCATGGCACATTCATATTTCATTTTCGTTTACGAAACTCAAACACAAGGCACGTATTGTCCTTGCACATTCGGCTCAATAGCCACACATAGAGCATGATTTAATCACATCGAAATTTAAGCTCTCTTACTCAAGAACTTACCTCGGGTGTTGTCGAACGATTCCGCTAGCTATTCAACCACTTTTTCCTTCCCTTTATCGGTTTTATTTCCCCTTTGCTCTTGAGCTTAATCAAACAAATAAATTGATTTCATCATTTAGGCATCAAAAGATGAACACAAGGCACTTAGCCCATATTTATACATTAGACATTAAAGTCTCATACATGCAAAAATCATGCATCAACACAACATATTAGCTAATTTCTTTGCCCTTGGCCGAATATGCATGTCCATTTTTTTGGGGTCGATTTCAACACTTAATACACACATATACACACTAGTAAAGCATCCTCCCCCTTTTCATCAATTTAACACATGCATTGCTCATCAACATGCAAAGTTACATTCGGCCTTAGCACACATCTTGCTAGCCGATTCTTCTCCATTTAGCAACCAATGCACATATGTGCTCACACAAAAAAAAATGCTAAAAAGGAGGTTCAAGAATCATCAAGCCATCATCACATGCATCATTAACAAGCTTCATATTTTGCATGCAATGGCATTAACACAACCTCCACGTAGGCCGAATCTTAACTCATCCTCATGCCTCATCACCACAACATCAAACATCAACCAAGAATGATTCATCCATGGTCAAGTGCCATTTCCATCACATAGCAAGATTTAGACCATGGGTTAGGTAGAACTCAAGCTAACAACTAAAACATGCATGCCTCTCATGGAACATCATCAAACATACCTTAGCCTAGCTACATGCATGGCCGAATCTCTTCACCTTTCTTCTTCTTTCCTCCTTAAAATTTTTGGCCAAGGATGAACCAAAGGATGAGAAAATTTTTCTTTGTTTGTCTTTCTAGTTTTTTGGCAAGCATGAAGATGAGAAAAGGATGAACAAAATCCCCCCCTTTCTCTTCTTTAGCTCACGGCAATGGGGGGACAAACACTACACACACATTTTTTTTTTCTTTTGTTTTCCATTTCTTTATTACCCATACTCCTTATTTTATTCTTCCACTAACAAAACATGTTTCATGACATGTTTTACCCATCCTTCCTTGTCATGGCCGGCCACTACTCTTTAGGGGGGGGGGAATTTGACATGCAAGTCCCCCCCTTTGACCACATGCACTAATAGGTCCTCACACATTGACCTATCACATTTTAGAATTTTCTCACATAAGTCCTATTGACTAAATTCACATGAAATCAACCAAATTGAAGCTTGAAATTTTCATACATTCATAATTACATATTCTACACAATAAGTATCACATTCAAACATTTCAGTGACTCGGTTTAGCGGTCCCGAAACCACTTCCCGACTAGGGTCAACTTTGGGCTGTCACAACTCTCCCCCACTTAAGAAATTTTCGTCCCCGAAAATCTTACCGATAAATAGGTTTGGGTATCATTCTTTCATCGAGCTCTCGGTCTCCCAAGTTGCTTCCTCGATCCCGTGTTTGAGCCATAACACCTTTACTAGCGGAACTCTTTTGTTTCGCAACTCCTTCACTTCACGAGCTAGGATACACATCGGTTCTTCTTCATAGCTCATGTCGACTTGAATTTCAACCTCTGATGGGCTAATTATATGCGATGGATCAGATCGATAGCGTCGAAGCATCGAAACATGAAAGACGTCATGAATCTTTTCAAGTTCCGGGGGCAAAATCAATCTATACGCAACCGGACCAACTCGTTCGGAGATTCTGTACGGCCCAATGAATCTCGGGCTCAACTTGCCCTTACGGCCGAACCTGAGTATCTTTTTCCAAGGCGAAACCTTAAGGAACACTTTGTCTCCCACCTGATACTCGATGTCTTTTCGTTTCAAATCTGCGTACGATTTCTGACGATCCGTGGCTACCTTCAGACTTTCACGGATTACCTTTACTTTCTGTTCAGCATCTCTAATCAAATCAACTCCGAAAATTTTGCTTTCACCGAGCTCGGTCCAAAACAATGGTGTACGGCATTTACGACCGTACAAAGCCTCGTAAGGTGCCATCTTAATACTTGATTGAAAACTATTGTTGTAAGCGAATTCAATCAAAGGTAAATACTGTTCCCATGAACTACTGAACTCGAGGATGCAACATCTCAACATATCCTCAAGTATCTGAATTATCCTCTCGGATTGACCATCGGTTTGGGGGTGAAAAGCAGTGCTAAAATGCAGCTTGGTACCCAGAGCTTTTTGCAATTTCTTCCAAAATCGTGAGGTGAATCTCGGATCTCTATCCGACACGATAGAAACAGGTACCCCGTGTAATCTCACAATTTGATAAACGTACAATTCAGCTAGTTTCTCCAATGAAAAATCCGTACGTACGGGGATGAAATGAGCCGACTTAGTCAGTCTATCAACAATAACCCATATCGCATCCTTCTTACTTGCTGACAAGGGCAGTCCGGACACAAAGTACATTGTGACTCGATCCCATTTCCACTCGGGTATCATGATCGGCTGGAGTAATCCTGAAGGCACTTGATGTTCCGCTTTCACTTGTTGACATATTAAACATCTCGAAACAAAGTCAGAGATGTCCCGTTTCATACCATGCCACCAAAATTGACGTTTCAAATCATTGTACATTTTCGTACTCCCCGGGTGAATTGACATTCGGCTACAATGGGCTTCGTTCAGAATCATCGAAATGAGTTCCAAATTCCTTGGAACACACAAACGATTTCTAAACCTCAAACAATCATCATCATCAATTTGAAACTCCGATTCCTCGTTCGGAAAACACTTAGCCCGTTTTGCAACCAATTCATCATCGACTTTCTGAGCTTCACGAATTTGGTGAGTAAATAATGGTTTAGCTTTTAATTCAGCTACTAACACACTGTCTGGTAGAACAGACAAATGCACGTTCATCGCTCGTAAAGCAAACAATGACTTCCGGCTTAAGGCGTCCGCAACCACGTTAGCCTTTCCCGGGTGGTAATCAATGACAAGCTCGTAATCTTTCAACAACTCAAGCCAACGTCTTTGTCGCAGATTCAAGTCTCGTTGAGTCATCAAATATTTGAGACTTTTGTGATCCGAAAATACATGGCACTTCTCACCAAACAGATAATGTCGCCATATTTTTAAAGCAAACACGATGGCAGCTAGTTCGAGATCATGGGTCGGATAATTCCTCTCATGTGGCTTCAATTGTCTCGACGCATAGGCCACGACTCGACCTTCTTGCATCAATACGCAACCCAACCCAAGTAGGGATGCGTCACTATAAATGACAAACTCTTTACCTGATTCGGGTTGCACCAAAATTGGAGCTTCAGTCAAATGAGTTTTCAGTTGGTCGAAACTTTTCTGACATTTCTCCGTCCACTCGAACTTAACATCCTTTTGAAGTAGCTTCGTCATTGGTGTGGCTATCATCGAGAAACCTTTCACAAATCGTCGGTAATAACCGGCGAGCCCCAAAAAGCTCCGAACTTCAGTAACATTTCTCGGAGGTTTCCAGTCAAGTATGGCTGAAATTTTATTCGGGTCAACTCGAATACCCGACGCGGATACAACATGACCCAAGAAGCTAACCTCTCTTAACCAGAACTCACACTTACTGAACTTAGCATATAACTGCTTATCCCGCAAAATTTGCAACACTAGCCTCAGATGCTCAGCATGTTCGGTCTCGTCTCTTGAATAGACCAAAATGTCATCAATGAACACCACTACGAACCGATCCAAATACGGTCTGAAGATCCGATTCATCAAATCTATAAATACTGCAGGGGCATTAGTGAGCCCAAACGGCATCACTAAGAATTCGTGGTGACCATATCTCGTTCTGAAGGTAGTTTTGGGAATATCTGAATCTCGGATTCGCAACTGATAATAGCCCGATCTCAAATCTATTTTTGAGAACACTGAGGCTCCCTTCAGTTGGTCGAACAAATCATCGATGTGCGGCAACGGATATTTGTTCTTTATCGTCACTTTATTCAGCTGACGATAGTCAATGCACAACCTCATGGTTCCGTCCTTCTTTTTCACGAACAATACTGGTGCACCCCAAGGTGAGAAACTTGGTCGAGCGAAACCTCTATCCGTCAGTTCTTGCAACTGAGCTTTCAACTCCTTTAACTCGGTTGGTGCCATACGATACGGAGCTATCGAAATCAGCGTAGTCCCAGGTACAAGCTCAATACCAAACTCTACCTCCCGAACAGGTGGTAAACCCGGTAATTCTTCCGGAAAAACATCCGGGTATTCACAAACCACCGGCACAGATTCGGGTTTCTT
This sequence comes from Gossypium hirsutum, assembly GCF_007990345.1. NCBI lineage: Eukaryota > Viridiplantae > Streptophyta > Magnoliopsida > Malvales > Malvaceae > Gossypium > Gossypium hirsutum. Next base: position 76,308,158 of record NC_053433.1, read on the forward strand.
TTCTAATTCTTTGTCACCAAGTACATACGCAAGGTATGCTTCGCACCCTTTTCTTACATATTTCTGTGCCAACATTGCTGATATTACAGCTGGCATCCCCTCTAAGTCCGCAGACTCAATTCGGACTACTTCGTTATTTGCGCATCTCAAATCAATAGTCTTGCTCTTGCAATTCACAATCGCATCATGCGCGGTCAACCAATCCAAACCAAGGATAACATCAAATTCATCAAACGGCAAGAGCATCAAGTTCGCCGGGAAACAGGAACCTCGAATTTCCAGGGGACATTTCTTACACACTTTGTCGACAAGCACGTAACGACCCAAGGGATTTGACACCCGAATTACGAACTCAGTAGACTCAATAGGTAAAGTCTTACTGGATGCTAAGGTTTCACATATGTAAGAATGAGTAGAACCGGGGTCAATCAAAGCAATTACATTAGTATCAAAGAGGGTGAATGTACCGGTAATAACATCAGGCGAAGAAGCATCCTCGCGGGCACGTATAGCATAAGCTCTAGCAGGCGCACGGGCTTCGGATCTGGTTATATCATCTCTAGATCCTCTCTGACCACCACCAGCATTGCCCATATTTCCAGATGGTCTACCTCGAGCAGTGGTAGCACCCGGTCTCCCACTCTGATTTGCATTCTGCCCCGACAACCTCGGGCAATCTTTAATGAAGTGGTCCACTGATCCGCATTTGTAACAGGAGCGGTCAGGAAATCTACAACTCCCCGAATGCCATTTACCGTAATATTGGCATTTCGTCCTGTCTCGACGTTCATTCCCAACACTGGCGACCGAAGTGCCTCGTGTACCCACAGGGGGTCGATCACGATCTCGTCCAAAAAGGCCCGAAGTGCCTCTAAACTGGCCCGCATCATCTCGAAATCTCTTCGATGTCTGTTGAAGAGACCTCCCCGAGGATCTTTTACGAAACTCTCCAGTTCCCTCATCAACTCTTTGCTTTTCTTTTCTAAGCTCTTCGGCTTTACAAGCTCGTTCAACAAGTACCACGAACTCTTGTATTTCAAGAACGCCAACGAACATTTTTATATCTTCATTCAGCCCATCCTCGAAGCGTTTACACATAATAGCTTCGGACGAAACACATTCCCGAGCGTATTTGCTAAGTCTAACAAATTTTCGCTCGTAATCAGTAACCGACATGGAGCCTTGCTTAAGCTCAAGAAATTCCTTCCGTTTTTGATCAACAAATCTCTGACTGATATACTTTTTCCGAAACTCAGTTTGGAAAAACTCCCAAGTTACTTGCTCTCGGGGCACAATAGAAGTCAGAGTACTCCACCAATAGTAGGCAGAATCACGTAGCAAGGAGATAGCACACTTTAGGCATTCATCGGGTGTACAAGATAGCTCATCGAGTACCCGGATAGTGTTGTCCAGCCAAAATTCAGCTTGCTCGGCATCATCGCTATCCATAGCCTTAAATTCAGTAGCCCCATGTTTTCGGATTCTGTCAACTGGGGGCTTATTTGACCTTATTTGGTCCGTTACCGGTGGTATTGTAGGTGCGGGGGTAGTATTTGTCGGGAATGAAGGTTGTGGAACAGCCATATTAGTTCGAATGTATTGGTTAAACCAATCATTCATCACACTATAGAATGCTTGTCTAGCTTCATCATTCTGATTACTAGCATTAGGTTGAGAGTCCGCCGGCACTGTCCCTTGTGCGGGAGCAGGCGCTACACTCTCAAGATCATCAGCTACTTCTCGGTCACGATCGGGATCCATTACTATAAATAAACACATTTACGATTGTCAGAAATCACCACACTATCAAGTAATCACATAAAATGGCATGTATAGCTAGACCCAAAACATTACGGTAGTCCTAGAATCGACTAAACCGTAGCTCTGATACCAATAAAATGTAACACCCCGAACCCGAGACCGACACCGGAGTCGGACACGAGATGTTAACAAACTTTGAAAAATTTTTCCAGACACTGCCCAGTCTGAGTACTAGTCGCTTCAAAAATCATATCTTGAGTTTCACAACTCAAAAATCAGTTTTGTGATTTTTCCATGAAACTAGATTCATTTCCCCACCTATGGATTTTTTTCTAGAATTTTTGGTCAGGCCAATTAGTACAGTTTATTAGTCAAAGTATCCCATGTTACAGGGGTCGACTACACTGATCTTTTCCCATTACGACTGGGATATCTCTCTGCACAGAGCTTCAATACTGATGCCGTTTGTTTCTATGAAAACTAGACTCAGAGAGGAATCCATACATATATGGTATGACCCCTAATTATCTCTGGTCAATTTATAGTGAATTTCCAAAGGCAGAACAGTGAATCCAGAAACTGTTCTGGCCCTGTTCCACAAGAACCCGAATATCTCTTTCTGTACTGTTCCTATAATTGTTTCGTTACTTCCATATGAAAGTAGATTCATCAAGGTTCGATTACATAATTTATTCACTATTTAATTCCACTCCTACGAATTCTTGTGATTTTTCCAATCTACACCACTGCTGCTATCAGCTTCTGTTTTCAAGGTGAACCTTACCTAATTTGGGGTTTCATGGACCAACTAGGGCCTTGTCATACATAAGCCCACATATGATCATACTTAGCCATTCTAGTGGCTGATCATTTGCTCAACACTTCCATTCCAACATAGTTACATCATGAAACCATCTATACATTCATAAATACGAATGGTCTAATGCCATACTCCACTTCTACAAGCCATTTTCGCATGGCTGTACACTTATACATTTCATAAAGTACTCGAAAGACAACAACGGGTAGTCCTATACATGCCATAACAAAATTCAACCAAAATAGTACCCAAAAGAGCCTTTGATAGTGTGGGCGACTTCGACTTCAAGATCCCGAGTCCGATAGCTGGAGAACCAAAAATCTATAAAACAGAGGAGCAATGTAACGAGTAAGCAATTTATGCTTAGTAAGTTTGAGCAAGGAATTCCAGCATAAACAAAGAATATCACACATTTAGCTAAACGGAATATTTCATAATATGCAATTTATCGATATTAAACTTGCTTCACAACATTAACAACCCTTATGCACATACACAATAGACTAACTTAGCCGAAGGCCGATAGCTCGTTTATCAACTGAGCGAACATTTATTTGTAAGGGCTCGATTTAATTCAACACATACGTAACATATCCCCATATTGAGATGTTTTTCGAGTATTCGCTGGAATTTTACAGCAAGCTCATTCATTACCAAATCACGTACCTTCGGGATTTAACCGGATATAGCTCCTCGTTCAAATGCCTTCGGGACATAGCCCGGATTTAGTAACTCACATAATGCCTTCGGGACATAACCCGGATTTAACAACTCGCACGAATGCCTTCGGGACTTAACCCGGCTTTAATAACTCGCACGAATGCCTTCGGGACTTAACCCGGATTTAGTATCTCGCACAAAGGCCTTCGGATCTTAGTCCGGATATATTTGCTTAGCACAAAGCCTTCGGGACTTAGCCCGGACAGCATTCAATTAATCATGCACATCTCACAATAATTCATGGCACATTCATATTTCATTTTCGTTTACGAAACTCAAACACAAGGCACGTATTGTCCTTGCACATTCGGCTCAATAGCCACACATAGAGCATGATTTAATCACATCGAAATTTAAGCTCTCTTACTCAAGAACTTACCTCGGGTGTTGTCGAACGATTCCGCTAGCTATTCAACCACTTTTTCCTTCCCTTTATCGGTTTTATTTCCCCTTTGCTCTTGAGCTTAATCAAACAAATAAATTGATTTCATCATTTAGGCATCAAAAGATGAACACAAGGCACTTAGCCCATATTTATACATTAGACATTAAAGTCTCATACATGCAAAAATCATGCATCAACACAACATATTAGCTAATTTCTTTGCCCTTGGCCGAATATGCATGTCCATTTTTTGGGGTCGATTTCAACACTTAATACACACATATACACACTAGTAAAGCATCCTCCCCCTTTTCATCAATTTAACACATGCATTGCTCATCAACATGCAAAGTTACATTCGGCCTTAGCACACATCTTGCTAGCCGATTCTTCTCCATTTAGCAACCAATGCACATATGTGCTCACACAAAAAAAATGCTAAAAAGGAGGTTCAAGAATCATCAAGCCATCATCACATGCATCATTAACAAGCTTCATATTTTGCATGCAATGGCATTAACACAACCTCCACCTAGGCCGAATCTTAACTCATCCTCATGCCTCATCACCACAACATCAAACATCAACCAAGAATGATTCATCCATGGTCAAGTGCCATTTCCATCACATAGCAAGATTTAGACCATGGGTTAGGTAGAACTCAAGCTAACAACTAAAACATGCATGCCTCTCATGGAACATCATCAAACATACCTTAGCCTAGCTACATGCATGGCCGAATCTCTTCACCTTTCTTCTTCTTTCCTCCTTAAAATTTTTGGCCAAGGATGAACCAAAGGATGAGAAAATTTTTCTTTGTTTTTCTTTCTAGTTTTTTGGCAAGCATGAAGATGAGAAAAGGATGAACAAAATCCCCCCCTTTCTCTTCTTTAGCTCACGGCAATGGGGGGACAAACACTACACACACATTTTTTTTTCTTTTGTTTTCCATTTCTTTATTACCCATACTCCTTATTTTATTCTTCCACTAACAAAACATGTTTCATGACATGTTTTACCCATCCTTCCTTGTCATGGCCGGCCACTACTCTTTAGGGGGGGGAATTTGACATGCAAGTCCCCCCCCCTTTGACCACATGCACTAATAGGTCCTCACACATTGACCTATGACATTTTAGAATTTTCTCACATAAGTCCTATTGACTAAATTCACATGAAATCAACCAAATTGATGCTTGAAATTTTCACACATTCATAATTACATATTCTACACAATAAGTATCACATTCAAACATTTCGGTGACTCGGTTTAGCGGTCCCGAAACCACTTCCCGACTAGGGTCAACTTTGGGCTGTCACATTTAAAAGTAACGTAAGTTAGCTTAGCCATTTCGGTGGCTAATGTATTCTTCTCATCTAGCCATAACATCTAGGCCGGGTTTGGGAGGTTACAACATCATTCGAACAAACTGGGTGTACCATAACCTCATATATGATGTGGCTTTCGAGACATTTTAGTTCTTAACAGGTTTAACATTTACTTTAGGCGCGTCATGTTCAACTAAAACTCTAAAATGTATTCTTTGCTTGTCGTACTCTATCCTCTATTAAAGATTACTCAAGAATAAATCCTAAGGTACTTCTATGGCGAATACTTTATGCAAACTTTAGTTCGCTAGGAGTCTAAAAATTGGCAGACTAACTGTCATAGCGCGCCAAAATAGTTAACCTTCACAACTATATTCCCGCTCCACGAGTTTGCCAAATTTGAGCTGTGACAAATCGTCCATGAGGAACATGTCTTTATCCATCTCAATAACATGGAGAGAATCATGCAACCACCAACCAACACGGAGAAAATTAAGGAACCACCACCCAAAATCAAGAAGCCAACTCCAAAAATAGAGAGAAAATCAATTGAGCTCAATAGTATAAATAGGGGACAAGAGTTTGTGGAAAACAACAGAGAATTGAAAGAGCAACACATGAGTTTGAGAGCAAGAAAGACTTTAGTAAGAGCTTTAGAAAGCATTGCTAAGTGTGACGCTATAACAACCCATTTTTTAATGGTGTCAGAAATAGTTATTTCAAGACCACAAATCTAATTATAATTTAATATTGACGAGTCAAATATGATATGATATTTTATTATATTTTAATTTGATCATTTTTTCTAATTGAACGAACAACTAAGTACAAGTGGTTTGTCCCTAAATTCAAGTGGTTTTGGAAAATGAGGTTTTGGGACCTCATTTCTATAAATTGAGCTCATAAATATTTTTTATTAAATATTTATGAAGTGACTATATAGGTGTATTGAAGTTTGATTCGGAAATTTTAGCGATTGAATTGTTAATTAAGGAAAATGACTAAATCGTAACAACCATAAAAACTTGATTTCCATTAAATTTAATTGTCTAATGACTTGATTAAATTTTATTAAGGGATTTAAGTGGTAATTTAGCCACTTTCATAATTTTTTAACGGTGAGTGCATGTTTTGCTAATTATATTATAATGTTATTTTTAAATTTAAATTAAATAAATTTTAGTTTAATAAAACAAAAGTAGGGTCATCTTCCCCATTTTGTTTTCTTCCACTCGAAACCATAGAAAAACAAGAAACCATAACCATTTTCTTGAAGCATAATTGACCTTTGATGTGAGTACTTCTTAAGTTCGTTTTTAGTGGTTTTTATGTTTTTGTGATCGTTGTAACTTAATTTAGCTAACTCGAGGGTTAATTCGTAAAAATGTTAAATGTTTTGAATTATTTCATTTTTGAATTTGAGATGTTTTTGAAGTTTGATGATAGATTTTTAAGTTTGATAGCTAAATAGGACTATTTTGTAAAGTGATTTTTAGTAATTTTAATGTTTAAAGAGTAAATTGTTAAAATAGTAAAATTACATGAAATTCTTGTGAAATTGTGATAAATATGGGATGTATAGGGACTATGAGAAAGTCAACTAGCATGGTTTGAGTTTAATTATGTTTAAATTTAAAAATTTCGGGATTAGAGACTAAATTGAATAAAAGGTAAAAGTTTAAGATAAAAGTGTAAAAATTTTGATAAAGGATTATATATATGAATTTAAGTGTTTTAAATTATTTGAATTGGTTAATTGAATGAAAATATTATATTTAGATCAAGAAACAGATTAGTTGGTTGATGATTACGGTAAAGGAAAAGTCGTTGAGTAGCCGTCTTTGAAGTGTTCGTAGCTATTGTGATTAGGTAAGCTTGTATATTAATTAAGCTTATTAATTTCTGTTTTGGGTGAAATTTGATTAATATTTGTGTTATGTATAGTTTAAAATGATTGTTATGTGATAATTAGTGATTTGGATTAAATTGCATTAATAGCTAAATTGATGATTATGTTTTAAAAAAAATGGGAATTATATCGGTGTGAATTTGAGAAAGTATAATGTGAGTAAATTCAAATGATTTGGAAATGAAATGTGACCCATATGAACCTCATGTGAGCAACATCGTGTAGCCTAACATCCCGACCCATTGCTTGTGTGAGCAGGCCCATTTCACAGCTCGTGTGAGCATATACAATTACAATCACAGCTTGTGTGAACCTTTTTACTGAGTATTCAATGTTATTTCATTTGGTTCATCGGGTGAAAAATGAGTAAAAAAATGGTAATATGAAATGGATATATGAAATGTTTATATGGAAATAAATGTATGAAATGGTTATATACCACCTCCGGACATACCAATGTTCAGAGTAGAAATAATGTACAAAATATATTAAAAGGTAGAAATCCTGTACAAAATATGTTAAAAGGTAGTATTCGCAAGTATACGGGTTATGTTGTAATATAGTTACAACAAAGTAGGTGAGTACTCCAAGGATCATCGTAACACCCCTCACCCGTATTCAACTTCGAAATAGGGTTACGGAGCATTACTAGACTTATGAAACCATTAAACATTCACTTTTCATACATTTTCACATTTCATGCAATTATCATTCAATCTCAATCAATATGTCCCTAATACGAGCTTACAAGGCCAAAAACATGCTTTAGAAGTGGTTCGGGACTAAACTGACAACTTTGAAAACTCATAGAACACTTAGAATTTTTTTCTCAAAACAGGGGGATACACGGCTGTGCGGACATTCGAAATGGCCTTGTCCCAGGCTGTGTCCGACCCCGTGTAACTCTCTGAGTTGGGTCACATGGCCAACACACATGCCTGTGTGCCTTAAAAAGACCATACACGCCCGTGTGCTAGGCCGTGTGCTATGCCGTGCCAAACCTGTAGGGTATACTGACTTATGCCACACGGCCAGGTCACATGCCCGTATGTGAGGCTGTGTGGAGCATGCTGACTTGATTTTAATTTCAACACTAGAGGACAGGCAACCGTGTAATCTAACCACATGTCACACACGGCTGAGACACACGCCCGTGTCTCTAGCCATGTGGACCAAAATAGTCTATTTACCAAGCCATTTTGCCAGCCAAATCTTCATATACCTACAATAATCTAATTGGCTCAAAACATGGCACATAGAGGCATTCAACTACTCTCAATCAAACATCATTTATACCAATTCAAACACCAACCAATACAAAAACATATCAATACTACAATATACCATTCAATTCATACTAAACTTCACTTATTCAATTCAACTATGTAAGCATTTCTAAACATGCATCTTTTGTTCAATTTCACAAGCATATATCTTCTCAAATTTCTATCATTTGACTACCACAATATCTACTATCCATAAACATTTCAAAGCCAACCTCAAGTTCTAACACAATCCACATACATACATTTATATAAATATTCAAACCAACCAAATTAAGCCAACTCTCATGGCTATATATATACAAACCAAAGCATAAGTATTTACAAGCCATTTCAAATGACACAACACATTACCAAAATATATATGAAAAGACCAAAGTCGGGGTACATGCCATATATTCAAAACATAAGCTCAAAAGTACCAAACTGATAGTTGGATAGTGTGATGATGTGTCCGACGATCCCAGAGTCTGAGCTAGCTTTAAAGTCACTATAAAACATGGAAAAATAGACAAAGTAAGCTTTGTAGCTTAGTAAGCTCGTATGAAATAAATTCAATCTAAACATGCATATTCAAATCATCAATTTGAACATATCAATATGTAATTCATGTAACCAACAAACCTTTTACATTTTCAATCATAATCTTATATATGAACTTCACAACTTCTTCGATTTAAGCTTATACGGTTCATATATATACCTATATCATGAAGTATAAATCTTATACACAATCACATCTTTCATTTACCCGTTGAACCCTTTGCAATACTATCAGATGCTTGAGAATCTCCCACACTAAGTGCCAATATCATGGCCAGAAGCCAACTCAATGTACCACATATACTATTCACACTAGAGCTATCAACGGGCTGCTCACACAAGCTGTCAGTCAAGACGTAGCTACACGGTGCTGCTCACACAAGCTATCAAGTATCCGCAACATATGTCAGTATACTCAGCCACCGGTAGGACATACAGGACTAATACCCAGATCACATACTCACAATAATCCCTAATGACATATCACTAGTATCCAAATCTATTCCTAAAGTTCAACCGGGATTTCACATGCCGAATCATCGTTGTATCATTGTTGAATATGTCCGTAGTCTTGTATTCACAGTTTATGCAATATCAAAGCATTTAAAACATAATTATAACAATGCTTTTAACATACGAACTTAACTCGGATGCTAAAACGACAAAACGAGTCAACTATTCTGTAACTTTGTTCTTTTCCCGATCTAAGTTCGTATTTTGCCTTTCTTGATCTAAATATAATCAAAATTACCTTATTTAATCATCTCTCTATTCAATTTAGTCCAAAATTCACATTAAATCACTTTTACACATTTTCCCCTAATGTTTCACAACTTTTACAATTTAGTTCCTGTTTCATAAAGACACAAATTCATACAATTTACGACTAACCCATACTAGTAGAATTACTATTATGCCCCTAGCAGCCCATATTTTTCATTTATTTCACATTTTAACTGCAAAGTTTCCACATTTCACAACTTAATCCCTATTTTTCATTTTCACTAAAAATCACCTAATAAAACTTATATAATTCACAACAAACATTCATAATCTATTATCAAACATCAAAACAGATGCTTATTCATCAATGTCAACATTTAAAATCTTTGACAGTTTTGCAAAATAGTCTCTGGGCTAGCTAGACCTAGCTGCAACGATTTCAAAAACATAGAAATCATTAAAGTTCGAACAAAAATGGACTTACAATTAAAGTTGCATGTGGTCGAACCCTAAAACTCTCCCATGGCTTCTTAAACTTTCAATTTTCGATGAAAATATTGAAGAAGTAAGATGATGGCTTTAGTTACTTAATTATTTTACTTATTAATTTACTAAATTACAAATTTAACCTTGGTTATAAAACCTAAATATCATTTAATACTTGTCCATATTTGTCCACTCAAGCTAATAATGGTATAATTCCCATTAAGGACCTTAACTATTTAATTTCATAGCTAATAAACCATTTTAGCTTATAGAACTCAAATTTTACACTTTACACGATTTAGTCCTTTTTTTCAAATTAAGCACTTAAACAATAAAATTTCTAACTGAAACTTTCAAATAATCATTCAATCATGCTGTAAACAATAAAAATTTTGAATTTGTGGTCCTGAAACTACTGTTTCGATTTGACTAAAAATGGGCTATTACAATCGTACCTAAGGGAGACGAGCACTAAGTTAACTCTAAACTAAGCACAAATCCATCTAATTAGTACTTTAGATAGAGTATATTATGATGAAACATAAAGAAATATTTTTGGGATTTTTTATAATAATAAAAGAACATAAATAAATAGTGGGAAATCAAATAGTAGAATTTATCAAATATTAGCATGGGTGATTAGCTTGCTTTAGTAATCATGATCAACTACCGTTTTGGGCTTCTTGTTCAATCAGCTAGTTGATACCCTAGGAGGATCTTCCGGTCTTCCTCTAGAATATCGAGTTAGTAAGAATTACTTATCTCTCAACCTCACAGTCTAAAACAATTTGGGGTTAAGGTGTTCACGGATAGAATATACCAATTTTGGATTAATTCCCACCTTGACGACTTCCTAGGGTTGTCATGTAACACCTTAAACCCGGCCTAGACGTTATGGCCGAATCTGGTGATGTCACATGATAGCGTTTGAACTAAGTTGCCACAATAAAGCAATTTTCATTTGTTTACACTTTTTGCCCTCAAAATCGTTACTTATTTAGTCAATGGCTTTAACACATTTCATTGTGGAAGATATTAAGAGTTATTTTGTGTAAATCGTGTGTCTAGAGAAAACTTTATTTTTTTTTCTTTTTCTGAAAACCGGTCTAATGACTTGATTAAATTTTATTAAGGGATTTAAGTGGTAATTTAGCCACTTTCATAATTTTTTAACGGTGAGTGCATGTTTTGCTAATTATATTATAATGTTATTTTTAAATTTAAATTAAATAAATTTTAGTTTAATAAAACAAAAGTAGGGTCATCTTCCCCATTTTGTTTTCTTCCACTCGAAACCATAGAAAAACAAGAAACCATAACCATTTTCTTGAAGCATAATTGACCTTTGATGTGAGTACTTCTTAAGTTCGTTTTTAGTGGTTTTTATGTTTTTGTGATCGTTGTAACTTAATTTAGCTAACTCGAGGGTTAATTCGTAAAAATGTTAAATGTTTTGAATTATTTCATTTTTGAATTTGAGATGTTTTTGAAGTTTGATGATAGATTTTTAAGTTTGATAGCTAAATAGGACTATTTTGTAAAGTGATTTTTAGTAATTTTAATGTTTAAAGAGTAAATTGTTAAAATAGTAAAATTACATGAAATTCTTGTGAAATTGTGATAAATATGGGATGTATAGGGACTATGAGAAAGTCAACTAGCATGGTTTGAGTTTAATTATGTTTAAATTTAAAAATTTCGGGATTAGAGACTAAATTGAATAAAAGGTAAAAGTTTAAGATAAAAGTGTAAAAATTTTGATAAAGGATTATATATATGAATTTAAGTGTTTTAAATTATTTGAATTGGTTAATTGAATGAAAATATTATATTTAGATCAAGAAACAGATTAGTTGGTTGATGATTACGGTAAAGGAAAAGTCGTTGAGTAGCCGTCTTTGAAGTGTTCGTAGCTATTGTGATTAGGTAAGCTTGTATATTAATTAAGCTTATTAATTTCTGTTTTGGGTGAAATTTGATTAATATTTGTGTTATGTATAGTTTAAAATGATTGTTATGTGATAATTAGTGATTTGGATTAAATTGCATTAATAGCTAAATTGATGATTATGTTTTAAAAAAATGGGAATTATATCGGTGTGAATTTGAGAAAGTATAATGTGAGTAAATTCAAATGATTTGGAAATGAAATGTGACCCATATGAACCTCATGTGAGCAACATCGTGTAGCCTAACATCCCGACCCATTGCTTGTGTGAGCAGGCCCATTTCACAGCTCGTGTGAGCATATACAATTACAATCACAGCTTGTGTGAACCTTTTTACTGAGTATTCAATGTTATTTCATTTGGTTCATCGGGTGAAAAATGAGTAAAAAAATGGTAATATGAAATGGATATATGAAATGTTTATATGGAAATAAATGTATGAAATGGTTATATACCACCTCCGGACATACCAATGTTCAGAGTAGAAATAATGTACAAAATATATTAAAAGGTAGAAATCCTGTACAAAATATGTTAAAAGGTAGTATTCGCAAGTATACGGGTTATGTTGTAATATAGTTACAACAAAGTAGGTGAGTACTCCAAGGATCATCGTAACACCCCTCACCCGTATTCAACTTCGAAATAGGGTTACGGAGCATTACTAGACTTATGAAACCATTAAACATTCACTTTTCATACATTTTCACATTTCATGCAATTATCATTCAATCTCAATCAATATGTCCCTAATACGAGCTTACAAGGCCAAAAACATGCTTTAGAAGTGGTTCGGGACTAAACTGACAACTTTGAAAACTCATAGAACACTTAGAATTTTTTTCTCAAAACAGGGGGATACACGGCTGTGCGGACATTCGAAATGGCCTTGTCCCAGGCTGTGTCCGACCCCGTGTAACTCTCTGAGTTGGGTCACATGGCCAACACACATGCCTGTGTGCCTTAAAAAGACCATACACGCCCGTGTGCTAGGCCGTGTGCTATGCCGTGCCAAACCTGTAGGGTATACTGACTTATGCCACACGGCCAGGTCACATGCCCGTATGTGAGGCTGTGTGGAGCATGCTGACTTGATTTTAATTTCAACACTAGAGGACAGGCAACCGTGTAATCTAACCACATGTCACACACGGCTGAGACACACGCCCGTGTCTCTAGCCATGTGGACCAAAATAGTCTATTTACCAAGCCATTTTGCCAGCCAAATCTTCATATACCTACAATAATCTAATTGGCTCAAAACATGGCACATAGAGGCATTCAACTACTCTCAATCAAACATCATTTATACCAATTCAAACACCAACCAATACAAAAACATATCAATACTACAATATACCATTCAATTCATACTAAACTTCACTTATTCAATTCAACTATGTAAGCATTTCTAAACATGCATCTTTTGTTCAATTTCACAAGCATATATCTTCTCAAATTTCTATCATTTGACTACCACAATATCTACTATCCATAAACATTTCAAAGCCAACCTCAAGTTCTAACACAATCCACATACATACATTTATATAAATATTCAAACCAACCAAATTAAGCCAACTCTCATGGCTATATATATACAAACCAAAGCATAAGTATTTACAAGCCATTTCAAATGACACAACACATTACCAAAATATATATGAAAAGACCAAAGTCGGGGTACATGCCATATATTCAAAACATAAGCTCAAAAGTACCAAACTGATAGTTGGATAGTGTGATGATGTGTCCGACGATCCCAGAGTCTGAGCTAGCTTTAAAGTCACTATAAAACATGGAAAAATAGACAAAGTAAGCTTTGTAGCTTAGTAAGCTCGTATGAAATAAATTCAATCTAAACATGCATATTCAAATCATCAATTTGAACATATCAATATGTAATTCATGTAACCAACAAACCTTTTACATTTTCAATCATAATCTTATATATGAACTTCACAACTTCTTCGATTTAAGCTTATACGGTTCATATATATACCTATATCATGAAGTATAAATCTTATACACAATCACATCTTTCATTTACCCGTTGAACCCTTTGCAATACTATCAGATGCTTGAGAATCTCCCACACTAAGTGCCAATATCATGGCCAGAAGCCAACTCAATGTACCACATATACTATTCACACTAGAGCTATCAACGGGCTGCTCACACAAGCTGTCAGTCAAGACGTAGCTACACGGTGCTGCTCACACAAGCTATCAAGTATCCGCAACATATGTCAGTATACTCAGCCACCGGTAGGACATACAGGACTAATACCCAGATCACATACTCACAATAATCCCTAATGACATATCACTAGTATCCAAATCTATTCCTAAAGTTCAACCGGGATTTCACATGCCGAATCATCGTTGTATCATTGTTGAATATGTCCGTAGTCTTGTATTCACAGTTTATGCAATATCAAAGCATTTAAAACATAATTATAACAATGCTTTTAACATACGAACTTAACTCGGATGCTAAAACGACAAAACGAGTCAACTATTCTGTAACTTTGTTCTTTTCCCGATCTAAGTTCGTATTTTGCCTTTCTTGATCTAAATATAATCAAAATTACCTTATTTAATCATCTCTCTATTCAATTTAGTCCAAAATTCACATTAAATCACTTTTACACATTTTCCCCTAATGTTTCACAACTTTTACAATTTAGTTCCTGTTTCATAAAGACACAAATTCATACAATTTACGACTAACCCATACTAGTAGAATTACTATTATGCCCCTAGCAGCCCATATTTTTCATTTATTTCACATTTTAACTGCAAAGTTTCCACATTTCACAACTTAATCCCTATTTTTCATTTTCACTAAAAATCACCTAATAAAACTTATATAATTCACAACAAACATTCATAATCTATTATCAAACATCAAAACAGATGCTTATTCATCAATGTCAACATTTAAAATCTTTGACAGTTTTGCAAAATAGTCTCTGGGCTAGCTAGACCTAGCTGCAACGATTTCAAAAACATAGAAATCATTAAAGTTCGAACAAAAATGGACTTACAATTAAAGTTGCATGTGGTCGAACCCTAAAACTCTCCCATGGCTTCTTAAACTTTCAATTTTCGATGAAAATATTGAAGAAGTAAGATGATGGCTTTAGTTACTTAATTATTTTACTTATTAATTTACTAAATTACAAATTTAACCTTGGTTATAAAACCTAAATATCATTTAATACTTGTCCATATTTGTCCACTCAAGCTAATAATGGTATAATTCCCATTAAGGACCTTAACTATTTAATTTCATAGCTAATAAACCATTTTAGCTTATAGAACTCAAATTTTACACTTTACACGATTTAGTCCTTTTTTTCAAATTAAGCACTTAAACAATAAAATTTCTAACTGAAACTTTCAAATAATCATTCAATCATGCTGTAAACAATAAAAATTTTGAATTTGTGGTCCTGAAACTACTGTTTCGATTTGACTAAAAATGGGCTATTACAATCGTACCTAAGGGAGACGAGCACTAAGTTAACTCTAAACTAAGCACAAATCCATCTAATTAGTACTTTAGATAGAGTATATTATGATGAAACATAAAGAAATATTTTTGGGATTTTTTATAATAATAAAAGAACATAAATAAATAGTGGGAAATCAAATAGTAGAATTTATCAAATATTAGCATGGGTGATTAGCTTGCTTTAGTAATCATGATCAACTACCGTTTTGGGCTTCTTGTTCAATCAGCTAGTTGATACCCTAGGAGGATCTTCCGGTCTTCCTCTAGAATATCGAGTTAGTAAGAATTACTTATCTCTCAACCTCACAGTCTAAAACAATTTGGGGTTAAGGTGTTCACGGATAGAATATACCAATTTTGGATTAATTCCCACCTTGACGACTTCCTAGGGTTGTCATGTAACACCTTAAACCCGGCCTAGACGTTATGGCCGAATCTGGTGATGTCACATGATAGCGTTTGAACTAAGTTGCCACAATAAAGCAATTTTCATTTGTTTACACTTTTTGCCCTCAAAATCGTTACTTATTTAGTCAATGGCTTTAACACATTTCATTGTGGAAGATATTAAGAGTTATTTTGTGTAAATCGTGTGTCTAGAGAAAACTTTATTTTTTTTTCTTTTTCTGAAAACCGAATTTTTAAACATCTAGCAATTATAATCCAAAACTAGTAAAAATCCCAAATTTAAGGAAAAATCCATAGAGGCCATATTATAGCAAAATAAACCCAAATAAAAGTAAATTCATAAATAAGTAATAGATAGTGTAATAGAAGACGTGTTGCCACCACTGTGTCCTCCACCGCACCGATCCACCTATGTCTGGGGATTACCTATACAGATTAAGCAGAAGTGGTGAGTTTATTCCAAACAATTAAACAGTAACTAAATAATCACAGTTTGGGCCTAAGCCCTTTACAATATCAATATCAGTATCACTTTGGCCTTAGCCCATCTCAGCAACAAATATGCAGATACAAAAATCCTACCCAACCAGCCTTTACACTCCATCTCCGTCCAACCCTACACTCGATGTGGGGATATAATCAACCCACCTATCCCTATACTCCAATTAGTACCGGAGGCGGCACTAGATAGTGATTTGTAGCTGAGCTGCCAGTAATTAGGCTCGAAGCCTTTTAGCACACTTCCTCTGGTCAATATTAAACCCCAACCCGATGCAATGCAACATGCAATTATGTCTTGCTATCTCATAGTAATAGTGCATACAATATCAATTCAGTGACATATTATCATGTTCAAACACTTATATACGTGTAACAGTCATTTAGTTGTTTCATACAATTAGGGGTCTAGGTAAACTTACCGACCCTACAGTAGGTTCATAGTCGTCTCGGGTGACTCGTGCAACCTTAGCATCAAATCAGTGAAAATGGGCTCACACACCCATGTTGTCTGTCCGTGTGGCTCACACGCCCAAGATTGGCCTTCGCCGTGTCTCGACATGACCTACTTGGCCATCACATAGTAGTGTCTAGTGCACACGGCCTGGCCTTGTCGACTACACGCCCGTGTCCTGTCACATGGCCAACCACACAGGCGACCACACACCTGTGTGGCATCGATAGTAAGCTTTTTCATCTTTTTGCCAAACCCTATTTTTTACGTTTTGGGTACACACCTGTTGTTGATTCGCTGTGAAAAATATATCGAGCCTTTAATAACCTACATTTGAACAATACAACACTTAATGAATCAATTGATTTGTCTTCCAAACAAAAACCCTTAAACGAAAATACTCGAGAAGATAATCCAACAACAATTCAGAAACTCACCATGATGAAACCAATAACTAGCTGACCACACACTGGAGTATCCGTTTAACACCTTCGAACAACACTTAAATAAGAGTAAAATGAACCCTCATGTTAATTGCTTAATCAAACCCACGACAGAACTAAGGAGAATACCACTTATCGAGCAAGGGAAACAATCGTAGTAGGACGAAATCGGACTGATCAAATGAATAAAATAAGAAAGGGGAAGAAAAATGCAAATTGGCCACAAGTGGGGAGGGAAAAGAAGAAAATTCGGCAAAGGATTCTTGGGAAAAGAGAGAAAAAACGAAACCAAAATTTGGGAAAAAAATTAATCAAAATTTGATATTCCCTCAATCCCACATTTTTCTCCTAATATCACTCCCTCACTCCCATAATCGTCCACTAGAATTATAATTTTACTAACACACAAACATTTTCACGACACAAGAAGTAAAATAAACCCCCTTAATTACGCAGAGATTCGAACCCCAAACCTCCAGCCACCTAACACTCCACTTAACCACCAAACCAACAAGCCCATTCTGACATATTTTACCAATATTTATTTATAAGCCTACTGATTAGAGATAGGGGTTTATTCGTTTAAAATAAAAATTTAGCTCAAGACAAGGCTTGAACCCAAGAACTTTCAGACACTCCCAGAATACATAACCACTGAAGCAGATACATACTTGTGTCATAAACAGACAAAAATAAATATATAAGAGATTTTTGGGGTGTTCCATGTCAAGCCTAGGGTTTAAGTTCTTCCTCTCCTGAACAACTAATCCGCTAAGAGAACCCTACAAAATAGTTAATTAATCATACCTCCACTCACTCCCCATAAGAAGATTAGTTCCTCATGGATCTCATAAAAAACATAAACTTGATATATAAAATAGACATGAATAAAATTCAAGAATATAAAGTTTAGAAGAAGATTAATTTGTATTGAATCGAATGTTGAATCCTCATAGTTTTTAATCAAGTTCACAAATCTGGTCTCTCCACAAAAGCAAAGAACAAAACTGAAAATAACCTAAAATCCTAAGAAAAAGAAAAACTAAAACTATGAATAATATTATACAATATGAAAAGTTGTCCATAACATGTGTTAAACGAGTCTATTTATAGAATTACATTGGCCGTCGTCCTTAAACCTAGGTCAGTTGCCGTCATCGTGCTTAATGTTTGATTGTATGGGCCAAAATGCCCCTGGCTTGTAATTATTTCTCGTATAGAGTCGATGTTGAGACACACCAGATAGTATGTTCATCTTCAAGGAATCATTAGGGGTGTATCACAACATCTTCAGGCCATGTTACGACACTGAAGGCAATCTTGAAATTCTTCTATTTTGTTTCCTACATTGCGATATTCAACTCTTTATGCTGGAACACATTAACTAGTATTGAGTTAGCACACCTTTTAATGGTCTCCTACACATTCCCAAAACATATTAGCTCACATTTAGGCCTCATTCGACTCCTAAGGTCAATAAAAGACTCAAATTACACATTTTTTTAATACAAATAGAAGTATGAAAACTTAACTAAAACTTAACCAAAGTGCTTTTATTTAAACTCCTAAAATGTGAAAATTAGTTTAATTTGCTGCACCGAATTATGAGAGATCAAAGTCCCCCACATTTAAGTTATTGTTTGCCTTCAAGCAAAGCAAACAGAAAAAAAATATGAAAAGATGGCCCTTGAACAAGTAAGGTACAAGTGTTAGCTTTGGAACACATGAATAAGCATTTCATATTCACAAATAATCTTGGCATGATATATAGCTGACATATCAGTTTTTGTGTCAAACACCTAAGTTCAATATACTGCAAAGAATACAAGCATCAAGGGTTTCAAATGTAGGGATCCATTAATAAGTTACATAGGCAATTTGATTATCCTAGTAGAATACAAACAGTTGTAAATGCAATTATTCAGTACGATGTCAATTTGTAAAGAAGCTTACCTAGATCACATAAGGCTTTTCAGCTTGTAACGTTCTGAGGCTTAGGATATGTATGAGATTCAAGAAAAGTAAGCATCAAATAGTTTCAAGCACGAAAATAGTTTGGCACATCGTATTGTTCCCTATTGTTAGCGAACCTTACCCTCTCACCTCCTTATTTCTCCTTCTCTCACTTTCCTTATTTCTCTATAGGAAATCACAACGTAATACAATAACTATGACTAGCTCATGAGTTTGTGTGCACTAATGAACGAGTCTCTCTATTTTTGGTGACCGTTTCACTTTTCTTTCTTCTTTTTCTATACATTTCTCATTCACGAATGCTTCTACTTTCAAGAACTTTTTTTACTCATTTTTTTAATTTTCTCTTTGACATTTTCTTTCTTTTTCTACACATATTAGCTAACCTATAATTATTTTATCACACTGATCTTTCCTATTTCACTTGGTTTTTAAAAAATTTCACTTGGTTTTTAAAAAATTTCACTTTTATGTATCTACTTAACTTTCAATACGTATGTCTAGACGTCTATATCCGTGCAATTCAGGACCAAAGAAAAAGGGAAAAAACAAATTAACATTGTTGACTCAAATTTTCCATGAAGGTTCATCAAGAAGTGTTTTCTGGCTCAAAGATAGGTGCTAAAGATGAATAAATAGGGTTAGGTTTTTGGCTCTGGGTGTATACCAAACAATGCCTTAGGTCATCCCTTGGTATCTCAATATTCACAAATTTAATCAACCAAATAATCACAAATTCAAAAATTTATCAGACATACTAACATGTCTGTTTCCCTATATTTCCTATATCATCTGGTACATTCAATTGCTTAATACTCATTTACAATGTAATATATAGAACTTAGTAGTCTAAGAACAAAAAAATTTTAAATCATCTACTATTATGTAAAATTTATAGTAAATATAATTAAACCTATATACATGCTCCTAACCAATCACTTGTATTTCTACAAGCTTAAGCACACAATTGACAAGAAAAAGCAAATAAAAACATACAAAATTAAAACAAATTTTCTATGTTACCTCCCATACTTTAGATAACAAATTATCCTCAATGTGTAGTCCATAAGGAAAGAAGTTACTCGATTGATCGTGATAGTTTCGTAGGCTATTGGTGGGTACCTCCTCTGTTTATTGTTGAAAGCCCAAAGATTGTTGTGCCTCTTCCATATGGGTTTGCTGTATAGAAAATTTAAACAAAATGCAAAACAACTAATAATCTATTATTACTCCTACTCATAATAATGTAAGTAAATTAAAAATCATCCCACATTTAATAAAATCTTTAAAAACAAAAATTAGAGGTTCAGTCATCATCCTTAAAATCCATCTCATCATTTTCCTCCCCTTTGTCATTTCCTTCTTCCCCTTCACTCTCATGCTTCTCTTTCTCCTGCTTCAGATGCATCGACCCAAACATATATGGCGTGTGACTGTCTCTGGATGTACTAACATCTAGAGTGTGAATACTACAGTAAAAGATTTACAAAAGAGGCGGTCACTGCAAATATAAGGGTCTAGTTGTAATATAGTTACAACGGAGTAGGTAAGTACTTCGAGGATCGTACCCAAGGGAGCCTAGTGCTAGGTCAATTTTAACCTAAACACCAAAAGATCTAATTAGTACTCGAAATAGGTTATATTACAAAAATATAAATAAAAGGGGGTTTTAAGATTTTTATAATAATAAAGTACAACAAATAAATAAATATCAAGAAACTGAAAAGGGGAATTAATCAAATCTGATTGTGGGTGATTAGCTTGCTTTAGTAATCTTCATCAATTGTTTCTTTAGGTTCTTTGTCAATCAAATAGTCGATATCTTAGTAGGATCTTCTGATACATCCACTAGAATAACGAGTCAATAAGGCCTACATATCTTCTGACCTCACAGTCCAGACTTGCTTGGGTTGAAGGTGTTCACAGATAGGCCATACCAATTTTGGGTTAATTCCTTCCTTGATGACTTCCTAGGGTCATCAAGCCTAGGGTTTAGACTCTTTCTTTCCCAAACAGTTGATCCATTAAGTAACCCTACAAATAGTTAATAGATCATACCTCCACTCGCTAATCCCCCATAGAGGTATTAGTTCCTTATGGTCTTTTTAAACATTATAAAATCGATATAAAGCATAATCATGAGAATTGAATCAAAAGTATAAGGTTTAAAAAAAAGCCTGATTTGTAT
Source organism: Gossypium hirsutum (assembly GCF_007990345.1). Taxonomy (NCBI): domain Eukaryota; kingdom Viridiplantae; phylum Streptophyta; class Magnoliopsida; order Malvales; family Malvaceae; genus Gossypium; species Gossypium hirsutum. Next base: position 76,329,550 of record NC_053433.1, read on the forward strand.
TATCAATAAAAGTAAATCCATAAGAGTTGATTGTATCCTTAAATCAGATCTCCCGAAATAAAATAAGAAACAAACTAAAACTAAATCTAAAACCTAAGAAAAGAGAAAAGCTAACTCAGAATTAAAAGAATAAATCTAAGCTAAATATTTGATGTCCATAAAATGTGACAAATAAGCCTATTTATAGATTTAAGATGATCTTCGTCCTTAACCCTAGGTTAGTTGACGATCCTAAGCTTTAGATTTGATTGTGCGGACCAAAACACTTCCTAGCTTGTATTAATTCCCGTCCAGAGTCAATGTCACAACACATCAACACCTATGTCGCAACATAGAAGTTAATATACTCTTCTTGGGATGTTTTCAGGGGTATGTCGTGACACCCTTAGGCTGTGTTGCGACGTTGAAGGCAGTATCAGAATTTCTCCATTCTACTCCCTATGTTGTGACATCGAACCCTCTGTGTTGTGACATAATGACCAGTATCGATTTAGCATGCCTTCTAATCGTCTCCTGCACACTTACAAAGTTCATTAGCTCACCTTAGGCCTCACTTAGCTCCTAAGGTCAATAAAAGAATCAATTTGCACATTTTATTGACTTTAATTGAACTTACTAAAACATGATCAAAACCTAATGATAATGCTTGTTTTCAATCTCCTAAAATGTGAAAATTAGTTTTGCTATACCGTATTAAAGTAGATCAGCATGTAATTAGGTACCCTAATATTGTTCTAATGTACAAATTCCTGAAAAATTGGGTATGGCTTCTGCACCCAGTGTATCATCCAATCTAGCTTCGGATGAATGTTCCCGCTAATTTCTTATCGAGTGATCGATTTTCCTTTTCTTTGAGATAAAGCTAGAGTGGTCGTCATCTCTTGTTAGTATTTGTTCCACTCCTTTATTTGTTTCTCCTGAAGCTCTATGTACTACATATATAGTGTGACTCTAGTTATGCTTTGGGATGGCTTCATACAATAATCTGTAAACGCCATCAAAATGCTTGCTCTTTTGCATAAAGCCGTCACTATGTGGGGAAAGAAGACTCCCACTTTATGGCCATTGACGCACTATTTCATATTTTGGTATATCTACATTCTGGTGCATATCTGTTTCTTCTACAAAATAGTGTAAAACAAAACTGCTCGAAAAGTATTACATTTAAAGTAGGAGCTATTCGAGTGCACAAAAATTTAATCCACATTTTTTTCTTCAGGGAACATTATTGCTTTATTAAAGGAGGTTAGGATATTAGTACTTGGGCGACACTTCCATTCAACTCTCCTTTCTGTTAGGAAATTTATAATGCTACCTATATTTATATCTTGAAAATAATCAAAATTAGTTTCTTCTACAAAGTCTTTTTTTTATGATAAAATGGAGCATTATAAAATTCAAAAATGACCTGAAGGGTAATTCTGACTTCCTTCCCTAGTACTAGTACTATTTCTCATGTTTGGCCTTCAGTTCTTTTAAACTCTTGGTCCTGTAGTGATGCATAAAATTCTTGAACTACAGGAACCATAGTAGAGTCTTTTAGGATTATATAGAAACATTCCCATCTACGATACCTAACGAAAGGCCAAATCTGCTAACAGAGGACCATCGAAGGTTCAAATCCCCTCTCTTGAATAAACGTTTTTACCTGAAGTTCTATGAAATATTTTTCAACGTTCAAATTTGGAAAATTGGAGGGATTTGGAACCGTAGATGATTCAGGTTCATTAGTTCTTATAACCTTTCTTGGAGGCATATTCAATACTATTTTATCTTACAAACTAATGAAATATCAAGCAATAATTTTAATGAAATAGTGAAAATGAGAAAAAGAACGCTTAACCTTGACTTCCTTGAAACTTTTGTTGCTTCTCTCCAAGCATTTGGCAATCCTTCACCCAAATAAAGCTTGAGGAATAGCAATACAGGTTTATGAATTTAAGGTTTGAAAGGAAAAGGGATTAAATATCGAGAGTGTTTGAAAGGGTTCAGTGTTTAAGGAAGGGTAGATTTTGGGTTAAAATGTGTTTAAGTTAAAAATTAAAGGTTTTTAGGTTTAAAACTGGGTAAAATAAGGGTTATGTATAAGGGTCACGCGAATGGGTTGGTCAACCTAACAGAAAATTGCAGCGTTTTCGCGACATAGGGGTTCTGAGTCACGACATCATTGGTAGTTTGCCATTGCTGCGGCATCGGGGTTCAATGTCGTGACACACTTTGAAAGTTTAGAACCTTGGGTGAACTGTCTTCTATGTCGCGATGAACATAGTCCATGTCGTAACATTGAGCTAGTTTTCTATATTCCTTCAATTCTAGCCTTAGTGTTACGACACGGGGTTGTTGTATGGCAACATCGACTCTATTTTGGCCCAAATTTACAATTCTCAAAGTGTTTCAGTTCCTATAAAACATCAATTTAATACAAGTTTGAATCTACACTAAATAGTTAGTTAAATATACAATAATTTACATGAAAGTAAATATTAATCTAGATTGTCAAGTTTTACTACCGAGTTTATCCAATAGTTTCAAAAATGCCTTTACGCTCCTATTATAACAACCCGATTTTGGGCTCAGTCAGAACAGTGGTTTTAAGACCATAAATTCAAAGTCAAGAAAGTTATTTTATTAATTTTTTAGGGTTATAGCATGATTATAAGGGTGTATGAAAATTTTAGTAAAGTAATTTTAGCGTTTGAGGGCTTAATTTCGAAAAAAAGACTAAATCGCATAAAGTGCAAAAGTCCTATTTTAATAGCTAAATGTGCCAAATAGCTAGGGAACCTAAATTAAGGGTCTTTAAAAGACAATTAGACCCTAAGATAGTGCATGGCTGGCCATAGGAGACAATTTGGTTAAAAAGTCCAAGTTTGGTGGGTATGGTGGCTAATTTGACTAAAATAGAAATAAAATAAGAAAAAAATGATATCACATTCTCATCTTCTTCACTACCACCAATTTTTTAGCCATTTTTAAGGGTTCTGAGCTTCAAAAATTTCAGCAAATTGTTCCTCTTGCAAGTAAGTGATTTACATACTTTTTGTTAATGATTTTTACATTTTTGGACCCCTTGAAGCATAATCTTTCTATTAAGGGAACTATTTTGAAAAATGGATGGGAGTTTAAGGTTTTTCCATGAAATAATATGTGTAGTTTTCTAAAATTTTATGGAAGAATATGAGTATTATATGTGTAATAAACAACTTTTGTGAAGGGATTTCTCATGAAAACCCTAATCGGGACTATTTTGCATAAGTTGAAAATTTGATGATAAATGTGTAAGACAGTAGAAATTTTGGATTTTCTATAAGAGAAAAAGGGGTTTGTCTAGGCTTTTGATATGAGGAAAGTTGATAAAAATTGATTTTCGGACCTAGGGGTAAAATGGTCATTTTGTAAAAGTCTAGGGGCAAAATGGTTATTTTGCCCAAGTATAGATTATTGAGTGCCTAGATCGATAAAGTGATTAAATTTGTGAATTTTTTTTATTATAGATTAAAAAATTCAAACTCTAAACTTAGATCGGGGTTAGGCCAAACAAATTAATTAGATCGACTAGACACCATATTTTGTAACCGAGGTAAGTTGTATGCAAATAATACAACTACTATGTTATTATATGTGATGAGTTAATTCAGCATGAATTACTTGATTTTGGAAATGAGAATGCATGATGATAATTTAGATAGTAGAATTCCCGTTTGAACCATAAGAAATAAATCGGATATTCATGCCATGACGTATGAGTTACTGTGAGCTAGTGTAAGACATGTCTGGGACATGTATCAGCCACATTACGAGAGCCAGTGTAAGACCATGTCTGGGACATGGCATCGGCATTGAGACGAGAACTAGTGTAAGACATGTCTGGGACATGCATGTTGATGAATGGTATAGTTGTTGCTACGTGTTTGCATACTTCTTACTAAGCTTTATGCTTACTCCCTCTCTTCCCCATTTTCTTATAATGTTGCTTAAATAGCTCGAGGATTAACAGACATTAGAGGCCACGATCACACTATCATTTGAAGCACTCGGTATTGTTAGATTTCTTGTTTTACTGTATGGCATGTATAGGGCTAGAATTTAATGTTTTCTGTCATTGAGAAATAGCTAAATGTGTTGGCTTAGGATAAATACATTTATTTTGTATAAGGCCATGGATAATGGTCAATGCTCATTTTGATATTTATATAGAAGATATTATTTTCATGGATAAGTAAAACCCACAAATAAAATGTTGTCCATCATGGTTAGTTTGGCTGTGTAATGTGCCCTTGTTTTGGTATAGATTGATTTTATGCAGGTTATGTAAAAAAGGGTGGAAAAGAGGCTTGGTAAATAGCCTTATTTTGTCCACACAGGCAGACACACGGGTGTGTGTCTAGGTCCTAAGTGACACACGATCCACCACAGGGCTTGTGATCCGGCCGTATGTCCCCTGCACATCAAATTTGTAAGTCAGTATGCATGGTAGTAAACGCACGGGCAGATACATGACCGTGTGTCTCAGCCGTGTGTAAAGCACGGCCTAGCACACGGGCGTGTGCCTTGGCCGTGTGACCCTTAAGAATTGCTAACGTCAGAAATAGAATGTCCAAGTTTTTACACACGGGCTAGGGCACGGGCATATCATGGCAATGTGAAGGACACGGGCCAAGGAAACGGGAGTGTGCCTGGCCGTGTGAAAACCCCTGTAAGTGTGAATTTAGAATTAATTCCACACGTGTGAGGAACACGTCCGTGTCCCTGTATTGCTTAGGCTGTGTGAGTCACACGGGCCAATAGCACGACCATGTCGAATTGGTCATACGGGCGTGTTGCCCCCCCACACGGGTGTATGCCCTTGTGGCTAGTAACATTTTTCAGGGTTCGTGGTAAGACTCGAATCATTCTCGAATGGTTTTAAATGAACGTTTAGAGCCTAGTGAACCTTTATTATGGAGTTTTCTATTTATAGTGGAAAAGTTTTAAATTTGACCAAATTTTGATGACTAAGAAACCTATGAATGTATGTGACCGATTTAGGTAACACCTCGTATTCTGTCATGGCGTAGGTGATAAACCGTAATTTATACATATTTTTATCCCATGCTTAGCATATTTATGGATGGATTCTCCTTAGAATTGGTGAATTCGATGCTCCTAATCCTTTAATTTCATGTTTTATACTTAGGTGAGCATAGGAGAGTAAAAAGAGCGAGAAACGAGCCAAAAACGGAGAAAATGGACCCATGTGGGAAACCAACACGGCCTGGACTTTCTCACACGGGTGTGTCACATGGTGGTGTCCCTTTGGCAGGATTAAAGCACGACTTACACGGGTATACTACATGTCCGTGCCTGTTCAACATCCTTAACCACGGGCTGAAGTAATCGCACACAGGTGTGTCCCTACCGAGCCCAAGTATAACCCTATTCGAAAAAGGCCAATTTTGGGGGCTCTTAGGCATTCTAAAGCCTATTTAAACACCTGAGAAGGCACTTAAGAGGGGGGACACAGAGTAGGAAGCAATGAATTACTCAAGGAAAGCCGATTGATCCATCTCGAAAGTCGAATTCATCATCAAGACTGAAGATCTCCCTTCAAGCTCCTTCAGGAGTTTATGGTTTTCTTATGTTTTGTTATCTATATGCTTTTGAGATGTTTTCCTTTATAAATATGAACTAAAACCCCTAAATACCTAAGAGGAATGAAACCTAAGACGGATCTTATTATTATTATCTGAATTGTATGATAAATATTTGATTTGTTCTTAATTATGTGTTCTTAATTCTTGTTTCAATATTCCAGGATATTGATTCAAGTTAACGCTCTTATTCAGAGGAGGAATAGACTCTGTCTAAGAGTAAATTTATCGTAATTAAGCGGAGTTGATTGCGCGCCTAGAGATAGGGTGACAAGATTTTACTAGATTAGGGCAAAACCTAATAAGGGAATCCATAGTTCGAGTTAATGCAATTCTAGGGTGTTAATTAGAAAGAGATTTCAATTATTCAACCTAGTGTTAGACGTTATTAGTCTCGAGAGAGATAATAATATAACTTAGGGATTTCTACGGATCAAGTCAAATGAATAAATTGTCTGATTCAGAGTCAAATAACAAGTGAAGTCTAGGTGGATTTTTCCTTAGGTATTGTCTTAATCAATCGGATTTTCTAAAAAGTATTTTCCCAAATTTTCTTTCTGTGCATTCTTAGTTTAGTAATTAATTCAGATAACCAAACCTCTTGATTTTTAGGCTAGATAATAAAAAGGAAGTAAATACTAGTACTCGTGGTTCCTTTGGGTTCGACAATTCGGTCTTGCTGAACTATACTACTGTTTGATAGGCACACTTGCCTTAATCGTGATAATAAGTTAGTCTCAAGAATGATTCATTTATAAATTTTTAAAACTTGTCACGAATATCACGCATCAGTAGGGTACGGGTGTGGGGTGTTACATTTAGTGGTATCAGAGTTATGGTTTAGTCAGTTCTAGGACTAACCTAGCATGAGTACGAGTCTAGCTAATACATGCCATAATTGTATATTGATAGTGTGACAACTCCTGATGATTATAAATTGTATTTTTATATAGTAAATGAATCTGGATAGAGGTACGGCGGATGACGTGAAGAGTAACGTGCCGTCTCCTGCTGAAGGGACCCGCCAGTTAAGAATGAGCCCGTGACTATGGGCCAAGGCAGAGGGGCTAGAGAAGGCTACCTCCGAATGATGGATGCTTGGTATATGGAGTTTGTTCGTACGAATCTGAACTCCACCTCCTCCACCTCCTCTGATTCATCAGTATGCTGCTGTAGCTCCGTAAGGAGCGGACGTGTTTAGGAAGGAGAAGCCTCCGGTAGACAAGATACGGAAGCATGGGGTAGAGGAATTCCGGGCTATCATAAATGACAACCCAGAGAAAGTATAGTTTTGGTTGGAGAATACCATCAGGGTATTTGATGAATTGTCGTGCACGATGAGGAGTGCGTGAAATGTGCAGTGTCACTCCTACGAGACTCAGCCTACCAATGATGGAATACTCTTTTGTCAGTTGTACCGAGAGAGAGTAACTTGGGAATTTTTCTAGGAAGAGTTTCGAAAGAAGTACATTAGCCAAAGGTTTATAGACCAGAAAAGGAAGAAATTTCTAGGGTTGAAGCAAGATAGTAAGATAGTGGCAGAATATGAACATGAGTTTATGAAACTCAGCAAGTATGCACGGGAGTGCGTATCCATAGAAGCCACCATGTGTAAGAGGTTTGAGGATGGTCTAAATGAGGATATCTGAGTATTTTTTGGCATCTTAGAGTTAAGGGAATTTGTGGTACTCGTTGAGAGGGCATGCAAAGCAGAAGAGTTGGTTAAAGAGAGGAGAAAAACAGCTATTAAGTCGCATGACTCAAGAAAAAGACAGATGGGAAATTACATCAGTCTTCATCTAAAAAATCTAAGGAACTCACTACCCCAATTGAATGCTTTGGTGGGGTTCTCGAATAGGAACAAGAACCAACATAACACGGCTTCTAGAGCCCAAACCACTTCTGTCGCGAGTATGGGCAGTGCTCGTCCAAAGGGACCAGAATGTTCGCAATATGGTAGGCGTCATTTCAACGAGTGCTGAGGTAAAGAAAGAGGTGTTTCAAATGTGGGTCACTGGACCACTTCATCCGAGATTGTCTCAAGCTAGATGACAAAGAGAAAAAGCAAGATTTGAGAGCAAGTAGTGTTCCTTTGAGGGGTAGACCACAAAAAAACTTGGGAACAGGGTTACCAGAAGAGGTGCACCAAGAGATGCTATGGTGAGGTCCGAGGGCAGAGTGCCTACAAGGACTTGCGCTATTCGTGCCTGTAACAATCCAAACCCAGCCTAGACGTTATGGCCAAATCTGATGTGTCACATCGAAGTACTTTTCAGAAATAGGACTTATTGTTAAGAATCCAAATTTAAGTTAAAACCCTTTTAGTTTTTATTGCTCACGAAAATTTGGAAAACTAAGTTGTTACTAATTGAAATCAATTTAACAAAAAGATTGCCATATTTATCACCGTTGATTCCTTAAATTGAATAAAATCGCAGAAGCTTTTAAAAACCTTGAAGTTTAAAATGCGTGTTTTCCTTGAAAATAGTTATTATTTTGAAAACTCACCTTTTCCTAGTCTAGCAGTTTAAGGTATGAAATAAAAGCCCAAATAAAAGTTAAAACCACAAATGGCCTTATTACATAACCAAAACCCCAATATGAAATTTAAATAAATAAAGTCAAAAGTAGAACATCAGCAATCGTGTGGCCACCTTCGAGTCCTTCGCGGCTCTAAACTGTCTAAGGCTGAGGATTATCTATATAGTTAAAAGAAAGGGTGAGTTTATGAAAACTTAGTGTGCAATCCCATAATAGAAAACATAAATCAGAATATGCAAAACAGTCTGGGCTTTAGCCCTATACAGTATTAGTATAGTGTAATGCAATTATGCATCCCATCCAAATCTAGCCAACCCACCACCCGTACCAACCAACACACCATGTGGGGATAAATTGACCCACCTAGCCAGCACACCAATATCGCAACAAAGCTGCCAGTAATAATAATGCAGCATAGCTGCGAGAAACAACAAATGTGGCAAAGTCACCAGTATCAGTAATTGTGGCATAGCCACCAGTACAGTACTTCCTCCATATCAAAATCCCAACCCCATGCAATATGTCACGTCATAAATATTATGTGTATGCAAAGTCATACTCAGTACAATCATATATGCAAATCATAAGCACATCAGTCACGGAACATAAGGGCATAATTGTCACTTTACCATACAGGGGTATTATGGTTATTTTACCTATTTTAGGGTTTCGACTCAGACCGCGACCTCTCCGAAGGTCTACAGTCCCCTCGAGCAACACAGATAACCTAAATGATCATAACGGTGTAAATGGGCCCAAGGCCAATTACTCGGCCCAAGTGGGCCCACACGCTGGTGTGGCCCATTTAGCCCAAATTCAGTTACAGCTATGTGATCACATAGCCCAATTTTCAATATTTATCACTTACCGCGAATTTAATCTGTGTGGGGCCTATTGGGCCCACACAGCCCATTTCGGCCCAACGTGGTCCATAACGGCCCAAGCCCACAAAAACACTCGTGGTGGCCTTTATAGTCTATCGCCTATGATTTGTGGGCTCAATTTACCCCACGAGTGATCGCACGCTCATGAGGCCTCAAATGGTGAAGTTTCGGCACTTTGGCTTTTCAGCTCCTACCAATTTACAGTAAAGAGGGGTGTGAATACACACTTTTTGGCTTTTTTTAGTAACATATTGGTGTACAATTGCACACCTTTTTATGCAACCACATCAAACTCCTTAAGCGCCCAACCTCAATTGTACGAACTACGACTTATTCCTTTAGATCGTAATTGAAATCAATCACACCTTTCTTTGCTGAGAAACTGTGATAACAAAAGATCTTAATAGGTGGAATCGATTATAGTTGAGGCTTAAACTCATAAATAATAACCTTACAAAAAAATAGGGCCATTCGACCTATTCCTATAAGGTAGGGTACCGAAATTACCTTAATTGATTAGTGGGTGACAAGGTTTCGGTAGCTAGAGAATTTCTGCACTTTCACTCCTCAGAAACACTGATTCGTCAAAGCACTTGCAGACCAAAACGATTTACCAATACTAGAGAAGAATAATATTCAGCCAACCACTACCCAAACTGTTTGAGAAAGATCAAACAAGAATAACTTTCGGTTTAGAAGCATAACAGAAGAAAAAGGGAGAAAAATAAATGAAGGGGGAAGAAGAAGGAAAGTTGGCTATGAAAGAAAATTGAAAGAATAATGGGGAAGAGGAGAAAGATGTGTTCGGCAAAGTCAAGAGAGTAGCGAAAGAAGAAGAACAATGTTCGGTAGAAAATGAGAAATGACTAAAAGAAGAACAATATCGTGAGAAGCACAAACTCAAAACAACCAAATGCCGAAATTGACTAAAGGAATTCGACTACCACTTGCAAAAATGAGAAACGAACCCTCTTCCAAAACACTCAAAAATACCAAAAATGGTCAGTTTTTTTCCCAATGTCGAATTAGAGATACCAAATGGCACCAACATCCCCACGCTCATCAAACTCCTAATTCCTCTCCACAAATCTCTCCTCAATCCTCTCTACGATTTCCTCCTTGATATCCTTCACCTATCACTCCACCACTCATCCATCAGAATTTTACTACAACACAACCACTGGCCGAACCAAGCTGCAAAATAAATACCTTACTTGTGCTATGCCAACGCTCGAACCTCAGACCTCAAGGTTCCTTTACATGCCACTTTGCCACTAGACCATAAGGCTTTTTGTGACTTAAAACAAGCGCAATTATTTATAAAGCCTATGTACTAGAGTCTAGATTCATTTAAGAGCTAATTTAATAAAATTTTGCAAAGGCCAAAGCTTGAACCCAGGCTTCTTAAACACACCTAAATCACTTTAGCCATTAAAGCAAACATGCAATTTGTGTCACTTTCTTGCTTAACTAAAATATTAATGAGCAGTCTCCTAACCACTCCTATGCTCAAGGCCCAATACTTCTAGGCCCAATTCTGAGGTGTTATAGTGCTGGTGAAAAGGCAGAGTCTCCCAACGTGATCACGGGTATTTTCTTTATCCATGATATGTCTGTTGTTGCTTTAATTGACTCGAGGTCCACCCACTTTTATATATGTATGAAATTGATATCCCGTATGAACATGCTAGTAGAGTCCATTAAATTTATGGTAAAAGTGTCCAACCCTTTAGGCAGACTTGTGCTAGTTGACCAAGTGTGTAGAAATAGTCCTTTGAAAATTAGAGGTCATTGTTTTCAGGCTAACTTGATGTTATTTCCATTTAATGAATTTGATGTAATCCTTGGGATGAATTGGTTAACTTCTCATGGTGTTGTAGTGGACTGTGGGAGAAAAGCTATTGAGTTGAAATGTGAAGACGGGAATGTTCTTTAGATTGGACCAGATGAATCAAATAACCTGTCTATAATAATATCATCATTGGTTGCTGAGAAATATTTGAGAAAAGAGTATGACGCTTATCTCACTTTTGTGCTGAATACTCAAGTGTCTGAATCAAAGATTAAATCAGTACTAGTGTTTTGTGAGTTTATAGATGTGTTTCTAGAAGAGTTGCCCGGATTACCTTCAACTAGGAAAGTTGAATTTAGTATCGAGTTGGTCCCTGGCACGGCACCTATCTCGATCGCTCCATATAGGATGGTTCTGATGGAATTGAAAAAGTTGAAGATACAGTTACAAGAGTTAATGGATAAGGGTTTTGCGAGACTGAGCTATTCACCGTGGGGTGCCCCGGTACTTTTTGTAAAAAAGAAAGACGGGTCAATGAGGTTATGTATCGACTGTAGATAGCTCAACAAGGTAACTGTGAAGAACAAGTATCCTTTGCCAAGGATTGATGATTTGTTCGATCAGTTGAAGGGAGCCACCGTGTTTTCTAAGATTGATTTGAGGTCTGGCTACTGTAACGCCCCAATTTTTGGGTTTTCTGTGTATGTTGGCAATTTACAATTTCTTTGTTCTGTCTGTTTGGGGTAGGTTTAATTATGTTAGTAGGCCTCTAGAAGGCCCAAGCTTAAGTTAAAACTTGGTAACTTTAGTTAATTTTAGTTCCATAAGAAAAAAGGGTTCTGGTTAACTGGGCCTTTAAGTATTAATTGGGCAAAATAAAACACAAGGACACTGGTGGTAAAGTGGCATGTGACGCCACTGAGAAGGCTATAAAAGTGGCGTGTGGATGCTAGGGCGAACCAAGGTTCAAGTCACAATGGGAGCATATTAAGGGAATTAATTTCATGTTTAGAAAGGGTAAGCAATGGAACTCAAGTAAAAGACTGTCAGGAGGAGTTTGAGTTGCTCAGGTGATTGAGTAAGGAGGGGATAAGGGAGAGGATTTAGGAGCTGATAAGGGGAGAAAATCAAGGAATCTGAGTATGAAGTAGGAGTTGGCCGTATAGGGGACTCTGCAAGTGCACATTCGGCTAGGGCACCTTATGTTGGGAATTTCGGCATTTGGTCTAGGGCTGCCGAATTCTTTTGTATTTCGGGACTAGGTTATTTAGTTTGTTTTGCCGAAGATTAGGTTCCTCTTCTCTTCCCTTTTATTTTTGCTAAAAATCGAAGACTACCCCTGTGCCGACTTCACAACCACAAAACTGAATTCTCTGCTCATCTCTTCTTCTACTCATCTTTTCTTTTTCTTTTAGCCAAACCTAGAAACCTCTCACTGTGCCGTTTTTTCCATAGCCGAATACTACCTCTTTTCTCATCATTCTCTTTCTTCTATCTTCTCTTTTCCTCATAATAAAACTCATACCCTTCCTTCTTTATCGCATCCATTATTGTTACCATCTCCCATATTCTCTAATAGCCGAATCTTGTGGTAGCCGAACTTCTCTTCTCTTACTTACTTATAAAAATCGAAATCTATAAACCTATGGTGGAGGAAGCCAAAACTTAGGTTGTTGAAATCTGTTTCTTCTCACGAGTACAGTAGATCGGGGTTAGAATCGTGGATAGGCGCACTCTTTTAAGCCGAACAATGATAGGTAAGTTGTTGAAATAATTTGCGTTAATCATACATATTTTAAGAAAAAGCCGAAACCCTTAAGGGGGTGGCTAACGTTTGGACTAAGGGCATTATGCCTCTTTCTTTTTTGAATGTGTAAGCATTAGCGTGAACAAGGGAGCGTGCAGTGAAGGGCTTGAAGACTATTCGGTTGGATTCTTGGATCTAATCCATAGTTCGGCAAGAAGGTTAGAGCAATAGGGTTTTAGGCATGGTTGGCTGAATATGGTAAGGGGTTAATACATAGTCATTTTTGATAGTTAGATTAACGTGTTAGTAATCCAATTGTAGGCAGTTCGTGTGTGGATCTCGTCAGCATATCGTCGCAAACAGGTGTGCAACTGACACCCTCTCATAGACTAGATCGGCAAAAGCCGAAAAGCCGAAAACTGAAAAGTCGGTATTTTGAGAACGTACGAGTGTGAGAATGCTCGTGAGATTAATAGTTTGATGTATATGGTAAATTAAAGTGATAAGATAGCAAAGTGCATGATTCCGTGCATTTCGATGTTTTAGGCTTAATGGGCCAAAATCGGGATAGTGGGCCAATGGGCCCAATTCGGTAAGAAAATGAGGTAAGTGTTTCTGGTCGTACGTAAATGACTATGTTATGCAGGAAAACCTTAAGAATAGTTAAATTACTTGAATACCCCTATGTGTGGAAAATTACTGTTATGCCTCTAAGTGCAAGATTACCATTATACCCCTAGGGTTACTTTTGACAGAAAAGCATGATGATCTGATCCTGTTTGATGTATGCCATAATTGTATATCTGTTGCATGGGGACATGGGTTATATTATAGAGGAAGCGTCCTGGTGGCTATGCTACAATTATTGATCTGGTGGCTCTGCCACATATATCTGTTCTGGTGGCTCTGCCACAATTATCTGTATCTGGTGATTCTGTCACATTATCTATTTTGGCAGCCATGCTGCATATTTCTGTGGCATGGAGCGGTTGGATGGGTCGAGTAGTCTTCCCACATGGTGAAAGGTTGGTATGGGGGTGCATGTGGTTGGATATGGGTTGGGTTTTGCATAAACATGTGATATCTTCTCTGTTCTGTTATAGGCCTATGGGCTCTATTCTGACTTCTGTTCTGGGCTAAGGCCAACTTATTCTGTTTCTGTGGTTTAAGCCGATATAGGCTATGGTTGGGTTAATTTACACACTAAGTTTTCCCAAACCCACCCTTTTATTTTCATCCACGCAGGTAATCCCCAACCATAGTGGGCTTGGAGCTACGAGGGATTCGGAATGGCCACACGTTCTGCAAGTTGATTTTTTTCTAGTGAACTGGACATTCTTTTTATTTACGTTTAAGGTTTTGGGTTCTTTAAATGTAATAAGGCCGTTTAATTATTTTTGATGGTTTTAATATGTTTTATTAAGGTAGGTATTACTTATATTTAACTGTTGGAATTAGATAGCTTTAGGGCGTGTTTTCAAAAACAATAATTGATTTCAAAATAACACGACAACAAGCAAAGCTTCTGCAATGAAAATATTTTCCAAAATTAATCACTTTCCTAAAAAGGACTTAATCAAATTGGTTTCCTGGAAATATACATGACGTTAAGGTGTGGCAATGGCGGTGTGCATGTCTAGGATTGGATCCGAAGGGAGCTTGGTACTTAAGCAGTCCGATGGACTCACCTCCTCTTTCCCGGTTTCCTACCTGGTGCACAGCTTCCATTCACTTTAACCTACAATGAAATTATGTTTTAAAACACTAAGTAAGTTTTTCTAGATCAACAATATAAAATGTTTCGAATGCTTCGATGTGGCATGTCGGATCCAGCCATAACGTCTAGGCCGGGTTTGAGGTGTTACAGCTACTATCAACTAAGAGTTAAAGAGCAAGATGTATCGAAGACTGCGTTTCAGACGAGGTATGGGCATTATGAGTTCCTCATCATGCCCTTTGGTTTAACTAATGCCCCGACAGTGTTTATGGATTTGATTAACCATATTTTTCGACTGTATTTGGATAAGTTCGTAGTGGTCTTTATTGACGACATACTGATTTACTCGCGTGGCGAGGGTGAGTACGCGGAGCATCTGAGGACGGTTTTACAAACTTTGAGAGATAAGTAGTTATACGCCAAGTTCAGTAAGAGTGAGTTTTGGCTTAAAGAGGTTGGATTCTTAGGACACATCGTGTCAGAAGATGGGATTAGAGTTGACCCAAGCAAGATTTCGGCTATTGTTGAGTGGAAACCACTGAGGAATGTGACAGAGGTTCAAAGCTTTTTGGGTTTGGCTGGATACTATAGACAGTTTGTAAATGGATTCTCCATGATAGCTACTCCGATGACAAGGCTACTACAAAAAGATGTTAAGTTCGAATGGACAAAAAAGTGCCAACAGAGTTTCAAGAAATTAAAGGCTTTGTTGACCAAAGCACCAGTGTTAGTGCAACCGGAGTCAGGCAAAGAATTTGTGTTATATAGCAACGCCTCCTTGAATGGTTTAGGGTGTGTGCTTATGCAAGAAGGTAAGGTTATAGCTTACACTTTGAGACAGCTGAACTCACATGAGAAAAACTACCCGACACACGATTTAGAGTTGGCTACCATCGTGTTCGCGTTGAAAATTTGGAGACACCATCGTGATCATAAAAGTCTCAGGTATTTTCCTACTCAAAAGGAGTTGAATCTACAACAACGAAGGTGGTTAGAGCTAATCAAGGATTATGAGATAATAATTGACTATCACCAGGGAAAGACAAATGTAGCCATCGACGCTTTGAGTAGAAAGTCATTGTTCGCCTTAAGAGCCATGAATAATCAATTAACTGAGTCTAACGATGGTTTGGTTCTAGCAGAGTTGAGAGCTAGACCGACATTTCTACAAGAGATCCGTGAAGCTCAGAAAGGTGATAAGGAGTTGCAAGCTAAGATGGCTAAGTGTGAGACGGGAAATGAATCTAAATTTCGTATTGATACCGATGGATGTATAATATTCAAAGATAGAATTTGTGTACGCAAGGACAATGAGCTTATTCAGAAGATTCTGCGAGAGGCACATAGTGGTTGTTTGTCAATCCACCCGGTAGTGTAAAAATGTACAACGACCTAAAGAAAATATACTGGTGGTCAGGAATGAAAAGAGACATTTCAGAGTTTGTTTCCAAGTGTCTTGTGTGTCAGCAAGTGAAGGCCGAACACCAAGTAACTTCGAGTCTACTTTAGCCTATCACGGCCCCTGAGTGGAAGTGGGATCGGATTACTATAGATTTCATGACAGGTTTGCCGGTAACCCTGAAGAAAAAGGATATTGTTTGGGTTATTGTGGATAGGCTAACAAATTCGGCACATTTTATACCAATGTGTACCGACTACATCATTGAGAAACTGGCTGACTTGTACGTTTCTGTGATTGCAAGGCTTCATGGAGTGCCTCTATCGATTATTTCAGATAAAGACCCGAGGTTTACCTCGAGGTTCTGGAAAAAGTTACAAGAGGCATTAGGAACTAAACTAAATTTTAGTACGGCATTTCACCCGTAAACCGACGATCAATTAGAAAGAGTGATTCAAATTTTCGAAGACATGTTGCGGTGTTGTGTTCTTGAGTTTCAAGGTAGTTGGGAAAGGTACTTACCATTAGTTGAATTCGCCTGCAAAAATAGTTTTCAGTCAAGTGTGAAGATGGCACCCTATGAGGCTTTGTATGGGTGTAAGTGCAGATTGCCTTTATATTGGATCGAGCGAAGAGAGAATCAGATTCATGGGGTTGACTTAGTCAGGAAGACTGAAGAAAAGGTTAAAGTGATTCGTGATTGCATAAAGGCCGCATCGGATAGATAAAAATCCTACGCAAACTTGAAATGGAAAGAGATCAAATTTCAAGTTGGTGATCGAGTGTTTTTGAAAGTATCCCCATGGGGAAATTTTCTCAGATTTAGTAGAAGAGGCAAGTTGAGTCCTCATTTCATAGGACCTTATGAGGTTACCAAAAGAGTAGGGCCAATTATCAATGGCTTTGCCACTAGAATTGGAAAAGATTCACGACGTGTTTCATGTGTCCATGATACATCGATATAGATCAGACCCTTTGCATGTGATTGCGCCAACAGAGGTTGAGATTCCTCCGGACATGATTTATGGCGAAAAGTCGGTCAAGATTTTGGCTCGGGAAGTCAAACAGTTAAGGAATAAGAGTATAGCACTCGTGAAAGTTTTATGGCATAGACATGGAGTCAAAGAAGCCACATGGGAACCCGAGGAGACTATGAGAGATCAATACCTAAACTTATTCACCGGTAAGATTTTCGGGGACGAAAATCCCTAAGGGGGAGAAATGTAACAACCTGATTTTGGGCTTATTCGAAATAATGGTTTTGAGACCAAAAATTTGAAGCCAAGAATTTTATTAATTTTTTTGAAGTTATAACATGATTATAAGGGTGTACAAAAAAAATAGTGAAGTAATTTTAGCGTTTAAGGGCTTAATTTCGAAAAAGAACTAAATCGTATAAAGTGCAAAAGTCCTATTTTAATAGCTAAATGTGCCAAATAGCTAGAGAACCTAAATTGGGGGTCTTTAAAAGAAAATTAGACCCTAAGATAGTGCATGGCAGGCCATAGGAGACAATTTGGTCAAAAAGTCCAAGTTTGGTGGGTTTGGTGGCTAATTTGACTAAAATAGAAATAAAATAAGAAAAAGATTATATCAAATTCTCTCTTCTTCACTACCATCTATTTTTTTAGTCATTTTTAAGGGTTTTGAGCATCAAAATTTTTAACAACTTGTTCCTTTTGCAAGTAAGTGATTTACATACTTTTTGTTGATGATTTTTACATTTTTTGACCCCTTGAAGCATAAGCTTTCTATTAAGGGGACTATTTTCCAAAATGGATGGGAGTTTAGGGTTTTACCATGAAAGCATATGTTTAGTTTTCTAAAATTTTATAGAAGAATATGAGTATTAGATGTGTAATAAACAACTTTTGTGAAGGGATATCTCATGAAAACCTTAATAGGGACTATTTTGCATAAGTTGAAAATTTGATGATAAATGTGTAAGATAGTAGAAATTTTGGATTTTCTATAAGAGAAAAAGGGGTTCGGCTAGCCTTTTCATATGAGGAAAGTCGATAAGAATCGATTTTCGAACCTAGGGGTAAAATGGTTATTTTGCAAAAGTCTAAGGGCAAAATGGTCATTTTGCCCAAGTATAGATTATTGAGTGCCTCGATCGATAAAGTGATTAAATTTGCAAATTTTTGTTATTATAGATCAAGAAATTCAAACTCCGGACTTAGACTGGTGGAAGGCCAAGCAAATTGATTAGGCCGACTAGACACCATATTTTGTAACCGAGGTAAGTTGTTTGCAAATAATATAACTACATTGTCATTATATGTGATGAGTTAATTTAGCATGAATTACTTGATTTTGTAAATGAGAATGCATGATGATAATTTAGATAGTAGAATTCTCTTTTGAACTATAAGAAATAAATCGGATATTCATGCCATGATGTATGGGTTATTGTGAGCTAGTGTAAGACATGTCTGGGACATGCATCAGTCACATTACG
The DNA here is from genome assembly GCF_007990345.1 of Gossypium hirsutum. Classification (NCBI taxonomy): domain Eukaryota; kingdom Viridiplantae; phylum Streptophyta; class Magnoliopsida; order Malvales; family Malvaceae; genus Gossypium; species Gossypium hirsutum. The sequence continues at coordinate 76,347,724 of NC_053433.1, forward strand.
AGAGCTAGTGTAAGACCATGTCTGGGACATGCATGTTGATGAATGGTATAGTTGCTGCTACATGTTTGCATACTTCTTACTAAGCTTTATGCTTACTCCCTCTCTTCTCCATTTTCTTATAGTGTCGCCTAAATAACTCGAGGATCAACAGACGTCGGAGGCCACGATCACACTACCATTCGAAGCACTCGGTATAGTTAGATTTCTTATTTTTGTGTATGACATGTATAGGGCTAAAAGTTAATGTTTTGTGTCATTGAGAAATAGCCAAATGTGTTGGCTTGGGATAAATACATTTATTTGTATAAGGCCTTGGATAATGGTCAATGCTCATTTTGATATTTATATAGAAGATATTATTTTCATGGATAAGTAAAACGCACAAATAAAATGTTGTCCATCATGGTTATTTTGGCTATGTAATGTGCCCTTGTTTTGGTATAGATTGATTTTATGCAGGTTATGTAAAAAAGGATGGCAAAGAGGCTTGGTAAATAGCGTTATTTTGTCTACACGGGCGTGTGTCTCAGCCGTGTGTGACACACGATCTGCCACATGGGCTTGTGATCCGGCCGTGTGTCCCCTGCATGTCAAATTTGCAAGTCAGTATGCATGGTAGTAAACGTATGGGCAGAGACACGATAGTGTGTCTCAGCCGTATGCAAAGCACGGCCTAGCACACGGGCGTGTGCCTTGGCCGTGTGGTCCTTAAGAATTGCTGACTTCAGAAACATAATATCCAAGTTTTTGCACACGGGCAAAGACACGGGCATGTCATGGCCATGTGAAGGACACATGCCAGGGATATGTGCGTGTGCCTGGCCGTGTGAATACCCCTGTAGGTGTGAATTTAGAATTAATTCCACATGTGTGAGGGACACAGGTGTGTCCCTGTATTGCTTAGGCCATGTGAGTCACACGGGCCAACAGCACGACCATGTCAAATTGGTCACACGGGCGTGTTACCCCTCCCACACGGGCGTGTGCTCCTGTGGCTAGGAACATTTTTCAGGGTTCATGGTTAGATCTGAATCATTCCCAAATGGTTTTAAATGAACGTTTAGAGCTAGTAGGCCTTTATTATAAAGTTTTCGATTTAGAGTGGAAAAGTTTTAAATTTGACCAAATTTTGATGACTAAGAAACTTGTGAATGTTTGTGACTAAGTTAGGTAACACCTTGTGTTCTGTCCTGGCGTAGGGTATGAGTGTGGGGTGTTACATTTAGTGGTATCAGAGCTATGGTTTAGTCGGTTCTAGGACTAACCTAGCATGAGTATGAGTCTAACAAATACATGTCATAACTGTATATTGATAGTGTGACAACTCCTGTCGATTATAAATTGTATTTTCATATAGTAACTGGTCTTGTCTGTGTTGAGCAAAGACTTCCTGATTTTCAGTGATGTATTATTGTTTGAATGGTGATGTGTTTTAAGAAAATAAGGCAAGTGATAGCTTAAAGTATCTGATGTCATAAAAAGACCTGAGTTTGCTACAGTGCAAATGACTTGGGTATTAAAAGATGATGAGATAGTTATTGTATGATCCTTGTGTAAGAATATTTGAAATGTTAATGGGGTTAAAGCCGAGCATCAGGTTCTACCAGAGTTATCTCTACCAGTATTGAAATTAGAATGCAAATAGAGAAAGTTAATATGGATTTTCTTGTCTGGATTATTCCTGTCCTTGAAAGAGGAAAGTGATATGTAGCGTATTGTTAAATGTTTGACGAGATATGTAAATCATGCTGGTATGTACTGAATTTTCGCTAATCAGGTTCAAAGAATTTCGTGTATTTATGGATGTTGGACATCTTGAGATTCTAGTCTCCATTAATTGGATTGAGATCCGGGTTTCATATCATGATTTCTTGGGAAAGCCAGAGGGGGCTTTCAAATGAAAGGTAATTGAGAGTTGAATTGGCAAATAATCGGACTGTGTAGAATTATAAAGAGTATGAGGCCAAGATGAACTGGTTAGTTTCACTATTCGAATTCAAAAACGATTCAGGTATGAATGTATATGTAACATGATGGTATGGATCAGACTTTTGAATACATGAACTTTCTGATAGAGATTAAGTTGCAGTGAAAGTGTTGTAAAGCGAAAACCGCTCATGATTCTTGTTTGTGGAATTTAAAGAGATATGTAGTAAAAGTTCAGCCTTGAGTGAAAGTTCCTTCACATCGATTATAGGATTAAGGAATCCAAGTGAAAAACCAAAACCACTTTTCTGGTAAGATTTTCGGGGACGAAAATCCCTAAAGGGAGAGAAATGTAACAACCTGATTTAAGGCCTAGTCAGAATAGTGGTTTCGGGACCACAAAACCGACGTAAGAAAATTTATTTTTATTATATTTTTATGGTCTAAAATTTCATAGGATGATTTCGTGAAAATTTCGTTCGAAAATTTTGACGTTTGGACACTCAATTTACTCAAAAGGACTAAATCGTAAAAAGTACAAAAATTGAGTTCTACATGCTAAAGGTGTCCAATTGTTATGAAATTTTAAATTGGATGTCCTTATATGGTAATTAGACCATTGGTTAAGTTGGTGGACAAAAATGGACATGGTTAGGCATGTTTTTAAAGTTTTTCATTAAGGGCATTTTGGTCATTTAGTTATTAAAATGAATTAAAAACAAAATTAAAAGACAAATTTTGTCCATCTTCAAACTCTTGGCTGAAACTTGCATGGAAAAACCATGGCTAGGGTTTTTCAAGATTCCAAGCTCGATTGTAAGTCCGTTCTATCCCTGTTTTTAATGATTTTTACGTTTTTGCAATCCCCGTAACAAGATCTATCTATTTCTACCATTAATTTGAGCTAGTGTTCATGTTTAAAAATTTAACCATGTGTGAAATGCATGCATTTTGATGTATAATGGTATAAAATGAGTGTTGGGTGTTAAATAAACGACTTTTACTAAGCGATTTTCGACAAAAACGTCCAAAAGGACTGTTTTGTAAAAGTTATAAAAATGGTATAAAAGAGTGTTATGATGAGAATTGTAGTTCGCTGAAGTTATGAAAATGGTTCGGCTAGGCTTATAGAATGGGTAAATTAAATAAAAATAATTTTATGAGCCTAAGGGAAAAAGTGTAATTTTGACAAAGTTTAGGGGCAAAAATGTAATTTTTCCAAAATATGATTTTGAGTCAATTTGAATAACGTGAGTCCTAAATAGGCTATATTTGAAATGACAGATCAAGGAAATCAAGATTCGGGCTTAAATCAGGAAAATACAAGTTTTGGACTAAAATGGTAATTTTTTCATTTCCGTATTCGAGGTAAGTTCACGTGATTTACTAAGCATATTATTCATAAGTTTGCCAGGTACCTACTCGAAACCTATGAGCATGTGTTTGCCATGTGAAATGAAATGGACTTGTGATAAGAGTGCTAATGAATAAGTGATATTTATGAGAATAATTTATATGACAAATTTGTGATGGTTATCATGATGTTGCACTAAGACAGATTAGTACAATACCAGCAGTCTGACTTTGAAAATCAACCACAAATAGTGGAAATTGAGTTAGAGTCTGAGTAAAATATGAAATTAAATATTATTGAGTTTAGTTTCAGATAAAGGAAACAGTGTAAGCAAAGGAATCTCATATGAGGAGATATTTGAATTTTTGTGAAACAGGGTTAGAGTGATCTCAAACTCCCCTGTCTTAATTTTGGAAAATCATTAAAAATTGTAAAAAAATTATTATGGTTTATAATTTATATTCTTAAAATCCTTAATGAGTCTATTTTCAAGGGAAACAGACAGAAGCATCATTTGAGTCTCGTAATATGAGATAATTAATTTATAGTGAAGAGAGGTTAGAACTGCCAGACAGCGAAATAGGGGTAAATTTAAAGAATAAACTGTACTTATTGGCTTTACAAAAAATTCTGAAGTCTTTATAATAAGAATATATATGAGCCTAGTTTTAGGGAAAATTAACAGTTCTCAATTTTAAGTCTCGTAGCTCCAGATACGAATAATTTAGTGACTTTGACTTAGGAAAATAGCTTGACTGGACTTTGAATAAATAGAAAGAATTTTAAAAATAGCATGTTATCACATTGCTTATTTTTCATGCGAGCTTACTAAGCGTAAAGCTTACTCCCTCCTTTCCATTTCCTTAGCATTTTTAGGTTGGCTCGGGGTTGGAGATCGTTGGAGGCAGCATCACACTATCGAGACATCTTCGTTGGAATATTAATATATTTATTCTATCGATTCCAAGTGAGTGGCATGTATAGGGACTTAGTTTTATGATAGATGTTGTTATGAGTAGCCAAATGTATTGTCTTATAATGGTTCGTTGTATATAGCCATGAGATGTGGCTTATAATGATTATGGCTTGTAAGCCTATTTATCCATGTTAAGCTCTAATATTTGTGATGTGGATATGCTTGCTGAAAATGCATGTTGGTGTATAACATGTGTGTATGATGAATGCTTCATGACCAATCGAACTAGTCATTGCTATGAGAAAATGCATGACATAGAAAAGAAAAAGATGATGATGTTGATTGAACTTGAATGCTCAAGGTCTAATGACACAAGTGATAAGTGAATAATTCTAGATTATTAGTAAAGGTGGTGCAATAGTAAGGTTAATAGTCATGGAAATTTGCATCTAGACTTAATATTACACGAGCAAGCGAAATACGTGAATAATGACATGTTAATGTTAAGAATATATCTTAATGAAGAGATTAAATCATTAAAATGATGCCATGATATGTGTCCTTAATATATGTAATCAATTGTGGAAATTAATGGTAACACAAAGGCTTGGAAAATAGCCTAAGTGTTAGTCACACAAGCAGAGACATGGCCATATGTCTTAGTCGTGTGGAGGGCACAGCCTAGCACATAGGCGTGTGGCTTAGCCGTGTGGTTCATTTTGGTGATGACATCATAGTCAGAGAGTTACACGGCCTGAGAACATGGGCGTGTTGAAGACACACGGGCGTGTCCCTGTGTCCACACGGGCATGCCCCTGTGTCCACACGGGCGTGTCCCTGTGTCCACATGGGCGTATGGCTTCGTTTCATGGAAAAAAATTCATAAATTTTCCTGAACCTTCCAAAGTTCTTGATTTAGTTCCTAATCACTTTCATAGCACGCTTAATGCCTCGTAGGCCCAAATAAAGGACTTTAAGATACAAAAATTGAAAAGTTTTAAATTTGAATGAAATTCTGTGGCCCAGTTTGCATGATTGTTTGTGTTTAAGTCTGGTAATGCCTCGTATCCTGTCCTGGTGTTAGACACGGGTAGGGGGTGTTACATTGATATTTATTTAGAAGATATTATTTTCATGGATGAGTAAAATGCACAAATAAAATCTTATCCATTGTGGTTAGTTTGGCTATGTGATGTGCCCTTGTTTTGGTATATATTGATTTTATGCAGGTTATGTAAATAAGGGTGGCAAAGAGGCTTGGTAAATATTCTTATTTTGTCCATATGGACAGACACACAGGCATGTTTCTAGGCCGTGTGTGACACATGGTCTGCCACATGGGCTTGTGATCTGGCCGTGTATCCCCTACAAGTCAAATTTGTAAGTCAATATGCATGGTAGTAAATGCATAGGTAGAGACACAGCTAGGACAAGGGCTTTTGCACACGGGCTAGGACATGAGCGTGTCATGGCCATGTGAAGGACATGGGCCAGGGACACGGGCGTGTGCCAGGTCGTGTAAAAACCCCTGTAGGTGTGAATTTAGAATTAATTCCACACATGTGAGGGACATGGGCGTGTCCCTGTATTGCTTAGGCTGTGTGAGTCTCACAGGCCAACAACACGACCATGTCAAATTCGGGGCATGTTGCCCCTCCCACACAGGCATGTGCCCCTGTGGCTAGTAACATTTTTCAGGGTTCGTGGTAAGACCCGAATCATTGCCGAATGGTTTTAAATGAATGTTTAGAGCCTAGTAGGCCTTTATTATGGAGTTTTCAATTTAGAGTGGAAAATTTTTAAATTTGACCAAATTTTGATGACTAAGAAACTTGCGAATGTATGTGATCGACTTAGGTAACCCTTCTTGTTCTTTCCCGGCATAGGGTACGGGTGTGGGGTGTCACACCTATTTTCTTTGGTATTAGTCTAATATCCGTCGTGCCACTCCATCTTCTTATGCTTACCTTTTCCTTGAATCTGTTGTTTCGACTTGCACTGGTTAGAGAAAATACATCCTTTAATTCAGGGTAGTTAGGTTGAAGGATAGATATTTCATTGCAATGCTCTCCTAACTTCCTCCTATTTTCCTCACTTTGTTGATGATCACATTTAAAAATTTCTATTTCACCATTGATATTCATGGTTAGTTCATTTTTCTCTAGATCAATGGTGGACTTTGATGTAGCAAGAAAAGGTCTACCTAAGAGAATGTGTAATATCCTGAATTAGGGCTTAATCGGAATAGTGGTTTCGTGACCACAGAAATCTTATGCGGATTTGAAACGAAAGGAAATGGAGTTTCAAGTTGGTGATAAGGTATTTTCAAAAGTGTCTCTATGGAAGAAAGTCCTTAGATTTAGACGAAAGGGCAAGTTAAGTCCGCGTTTTATTGGACCGTATGAAATAATTGAAAAAGTTGAATCGGTAGCATATCGGCTAGCGTTACCACCTGAATTAGAGAAGATTCATGATGTGTTTCATGTATCTATGTTACGTCGGTATCGTTCGGATCCTTCACATATAATTTCACCGACAGAAATTGAACTACGACCGGATATGACTTATGAAGAAGAATCGATTAAAGATTTTAGCTCGAGAAGTCAAACAACTAAGAAATAAAAGTGTTGCACTTGTGAAAGTGTTGTGGCAAAAGCATGGGGTAGAAGAGACTGCATGGAAACCTGAAGAAACTATGAGAAACCAATACCCACACCTGTTTACCGGTAAGATTTTCGAGGATGAAAATCCTTAAAAGGGGGGGAGAGTTGTAATATCCTGAATTAGGGCTTAATCAGAATAGTGGTTTCGTGACCACAAATCCAAGATAGAAATAATTATTTTATAATTATTTTGATGATTATGATATGATTGCATGATTGTGTGAAAATTTCGTGATGAAATTCTATGCCTAAAGTGCTTAAATTGAAAGTAGGGACTAAATTGAATAAGTTGCAAAATTTACATTTAGGAAGTTTTTAGTATGAAATTGCATTGAAATATTAATTAGGAGGTCTTAAATAGCAATTTTACCAATTTTAAGTTCATGGACAAAATTAGGACATGGAAGGAATTTTGAAAGTTTAGTAAGGAGGGGCATTTTGGTCATTTGGATATTAAATGAAATAAAATGGGAAAAATAACACAAAATTGGTCATCATCCTCCTTAGTTGCTGCCAAATTCTCCCTCTCTCCATAGCTAGGGTTTCTTCAACTTTCAAGCTCCATAGTAAGTGATTCCAAGCCCCGTTTTTAATGTTCTTTACGTTTTTGGAATCCCGGAAGCTCGATTAAGCTTATGCTAGTAATAATTCAACCTAGGGTTTATATTTGGAAAAATACCCATAGGTGAAATTTATGTATTTTGATGTTTTATGATAAAATATGGGGTTTTAAACTATGTTAGACAACTTGTGCTACTCGGTTTTGAGTGAACGGGTAAAAAGGCTTAATCGGTAAAAAATACCTAATAGTCACAAGTATATGTTAGAGTGAGAATTTGATGTTGCCATAGAAGAGAAAAGTGATCAGCATGTTATAAAACATAAGAATAAGGAATAAAGTTTAATTCCCGAGCCTAGGGGCAAAAGTGTAATTATGCAAAAGTTTAGGGGCAAAAGTGTAATTTTTTCAAAGTTCGTATTAAATGCTGTTTTGATGAATGTATGTATTAAATAAGATTAATTTGGTATTATAGATCAAGAGAAACGAGATTCAAGTCGCGATCGAGGAAAAGAAAAGATTGTGGACTAAATTACAAAATCTTTATATTTTGGTACCAAGGTAAGTTCATGTGTAAATAATGTAGCATAATTGTTATTTTTAAGTTATTGATGTTAATTATATGATATGCTGATTTTTAATCGTGAAATATTATGCTTTGTGGTTAATGTTGAGTAATATGCAAATTATGTTTACTACTTGATAAATATGAATTGTTACCGAGTATCGGTTCCGATATTCCATGGAAGACGGTAAATGTGAGATCGAGGGAAAAAGCCCGTTTGAACCTTAGGAATAGATTAGGATACAAGTGACATGTCACTAGGATGGTTGAGCATCTGAGCTCGTTGAGTTGAGTCCGAGTTCACTTATGGATGCAAATGTCCGAACTCGTTGAGTTGAGTCCTAGTTCATTTATGGATGCGAATGCCCGAGCTCGTTGAGTTGAGTCCGAGTTCACTTAGGGGCGGGTTACATGATTTCTTGATTACATATGTGGCACTTATGTGCAAATTATCCATGTATCCGAGTTATATTCTGATGTGTTCAACGGGTGAAATTTCTAGTTTAATGGAAGAGCACTTAAGATATAAGTGACGTTTTGGGTAAGTGTTGTGAAATGGACACTTTGTACAGGTATGTTCTTAACCCTCAGGTTGGAAATAGATACATCAACGATAAGATCGTAAGATGATGAATGATATTTAGAAATGTAATAAATGTTTTGGTGATACCAGGTTAAGGTTGTTTGGTATGATTGTATTGTTATGTTACTTGTTATTTGCATATGAACTTACTAAGCATTTATGCTTACTCTTTCCTTTTCATTCACTGTAGTCTTGAACAAGCCGGCTCAAGAACTGGGACAGGTCGAAAGTTCGATCACACTATCCAAAGGACTTTTATCTTGGTAAATGGCTTGTACAACTACTTAAGTATGGCATGTATAGCAATATACCTATTTTGTGTAAATAATTTTATGATATGGCCATGTTTGGTTGAGAAAATGTTTGATATTGACAAGTCATGGTGATGGCTAATTTAGATTATGTTTGATATCATGGAAGTTTAATAGGTTATCTAGTTCATAAAAAAAATTCATGGAAAGATGAAACTTGCCTTAAAACAGAATATTGCTGCAGCAATGACATGAATTTGAAAAATCACTAAAAATAGTATAAATGGAATTAAATGATGAGTAAGTTATGAAATTGAAGCTTAATGAGTATATTTTCATGTGGATTGAACAAAATAGGCATATAAATTATATTTTATGAGATATTTAAACTTTTGTGAAACAGGCCCAGAGTGATTTCTGGATCCCCTATTCTGACTTTAAAAATTTATAATAAATTTTAAAAAAATAATTAGAAGTTTTTCTTTATATGTACAGATTCATTATTTAGTCTAGTTTTAATAGAAACAAACCTCATAGTCATTTAAATTCTTTATAGAGAGATATCTAATTCGTAATACACAGAGGTCAGAGCAGTCAAACCCTGAAATAGGGGAGACTTTAATTAATAAAATGTACTAATTGGCCCAACAAAAAATTATTTAAAAAATTTAGTAAATATATATATGAGTCTAGATTCAGTGAAAATTTACGGATCTTGATTTCAAGTTTCTTAACTTGAGATATGATTTTTCTTGTAACTGTGACGCGGGTAGCTAGAAAGCTGTGAATGTAGAAACAAATGATTTGAAGTTCTTAATTTGATAAATTATGTTCGGTAACCCCTCAAGCTTGACTCCGGTGATGGTCTCGGGTGTGGGGGCGTTACAGAATGGGTATCTCTTGATTTCTTAAAAATCTAAGACTATAAAATCTACCAGAATGATAAAGCTCGTACCTTGACTAACACATCTTCCAATACTCTTTTCGGATGCACTGAGGATCTGTCAACCAACTGTAGTGTAGTTTGAGTGTTCTAAGGTCCTTTGCTCCTAAATCACATAGGGCTCTCTTGAAATGGATTTTCCCTATCTCTATAGGGATTGTAAAGCTTCCTGGGTCTTTTAGCTTTTTGGGAACCTACCTAGATATAATAGCACTACAGGAAGCGCTCATATTAACTTGTTCACCTACTTTAATTTTCCTCCGCCTAGACATGATTTATTTTAAAATTTGGCATACTTAGGGAGTTTTTCAATTAGTTCAATCAAAGGCAAGTTAACATTTAATGATTTAAACAAGTTCAAAAAGCTTAAAAACTTGTCTTCGTCCCATTTTTGTCTTTTTTCAAACCTTGAAAGGAATGGTACTTGTGTGATAGCAGGTTCCTTATTGGAGTCTTTCTCTGGCTCAACTATCAGTTCCATTTCCTCTTCTAGTTTTGGTTTTTTGTCAGCCTCTTAAGGTTCCTTTTGAAGATCTTAGACACTCTTTTTTGTCTCCACTCGTGTTAGAGTTTCTAGGCTACTCAAGACTTTGCCCAAACGGAGCACGATTGCTTTTAGATGCTCATTCCCTTCCTTTTGAGCATTATTTTCAGTATTGCCAGGAATGTCGATGTTAATTTGTCTTTTGATATCTCCCATAATACTCATCAATTGGCTCATCTGATCTTCTAGCTTAGGCAATATTTTTTCTAAGTTAGTGCACTTAGACTGCACTTGCTTCACATCTATCCTTATTGACTGCATTTCCCCTTCTATCTGATCTAAACATTGACCACATACAGTATGGTCATTTGGGTTAACCTGTCCTAGGGTTTTTGCAAATAAGAAGGTTGATAACTAGCATTTGTAACTTGATTCGAAGTATTAACTTTTCCTTGATTCCACCCACCTCAGATTTGGGTTATCTCTCCATCCCGTGTTATAAGTATTTGAATAAGGGTTTCCACCTTTATTCCCTATGTAATTCATGTCTTCGTTTGGATTTTTGATATAATGGAAGAGTGGTTTGTTCCCTCTATATATGGATGGTGCACTATTCGCGGACTCTATGCGGTTGATTTTGTCCACTAACTGCTGATATCTGTCATCCTCCTAGGCAGCCTTCACCGTAGATGGTCTTTGGTCATATGTATATTATTCAGTTGGCCATTGGCAAGAGTTCATCATCATATTTTCTATTAATTCATATGAATTCTCGTACGTTCGGTTCATTAAGGCTCCTCCTGCAGCTCTATCTAATTTCGACCTTACGTGTACATCCAACCCATTGTAGAATATTTTTAGTCATAACCACTTGGATGGTTCTTGATATGGACTGTAACACCCTTAATTCTAGGCTAAAAGTTTTAAGGGTTGTGGTTATGGTCAGTGAGTAAGTTGTGCTATTGTGTTTAGTTGCATGTTTAAGCGACAAAATGATCTTGCTGGTCTAGTGGTTGAGTGAGTGTTAGTGTACATCACGGTTCTGGGTTCGAGTCATTGTGTGAGTGTTTTGGAAAAGTATTTTAGATTTGTTTTATTTTGTTAAATAATAGTTTTGTTTAAGTTAATATATATATGTCCATTTATTTATATTTTATTATTAAGATTATTATTTTATTATTTTATCTCTTTTTTGCTAGATTTTTTTTCCTTTTTGTTATTCCCCTTTGTCTTGGTTTTCTTTCTTTTTTGCCCTTGCTTCATTTTTATTGAAAACGATTTTGCTAGTGGATTTCGAAGAATTTCGCTCCTTCAGTGTTGAATTAGGTGTGGGTTCTGTATCCTTTCTTATTTATTTGTGAATTCTTGATTTGACTTTGTGAGAGTCGACAATTTATGTATGTGTTCACAAAGATGTTGTACAACTATTTTTATGCATAGAACTTGTTTTATTTGGTATAGTTTCAAGTTATCGAGGGATGAGAAGTGCTATGAGGTAAAGCACATTTTTAGGGGCTATTTTAGGGTGGTTTCGTGACCACATGGGTGGCCACACAGGCATGTGCCCCCACATGAGCAATCTACACGGCTGTGCACTTAGGAATTAGGGTTTTTGGGTAAATTTTGGTTCCATAAGGCCTAGCCATATGACCGTGTGGCCGTTTTGGGGATTTTTATCAATTTTCACACTGCCGTGTCTCTTGAGCATATGGGCATATATGTTTTGGAATTAGGGATTTAGTTTTTTAGTGCCACATGGCCTTGCCACACGCCGGTGTGGCTAATTTGGGGATTTAGGAATTCTACACGGCGTGTGTTTTGGACACACGGTCGTGTCTGGTAGGCACATGGACGTGTGAAACCCTTACATGATCGCGTCTTCCCTGTACTCTTTTTAGTAGAAATAGACAGTGAGTTACATGGCCTGTTCCCACGGCCATGTCTCAATTTCAGAAGGGCATGTGCCTCTCTTTACATGGGCATATGCCTCAGCCACACGGTTGTGTGCCCTTCTTCACATGGGCATTTCCACACAGCCTAGGCATTTCCACATGGCCAAAGCATACGGGCGTGTGATTTTAAGTCACTTACTTTGGTTCTATGTATATTTTTTATCTAAGAATGTACCTATGTTTTTCAACCATTGCTAATCTTTAGTAAGGGTGGCTAAGAATTCTGATTTGGGCTTTGGCTCATGTGTTATTTGTAACTGTTGTGGGAGAGGTTTGATTCTGAATTCGATCTGTTAGGCGTGTGTGCATATTTGCTTCTGTCTGATTGTCTGTTGATGTGTTCATTAATTCTGTGGGATTGAATGCATACATGCACTTGCATAAAGTATTTTGGGTTGGGTTGTGAAGAGAAGGAAGACTATTTCTGATCTGATTTGGTAGTTTAACTTCAAGCTTATTCGTACAGCAGTTTACCACATTATACCGCACATACGTCAGCTTTGTTGCGTACCATTATCTGATTTGGCAATTTAAACTGCAACATGTCTGTACAACGAATTACCGCATTGCATTGTACTACATATACTCCAGCCCTACTGCATATTAATATCTGAGTGGCTTAGTCCACATACATGGTGTGTAGGGTTGGATGGGCCTTTCGAGGTCCTATGTTGTGTGTTTTGGTTGGATGAGCTTAATTAGCTCTTATGAGGTGTGGTCGGGGGACGGAGAGGTGTGTTGGATGGATGGGTGGGTTTTATTACTTGACTGCATTTCATATGCATTTGGTAGAGATTTTTGGGTACAAAACTATCTGATTGTATTTTGTCTTACTGTGTGTGACTTGGTGTGCTTGAGTTGTTACATTCTGTTGGGACGATGGTTCCAAGTTTACTTTCTGACTCTGTGAGTATCTGTAAGTCTGTTGTGCTATTGAATTGAATTCTGTCATTCTTTTTTTAGTCTCAATTTGAAATCACACTGAGATCATGTAGCTCACCCCCCTAGTGTTTCCCCTTGCAGGTACGTTTCTAAAACTTTGACGCTGAACTCGGTATGCGGAAGACTCGGACAGTCTCAGTTGAAAATAAAATATCAATTCTTCTTTTCAGTTTTCATTTCGATATACTATTTGAAATTTTAAGGTTTTATTGAAACTATGGTACAAGTTCTATTTTTTATTTTTCTCGTAAATCTAATTTTATTCGTAAATTAAACTTAATTATAACACTTATGTTTGAAATCTAAAAGATTAAATGTTCTTGGCTGTAAAAAGAAAAATATGTCGGTAATGGGATTTGAGATAACTTGTTTTGTAAAATATTCCTACGATCAGTTCGGTGATCAATGTAACCTCTGAGATTCGGTCTAAACTTCTAGGCTGGGTTCTGGGGCCTTACATTTAGTGTTATCAGAGCCAGGTTTGCAAAAGTTCAGCTGTGTTTTTAAGATTCGTGTGTGCGCGGGATTTTTTTTAAATGGGTTTGATAAATTGTACTACAGTGTTTTGAAATGGTTTATGTTTTGGAATAAGTTTCTATAAGAGTAAGAGGTCCGAGACTCCGATACTGGTCCGTGCAAAATTTGGGAAAAAGTAAGATTAGTTCTATAAGCTTATTAGACATTTATACTTATGTTCGATTTTAGATACAATACCTATATGAATTTTGAAAGTAAGCAAGATGGCGAGGGTCAATCTACAGAAATTCTCAAGGAGTCATCTGCTTCACTGAGACGTGTGCTTGTTCGAGAGTTGGAAGTCAATAGGATTCTGTTAGCTTTAGGTAGCGACAACCCAGAGCTCGGTACTGAGGCATTGTCTCGGGTAGTGAGGGAAGTGGTTGAGCAAGTGCTCAAGGCTAGGTGGGACAGGCATGGAGAGTTTGTACAAAGTAGGTGTGTAGAATATGGGAAGAAGAGAGATCGTATTCCTTTGAGGTTGGAGCCTCAGTCTGCGAAGCATGTTAGAAAGTATTTGAGTGGCAATAAAGGTTTGGTGGAGGGTGTTAGTAATGGTGCGAGTGGTCCATTTTGTGGGCACTGTAAGAAGTGCCACCCGGGCAATTGCTAGAAAAAGGTGAGAGCATGTTTTTGATGCGGGTCCACAAAGCATCGGATCTAGGAGTGTCCTCAATGACTTTGAGACAGGTATAGTTGTGAATGTTTTGATGTTTAGATTAGAACATAGTAATGGTGTGTGATAGGACACAAATGTGTATCTGCTTTAGTGGTTAAGTGTTCTGGTGTGTGTATAAGGTCCTAAGTTTGATATGGTACTATTCGGGGTAGAGTGCACAACGGGAGCTTGGTGGTATAGCTTATTTTAGATCACTGTTCTGTTAGTTGGAAATTTAGGGGACGAAATTTTTTTAAGGTGGGGTAAGTTGTAACAGCCCGAATTCTAGCCTGGAAGTTTTAAGGGTTGTGGTTATGGCCAGTGAGTAGGTTGTGCTATTGTTTTTAGTTGCGTGTTTAAGTGTCAGAATGGGCCTGTTGGTCTAGTGGTTGAGTGAGTGTCAATGTACATCAAGGTTCTGGGTTTTAGCCCTTGTGTCAGCATTTTGGAAAAGTATTTTAGATTTGTTTTATTTTTTTAAATAGTAGTTTTGTTTAAGTTCAAAAAAAAAATATGTCCATTTATTTATATTTTATTATTAAGATTATTTTTTTATTTTTTTCTCTTCTTTGCTAGATTTTTTTTTCTTTTTGTTATCTCCCTCTATCTTGGTTTTCTTTCTTTTTTCACTTTCTTCATTTTTATTGAAAACGGTTTTGCTAGCAAATTTCGAAGAATTTCAGTCATTCGGCATTGAATCAGGTGTGAAAGTAAAAAATTTACATGTGTGTTCACAAATCAGTTGGTTATGATGTTGTCGCAAATTCAAATCCTTTTGAGTCATTAAATACTTCAAACTCTTATGGTTGGTAAAGATGTGGCACTTCACACCAAATAAATGGTGTCGCCAAGTCTTTAAAGCAAACATAATGGCAGTCAATTCCAAGTCGTGCGTTGGATAATTCTTTTCGTGCAGTTTCAACTATCTCGAGGCATAAGCTATCACTTTGCCCTCTTGCATCAACACATATCCATGTCCGTTCAATGAAGCGTGCTGAAAATCATAAACTCTTTTCCCAACTCAGGTTGTACTAATACTGGTGCCTAAGTTAACAATTCAACTATTCAAAACTCTTTTGGCATTTCTCCGACCACTCGAACTTAACATTTTTCTGTAACAATTTCGTCACAGGTGTAGAAATCATCGAGAATCCCTTAAAAAATGTCGATTATACCCGACTAAGCCCAAAAAAATTTTAACCTCGGATACATTTCTTGGCGGTTTCCAATCAATAATTGCTGAAATCTTACTCGAATCAACTTTTATACCTTCCACTTAGACAATATGCCCCCAAAACCCAACTTTTCGGAGCTAAAAGTCACTTTTGCTAAATTTAGCAAACAATTTCTTATCTCTCAAAATCTGCAATACAATTCTTAAATGTTCTACATGCTCAGACTCATCTCTGGAATAAATCAAAATGTCATCAATGAACAAAACTAAAAACTTGTCTAAATACGGTCGGAAGATTCGATTCATCAAATCCCTAAAAACAGTAGAAGCATTAGTTAATCCAAAAGGCATAACAAGAAATTCATAATGTCTATACCTCGTTCTAAACGTGGTTTTTGGCACATTCGAGTCTTTAACTCTCAGCTGATAATAGCTGGATCTCAAATCTATCTTCGAGAATACTATTTCCCCTTTCAACTGGTCAAACTAATCATCAATCCTCGATAAAGGATACTTGTTTTTTATTGTAACCTTGTTGAGTTGACAATAATCGATACAAAATCTCATGGATCCATCTTTCTTTTTGACGAATAATACTGGTGCACCCCAGGGAGAAAAACTCAGTCTCACAAATCCTTTGTTCATCAACTCTTGTAACTGAGACTTTAATTCTTTCAACTCGGTTGGAGCCATTCTATATAGAGCTATCAATATCGGCGCAGTCCCCAGTACCAAATCAATAGCAAACTCCACCTTTCTGACCGGTGGTAACCCTGATAAATCTTCTGGAAGCACATCCAGATATTCACAAACTACTGGCATAGATTCGATCTTCAATTCAGATGCCCTAGTATTTAGTACATACGCTAGAAATGCTTTACAACCCTTTCTTACATACCTCTGAGCCGACATCGACGAAATCACAATAGACAATTCACCCAACTCATCCGACTCAGCCCAAAGAGTTTCATTGTTTTGTCATTTCAATTCTATAACCTTTTGTCTACAATTCACTATGACATCATGCAGAGTCAACCAATCCATTCCAAGTATCACATCAAACTCATCAAATGGAAAAAGCATTAAGTCAACCGAAAAATAGTGACCCCGAATCATTAAAGGAAAACTCTTGCAAACTTTATCAACTACAACATGTTTGCCTAAGGGATCCGACACCTTAATCACAAACTCAGTAGACTCAATAGGAAAATTCTTATTAGATACCAAATTTATGCAAATATAAGAATGAGTCGATCCAGGATCAATTAATGCAACTACGTTAGTATCATAAAGAGAAAATGTACCAGTGATCACGTCAGGGGAGGATGCATCCTTGCAAGCACGAATAGCATAAACTCTCGTAGGTGCTCTAGCTTTTGATCTTACAGTTGAGTCTTTGGATATTCCTCTGCTACTGGTCCCATTTCCCGTATTTCTCACTGGCCTCCCTCTAGCAGTAGTGTTACTCGATCTTGCATTCTAAAATTTATCTTTCTCAGCCATTTCAAGGAAGTCTTGGATAAAGTTATCTTAGGAGCCACATTTGAAGCAAGCTCAGTTATTCATCCTACATTCACCGGGATGTCGTCTACTACAGTGGTGGCATTCAGGCTTATTAGACCTAGCATTACCTACGCTCGCTATAGATGTAGTTTGGGCCTTAGATCTCGAATAATGCTTCCCACGATCTCTGTTGGGATACTCAGCAGAAACATTGGAGCGAGCATACAAATCTCTCAATTTCTTTTATGAAAGTTGAAACAACTTATTCATCGACCTCTTTCTTGAATCTCTAGCCTCAAACTCAGCTTTTCTCTTTTCCTCACTCAACTCTTTAGCTTTGCAAGCTCGTTCGACTAGCACAACAAATTCTTTCAACTCTAAAATCCCAACTAACAGCCTGATGTCCTCGTTCAGCCCATCTTCAAATCTCTTACACATAATAGCCTCTGTTGAAACATATTCCCGAGCATACTTACTAAGTCTAACAAAATCTCGCTCATATTTAGTCACAGTCGTTCGACCTTGTTTCCATTCTAAGAACTCTTTGCGTTTTTTATCAATAAGCCATTGATTGATGTACTTCTTTCTGAATTCCTCTTGGAAGAAATCCGAAATAACTCTTTCCATCGGTACCACTGATATAAGAATGTTCCACCACTGATATGCTGTATCCCTCAGAGGTGATTTAGCACATTTCAAGCACTCCTCCATTATGCAAGAAAGCTCATCAAATTCCTGGATAGAGTTTTCAAGCTAGAATTCTGCTCTCTCAGAATCATCATCGACATTCGCTCTAAATTCTTCAACCCCTTGTTTCCAAATCTTGTCAACCAGATGCTTATTCAGTCTTATCAATTCCACACCTTGGGGAGCTATGGGACTCGGTTGAGAGTTAGGTGGGGGTGGAGGATGTTGGGTAGCTGGATTTGTCCGAACAAACTCGGCAAACCACTCATTCATCCTTTGGAAGAAGGCTTATCTAGCCTCTCCTCCTTGACTAATCGTCACTGGTCTACTTTTAAGATGGCGCGGTCCCTTGAGCGGGAGTCAGCACATTACACGTCATCAGCCACTTCTCGATCAGGATCCATTTACTATATGAAAACACAGTTTAATTTGTCGGGAGTCGTCACACTATTAAAATTTATATGTGACATGTATAGCTAGGCTCTTACACATGCTATGTTAGTCCGAGAATCGACTAAAACATAGCTCTAATACCGCTAAATGTTATAGCCCTTACCCGTATTCAATGCCGGAACATGGTTCGAGGCGTTACCGGACTTACCAACAAACAATCATACAATTTCGAGCCATAAATTTGCATCTAAATTAAAACAATTTGCAATTAATCATAAAGTCCCTAATACGAGCCTACGAGGCCTTAAACATGATTTGGGAGTGGTCTAAAACTAAACTGAACACTTAGAAACTTTTTGCTATGAATAGGAGTCACACCCCTGTGTGGTCACACACGGCCATGTCCCGACCCCGTGTAACTTTTTGACTTGTAACTCATGAACAAAATTATGTCACACGGCTAAGTCACATGCCCAAGTTCTAGGCTATGTGGGTAATTAAATTTTCATTAAATAGGTGCAGACTTCACACGCCTGGGACACACGCTCGTGGCTGAGGCCGTGTCCCTCACACGGCTGGGACATACACCCTTATGCTCAATTTTGAGCATTATGTTTCTCAAAATTAGGGTACAAGGGACACAGGGCTAAAACACATGTCCATGTGACACACGGCCTAGACACACGTCCGTATGTCTACCCGTGTGGACAAAATAAAGGCTATTTACCAAGCCATTTGCCACCCTTATTCACACTTACACATACACCAATTCAATGGCACAATACATAATATACTTAGGCTTACAACCATGTTAGCCAAAAAAGCTAATTTACATGGCTAAATATCAAATCAAGCCTTTGACAAATTACAAGTCAATACATTGGCTAAAATCATAATGACACATATAACAAAATGACCAAGTCCCTATACATGCTATACTTCCAAAATACTAAGATCATCAATACCTAAAACTGAGAGTTTGATAGTGTGATTCGAATCTCCGGCGATCTCTGATCCGAGTTAGCTTGGTGACACTATAAAAACATGGATATTACATTCAAATAATATAACATAACTAAATGTAAATTTGCCATAGTCTCATGATCATAATTCATTCCATCACAACTTACCTCATTTTCATCATTTCAAACATTTAATAAACATGAGCTTTACGTACATACCTGAACCATCTCGAAATGAACTTACACACATTTTCATCTTTGACATTCCTATGAACTACTCAGAATAATAATATTGGATACTCGGGGAAATTTTTGCACACTAAGTGCCACATATGTAACAAAAGCTACCCAAGTCTCATACCACATAGTCGCTCGCTCTTGAGCTATCAACGGGTCTGCTCACACAAGCTGTCAGTCAAGACGTAGCTACATGGTGCTGCTCACACAAGCTGTCAAGTATCCAAAACATATGTCGGTTACTCAGCCACCGGTAGGACGCACAAGACCAGCACCCGGATCACATAATCACATAACACATAATGACCCTAGTGACATGTCACTTGTATCCTAATCTATTCCTAAGGTTCAACGGGACTTCTCATTTGCCGATTCGTCGCCGAACTCGTTCGTAAAATTATACTCATTCTCACAATCAAACATACAAATTCATGCAATATTAAAGCATTTAAGTACAATTATTCTAAAGCTTATTTTTAACATACGGACATACCTTGGTATTCCCTTACTATGTGTCATACACTAAAACCAAAAAGAGAAATGAAAGTTAGCACAAGCTATAATCTAAAATTTCCTAATTATTCTATTAAAATGCAAAAAATAAAAGTAAACAAGTAACGTTGCCTTTCTGACAACGGCGCTAACAACTTGACCACCTCCAAACGTACCAACATCTAGAATAGAAATCTTGCAAAACATTTGTTAAGAGGAAGTATTCACAAGTATACAGGTTAGGTTGTAATATAGTTACAATGGAGTAGGTGAGTACTCTGAGGATTGTACCCAAGGGAGGCGAGCACTAAGTTAACTTCAACCTAAGCAGAAATAGGTCTAATTAGTACTTTAGATAGATTATATTATAATGAAATATAAATAAATGTTTTTGAGATTTTTTATAATAATAATAATAAAAGAACATAAATAAATAGTGGGATATCAAGTAGTAGAATTTATCAAATCTGAGTAAGGGTGATTAGCTCGCTTTAGTAATCATGATCAAATGTCGTATAGACTTTTTGTTCAATCAATAGTCAATACCTTAACAGGATCTTATGATCTTCCACTAGAATAACGAGTTGGCAAGAACTATTTATCTTTTGACCTCACAGTCCAGACCGGTTTAAGGTTAAGGTGTTCAGGAATAGGCCATACCAATTTTGGGTTAATTCTCACATTGATGACTTCCTAGGGCCGTCAAGCCTAGGGTTTAAGTTCTTCCTCTCCCAAATAGCTGATCTGCTAAGAAAACCCTACAAAAAAAATTAATTAATCATACCTCCACTCGCTAATCCCCATAAAAGGATTTGTTTCTCATAAAGAACATAAACTTGATATATAAAATAGACATGAATAACAATTAAAGAATATAAAGTTTAGAAAAAGCCTGATTTGTATTGAATAGAATGTTGAATCCTCACAGAGTTTGATCAAGTTCACAAATTTGATCTCTCTATAAAAGCAAAGAACAAAAATAAAAATAACCTAAAAGCCTAAGAAAAGGAAAAACTAAAATCTAAAACTATGAAGAAAATTATACAATATGAAAAGTTCTCCATATCATGTGTTAAATGAACCTATTTATAAAATTAGAGTGGCCGTCATCCTTAACCTTAAGTCAGCTACCATGCTCGTGCATAATGTTTGATTGTGCAGACCAAAACGCCCTTGTCTCGTAATTGTTTGTTGTACAAAGGCGATGTCACGACACACCAAGACCTATGTCGCGACATCAAAGGCAGTATGCTCATCTTCAGGGAATCTTCAGGGGTGTGTCTTGACACCCTTAGGCTATGTCACGAAATCGACGATAATTTTGAAATTCTGTTATTTTGCTCTCTATGTCGTGACATTCAACTCTTCGTGTTGTAACACAGCGACTAGAATTGAGTTAGCACACCCTATAATGGTTTCTAGCACACCTTGTAATGGTTTCCTGCACACTCACAAAGCATATTAGGTCACCTTTAGGCTTCATTTGACCCCTAAGTTAAATAAAAGTGTAACACCCCAAACCCAGCCTAGATGTTATAGCCGAATCTGGCGATGTCACATTGAAGTGTTTTTCGTAAAGTGTGATATCGTTGAAAACCCTTTTTCTAATTAATCTCTCTGTGTGATCTTAATGATGATTCTGGGATGTTGTTCATTTCAAAACTTGCGCCACTATCAAAAAGTATTCACTTTTAAAAACGTTATTAACTTCAAAATGTCATTTTATAGCGGAAGCTTTTAAAAACAGTTGTGTACTTGCGTTTACTTTGCAAAAACATTGTTTCTTTTGAAAACTCAAGTTTTCCTAATACTAATAGTTATAAACCAAGAAAAAATAAAAACCCCAATTTAAAGTAAAAATCCATAAAGGCCTTATTACAACAAAATACCCAAAATAAAAGTACTTATAATCTAAATTAAATATCAAAATTTATGCGGTTGTGTGGCCACCTCTGAGTCCCTCGCAGCACCGATCTGACTATGTCTGGGGATTACCTGTACAGATAAAAACAGAGGGGTGAGTTTATGAAAACTCAATGTGTAATCCCTTACAAAAACAACCAAAAAAAGAGCATATACAATCCGGGTCTAAGCCTATTTCAATATTGGTTCAGTTTCAGTTAGGGCCTTAGCCCATCACAGTATCAGTATCAGTTTGGGCTTGACCCCATCTAAGTGACAGTAACAGTAAAGATATGCAATCAAGAAATCCTACCCAACCAGCCTCTACACTCTATCTCTGTCCAACCCTACACTCCATGTGAGGATAAAATCAACCCACCCAACCCTACACTCCAAGTAGTACCGGTTGCGGCACTAAATAGTATTTACAGCAGAGCTGCCAGTACAATACACTTCCTCCAATCATATTAAACCCATCTCCATGCAACGCATCATACAACATATCATGTCATATCATAATATTACACATGTACTCAATGCAGTAAAAAGAGCATTCTAAAATATAGTCATACATGAATATAAATCCATACATCGCATAGGGGCAAAACAGTCATTTTATCAAATAGGTGTCTAGGTAAACTTACCAACCCAACAATAGGTCCACAGTCGTCATCTCGGAAGACCCGTACAACCTTAACATTCAAATAGTAAAAATGGGCCCATGGCCCAAATTACAGCCCCATGTGGGCCCACACGCCCGTGTAGCCCACACGGCCCATAATGGCCTTAGCTGTGTGTATTACACAGCCTGGCCCAATAATTTCCACATGTTTGTGTGGGGCCTACACGGCCCAATTCAGCCCAACCTGTGAAATCGCACATGGCCAGCCTCAACGATCATACGCCCATGTTTAGTCATAGGGACTACCACACGAGCGAGCGCACACCCGTGTAATGCCGTCATTCACTAATTTTGGTTTTTGCCAATTTCTGTAGTTGAGATTGTGTTTACACACCTAGTTTCTATTTGTCGAAAGAAAAGACTACCCACACCTTTGAACCCTTCAATCAAGTAAAGAAGGGAGTTTTGTCCACCTTAATGACAACTAAAGATCTTTCACCCTTCGAAAAGTCCCTTGATTGAACAATCGAAGCCCTTTCCACCTAACCGTCAAAAAAGAACAATCAATTAAGCCCTCGATTACAACCAAAACGTAAAACCAAAGAATTGTAATGACCATAAAATCGACAAAGAGCAATGAAGGAAAAGTCAGTACAGTGAGGGTAGGAGAAGGAGTAGTTTCAGCAATGAAGAGGAAGAAGAGACAGAAGGAGAAAAGGGTAGGGTTCGGCTAAAAGAAAAGAGAGTATACGACCACAACAACCAAGATGAGAAGAGAGAGGGTTGCTAACGCTGATTGAGAGATAGAGAAGAAGAAGTGTTCGGCCTAAAGTAAAACTGATTGAGAGAGGAAGAGCAGAAAAGAGAATCGATAGGAAAGGGGATTGAAGAGAGGAGCAAAATTGAAGAGCAAACAAAACTGAAAGGTACCTGAAGTCCCTAGCAAAATTTGGCTATGAAGAAGAAAAAAATGAAGAAAACATGAACGAATGAAGAGCAAAACTAGAAGCAAAAATTTAGCATAAAGGGCAAAAAGTGAGCTATTGATCTATTTTTTTGACAAAATGAGACTCCCATTTCGGCATGACCTCTAAACACACCCCTCACTTGACTCTTCAAAACTCTCCAATGACTCCACTATCCAAATCCCAACATTTCCTCCTAAAATCACTCTATCGTAATCCTCTTAACAACCAAATTCAAACCCCACTCAACTCTGCAGTATTTCGGTCAACTTCTACTACCCACACGGCATAGGCAGCAAAATAAACACTCCATTGCACATGCTAGGACTCGAACTTTAGACCTCAAGTAAGAATAATACGCCACTCATCCCCTAGACCAACAGGCCTTTTCTGACATGTTTATTCAAATAAAAACAAAACTTTTGCTCAAGCCAAGGCTTGAACTTAGGACCTCTCAGACACCTCCCAAGACACTTAACCACTGAAGCAGACATGTATTTGTGGAACACAAACATACGAAAATAAAAATTAAGAATTTTAGGAGCGTTACAAAAAGACTCAAATTACACATTTTATTGAATGTAAATGGAATTACGAAAACGTAACTAAAATTTAATTAAAGTTCTTATATTCAAGCTCCTAAAATGTAAAAACTAGTTAAATCTACTACCTTAAATTTTGACAGGTCAGTTATGTGAAGTGTTTAAATGAAATACTTATATGAATATAGATATGTGAGAAGGGAAATTTGAAATGAATACTTGAAATAAAGATGTTAAGTGTTAAATGAATATGTAACACCTCAAACCCGGCCCAGACGTTATGGCCAGATCCGACATGCCACATTGAAGCGTTCAAAACATTTCAGGTTGTTGTTCAACAAAAACTTATCTAGTGTTTTAAAAGACAATTTTCAATGCAGGTTAAAGTGAATGGAAGCTGTGCACTAGGTAGGAAACTGGAAAAGAGGATGTGAGTCCCTCGGACTACTTAAGTACCAAGCTCCCTTCGGATCCAATCCTAGACATGCACACCGCCATTACCACACCTTAACGTCGTTTATATTTCCAAGAAAACTAATTTGATTAAGTTCTTTTTAGGAAAAGTGATTAATTTTTGGAAAATATTCTTATATTGTTGTCATGTTATTTTAAAAATAATTGACGTTTTTGAAAACGCGCCCTATTGCTATCCAAATTCAACAGTTAAATATAAGTAATACCTATCTTAATAAAACATATAAAACCCATCAAAGAAAATAATTAAATGGCCTTATTACATTTTAAAAAACCCAAAACCTTAACCTTAAATAATAAAGAAGATGTGCAATCCACCAGAATAAAATCAACTTGCAGAACGTGTGGCCACTCCGAATCCCTCACAACTCCAAGCCCACTATGGTTGTGGATTACCTGCGTGGATGAAAATAAAGGGGTGAGTTTGGGGAAACTCAGTGTGTAAATTAACCCAACCATAGCCTATATCAGCTCAACCACAGAAACAGAATAAGTTGGCCTTAGCCCAGAACAGAAGTCAGAATAGAGCCCATAGGACCATAACAGAACAGAATAGATATCACATGTTATGCAAAACCCAACCCATATCCAACCACATGCACCCCCATACCAACCATTCACCATGTGGGGAGACTACTCGACCCACCCAACCGCTACATGCCATAGAAATATGCAGCATGGTTGCTAGAACAGATAATGTGACAGAGTCACCAGAACAGATAATCGTGGCAGAGCCACCAAAACAGATATATGTGGCAGAGCCACCAGATCAGATAATTGTGGCATAGCCACCAGGACGCTTCCTCCATAATAAAACCCATGTCCCCCTGCAACAGATATACAATCATGGTATACATCATACAAAATTAAATCATCATGCTTTTCAGCCAATAGTAACCCTAAGGGTATAATGGTAATTTTACACCTAGGGGTATATCAGTAATTTCCATACATAGGGGTATTCAAATAATTTAACTATTCCTAGGGTTTTCATGCATAGCATAGCCATTTACATACTATTAGAAACACTTACCGCGCATACTTACCGAATTGGGCCCCGTTGGCCCACTAACCCGATTCTGGCCCAATAAGCCCAAAATATCAATAATGCACGAACTTGCACGTACTACAGTTTTATCACTCTAGATTACCAAAAATATTAACCTATTTATCTTACGAGAATTCACATACTCGCAAGTTCCCAAAATACCGACTTTTCGGCATTTTAACTTTTCGGGTTTTGCCAATCTAGCCTGTGAGAGGGTGTCAGTTACACACCTGCTTGCGACAATTCATTGACGAGATCCACGTATGAACTGCCTACAATTATATTACTACCACGTTAATCTAACTACCAAAATGAACTATATATTAACCCCTTACCTTATTCGGCCAATAACACCTTAGGCACTAGCAATCCTACCTTTGCCGAAGTTAGCGACTAGATTTAGATCCAGTTGTTCCCCTTGTCCAAGCCCTTGATCAGCAGCCTCTATATCACACCATCATCAAGATAAAACAGTTATCACAACCCCTTAGGGCTACAAATCCAAATCGAAAGCCTCCCTAACCTATAGGGATCTCGGCTTTTTCTAAAATACGAAATAAAGACTAGGTTGAAAAGACTTACCACCGATTCCTTCAGTCAACAATTCCCCTTAATCCCCACTCAATTTTGATGCCGATCTAAGCCCTCAAATGATAGCAAAAGCCGAGCCTTCAGTGATCTCAATATTCGACTAAGTCCCTAGGAGTGTGGAGTGTTGGGTTTTTCTCTTGCAACTGCGTAACGAAAGATGAAATAGGAGAGTTTTGCTGCGGTCTTATCGACAAAAACTTGAGGTTTCGAGAACTAAAGAATCAGTCAAGAATGATGAAAAAGATGAGAGAATTGGCTAAGGGAAATCGTCACAGAAGAAAGTATGGTTTTCAGGATTTCGGCTTTTTATGGCAAATGGCTATGAGTGTTTTAGAAACGTCTGAAGAAAAGATGGAGATGCACAGGAGGATAGAAAGATTCGACTATAGAGAAAAGAAGAAAATGTTAATGGAGTGAGGAGAAAAGAAAAGAAGAGGAGAGTAGTCAGGAAACGGCACAACTTACCCCTAATGGCGATTTTATACTAGCACTTTACCTAATCGAAATTTCCTATGGTAGAGGCCCTTGGCCGACCAACTCTTGCTCCTTGATCAGCTCCTAAATCTTCTCCTTTATTAGCTCCTAAATCCTCTCCCTTATCAGCTCCTAAATCCTCTCCCTTATCAGCTCCTAAATCTTCTCCTGACAGCCTTTCACTTCAGTTCCACTGCTTACCTTTTTGTACATAAAAATTAATATCACTAATTTTCTTACCTTGCGACTCGAACCTTAGCTCTCCTTGGTCATCCACACGCCACCTCTAAAGCCTCCAAGTGGCGTCACATGCCAACTTACCACAGGCTTCCTTGTGATTTATTTTACCCAGTTAATACTTAAAAGCCCAGTTAACCAGAACCCCTTTTCCCTATGGATTAAAATTACTTAAAATTACCGGGTTTTAGCTTAAGCTCGGGCCTTCTAAAGGCCCACTAACATAATCAAACCTATACCCACGGAAACAGAACACAGAAATTTTAAATTTGCCAACATACACAGAATTCCCAAAAATTGGGGCGTTACAACTCTACCCTCCTTAAAGAAATTTCATCCTCGAAATTTACCTGATCCAAACAGATGTGGGTATTACTGTTGCATCGCCTCTTCCGACTCCCAAGTAGCTTCCTCTCTGCCATGATTACGCCAAAGCACTTTCACTAACGGGACAGATTTCCTTCTTAGGACTTTAACATCTCGATCCAATATTTGCACCGACTCTTCCTCAAATGTCAAATCAGTCTGAACTTCAATATCTGCAACTGGCACGACATGAGCAGGGTCAGAGCGATAACGCCTTAACATGGAGACGTGAAATACATCGTGAATCCTATCTAACTCTGGAGGCAATTCCAATTGATAAGCCACTGGGCCTACTCGCTTCAAAACCCGATAGGGCCCAATGAACCGCGTACTTAACTTGCCCTTCTTACCAAACCGTAATATCTTCTTCCAATGTGAAACCTTTAAGAAAACCATATCACCTACCGAGTACTCAATCTCCTTACGCTTCAAATCTGCATACGACTTTTGCCTATCAGAAGCTTCTTTTAACTGATCCCTAATTATTCTAACCATATCCTCAGCATCAGCTACCAACTATGGTCCAAAAACTTGTCGCTCTCCTAGTTCAGTCCAACAACTAGGTGTACGACACTTCCGTCCATACAGTGCTTCATACGGTGCCATTCGAATACTCGCCTGGTAACTATTATTGTATGCAAATTCTGCTAATGGCAAGTAATCCTCCCAACTACCTCGAAAGTCAATCACGCATCCCCTCAACATGTCCTCCAGAATCTGAATAACCCTTTCCGACTGACCATCAGTTTGGGGATAGAATGCCGTACTAAAGTTCAATTGCATCCCCAACGCCTCATGCAAATTTTGCCAAAACCGAGATGAGAATCTGGGATCCCAGTCAGAGATAATCGAAATTGAGACTCCATGAAGTCGCACAATCTCTGCCACATACAACTTGGCTAACTTTTGAAGTGAGAAGTCAGTACGTATAGGTATGAAATGGGCTGATTTGGTCAACCTATCCACAATCACCCACACCGAGTCTTTTTTCGATGGTGTCAAAGGCAACCCACTCACAAAGTCCATGGTTACCCTCTCCCACTTCCAAAGTGGTATCTTCACTGGTTGTAATAGTCCCGAAGGTAATTGATGCTCAGCTTTCACTTGCTGGCATGTCAAACATTTCCCTACGTACTCTGTTACTTCCCGTTTAAGTCCAGGCCACCAATACAATTCTCCCAAGTCGTGATACAATTTATTCCCTCCAAGATGCATAGCACAAAGTCCCCCATGTGCTTCCTTCAATATTGCCTGCCTCAAGTCAGAGTCCTTCGGAACACGAATTCTTCCTCGGAAACACAGAAATCCTTTGCCATTTAACCCAAACTCAGAAGTTTCCCCTTCCTTAACTTGTTGAAAACAAGCAACCAAAGACTCATCGTTCAACTGCTTTTCCTTAATCTGATCCACCCAGGTTGGCCTTACTTGCAACTCAACCAACAGACTTCCATCATCATATAGACTCAGACGAGCAAACATTGCTCTCAGATCAGATACAGTTCTACGACTTAGAGCGTCGGCTACCACATTAGCCTTGCCTGGGTGATACTCGATCAAACAGTCATAATCCTTAAGCAACTCAATCCATCTCCTTTGCCTAAGGTTCAGCTCCTTCTGAGTAAACAAATACTTAAGACTCTTGTGGTCTATGTATATAATACACCTTTCCCCGTACAAGTAATGTCTCCAAATCTTAAGTGCAAATATCACTGTCGCCAACTCCAAATCATGAGTAGGATAGTTCCCCTCATGAGGCTTAAGCTGTCGTGATGCATATGCAACCACCTTACCTTCTTACATTAACACGCAGCCCAAACCTACATGTGATGCATCACTGTACACAGTAAAATCCTTCCCAGACTCCGACTGAATTAACACAGGTGCTTCAGTCAGAACTTTCTTCAACTTCTCAAAAGCTTCCTGCTGCTTCTCAGCCCATACAAACGGTACTCCTTTCCTTATGAGTCTTGTCAGAGGTGCTGCCATCACCGAAAAACCTTCCACAAACCTCCTGTAGTATCTCGCCAATCCTAAGAAACTCCGAATCTCCGACACTGACCTAGGCGGCTTCCATTCTAAAATCGCTTCAATTTTCTGAGGATCCACCTTAATCCCCTCAATAGAGACCACATGTCCTAAGAAGGTTACTTCTTTCAACCAAAATTCACACTTGCTAAACTTCGCATGAAGTTCTTTCTCCCTTAACACTTGCAACACTATACGGAGATGCTCATCATGCTTCACTTCCGTTTCAGAATATACCAGGATATTGTCAGTAAAGACGACTATGAACTGATCCAAGAATGGTTGGAACACACGATTCATCAGATCCATAAACATTGCAGGAGCGTTTGTCAGTCCAAATGGCATAACCAGAAACTCGTAATGACCATACCGAGTCCTAAATGCCGTCTTAGTAATATCCGCCTCCTTGACCATTAACTAATGATATCCAGATCGAAGGTCGATCTTGGAAAATACAGACGCTCCTCTAAGCTGGTCGAACAGATCGTCAATCTTCGGCAGTGGATACTTATTTTTAATCGTCAGTTTGTTCAATTGGCGATAATCGATGCACATCCGCATCGTACCATCCTTCTTTTTCACAAATAACACCGGTGCTCCCCATGGAGACACATTTGGCCTAATGAAGTCCTTATCCAACAACTCCTAAATTTGTGCCTTTAACTCCACTAACTCCTTCAGTGCCATCCTATACGGTGCGATGGACACGGGCGCTGTTCCAGGCAACAAGTCGATTCTGAACTCAACTTCTCGGTTCAGAGGCAATCCTGGAAGCTCCTCCGGAAAAACATCTTGGAACTCCTTTACGGTCCTAACCTTATCCACTGTTAGTCTCTCCTCTTCCGACTGACTTACAAATGCCAAATAAGCCTCACAACCCTTCCGAATCCACTTTTCGGCTCTTAATGCCGACACCACATTGGACAAATAATCCCTTCGTTCCCCTATCACCATAACCTCCTCACCTTCTGCAGTCCTTAACACTATTCGCTTAGCTACACAATCCAGAGTCGCCTTATGCTTAACAAGCCAGTCCATTCCCAGAATGAGGTCAAATTCTTCGAATGGTAACTCCATCAGATCTCCAGTGAAAGTCCTACCTTGAGTTTCAAAGGGTATATCCCTATACAGTTTGTCTACCCTAACCGAGTGACCCAAAGGACTTAGCACAGATACCCCACTCACAATCTTCTCAGAGTACACACCCAACGACCCAGATATCACACATGCAACATAAGAATGAGTAGATCCAAATCCACCAAAGCAGTATATGGCATGCTAGAAACCAAAAATGTACCCGTTATGACGTTAGGTGCGTCGCCCTCCTCTCGACGACGTGCTGCATACACCAACGCTGGTTGTCGAGCTTCATCATTTTCGGCACCCCTACCAGGTGCCCCTTGACCTCGACCATTTCCATTTCCATTCCTACCTTGCCCACGTCCTCTCAGTGGTTGTGGTCCACCTCTTATGGGTTGAGTAACCCTCTGTACATCAACCTGAGCCTGATCAACTCTCTGAGGGCAGTCCTTAACTCTATGCTCCATAGATCCGCATCGAAAACAAGCACCGAAATGTTTCCTACACTCGCCCAAATGTACCTTACCACAGTCTCCACAGATTGGTTGTCTAACCACATTCATCGGCACTGCTCGAACTGGTTCCTCCACTTTTGCTCTCTTAACATTCCTATTAGCACCACCCGAGGGTCCCGAATCCCTCCAAAAACGGTTTTGATCCTTCTCTCAATTCTGCTTTTCAGCCCGCTTAACCTCCTCAGCTATCTTTTCCTTCTCCACCAAGACCGCAAAGTCCCGCTCCCTCTGTGGAGTTAACAACACCCTAAGGTCATCTCTAAGACCATCCTCGAAGCGCACACTACACTCATATTCCATAGTGACTATGCCCACGGCATACCGGCTCAGCCTCAGAAACTCGGCCTCGTACTCCGTAACTGTTTTACCTCCTTGCACTAGATTCAAGAATTCCTTTCTGCAAGCGTCCACATAACTTGCCCCAACGTAGTTCCCTTTAAAGGCCATCTTAAACAGCTCTCAAGTGACCCTATCAGCCGGGGTCCCCTCTCTCACAGTGAGCCACCACTGATAGGCCTCGTCCCGTAGCAACGATACGACTTCTTTCAGCTTCTATTCCATCGAGCAGTCCAAGTCGTCCATAATCTATTCCGTGGCCTCCAACTAATATTCCGCCACATTTGGGGCTACACCAGACACACCCTTAAAGATTTTCACTTCGTTAGCCCGAAGTCATTCAGAAATAGATCCTCAAATTCTGTTGCCCGTACTTGCCCCGGCAACCCTTTCTAGAACGCGAAGCATTGCCTGTGACAGGGCATCATCCCCGGTACCGCGGTCATGAGACTCCACCTCCGTTGTCGGTGGTACCGGCGCATCCGCCATTGGCATATGTCCCGAAGACGAAGATCTCGCTCGAGCACTTCCTCGGCCCAGTCCACGACCTCTTCCATGAGCGGCTCTTGTACTCATATTGTATTATCTGATTTATAAAATTTTATGCATTAATTTAATATTCCAGTGTTTATTACTGATGTTTTATGCACTAGACAGTAATTCAAAGTTTGTTTTCGCAGAATCGAAGTCTAACTAAAGTTTCAGTCTCTTATCAAATTTTCCTATAGTTTCAGTATCATCCTATCTAGAGTATCCTAGTAGGGTTTCAGTACAGATAGATAATTCAGGAAAATATTCAGAGAAGTTCAGAGTAATACTTACAGGCTTGAGCCGGAGATTCGGAATGCCACCATCCAAAGATCTAAATTTTGAAAATCGAAATTTTTTTATTTTTTTTTTGAAAATCTTTGTTTTTGAAAACCCATTCCACAGTCAAGTTGTTGCAACTTGGCTCTGATACCACTAAATGTAACACCCCAAATCTGGCCCAGACGTTATCGCCAGATTCGACATGCCATATCGAAGCGTTCAAAATATTTCAGGTTGTTGTTCTACAAAAACTTACCTAGTGTTTTACAAGACAATTTTCAATGCAGGTTAAAGTGAATGGAAGCTGTGCACCAGGTAGGAAACCGGAAAAGAGGAGGTGAGTCCCTCGAACTGCTTAAGTACCAAGCTCCCTTTGGATCCAATCCTAGACATGCACACCGCCATTACCACACCTTAACGTCGTGTATATTTCTAGAAAAACTAATTTGATTAAGTTCTTTTTAGGAAAAGTGATTAATTTTTGGAAAATATTCTTATATTGTTGTTGTGTTATTTTAAAAATAATTTCTGTTTTTGAAAATGTGCCCTATTGCTATCCAAATTCAACAGTTAAATATAAGTAATACCTATCTTAATAAAACATATAAAACCCATCAAAGAAAATAATTAAATGGCCTTATTACATTTTAAAAAACCCAAAACCTTATCCTTAAATAATAAAGAAGATGTGCAATCCACCATAATAAAATCAACTTGCAGAACGTGTGGCCACTTCGAATCCCTCACAGCTCCAAGCCCACTATGGTTGGGGATTACCTGCGTGGATGATAAAGGGGTAAGTTTGGGGAAACTCATTGTGTAAATTAACCCAACCATAGCCTATATCAGCTCAACCACGGAAATAGAATAAGTTGGCCTTAGCCCAGAACAGAAGTCAGAATAGAGCCCATAGGCCCATAACAGAACAGAACAGATATCACATGTTATGCAGAACCCAACCCATATCCAACCACATGCACCCCCATACCAACCATTCACCATGTGGGGAGACTACTCGACCCACCCAACCGCCACACGCCACAGAAATATGCAGCATGGCTGCCAGAACAGATAATGTGACAGAGTCACCAGAACAGATAATCGTGGCAAAGCCACCAGGACAAATATATATGGCAGAGCCACCAGATCAGATAATTATGGCATAGCCACCAGGACGCTTCCTCCATAATATAACCAATGTCCCCATGCAACAGATATACAATCATGGCATACATCACACAGAATTAAACCATCATGCTTTTCAGCCAATAGTAACCCTAGGTGTATAATGGTAATTTTGCACCTAGGGGTATATCAGTAATTTCCATACATAGGGGTATTCAAGTAATTTAACTATTCCTAGGGTTTGCATGCATATCATAGCCATTTACGTACTATCAGAAACACTTACCGCGCATACTTACTGAATTGGGCCCCGTTAGCCCACTAACCCGATTCCAGCCCAATAAGCCCAAAATATCAATAATGCACGAAACTGCGCGTACTGCAGTTTTAGCACTCTAGATTACCAAAAATATTAACCTATTTATCTTACGAGCATTCGCATACTCACAAGTTCCCAAAATACCGACTTTTCAGCATTTCGACTTTTCGGCTTTTGCCGATCTAGTCTGTGAGAGGGTGTCAGTTACACACTTGCTTGCGACGATTCATTGACGAGATCCACGCACGAACTACCTACAATTATATTACTACCACGTTAATCTAACTACCAAAATGAACTACATATTAACCCCTTACCTTATTCGGCCAATAACACCTTAGGCACTAGCAATCCTACCTTTGCCGAAGTTAGCGACTAGATTTAGATCCAGTTGTTCCCCTTGTCCAAGCCCTTGATCAGCAGCCTCTATATCACACCATCATCAAGATAAAACAGTTATCACAACCCCTTAGGGCTACAAATCCAAATCGACAGCCTCCCTAACTTATAGGGATCTCAGTTTTTTCTAAAATACGAAATAAAGACTAGGTTGAAAAGACTTACCACCGATTCCTTCAGTCAACAATTCCCCTTAATCCCCACTCAATTCTGATGTCGATCTAAGCCCTCAAATGATAGCAAAAGCCGAGCCTTCAGTGATCTCAATATTCGACTAAGTCCCTAGGAGTGTGGAGTGTTGGGTTTTTCTCTTGCAACTGCGTAACGAAAGATGAAATAGGAGAGTTTTGCTGTGGTCTTATCGACAAAAACTTGAGGTTTCGAGAACTAAAGAATCGGTCAAGAATGATGAAAAAGATGAGAGAATTGGCTAGGGGAAATCGTCACAGAAGAAAGTATGGTTTTCGGGATTTCAGCTTTTTATGGCAAATGGCTATGAGGGTTTTAGAAATGTCTGAAGAAAAGATGGAGATGCACAGAAGGATAGAAAGATTCGGCTATAGAGAAAAGAAGAAAAATTTGATGGAGAAAGGAGAAAAGAAAATAAGAGAAGAGTAGTCAGGAAACGACACAACTTACCCCTAATGTCGATTTTATACTGGCACTTAACCTAGCTGAAATTTCCTATGATAGAGGCCCTTGGCCGACCAACTCTTGCTCCTTGATCAGCTCCTAAATCTTCTCCTTTATCAGCTCCTAAATCCTCTCCCTTATCAGCTCCTAAATCCTCTCCCTTATCAGCTCCTAAATCTTCTCCTGACAGCCTTTCACTTCAGTTCCACTACTTACCTTTTTGTACATAAAAATTAATATCACTAATTTGCTTACCTTGCGACTCGAACCTTAGCTCTCCTTGGTCATCCACACGCCACCTCTAAAGACTCCAAGTGGCGTCACATGCCAACTTACCACAGGCTTCCTTGTGATTTATTTTACCCAGTTAATACTTAAAAGCCCAGTTAACCAGAACCTCTTTTCCCTATGGATTAAAATTACTTAAAATTACTGGGTTTTAGCTTAAGCTTGGGCCTTCTAAAGGCCCACTAACATAATTAAACCTACACCCACATAGACAAAACACAGAAATTTCAAATTTGCCAACATACACAGAATTCCCAAAAATTGGGGCGTTACAGAATATGTGATGGTTGGTTTATGTACCAAATGTGTTTTCAGGTATATGTTTGATAACATGGTAAAGTTACATGTTTTATATATGAACTCACTAACCTTGTGAGACTTGTGATGTATATGGTTAATTAACGAAACAATGACCTAGATATTGAATTATCTTGTAAAATGTTTAATTTACATCCTTTACGGTATGTTAAAGTTAAAGAAAATTTACCTAATGAGAAGAGATGAAGGTATTATTGTCACATCGCCTCCTTAGGTTCCCACGTGGCCTCCTCAAAGCTGTGATTATGCCGAAGAACCTTCACCAGTGGGATAGACTTATTCCTTAAAACCTTTACATCACGTTCTAAAATCTGTACCGGCTCCTCCTCAAAAGTCAGATCTAGCTTGACCTCAACCTCCTCAGCCGAAATAACATGTGTGGGATCAGAGCAGTAGCGCCTCAGCATAGAGATGTGGACACATCGTGAATCCGGTCTATCTCTGGAGGTAACTCTAACCGATAGGCAACTAGTCCTACACGTTTAAGTATGCGGTAAGGCCCAATAAACCTAGGACTTAACTTGCCCTTACATCCAAACCTCAGTACCTTTTTCCGTGGCTAGACCTTGAGAAAAACGAAGTCCCCCAAGAATACTCAATCTCTTTACATTTTAGATCCGCATACGACTTCTGTCTGTCTAATGCCGCCTTCAATCGATCCCAAATTAGTATAACTTTATCCTCAATATCAAAAACTAATTCAGGGCCCAGAACATGCCGCTCGTCCAACTCAGTCCAACACGAAGGAGTTCGACACCTACGACCATATAATGCCTCGTAAGGTGATATCTATATGCTAGACTAATAGCTATTGTTATTAGCAAACTTTGATAGTGGTAAGTAATCCTCCCAACTGCCTCAGAAATTAATCATGCAACTCCTTAACATGTCCTCTAATATCTGAATCACCCTCTCTGGTTGGCCATCTGTCTGAGGATGGAACGCATTACTGAATTCCAACCTTGTACCCAGAGCTTCATGTAACTTTTTCTAGAACCGGGACGTAAAGCGAGGATCCCTATTAGATATTATTGAAACTGAAACCCCATACAGTCTTACTATCTCAGACACATACAGTTTGGCCAGCTTCCGCAAAGAGTAATCAGTACAAACTGGTATGAAATGGGCAAATTTGGTTAATTGATCCACGATGACCCATATTGAATCCTTCTTAGTAGACGTTAGGGGCAGCCCACTAACGAAGTCCATAGTCACTCTCTCTCTCTTCCAAAGTGGAATTTTAACTGGCTGAAGCAACCCTGAAGGCAATTGATGTTTAGCCTTAACCTACTGGTAAGACAGATATTTACCCACGAAGTCGGTAACTTCACGCTTAAAACCCGGCAACCAATATAACTCACGCAGGTCTCGGTACATTTTATTTCCACTAGGGTGCATAGCATAAGGGCTACTATGCACCTCTAGCAGTATAGACTGCCTCAAATCAGTACCCTTGGGTACACAGATTCTCCTATGGAAATAGAGTACCCCATTGCTATTCAGTCTAAAATCCAAAGTATCCTCACTCTCAACTTGTCGGAAACAAAAACCCAACGACTCGTCTTCCATCTGTTTACCCTTAATCTAACCTATCCATGTCGGTTTAACTTGAAGCTCGGCCAACAAACTGCCATTATCAAAAAAATTGAGACGAGCTAACATCAACCTCAGATCAGCCATACCTCTACGACTCAGTGCATCCGCCACCACATTGGCCTTCCTAGGATGGTATTCGATCATACAGTCATAGTCTTTAAGCAGCTCAATCTATCTACACTACCTAAGATTAAGCTCCTTCTGAGTGATGAGGTATTTAAGGCTCTTATGATCAGTGTAAATGATACACTCTCACTGTATGGTAATGCCTCCCAATTTTCAGTGCAAATACCATTGCGGCCAACTCCAAGTTGTGCATCGAATAATTTGCCTCATGAGTCTTAAGCTGACGAGACGCATATGCTACCACCTTACCCTCTTGCATCAACACACATCCCAACCCAATATGTGATGCATCACTATAGAAATGAACTCTTTTCCAGACTCTAACTGTATCAAGACAGGGGCCTCAGTCAGTACCTTCTTAAGCTTCTCAAAGCTCTCTTGCTGCGCATTAGTCCAGTTAAATGGCACACCCTAACATAACAACTTAGTCAAAGGTGCGGCAATCAATGAAAACCCTTCTACAAATCGTCGTTAATACCTTGCCAATTTCAAAAAACTGCGGATCTCAGATATAGTCTTAGGTGGCTTCCAATCCAAAACAGCCTCGATCTTTTAAGGATCAACCCAAATCCCTTTAGCAAATACCACATAGCCTAGAAATGTTACCTCTCGCAACCAGAACTCACATTTACTGAACTTAGCATACAGTTATTTTTCCTTCAGAATTTGCAAAACCACTTGGAGATGTTCATCATGTTCATCTTCAGTTCTCAAATACACCAGAATGACATCAATAAAAACCACTACAAATTGATCCAAATAGCGCTGGAACACTCGGTTCATCATATCCATAAAAGCCGTAGGTACATTCGTCAGTCCAAAATGGCATCACTAGAAACTCATAATGACCATAATGAGTCCTAAACGTTGTCTTGTATACATCAGTCTCTTTAACCCTTAATTGATGGTACCCCGATCGGAGATCAATCTTAGAAAAAACTGAAGCTTCTCGAAATTGGTCAAACAGATTATCTATCCTCAGTAGGGGAAACTTATTCTTAATGATCAATTTATTCAATTGCTGGTAATCAATGCACATACGCATAGATCCATCCTTCTTTTTCACAAACAAAACTAGTGCTCCACATGGAGACACACTAGGTCGGATGAACCCACGATCCAATAATTCTTGAATCTAAGCTTTAAGCTCTACAACCTCCTTCGGTGCCATTCTATAAAGGGCGATGGACATCGGAGCTGTACCAGGCAGGAGCTCAATCCCAAACTCAACTTCACGATTGAAATGTAACCTAGGTAGCTCATCAGGAAAGACATTAGGAAAGTATTTAACTATTTTGATATTTTTAACAGAAGAAACCCCAGAATTTGAAACACTGATGTAGGCCAGGTATGCCTCACATCCTTTACGAACCAACTTCTCGGCCTTTAATGTAGAAATCACATTCGACAAGTAGTTTCGATGTTCCCCAACTACAACTATCTCGTCATCCTCCATAGTTCTCAGTACCATCCGTTTAGTAGCACAATCCAAGCTCACTCGATATTTAACTAGCCAGTCTATTCCTAGTATTAAATCAAATTCTCCAAAAGGAAGTTCCATCAAATCCGCCAAAAAGATAACCCCTTGAACCTCCAAATGAACATCTCTGAACAATTTATTTGCACTCATCGACTGCCTCAATGGACTCAGTATAGTAACCTCACTCGTAGTGCTCTCAACCAAGATACCCAGAGTCTTAGACACGCTACAAGCTATATAGGAGCGCGTACATACTATATATATATCAGTGCAATATAAGGTACATTATAGATAAAGAACGTACCCGTGATAACATTGGGAGCATCTCTATCCTCTCAGTGATGTGCAGCATAAACCAGAGTTGGCTGTCTCGCCTCAGTACTACCAGTACCTCTGCTCGGTGCTCTCTGACCACGGCCCAAACCATTACCACCTCTAGCATGACCACGACCTCTTAGTGGCTATTGAACACCCCGCGGCTGTTGTGTAATACCCAAACCTGTGGCTTGCACCTGATCAGACTCTGTGGACACTCTCTAATACGGTGCTCCAATGATCCGTATCTCAAACATGCCCCAACCCTTTTTTAGCACTCACCCTGATGGCGTCTCCCATAATCAGCACAAGAATACAGTCCAGTAGTAGTAATAGGGGTCCTAACTCTAACTGGCCCATCAACCCTAGCCTTTTTCTTAGGCCTCAGAAAGGAACTTGATGGTTTCGAATCCTTCTTGTTCCCACCTCTCTCTTTCTCACGGTTCTGTTGTTCAGTGTGCTTCATTTCCTCGGCGATCTTTGCCTTATCAACTAATGCAGTAAAATCTCGCTCCCTCTGTGGAGTTATCAAAACCCGTAAACTATCCCTGTGGCCCTCCTCAAAACGAACACACGGCTCATACTCAGTCGCCACCATCCCTCGCGCATAGCGGCTTAATCGAAAAAATTCAACCTCATATTCAGCTACTGATTTATCCCCCTGAGTTAGATTCAGAAACTCTTTCCTCCGGGCATCCACATAACTAGCACCCACATACTTTCCCTGAAAAGTAGTCTTAAAAAATTTCCAGGTCAATTAATCAGGCTGAGTGCCTTCTTTAATCGTAAGCCACCACTGGCAAGCCCCATCCCTCAGCAGTGACACTGCATCTTTTAGTTTCTGCTCGGAGGCGCAATCGAGATCGTCCATGATCCTCTTTGTGGCCTTAATCCAATACTCAACCATATTAGGGGTAACTCCAGCAATACCCCTAAAAATCTCAGCTCCATTTGACTGGAGTCATTTCGTAACCGACTCTCGACCCACAGCACCAGAATTGGGCCTAGTGACCCTCTCTAGAATCAATAACATGGCTTGGGACAGCGCGTCATCCCCATCCGTACGATCATGAGACCCAGTCCCAGTCACAGGTGAGGCCGATGCCTCTCTAGCTTCAACATTCGGCATATGGCCAAATGACAAAGACCCAGCTCGAACACCTCTACAGCCTCTGCAGCGGCCTCTTGTACCCCTTCTATGAGTACCTCCAGTGCTTATTATCGAATTGCGTTTTACCTATATTAACAGTTTTATGCATCATTTTATAGTTCTAGTGTTTGTTAATAGATATTTTATGAAAAACAGTATTAGTAATTCAAAGTTCATTTTCGCATATCACAGTCGTACTACAATTTTTAGTTTACCCTAAATAGAGTGTTTCAGTACAGTCTAATACCTACAGTAGCCTCAGCATTTCAGTTTAAACAAACAACAGTTCAGAAGACTTACAGAATCAGCGTCGGAGACTCGGTGTACCACACATTTAATAAAACCTGTCAAGAATACTTTAAATCGTTTGAAATAGTTCTTCTAGAAATTCCAAGTTTTTAAAAGAAATCCAATCCACAGCCAAGTTTTGCAATCTGGCTCTGATACTACTAAATGTAACACCCCAAACTCGGCCTAGACGTTATGGTCGAATATGGTGATGTCACATTGTGATATCGTTGAAACCCTTTTTCAAATTAATTTCTTTGTGTGATCTTAATGACGATTCTAGGATGTTGTTCATTTCAAAACTTGCACCACTATCAAAAAGTATTCACTTTTAAAAATGTTATTAACTTCAAAATGTCATATTATAGCAGAAGCTTTTAAAAACAGTTGTGTACTTGCGTTTACTTCACAAAAACATTATTTCTTTTAAAAACTTGAGTTTTCCTAATACTAACAGTTATAAACCAAAACAAATAAAAATCTCAATTTAAAGTAAAAATCCATAAAGGCCTTATTACAGCAAAATACTCAAAATAAAATTACTTATAATCTAAATTAAATATGAAAATTTATGCTGTTGTGTGGCCAACTTTGAATCCCTCGTAGCACCGATCCGACTATGTCTGGGGATTACCTGTACAAATCAAAATAGAGGGGTGAGTTTACGAAAACTCAGTGTGTAATCCCTTACAAAAACAACCAAACAGAGAGCATATACAATCTGGGCCTAAGCCCATTTTAGTATTGGTTCAATTTCAGTTAGGGCCTTAGCCCATCACAATATCATTATCAGTTTGGGCTTGAGCCCATCTTAGTGACAGTAACGGTACAGATATGCAGTCAAGAAATCCTACCCAACTATCCTCTACACTCCATCTCCATCCAACATTACACCCCATGTGGGGATATAATCAACCCACCTATCCTTACACTCTAAGTAGTACCGATTGCGGCACTAAACAGTATTTGCAGCAGAGCTGCCAGTACAGTACACTTCCTTCAATCATATTAAACCCATCCCCATGCAATGCATCATACAACATGTCATGTCATATCATATTATTACACATGTACTCAATGCAGTTAAAAGAGCATGCTAAAATTTAGTCATACATGAATATAGATCCATACATCGCATAGGCGTAAAATAGTCATTTTATCAAATAGGGGTCTAGGTAAATTTACCGACCCAACAATAGGTCCACAGTCGTCTCGGGCGACTCGTGCAACCTTAATAGTCAAACAGTGAAAATGGGCCCATAGCCCATATTGCGGGCCCATATGGGCCCACACACCCGTGTAGCCCACACTGCCCATAATAGCCTTGGTCGTGTTTATTACACAGCTTGGCTTAATAATTTCCACACGTCCATGTGGTTTACCCGTGTGGGGCCCACATGGCCTAATCTGGCCCAGCCCGTGAAATTGCACATGGTCGGCCTCAACGATCATACACGCTTGTTTAGTCACACGAACTACCACACCAGTGAGCACATGCCAGTGTAGCATCGTCGTTCACTTATTCCGGCTTTTGTCGATTTCCATAGGTGAAATAGTGTTTAACACACCTGGTTTCTATTTACCGAAAGAAAAGACTGCCCACACCTTTGAACCCTTTGATCAAGTAAAGAGGGGAGTTTCATCCACCTTAACACTAGCTAAAGATCTTTCACCCTTCAAAAAGTCCATTGATTGAACAACTGAGGCCCTATCCACCTAAACCATCGAAAATGAATAATCACTTATGCCCTCGGTTACAACCGAAACGTAAAACCAAAGAATTTTAATGACTACAAAATTGACAGAGAGCAATAAAGGAAAAGTCGGCACAGTGAGGGTAGGAAATAGACTAGTTTCGACAATGAAGAGGAAGAAGAGACGGATGGAGAAAAGGGTAGGGTTTGGCTACAAGAAAGGAGAGTATATGGCCACAACAACCAAGATGAGAAGAAAAAGGGATTGCTAACACCGATTGAGAGAGAGAAGAAGAAGAAGAAGAAGAATT
Source organism: Gossypium hirsutum (assembly GCF_007990345.1). Taxonomy (NCBI): domain Eukaryota; kingdom Viridiplantae; phylum Streptophyta; class Magnoliopsida; order Malvales; family Malvaceae; genus Gossypium; species Gossypium hirsutum. The sequence goes on from NC_053433.1 coordinate 76,389,513, forward strand.
TGTCCCAAAGCAAAATCAGTTGAGAGAGGGAGTGCAAAAAAGAGAATCGATAAGCAAGTAGATTGAAGGGAAAAGAAAAATCGAAGATCAAACAAAATCAAAAGGTACCCGAAGTCCCTAGCAAAATTTAGCCTCCAAGAAGCCAAAAACGAAAAAAAACCGATGAATGAAGAGCAAAACCAGAAGCAAAATTTAGCACAAAGGGCAAAAAGTGATTTATTGACCGATTTTTTTAACAAAATAAGACTCCGATTTCATCATGACCTCTAAACACTCCTCTCACTTGACTCCTCAAAACTCTCCAGCCACTCCACTATCCATATCCCAACATTTCCACCTAAAATCCCTCCATCATAATCCCCTCAACCACCAAATTCAAACCCCAATCAACTCTGCAGTATTTCGGTCAACCTCTACTACGCACACAACATAGGTAGAAAAATAAACACTCCATTGCACATGCCAGGACTCGAACTTCAAACCTCAGGTAAGAATAATATGCCACTCATCCCCTAGACTAGCAGGCCCTTTCTGACATGTTTTACCAATATTTAATAAAAAGCCTACTGACTAGAGACAGAGGTTTATTCATATAAAAATAAAACTTTTGCACAAGCTAATGCTTGAACTTGGGACCTCTCAGACACCTCCCAGAACACTTAACCACTGAAGCAGACATGTATTTATGTAACACAAACATACAAAAATAAACATTAAGGATTTTTGGAGCGTTACAAAAAGACTCAAATTACGCATTTTATTGAATGTAAATGGAATTACGAAAATGTAACTAAAATTTAATCAAAGTGTTTCTAATCAAGCTCCTAAATTGTGAAAACTAGTTAAATCTACTACCCTAAATTTTGACAGACCAGTTATATGAAGTGTTTAAATGAAATAATTATATGAATATAGATATGTGAGAAGGGACATTTGAAATGAATACTTGAAATAAAGATGTTAAGTGTTAAATGAATATGTGATGGTTGGTTTATGTACCAAATATGTTTTCAAGTATATGTTTGATAACATGATAAAGTTACATGTTTTATATATGAACTCACTAACCTTGTGAGACTTGTGATGTGTATAGGTAATTAACGAAACCATGACCTATATTGAATTATCTTGTAAAATGTTTAATTTACATCCTTTACGGTAAGTAAAGTTAAAGTTTATTATGAACTTATTAAGCTTTACGCAAGCTTACCTGATCTGTCGTAATTCAGTGTAGCAGATTAAACTAATTTCCGCATTTTAGGAGCTTGAAAGTGAGCATTTTTAGTAGTTTTTAATTATATTTTTGTAAATTTCGTTGAGATTAATAAATTATGAAAATTGAGTCTTTTATTGACCTTAAAGGTCTATTGAGGCCTAAGGGCAAGCTAATGAGCTTTATAAGTGTACAGGAGACCATTAGAAGACATAATAAATAGATATTGGTCGCTATGTTGCAACATAGAATGATCAATGTCACAACACAGGGAGCAGAATGGAGAAATCACGAAACTGCCTTCGATGTCGCGACACAGACTAAGGGTGTCGTGACATACCCTTAAAGATATAATAAGAGGACTATTTTGATTTCTATGTCACAACACAAGTCCTGGTGTGTTGCGACATAAAATTTGGAACGGAAATTAACACAAGCTAGGGGTGTTTTAGCCTGCACAATCAAACTTAAAGCTTGGGAACATCAGCTAACCTATGGTTAAGAATGATAGCCACGTGAGATCTATAAATAGGTTTTTTGTCACATGTAAAAGACACCATTTACTTAGCCTAAAATTTCTCTATTGAATATAGCTTAGTTTTTCGTTATTAGTTTTTAGGTTTATTTTTAGTTTGTTCTTTATTTGATCTGAAGAGATCTGATTCGTAGAGATAGTCAAACTCTATGGATTCATTTCATCTTTTAATATAAATCAAGCATTTTTTAAACTCTACACTTCAATTCATCTATCATGTTTTCTCTTTACATCACTTCCATATTGTTTATGAAAGCCATGAGGAACTAATCCTTCTATGGGGGATTAGCGAGTGGAGATATGATCTGTTAGCTATTTTGTAGAGTTACTCAATGGATCAACTGTTTGGAAAGGAAGAACTTAAAACCCTAGGCCTGAAAACCTTAGGAAGTAATCAAGGTGGGAATTAACCCAAAATTGGTATGGCCTATCCGGCCTATCTGTGAACACTTTATCCTAAACCAGCTTGAACTGTTAGATTAGAAGATAAGCTGTTCTTGCTGACTCGTTATTTGAGTGGAAGATCAAAAGATTTTGCTAGGATAGTGACTAGTTGATTGACGAGGAACCCTAAGCAACCGTTGATGGAAAATACCAAAGTGAGCTAATCACCCATAATTAGATTTGATTTATTCTACTCCTTTGATCTCTTGAATTTTATTTCTTTATATTATTTTATTTTATCATTAAAAATCTTAAAAACTCTTTTTATTTTTAGTTTTTGTACTATAATTGATTTAAAGTACTAATTAGATCTTTTAGTGTTAAGGTTAAGATTGATCTAGCATGAGTCTCCCTTAGGTACGATCGTACTTACCTACTCTATTGTAACTATATTACAGCTAGACCTGTATACTTGCAGATACCGCCTCATTGATATATCTGTTACTGGAGTATTCACACTCTGGACATTACTACGTCTGAAGGCGGTCATTAACTTGTTTTAATATTCCTTCTTTATAGATCATTGGATTCAAGCCATCAATTGGATTGCCTTTTAAGGTCACAATATCTGTCAACACTTTTGGTAGTTAGATACTTAATTTGACCATGTTATAACTGACATGTAGATAAGATTTTCGTATAAATATATGTGATAAGTATTTGGTTATGTTTTCAGATTTTTGGTATATGAACTAATATATAAGTAGTAAAAATTAATGGCTTGTTATAAATGGTTGATTATGTTGTATGTTATTTAGGACTTGATTGATGATTGAATAAGGTTGACATGTTGAATTTGTTTTACTTTGGATAGTTGTTGTTTCATATTTGATTATGAAATGTTGTTGTTGTATTTTCTTGGCACTTTTGGTATATCTTGACCATATGTTCATATGAGAATATTGAGCTATGTTTGGTAAATTGGTTGTGAATGAAATAGATGGAATGGTATGTTTGGTAAGCTTATGAATTAGGAATTGTGAATGTTGAATGTGAACTAGTTTGGTGTTTGAATTGTGGTGCCATTGAAGGTGTATTGGTTAGGCACTTAGGTTGACTATTTATTGGTATGTTTTAACATGTTTTGGTGTGTCTTGAATAGGTATAAATGGATGTGAATGGTATGGATTGGAACCTAACAAATGGTAGTTGAAATGGCTTGGTTTTGAAGTTATTTTAGGTGGACATGATCTACCACACACTGTGCATCACACGGTCACCCCACATGACCATGTGGCCTATTTGATTTTTGGTGTAGGACTGCCCACACGATCTCAGAGAGTTACACGGCCTGGTGATACGGTCATATGACCATAAGTTACACTGATTCAAGTTATTACATGGTTTGGCCACACGACCATGTCTTTGAGCCACATAGTTTGAGCTCTGTCACACAGCCGTGTGACCCCTATTTTTTATTTTTGTCATACTTTTCTATTTTGTTCAAATTAGTCCATATTCATTTCAAAACTAATTTTAGGATTCCAAATACTTAATTTAAGTTTCGTTTTCAAATGTATGTTATAAATGATGATTGTTTATTAATTTATGATGTTTAAATTAATCTTTGAATTGTGTTACTGTATTATTGGTCTTGTTAACTATTGTAATATCCCGTAAAATTGATATGGCAAAAGAGATGGGTTAGGGGTGTTATCAAAGTATGATTTAGTTTATTCTAGGACTGAACATAGTAGGAATTAAGTCCAAAAATACATGCCACTTTATAACTGGTGATTGTGTGGTGACTTCTAATCAGTTTGACTTGTTTTTTTTATATATCAAAGATGTCAACTAAATCCAATCGAAAAGATTCTGATGAGTACAGAGTTATGTTTGAGCAACTGATCAAAGGGCTACTAATAATGTGCTTGAGTTTCAAGAGCCTAGAGAAAAGGCTTACAGTACATTTTTCAATATGATAAATGATATGTTTATTGCATGTATGAAAGTCAATTACATGGCTTAACGACCTCCACCCCCCATCTTCAAAGCCTTATAGTACAAAATATTCACAGGATTTCTATTGATAAAGTCCAAAAATGTGGAGCCAAAGAGTTTCACAGTAAAGTGAGTGATGATTCGACTAAAGTTGAGTATTGGTTAGAACACACACGCAGAGTTCAAGATTATTTAAAGATTGTTTGAGATGTGTAGTGTCATTGTTTAAAGAGGATGCTTTTCATTGGTGGTCAAATTTAGTTGTGGCTGTATCGAAAGAAATGCTTAATTGGGAATTCTTCAAAACTGAGTTTCAAAAGAAATACGCCAGCAAAAGATATCTAGATAAGAAAAAAAATGGAATTCCTTGAATTGAAATAGGGAAATAGGTCAGTTGTGGTGTATAAATGTGAGTTTGTTCAACTTAGTGAATATACCCATGAAATTGTATTAATTGATGGAGAAATGTGTTCAAACGACGAGATCAAGTTGTTGGTTGGTGTGATGGAAATTTGAGAGTTCGTAGTTTTGTCAGATCGATCTCAGAAAATGGAATAAGTATACAATCACAAGAAATAGTATGAAATGAAAGGTTATGACTTCAGTTGTAACAGCCCGATTTTGGGCCTAGTCGGAACAATGGTTTCAGAACAACTATTTCGAGGCTGGAGAAATTATTTTTAATATTATTTTATGTTTCATAGCATGATTATATAAGTGCATGAAAATTTTGGTGAATTAATTTTAGCGATTGTGAGCTTAATTAAGAAAAAGGACTAAATCGCATAAGGGGCAAAAGTTTTGTTTTGCTAGCCAAATGTGATAAATATCTAGAGAACCATAATTGGAGGTCTTCAAAGTGCAAATAGACCCTTAAATATAGGCTGGCCGGTGATAGAGACAAAGATAAGACAATTTTCAAAGTTAGGTGGAATTTGGTGGCTTATTTGACTAAAAATAAAATAAAATAAAGAGGGATTGATATCATCTTCTTCTCATCTCTTTCTCCACTGAAAATACCAGCAAAGAGGGGGTTTTTGAAGCTTTAAAATTTCAGCTATGTTATCCTCTTTCAAGTAAGTAATTTTCATAGCCATTCTTGGTAATTTTTGTACTTTTGGGACCTTTGTAGCATGAGCTAACTAATGATGGTTGAAAGCCTAGGGTTTTTCCATGAAAGTATTTATGTTTTTTTTCTGAATTTTTATGGAAGAAAATGAGTCTTGGTTGTGTAATAAAAAACTTTTGTGAAAGGAGTTTGCATGAAAACACCTAAAAAGGGCTATTTTGTAAAGTTTGTAAAATAAGTTGTAAATGTGTGAAATAATTGAAATTATGAGTTGCTATAGTTATAAAAAGAATCCGGCTAGGCTTGTTCGATAAAAATAAATTTACGAGCCTAAGGGCAAAATCATAATTTTTGTAAAGTTTTAGGGCAAAACGGTCATTTTGCCAAATTGTGAATTATAGAATGTTTTAATTAATGTAATGATTAAATGAATTTCATCATGTTAGATCAAGAAAATCGAAATTTGAGCTTAAATTGGAAAGTACGAGGTTATAGACTAAAATAGAGTAATTATCCGATATTGCATTCGAGGTAACTCCATGTGATTAAATAAGTATGATATTCATGTTATTGTTAATATACTTGAAATCTATCTTGCTATGATTGTATTGAATTTTATGTTGAAGATATTGTATATGAGAAACTGATGCCAAATGTTAATAACATGTATGTGATGATTGAATGCATTGGAAATTTGATGGAATATGATATTCCATTGAAACGAGTAAGTTGGGTGTAAATAATGTAACTACACGGTTATTATGTGTGATTAAATTTATATAGCATAAATTGTTTGATTGTGACTATGAGTAATGGTATGATGAGACTTATCATGATAAACTCCCAGTTGAACCTTAGGAATAGATTGGATGGTCATGTCATAACTGTAGCACCCCTTACTCATGTCTAAGGCTGGGATAGGATACGAGGCATTACTGGACTTAAACATACACAATCACATAAAATCAAGCCATAAAACTTCATTCAAATAAAAAAATTCATACATAAGTATAACGTCCCTTAAACGGGCTTATGAGGCCCTAAACACGCACCGAAGATGATTCGAGACTAAACAAAAAACTACGAAAACTTTTGGGAAAACTTAGAAAATTTCATCATGAAACAGGGTCACACGCCCGTGTGGGTAGGCTATGTGGTCACACACGCCCGTGTGGCTTGAGACACACCCATGTCCTCAGCCCGTGTAACTCTCTGTTTATAACGTCATCACTAAAGTAGAGGCACAGGCCAAAGTACATGCCCATGGGGCAAGCAGTGTGGGCAAATGCAAGGCTATTTTTCAAGCCATTTTGCCACCCTCACAACACATGCACACTCACATATCTAAATGGCATCCAACATGGCATAAATGAACACTTAATAATCATAAATATGGCTTATGCATGACATTCTCATAACAACTTCCGCATACACAAGGCATCATACTTTATCAAGATTAATCATAACAACATTCATACTGAGATTATCATTAATACATTTTCACATTTCACACTTATGCTATAATCTATCCATAAGCCAATTATGCCAAAATCAATCATCGAGTACTTAAGTCGTATGCACACATTCATCCATATCAAACAACATGATCACACCATAAAACATTGGCAAATACACATGAATAATCATATGATCAATAAAAGCCATCATTCATGGCTATATACAAATTGGAATATAACCATTATAGGCCAACACATTTGGCCACATTAGCATTGACATAATTACAAATATAGAGCCCCTATACATGCTATAGAATTAAGTATTTGAATACTTATACCACAAATGATAGCTTGATACTGTGATGGAATCTCTGGCGATCTTCAACCCGAGCTAGCTATAAAAACCTATAAGAGATGAAAAGGGAGGGGGTAAGCTATAAAGCTTAGCAAGTTCATATGAAAACAATAAGCAATTTATTAATATGCTTTTGCCAAATTCTTGCAACATGTTCTCAAGGTATCACAATTATAATTGCATATTATTCCACTATTTGTTCAAATTCCAGTCAAGCTATCTACTCAAGTCATAGTTGCTAAATTATTTATTTCTAGAGCTATAAAGCTCCAAATTAAGATCCGTTAAGTTTCTATGAAACTATACTCATATATTCTTACCATAAAATTTTCATACTTTTTGGATTAGCCAATAAGTACAGTTTATTCTTCAAAATTATCCCTTTTTGCTGTCCAACAATTCCAACCCCTCTTTACTAAAAATTAATTATATCCTCATACAGAACTTGAATGATGTTTTTGTTTATTTCTTTAGAAAATAGACTCATTAAAGATTCTAATAATATAAACTATAACCCATAATTATTTTTTTAAAATTTTTAATGATTTTTCAAAATCAGAACAGAGGATTCCGAGATCATTCTGAACCTGTCTCACAAAAATTCAAATATCTCATAATATGAAATTCTTTTTCTTACACCGTTTCTTCTATGTAAAAATATACTCAATAAGCTCTAATTTTATATTTTATTCATCCTATAACTTGATTTCCACAATTTTTGGTGAAGTTTTAAAGTTGGACTACAACTACTATCCAAAACAGTTTTAGTACAAAAATGATGATAACGAAGCTCATCACACCTTCACCAATCATTTCGACCATCATGGTATAAATAAATATTTATACAAAATAAGCATGGACCCATAATTACAATGTCATTAAAAAATAATTCTCATAAAAATGACTTACTTATTTACTTCGTTACAAAGATGCATCATAACTCATGTACATACCTGTACTGATCCTTACCATTTCATACATACACGTAATGCCGTTGCCTCTTCGATGTCTCGCACACTAAGTGCCATACTCAATATCTCGCACACCAAGTGCCATTCTTAATATTTTCCACACTAAGTGTCATATACATATATAGCCGAAGCTATCTCCAGTTGCACACCAAGTGCCACATTTAGCCGAAGCTATTTCGAACCGCGCATTAAGTGCCACTTTTTTTTAGCGGATATGTCATTAGACATAACAATAGTCAGATATATACAATTTATATAATATCAAAGCATTAAAAGAATAAATTTAACAATGCTCATTACATACAAACTTACCTCGATCGTTAAAACGATGGAACGGATCGATTAGTTCGGTACTTTATTTTTCCCCGTTCTAGATTCAATTGTCGATTATCTCAATCTATACAATATCAAATTTTACTTATTTAATCAACATTTCATTAAATTTAATACAATTTACACATTTTGGGCAAAATTACATTTTTACACGTATTATTTCACATTTTTGCAATTTAGTCCTTATCACTTAAAATCACAATTTCATGAAATTATGCACAAACCCAAGCTAGCCGAATTTTTCATATATTACTATCAGCCAATATATTCAATTTATTTCACATTTTAACCACTAAATTTCCATATTATATAATTTGGTCCAAATTTGACATTTTTACTCAAAATCACTTTATAAAACTTGTTAATCTAACAACAATGATTTATTTTCCATCATCAACACTCAAAAACATCAAGCTATCATCAATGCTAACTCACAAATTCATCAAAAAATTCAGAAATTAGGGTGCGGGCTAGCTAGAACACGAAGCAGCAATCACAAAAACATAAAAATCATCAAAAATAAAGCTCAAAACACTTACAAATTGATCCATGAAGATGTCGAACCCTAAAACACAACCATGACTGTCTCTTTTCCCTATATTCGGTGGAATATGAAGAAATATAACATGATTTTGGCTTTTATTTTATTTATTATTAACTTTAATTACCTATTTACCTTTTTACCCTTTAAAAATATTAATAAATACACCAACTGCCACTCCACTAACCTCCAGTATCTCATAAATGGGCTATTTACCACATAAGGACCTTCTCTATTTAATTCCATAGTCAATTAATACCTTTAACTTATAGAATTTAACTTTTACGCTTTACGCGATTTAGTTCTTTTTACCGAATTAACCGCTCAAACGGTAAAATTTCTTTACAAAATTTTCACACGAACATTCTATCATATCGTAAACCTTATTAAAATAATAAACTTTAGATTTGTGGTTCTAAAACCACTATTCTGATCTGACCCAAAAACGGGCTGTTACTACTCACCCATTTTTAGGGATTTTCGTCCCCGAAAATCTTACTAGAAGAAGTTGCTTCCAAATCTTATGAATCACTTTCACTAATTTCTTAGGGTCACAAATCGATTTCAGCCTCACATATCTTTTTCCCATAGCCTTTGACCTTTAACACACAGTGCTGGAGTATATTGTTAAAATTTTGAATTACTCACTCAGAACACATAGCTCAGTTGATCTGTCAAATAGGAACTCTGCATATACTAAATCAACCATGCGGATTTTTGGCCAAACGATCAACCACAATACAAATAACATCTCTTTTATTGGTGATAATGACAACCCTAATACGAAGTCTATGGTGACTTTACCTCTTTATCACACCCTTACCATCACTAACTGTATTAGACTTGAATACATTTGATATTCGGATTAAACCTGTTGACAATTCAACATCCGAGCACAAAATTAGAAATATGGGTTTCATACTCGTACACCAAAACATTTACTTCATATAATTGTACATTTTGTTACTCTCGGATGAACATAAGAGCTACTAGTGAGTCTCATACAAAAACGTTTGAAATTCAGAATTGAAAGTCGTTTCACATTGTACCCGTTTAGCTTGCAATTGACTAACATGTTTTTGAGTTTTCCCAACTCGCAAGGGAAACATCATTTTAGCTTTTTTTTATTTAGCTAACATCAGACCATCATCAAATAAGATCAATCGAGTAATCACTCACACAATAAGCAAAGATCTTTCCAATCGATATCTATAACTATATCTGTTTTCTTAGAGATTAATCGACAACTATTTAGAGTCTTTCAATATCTCAAATCATTGATACTGTCTTAATTCCAGATCTTTTTCAGTAACATTAGATACTTTAACCCATTAGGATTCAGAAAGCATATGACATTTTCGGTCGAACACATGATATAATCGAATTCACAACACATACATAAAAGTGGTCGTCTTTAAATCGCTAATTGAACAGTTCTCTTTTATTATGACTTTAACCGTCTGGAAGTACAAACTGCTTCTTTACATTCTCTAATGAAACATATTCCAATAAGTTCAATAGTACATTACTAAAAATCATAAATTCTTTACTTAATCCAAACTGAACTTAGCACTAAAGCTTCAGTTAGTAATACTTTCAATTGTTTCCAACTTTGCTAACTTGCATCAATCATTCAACTTTCAAGAATATGATAATCTCATTAACTAGAACAACTTTAACTCATAACAACATCATTCAGTTAGAACAATCCAATAAGCATAGTTCCGTATCATACTATCAAGAATATAATTTCTTTATTTAGACTACCCGTCTATCTATATACTCATGATTGCACAAAAATTCATTACCATACCAGAGAATCCTTTAAATACACATAACTCAATTCACATATCAACAAATCAGTTCACACCAATATAAACGACTGAGTTGATTTCAACTATCAAATATTAACATATTAAGGTACTTTTTTTTTCATTCTACTACTACAACCCAAGTACATGCACTCATTCATAATCCTCTTATCGTGCAAATCAAAGATCTCACAACCATATGAGCTCAAGGAAACGGAGATATTCTAATTAAACTCACTAATCTTAGTCAAACTTACCCGAGAAAAGAAAACCACTACACATTTCATGCTTGGGTTTCCATTATTTATGCCTTTGCCAATGACAATTCTTTACATTTAAAATCGGAAAAATCCAGTTACTAGAATTTTCCACATTCCTAATACCGAATCCAGAAATACCATCACAATAAACATAATCATCACAGATCAAAAATGTAACACCGTAGTATTCCAGTCATTAATGAAAACCAATTCGGAGGAAATTTTAGCAAACATATCTTTAGACCCCATAACCGATTGAGTCAAATAGCCAAGACTAATTTTCTTCTTTAACCATAACATTACATAATCGGTATAATCCTTAAAACATTCTGATATTTCACCCAAACTATGTTTACTTTCCAAACTATTCTCATCTCTATATGCATTACTAATTATTTCACCGTCGAACTCTTTAGTTTTCACACTTATGAACTTATTTGACATAATTCTCGTAAATATTTCATCACAAAAGCAACACTGGTAATGGGGAGTCGTAAAGCTTCTAACTTGACTCTCATAAATACACACATATGACTCACATTCATCGTCAATATAATATCATCACAATCACATAATTCACTCCAAGCAAATTAACATACTTATTTATTTTACAAATTTTTCTGTCATCCACAAGTTCAAACAGTAAATTTACTTAATGTTTCTGTCATCCACAATTTCAAACAGAAAATTTACTTACTTGAGCCCAATATCAATATCTAATTAAATTTCAACATTTAACTTCAATTTTACTTACCAACATTTGTCAAATTAGAGAAAGTCTTACGGGTCTGAGTACATCGTTTACTTGATGCCATAATCCAACTATGGTCTTACACAAAGTCTCACATCGATGCCATGTACCAGACATAGTCTTATACAAAATCACATATCGATGCCGCATCCCAGACACGGACTTACACGAAATCTAATATCGAAGACATATCCCAGAGATGGTCTTACACGTAATCTCATATCGATGCCGATGTCATATCCCAAATATGGTCTTACATAGGATCTCATATCGATGCCATGTCCTAGACATGGCCTTACACGTATCACAATGCCATAGCCCTGCTATGGTCTTACATGTCATCATGATGCCATAGCCCAGCTATGGTCTTACACACTATTATGATGCCATAGCCCAGCTATGGTCTTACACATACCACATGTATTGCCATGGTCCAACCATGGTCTTATCCGTTAATTCATCATGGAACGATCGTACTCATTTCCTGCGTTCTACTCAATTTGATCTTCCAACTCAATTTCTTATTATCATATTATTTATGATTGCATATCAAAACCATAAAACATAACATTATAATACCTTTAATTTAGCAATTTAAACATAAGAGTCAACCATATGAACATACTGATTATACATTATTCGATAAGTGTACATAAACACACATTCCGTCAACTCGAGTAAATTAGCTTATCATATTCACTTAATCAGATAGGTTGGGCACAAAACATCATATGAATACCAACACACATGGATAAGCTTATCACAACATAAACTTCCATTTCATTCCACGTTTCCATATTTCTCAACTTATAGTTATCTCATTTCGTATATTAATACATACATATCATGAACTTCTATTGATACCTTTCTAAATTTCGACACATCATAGGCACATTTCAATCATCTAAATATCATTTTCAGCATTATCGTAAAATAGCTCGGTTGAAAGTCATCTCTGTCTTACACAATAATTTCGTTAGAGCCGGGAGATGTCACACTATCAAGAGTAGTAATATGGCATGTATAGCTAGACTCACATATGCTAGATTAGTCTGAGAATTGACTAAACCATAGCTCTGATACCACTAAATGTAACACCCCTTACCCATGTCTGAGGCAGGGACAGGATACGAGGCATTACTGGACTTAAACATACACAATCACATAAAATTGAGCCATAAAACTTCATTCAAATAAAAAATTCATACAAAAGTATAACATCCCTTAAACGGGCTTACAGTGCCCTAAACACGCATCGAAGATGATTCAGCACTAAATAGAAAACTTCAAAAACTTTTGAGAAAACTTAAAAAATTTCATCATGAAACAGGGTCACACTCCTGTGTGGGTAGGCCATGTGGTCACACATGCCCGTGTGGCTTGAGACACGCCCATTTCCTCAGCTCGTGTAACTCTCTGTTTATGACGTCATCACCCAAGTAGGGGCATAGGTCAAAGTACATGCCCATGGGGCAGGCCGCGTGTACACACGACCTAGACACACGTCCGTGTGTCTACCCATGTGGACAAATGCAAGGCTATTTTCCAAGCCATTTTGCCACCCTCACAACACATGCACACTCACATATCTCAATGGCTTCCAACATGGCATAAATGAACACTTAATAATCGTAAAAATGGCTTATGCATGACATTCTCATAACAACTTACGCACACACAACGCATCATACTTTATCAAGATTAATCATAACAACATTCATACCGAGATTATCATTAATACATTTTCACATTTCACACTTATACTATAATCTATCCATATGCCAATTATTCCAAAATCAATCATCGAGTACTTAAGTCGTATGGACACTTTCATCCATATCAAACAACATGATCACACCATAAAACATTGGCAAATACATATGAATAATCATATGATTAGCATAAGCCATCATTCATGGCTATATACAAATTGGACTATAACCATTATATGCAAACACATTTGGCCACATTAGCATTGCAATAATTACAAAGATAGAGCCCCTATACATGCCATAGAATTAAGTATTTGAATACTTATACCACAAATGATAGCTTGATAGTGTGATTGAATCTCTGGCGATCTTCAACCTGAGGTAGCTATATAAACTTATAAGAGATGAAAAGGGAGGGGTAAGCTATAAAGCTTAGCAAGTTCATATGAAAATAATAAGCAATTTATTAATATGGTTTTGTCAAATTCTTGCAACATGTTCTCAAGGTATCACAATTATAATTGCATATTATTCCACTATTTGTTCCAATTCCAATCAAGCTATCTACTCAAGTCATAGTTGCTAAATTATTTATTTCTAGAGCTATAAAGCTCCAAATTAAGATCCGTTAAGTTTCTATGAAACTATACTCACATATATTCTTACCATAAAATTTTCATACTTTTTGGATTAGCCAATAAGTACAGTTTATTCTTCAAAATTATCCCTTTCTACTGTCCAACAATTCCGACCCCTCTTTACTAAAAATTAATTATATCCTCGTACAAAATTTAAATGATGTTCTTCTTTCTTTCTTTAGAAAATAGACTCATTAAAGATTCTAATAATATAAACTATAACCCCTAATTATTGTTTTACATTTTTTAATGATTTTCCAAAATCAAAACAGGGGATTCCAAGATCATTCTGACCCTGTCTCACAAAAATTTAAATATCTCATAATATGAAATTCTTTTTCTTACATTGTTTCTTTTATGTAAAAATAGACTCAATAAGATATAATTTTATATTTTATTTATCCTCTAAATCGATTTCCACAATGTTTCGTGAATTTTGAAATTTGGACTACAGTTACTGTCCAAAACAGTTTTAGTACAAAAGTGTTGATAACTATGCTCATCACACCTTCACCAATCATTTCAACCATCATGGTATAAATACATATTTATACAACATAAGCACGGACCCATAATTACAAGGTCATCAAAAAATAATTCTCATAAACACGACTTATTTACTTCGTTACAAAGATGCATCATAACTCATGTACATACCTATACCGATCCTTACCATTTCATACATACACGTAATGCCGTTGCCTCTTTGATGTCTCACACACTAAGTGTAATACTCAATATCTCGCACACCAAGTGCCATTCTTAATATTTTTCACACTAAGTGTCATATACATATATAGCCGAAGCTATCTCCAATTGCACACCAAGTGCCACATTTAGCCGAAGCTATTTCGAACCGTGCATTAAGTGCCATTTTTTTTAGCCGATATGTCGTTAAACATAACAATAGTCAAGTATATACAATTTATATAATATCAAAGCATTAAAAGCATAAATTTAACAATGCTCATTACATACAAACTTACCTCGATCGTTAAAACGACGGAACGGGTTGATTAGTCCGGTACTTTATTTTCCCCAGTTCTAGATTCAATTCTCGATTATCTCAATCTATATAATATCAAATTTTTCTTATTTAATCAGCATTTCATTAAATTTAATACAATTTACACATTTTGGGCAAAATTACATTTTTGCCCCTATTATTTCATATTTTTGCAATTTAGTCCTTATCACTTAAAATCACAATTTCATGAAATTAAACACAAACCCAAGCTAGCCAAATTTTTCATATATTACTATCAGCCCATATTTTCAATTTATTTCACATTTTAACCACTAAATTTCCACATTATATAATTTGGTCCAAAATTGACATTTTTACTCAAAATCACTTTATGAAACTTGTTAATCTAACAAAAATGATTTATTTTCCATCATCAACACTCAAAATCATCAAGCTATCATCAATTAAAACTCACAAATTCATCAAAAAATTTTAGAAATTAGGGTATGAGCTAGCTAGAACACGAAGCAACAATCACAAAAACATAAAAATAATCAAAAATCGAGCTCAAAACACTTACAAATTGAGCCATGAAGTTACTGAACCCTAAAACACAACCATGGATGTTTCTTTTCTCTATATTCGGTGGAAGATGAAGAAATATAACATGATTTTGGCTTTTATTTTATTTATTATTAACTTTAATTACCTATTTACCTTTTTACCCTTTAAAAATATTAATAAATACACCAAATGCCACTCTACTAACCTCCACTATCTCATAAATGAGCTATTTACCACATAAGGACCTTATCTATTTAATTCCATAACCATTTAATACCTTTAACTTATAGAATTCAACTTTTATGTTTTATGCGATTTAGTCCTTTTAACCAAATTTTACCACTCAAACAATATAATTTCTTTACAAAATTTTAGATGAACATTCTATCATACTGTAAACCTTATTAAAATAATAATAAATATTTTGACTTCAGATTTGTGGTTTGGAAACCATTGTTTTGATCTGACCCAAAAACGGGCTGTTACAATAACATTTGGGATGTGTGCTAGTGTAAGACATGTCTGGGACATGCATCGGCCTTGAGATGAGAGCAACTGTAAGACATGTATGGGACATGCATCTGCCTCGAGATATGCAAGCTAGTGTAAGACGTGTCTGGGACATGGCATTGGCTTGACATGTGTCAATGTAAGACCTATCTGGGACATGGCATCGACACCAATAGATAAGAGCCAATATAAGACGTGTCTGGGACATGGCATCAGCCTCGGTATATGAAAGTTAGTGTAAGTCCTGCTTGGGACATGGCATCAACTTAGATATGTGAGCCAGTGTAAGACTATGCTTGGAACATGGCATCGGCATCGTACCCTATGTTTGAGGCTTAGTGATTATCCTATGGTATTCCAAATGGTTCAACGGAAAATTTATGATTTAAGTCGAAATGAAAGAGCTTATGACTATGTTGTGAGTGGTATAGGTACTTACATGAAATTAATGGGATGTGAATTTAATTCATGTTTTATGATTAATAAGGAATGAATATGAGTAAGGATATGAGCATGTTGAGTAACACAGGTATGTATGCCAAACTCATGATAAATGATTTCAGTTTATGATGCACATTTGGTGACGATGTAAATAGGTAAGTTATGCCTATGAGAATGATTTTGTGATGACCTTATGATTATAGGTCTATACTTATGATGTATAAACATGTATTTTTACCAATGTGGTGAAAATGAATTAATAAGGTGTGATAAACTTAGTATCATTAATTTACACTAAAACAGTTTTGGACAGCAGCAGCAGTCTGACTTTGAAAATCCACCAAAAATTGTGAAAATTGAGTTAGAGGCTGAATAAAATATTAAATTGAAGCTTAATGAGTCTAGTTTCACATAAAAGAAACGGTGTAATTAAAGGAGTTTCATATTATGAAATATTTAAATTGTTGTGAGATAAAGTCAGAATGATTTGGAAATCCCTTGTTCTAATTTGAAAAAATCATTTAAAATTGTAAAAACATAGTTATGGGTTATAATTTATATGATTAGAATTATTAATGAGTCTATTTTCAAGAAAAAAATATGGGAATGTCATCCGAGTCCCGTATTATGAGATAATTAATTTTTAGTGAAGAGGGGTTGGAAGTGTCAGATAGCAAAAAAGGGGTAAATTTAGGGAATAAACTATACTTATTGGCTAGAAAAAAATTATGAAATTTTTTTGTAAGAAGATATGTGAGTCTAGTTTTAGGAAAAATTAGAAGATCTTAATTTGGAGTTTTGTAGCTTTAGATATAAATAATTTAGTAACTATGACTTGAGAAAATAGCTTAATGGAAACATAAGAAAAAATGCAAACAGGGTTGTATTACCTTGAGAAGCAAGTTGATAAATTGCTTATTATTTTCATACGGTCTTTCTAAGCTATAAAGCTTGCCCTCTTCTTTCCATTTCTTTAGTATTGTCAGGTTAGCTCGGAGTTGGAGATCGTCGGAGGCAGCATCACACTACCAAGCTATCACCTTTGGAGCATTGATACATATGTTAGCGTTTTCAAGTGAGTGGCATGTATAGGGGCTCAGTTTTATGATATGAGTTATTGTGGTTAGCCAAACGTATTGGCCTATATTGAGTTATTTGTATATGGCCATGAAGTGTGACTCATATTGATTATGATTTGTGAACTTATCTATATATGCTATGTTCTAATGCTTGTGATGTGATGATGTGATTATGCTTGTTGGCCATATATGGTTGGTGTTATGAATTATGTGCACGATGAATGCTTTATGACCAATCGAAATGGTCATGGCCATGAATTAAATGTGTAATATGGAAATAAGATGACGATTATGAAAATTTGGTAAAAGTGGTCATTAAATGACAAGGCTAATGAATAGGTATTGTTGTGTCTTAACTTGATATTATATGAGTATGTGAAATGTGTGAATGATAACATGTTAATGTTATGAATGTGCCTTAATATGGGATGCTAAATCATTAAAATGATGTCATGATATGTGTCCTTTGTGGGTATAAAGATGTGAAAGATTAAGGGTAACATAAAGGCTTGGAAAATAGCCTAAGTGTTGGCCACACGGGCTAAGACACGATAGTGTGTCTCAACCGTGTGGGGGACACGACCTTAGCACACAGGCATGTGGCTTGGCCATGTGGTTTAATTTAATAGCTAAAGTCATAGTTAGAGAGTTACACGGCCAAAGGATACGGGCGTGTCGAAGGCACACAGGCGCGTTCCTGAGTCAACACGAGCATGTGACTTTGTATCATGGGAAAATTTTATAAGTTTTCCTAAAACTTCTCAAAGTTCTCGGTTTAGTCCCGAATCAATCCCGATGTATGTTTTGGGATTTTTAGACCCAAATAAGGGACAACATGCATGTGTTTGAAAAGTTTTGAATTAAAAGAAATTTTATGGGCCGGTTTTTGCATGAATGTGTATGTTTAAGTCTGGTAATGCCTCGTACCTTGTCCCGGCGTCAGACACGGGTAAGGGGTGTTACATCAGCACATATAGCACACCTGGAACATTTGATACTCACCCACAGAAGAAAATGAAACAACCGGGTAGCCATTTTTTGGTGCCATCAGGGTTTTTTGGCCAAGATATAATGAAACAAAATAGTATGAGATCACCAACACCTTAAGTAACCAGTGCGGGTAGCATTTGAAATGTAAATAGAATCGAATGCAGGCATTGTTGATGCATGTCTTAATTTTCTTGATGCTAGAATGATTATGAATCTTTAGCTTGAAATCATTAATACTTTGCTAACAATGTTTTGTGCATGTGGTTGTTTTACTCATTCAAGCAATATCACAATTATGCTTGCTAATGCATAAACAATGTTGGTAAGTAAATGGATTAATTAATCGATCTGAGAAGATGGTTATTAATGGATATGCTACTTGAATGGTGCATGTTTGATTGTTTGATAATTGAATTTGTAATGACATCGATAGATATTGTTACATTGGATACCCTTAGGAATGGTGCCTGAAAATGTAACCTTGAAGTTAAAATTCACATAGACATGCAAAAGCGACTAAAAGGTTAAACATAGGACTTCAAGAGAAGCCTACAGCTTATTGATTCTGGGTTAGTAAATCACCAAATTGCCACGGTTCACCATAACATTTTTTAGTATTGTTTTTAATGATTGCAAGTTAAGGGGAAGTAATTATTCTAGCCTTTCATGTCATTGTGATTAAAACTTTTGTCAATTGTTTTACATTTTGTGTTATTCAGTTAAATTGTTTACCTACTTAGTCAAATTTAGTTTAATTAATTAGTTCACTCCTTAAACACATAATCTTGTTTACTTGCCAAGTTGAATAATGGTTAATTTCACAACTTTTACTCACATACAGTCCATGTGGAGACGTTACTCTAACTCACTAGTTTATTACTTATTGACGACTGTGTACACATCATTCGATAATCTCACGACATCCTTACCATGTAGTTTGATTATGCTCAAAAGCCTTGTATGCTACAAGGTTTAGCACTTGGTTCGATTCACTTATTGTCTACGAAGATGAGTTCCAAATGCATTTCACTATTGGGATTATTAAAACCTAGTGTTTTTTATTTTAAAATCTAGTTTTAGAAAATGTTTTCTTGTAACAGTGGAAATTTAAAAATTTTCTAAATTGAGTCAGTTTGGGATATTTATAGCAACAAAATCGTACTCAAATTTCAACCGAATGGCCTTCTCTATTATCCTTGTGCCTCGAATTGCGTAGAGTGTGGGCTTGAGCAACATGAAACAAACACAAAACAAAAAATGATTTTATTAGTTTCAGCATAAAAGTAATTCTCTTAATATAAATCTGTAGAAATTATAATTGCCTATAACACTCTTCATATGGTCCAGTCGCTGACTCGAGCTACAAGATGCTACAAATAATTCCAAAACAACTACATGCAATTTAAAACATTGAATTATCATATTAATATACAAATTAAATATTGCAAATGAAAATGAAACTAAATCGAGCTTTAAAATACAATAGGTTAGATTCGAGCATGAGAAATGACCAAACTGTAAAATTTTCAAAACCTTAAAAATCTGGTATCGATACTGAATAAATGGTTTCGATGCCATTTTGGTATATGGTTCAAAACATTTTAATGATACCCTAAGAACAACTATCGATGTTAACAATTAGGTATCGATACTTATAGTAAGTATCGGAACCAAGTTGACATTCTGTCTATTTAGAAAATTGTTCATTTGGTCAAGTATTAATACATTGGTCCCTAGTATCGATACTTTTATCCAGATGGTCAAAAATCACAAGTTTGAAAGTTCGTTTGATGCTTAAACCTATATCTTAATTCATAGATACATATTGGTACACTTATGACTTACATAAATCTCATTCAATCCATTACAAATATGCCATGATCTAACCATGATTCATTAACCATCTTACCTATTACCATTAGTAACCAAGTAAGCAATTGGGTAATTTATTAGGCAAGTTAAACACCAATATTTTCATTTATTTCTTAAGTATTCACATAACCATTCTTTCAACCTATTCAAAATGCACCAAAAACATACCAGAAATGTACCATTATCCTAATTCTAACCAATATGCCTCAAGGCACCTCAATCACATATAAACCATAGAGAAATATTTTAATTCATCTAAACATTATATATATCACAACATTCATTCTATTAATCACCAAATACACACACTTATCAAAACTTATGGGCATATCATATAAACTTCAAAACACATATTATTTGCATACTCAAATGTCATTTCAATTACCAATGCATGATTCAGTCCATCTACCAAATGCATATGTTTTCAACTAAAGATATTCTTTTCTATAATCATACCAACAAGAATTTAAAACCATATTACTATGCAAGTAATCCAAAAAACTCCTAAGTACATGCCACACATAACCAAACCTTAATACAGTTAAAAGATTACCAAATCAATATCGAGATAGTGTGAGCTTCTCAACAATCCTCTTGACACGTTCCTCAAGTTAGAAATCTACAGGTAAAGGGAAAAACAAATGAGGTAAGCATATAGAATGCTTAGTAAGTTCATGGGTGTTAAACCAAGTAACTTACCTCAAGTTATAAATATACACTACATGCTACTTAACTTGGTAAAGTTTTCCTATAATGGAAAATCAAATATAAAAAAGGTAAGTTCAACATTTATCATACCATATAGTAACTCAATCATATAAAATTTCAATTCACTTATTCAACATTTCATCACCATTCATAAACAAATAATCATTTAATCAATTCACTATCTAATCATATCATATAATCTATTTACCCACAATACATCACATTACAAATTAATGCCAACAAATTTTTTTTTCATTTCTTAATTTGAATTCTCAATCAAATTCATATTAAATCATATAAATTTCATTCCCATAACATATCAATTCATATTTATACCAAATATACATCAACGCCATGTTTGGTTGGGGTGAATGGAATAGGGCAGTAATGGAATAGAGATGTAATGGAATATGTGACATCCCGAATTTTAGATTAATGACGGTCAAAAATTATTTAAAAAATAAGGAAATATCCTAGTGGTTATTTGACAAATGGAAATGTATGGAATTAAATTAAGGTTCCAAGTTCAAATCTTTCAGACCTAGGTATAATATTATTTTTAGAAAAAATAATCAGCCTTTAGTTTCATTCTCCCCACACTATCCATCCCTCTCTTCCTCCTTTCCTCTTCACTTTTAAATTTTTTTTCTTTCTTCCTTGTTGCCGCTGTCTATAGCTTCTTGATCTACCATCTTTTTCTTTTCCTTTTCCCACAAGACCTTGCACTATCTCCTCCCTCCATATTGCTTTCATTTTCCCTTAATTTTCCAGCCCCAAATATGAAAATTTATATCTCCAAGATCGATTCCCATTGTTTCCAATAAGTGCCATTGCCACCCTTTCACCAAATTTGTCTAAGTTATCATCTTTTTTTTTCTCAATTTCTTGATGAATCATTAGAGTTCAAAACCCAAATTTCTAGATATGTAATATGATTGATTTTTAAAATTTCAAAGGGATTTTTTTCCATCTTTTTAATTTATCTTAAAGGTGGTTTTAAATCAGTCTCAATTTGGCCACCGTTGGTGGTAGTGCGCACACCTATAGGCAAGAAAAAGGGGGTTGTTGCTTCTTTAATTTTTCTCTTACTTTTCCAAAATTAAATTGGGTTCTTGAGCCCCTCCTAATAATCCTTTAATTATGTTTTAATTATGAAAAATTGATTTTGATCAATCAGCAATTCAGATCTAATAATTCGAGAAGCATATGTGTGGTTGATTGTAAACTAGTTTATAGTTTCAATTTATATATTGGAGAAATATTGTTAGTTGATTAAATAAAGAAATTTAGTTATGGATTAGATACTGATTTTAAATTATTTAAATGTTTTAGATGTCGGCTTAAATGCCCCAAACCAACAATGAAGCCAAAAGACATTTGCACATACGATTCGCATCAATTCAAGGTAAGAAATATAACTAGTTTAGATTCTAAAAAAGTTATAATTGTAATGGTTGGATTGAACCTATAAGTGGGTGTTTGGGGGCTATTTAAGAGGCATAGTGATTGAGTTTAATATTGAATTTTAATTTAGTTTAATATTAAAGCTTATTAGAGAAACAGCAAGATTTACAAGTGTGCTACGGAAGAGCATAAAATAATGTGTGGGTCCTAACTCAAAAACTTGAATGTTAATAATTATTTTAATGATAGAATTGATGATTTAGTTTGCTGATCGGGCTTAGCTAAATAGCTAAGTAATTAAAATTGTCAGAGGCTAAACCAAGTACGTTTCGAGCCCTAACTATTTGGCATGTTAGCAAAGTTGCTAAATTGACTGAAAGATTGCATGATTTATATTGTTGTGAATGGTTAATTAATATGATGTATGATTGGTTTTTTTTTTTTGTAACATGATTTTGACTGAAAATACAGCTTATGCATGATAGATTGGTATGAGTAATTTGCAATTTAATGTTTGAAAGACTACTATACATGCACACAGAAAAATTTGTAAGAACACATGAAATTGTGATTTGTTAAGTGATACCACCTTGATGGTAAATTGAAAGTAGGATCAATGATCCTATTCATTAAAAGTATTTGATAAATCGAGGGCATATTGAACATGCCAATAAATTGTGAAAGTATTGAATTACAACTATGTATGAGATTGTATGACATATTGCATGTGCATTGGGGTGAGTTATTATTGTGGTTGACGGAGGAGTTCTGTGGAGATTCGATGGCATATTAAGTCTGCATTTATTCTTAGTCAGTGCACTACACTGGAGATTCGAGAGGATTTGGTGATCTTATTGCATTTATTCGTTATTTGGTAATTTTGTCACATTTATTAGTTATTTGGCAGATTTTCTGCAATTATATTCATTTGGTGGTTTTACAACATCAAGCTTTGCTCGCATTTGTTGGAGTTTGATAGACGGGTTCTGGGGAACTTGTGGTGTGTAGCGGATGGTTGGGGTAGGAAACTCAATTTACATTATAACATGATCATGACTCATTACATTGTTATTTATGTTGTTTGATTGTGATTTATGATTCCACTTATATGCTTAAATGTATGTTTAATGCCTTATTGTTTAGACTCACACTGAGCTAGTTAGCTCACCCCATTACTTCAAACTACTTAGGTAATGAATGGAATTAGGACCGGATTTGACATGTGGATGTACAATGGAATTCAGACTTAATATTTATTATTATTAAATTTTTATTTAAAAGTCCCTAAAATTTATTTGGTTTTTGGACCATAAAGTTATTTGAACTGTGGTTTGGGACTGTTTTTTGTTTTGAGGATTTTTCATGCATGCATAGCTTCGTACATGAGATTGATTAAATATTATATATTGAAATTGGATTAAGCATGTTACTAAGGTTAATTAATAATTTGGTTCTTAACTGGTTTTTCCACTGCAATCAAGATAATCAAAGTTATTTTTCGAAAGCAACGATATGCAAAGAATTTTTCGAAAACCACGCAAGTGTTACAAACCTGACTTAGTAAAAGTTGGATATTAATAATGAGCATTTTCTCAAAATAACAAAAGTAACCTTGGGTTTATTAAAAGAGAGAGCATTTAAGGTTTTCAACCATTAATAAGGAA
Source organism: Gossypium hirsutum (assembly GCF_007990345.1). NCBI lineage: Eukaryota > Viridiplantae > Streptophyta > Magnoliopsida > Malvales > Malvaceae > Gossypium > Gossypium hirsutum. Next base: position 76,413,743 of record NC_053433.1, read on the forward strand.
CAATCGTAGATTAGGTGTCCCATGTGACTTTCACAATTCGACCATATCGTGTAGGTCGAGTTTGGGAGGTTACATAATAGAACTGTAATCAGTAATTCAATTATTTGATTCAATGGAATGGAATAGTGTTGTAATAGTATTCTTGTGCTAGGTTGAATAGAATAACTGGTATAATAGCATAAGGAAAAAGAGTTAAATGACAAAAGGACCCTTAGCAGAGTATTTTTAGGTAGATGATTAATGTTATTGTTACTAAATTTTAATAAGATTATTATTAAATCTAATTTAATAAAATAATATATAACTTAATAAAAATCTTAATAAAATTCTTAATAAAATATGAATTAATAAAAATCATAATATATAATATTATAAAAATAATATATAACCTACTTTATTATTTTTAAACTGCAATGCTTATTTAATGTGCTAAAATATCATTAACGAAACAAATAATTTAATTATCTTCTAAAATAAAAAGTAAATTATTAGAAGTAATAAATAGCTTGAGAATTATATTTTATATCCAAACATAATGTTCATACATTAACAAAAAGTTACATGATGTCATTACCTTATATGCCATAATCTACATGTTAAATTTTACAACATCAAAAATTTACAACAGCCGTGGCATTCTATCATGTCATGATACCACTCAAATATTCCATATACAAAAAGTTACCAAAACATCACCAACACAACCATGATTTTTAATAGTCAGAAAGAAATCTTCTCACTAATTTCAATTGCAAAAAAGTGTCACGGAGCTAGACCTTTCGACTTGCAATCCGTGCGGCCTTAGGCAATTTGCTCGTCGAAACTCGCCTAAGTCAGCCTTTACTCTCAAAAATGAGGATTCCTCAAGAACTCCTCCAGGGCACCAATCTGTATAGCGGAAGCGATTGTGCCAAAAGAAGCTACAAATAAGAAAAAGGAAGCCAAAGAAAGAATGCACACAAGGTGTTTGAGTAAATGCCCAAGAATTCTATTACTCTTAAGAATTCAACATACAATGGATGGTTTACAAATGAGGGGGAGGCTCTCTATTTATAGTTGGGCTCCCCTAGAACCGACGGTCAAGATACATTTACATCAACGGACGAGATTAACGATATCCCATGATTTAAGGGATTTACAAGATATACCTTATCAAATCTAATCTAATCTTTACAAGATATGATTCTCTCTATCTTTGAAGATTAGTTACCCAAAATAGCCTAAGTTGTCATATCTTTGCTATCGGGCCATCCAGGCTTCAATCTGACAGGCTTCTCCAACAATTCTTGGAATTAGGCCAGTTCTTGTGGGCTAAATGATCCCCATCTAATCGATCAACCTCCATGAGGCGCATCTTGTGCCATGGTCACGGGCTTGGAACTTTGGCCCATGACATTCTCCCCCACCCATTCTCGCAATGCCCTCATTGCGACTTCTGAATGGCACCGACTTGATTTGTCTCAGAACTCTCTCGTTGCCTTGGCTCCTTCCCGACTTGCCTCGCAATTAGGTTGTCCCTTTCTTCAGAACCTTTTCCTTGGCTTTTGTCGCCTCTTAACTTGAACCATTGCACTCGTGGGTACATCTCGTTGGCAAGAAGTATCCACTTTAACTTGCCCCAATTCTGACTTGGTCCCATTGAATCCCTTCGATTCTCACATCTTGGCTTCGTTTTAGTCGCAGTCCCTCGGCCTTCTTGCTTATGAACTTTGAAAGGCCCCCTACGATCTTGCCAAGCCAACAAGTCAGAAATCAAAACACTATCAGCGTGTTTGCAATGTATCTTACTCGCGACATTTACTCGTCTTGACTACTTTTGCATTACTTCTTTCTTCTTGAAGTTTGATGCATAATCCACCTTCCCCAAAGGTTGCATCTCCACAGTCGACTCCATAGATCTCATATCAGACTCATGCTCCACTAACTTTTTCGAATGGGCTTTTGTAGCCTTCCATTCTATCGAGTTAATGCTTCTCCCATACGAAACATCTTCGATTAGTTGGATTGACGAAATCACCTTGGTCCCAACCTTTATATCCCGATGCACTGGTACAATAATCTTTGATGAAGGACCAGTGATAATATGTATTTCATCAGCCCATGGAAATAGAACTGTCTAAATCCTGTCAAGGAAGTTTAAACCAAGCACATAATCGTAATCATCTAATTGGATTACCTCAAAGTCTTTCTTGCCTTTCCATTCGCCGACTTGTAGCTCCACATTACGAGCTACTCCCACATTGGGGCCTCCTCTGAATTTACTGTCTTGATGTTCTTATTTGATTTCCTAATTGACAGACCAAGCTTCTTGGAAGCCTTTTCTGATATGAACAAGTCTGAAGCTCCCGTATCAATAAGAGCATTCTGCTTCTAACCCGTAATTTGATGTCCACAAACATCAACCCCTCTCTATTATTCCTTTTGCTAGGAATAAACACCATTGAATCGACACTCAATGTCTTTCCCTCAACAGGCTTCGCCTCTTTTTTTGGCTCATCTTTCTTTTTGATAGCCAACATCATCGATTTCTTCAGGCATTTTCACAGCATGTGTGGTCCTTGACAAAGGAAGCATTTTATCCTCTTCCCCTTGTCGCTTGGGTTGTTGGATCCCCGCTTCGTATCTCGTGGTTTCTCATTGCCACTTGTGCTATCGGTACTGTGGCCTTCATCAATATGTCCCTCTTCATCTTCCTCATGGTTTCTCTCACTATCTCCCTTTCCCTTAGGCTGAGATGATTCGAACTTGTCTTTCATGGGACCAAGTTCAACAAAGGACTCTGCTTCGGCCATGGCTACAGTAAGTTCGGTGATCCCTTGCCTACACAAATCATCTTTTTCCCAGGGCTTTGACCCATCCTCGAACCAATAGAACGCTTCTTTCTCGCTCAAGTCAGAGATTTGAAGCATCAACTCACTACATGCCCGAACATACTCCCGAACAGTGCCTTGTTGCGTGAGACAGTGCAACTTAGCCCGAGCCTCCTTCTTGGCATACTGTGGGTAAAATTGCTTCTTCAACTCTCTTTGGAACTCCTCCCAAGTCCCAATTGTGTTCCCTCCATGTTTCTCATCCGTGGACCTACGATGCCACCATAAGAGAGCCACATCAGTAAAATAGATTGAAGCAGTGTTTACCTTAATTGCATTATCCTCGATGGCCATCGCTCGGAAGCATTGTTCCATTTCCCACAAGAAGTTGCCCACGTCTCTTATAGACTTTGCACCTTTGAACTTCTCTGGTTTGGGAACATCTATTGCTTGTTGCTTCAGCTTTGAAGACAACATCCCATTACTCAAAGTAGCTTTGTAAATGTGAGCTCCCCCTTAAGCTCTTCAATTTCTTTCTTCATGGCTAACATCATTTCCTTGAGATTCTCATCCCTCTCTACCAGCTTTTTCGTAGTGGAATTGACTAAATCATTCAGCTTTTCCACATTGGCCCCGAGAGAATCTAACACAAAATCTCTAAGTTGCTCTTCCATTGAATCAAACCCATCTGTGCTCCCCTCGACCAACTCAAGCATCTCCTTCATGTTTCCTATGGACTCCTCAAGATTAAAAACTCGATCTTCCAAAGCTGACAGCATGTCCCTAGAGCAACTTGCTTTTCTGACCCTCCTACGGGTTCACATTGGCTCATTCTGATCAATAATTTCTTTCGACATCCCAATAGTACCTTTGAACCAATGGCTCGAATACCACTTGTCACAGGGCTAGACCTTTCGTCTCACAATCTGTGTAGCCTTAGGCGATTCGCTCGTCCAAACTTGCCTAAGTCAGCCTTTACTCTCAAAAATGAGGATTCCTCAAGAACTCCTTCAAGGCACCAATTTGTATAGCGAAAGCGATTGTGCCAAAAGAAACTACAAATAAGCCAAAGAAAGCCAAAGAAAGAATACACACAAGGTGTTTGAGTAAATGCCCAAGAATTCTATCACTCTTAAGAATTCAACATACAATGGATGGTTTACAAATGAGGGGGAGGCTCTCTATTTATAGTTGAGCTCCCCCAGAACCGACGGTTAAGATACATTTACATCAACGGACGAGATTAACGATATCCCATGATTTAAGGGATTTACAAGATATGCCTTATCAAATCTAATCTAATCTTTACAAGATATGATTCTCTTTATCTTTTAGGATTAGTTACCCAAAATAGCCTAAATTGCCAAATTTTCACTTTCGGGCCATCCAGGCTTCAATCTAACAGGCTTCTCCAACAATTCTTGGAATCAGGCCAGTTCTTGTGGGCTAAATGATCCTATCTAATCGATCGACCTCCATGGGGCGCATCTTGTGCCATGGTCACGTGCTTGGAACTTTGGGCTGTGACAAAAGAAGGTAGACTAATAAAATGAGAATTTCTGTTGGATGGTTTAGAATTTTGCTCAACACACGATAGTGCTCATCCTCAGTTAATCCTTCTACTTCACATAAGGCCGAATGTAATTTTTGAGCACTTTCTTGAAGCAGTTTTTTGAAGCACTTTCTCGGAGGCAATGCTCCTACTTAATTTAAGGCCAACAATCAGTATGTTTTCCTCCAGTGACATGGCAGCATCAGTAATTGAAGTAGAAATTTGTTTACTTCCATCAAAAATCTCTATTTCTTCTTTGAAAATATGGAACCATCTTGGTTTGGCATTGATGGTTGCGATTGTGTAGCCGAGACATCCATCTCATCCATGGAAACATCATCTTCGCATCCATGGTAATTGTTTCCTTCTTCAAGATTATTTGTAATAGCTACATCCTTAGGATCTATTTCTTCAACAATATCTGCAGTTGTTTAAGCATTTTTCCCAGTGGCTCGATCTTTTGCATTTATAGAAGTAAGTTGGTCATAATAAGGGAAACTGCGATCTCTGAATTGACTGGCTACTTTATGACTATAAAAAAATGAAGGAATCCACATTAGATATTAGTTTGGTCAAAGCAAGATTATAACGATAAGAAATAATTGTTACACTTATATATGAGTTCCACACAACATCTTCAGCCACAATCATCTACCTATGCTTGCCTCAACCAAAGTCGCTATTGTCTTTTCCACTAAGCATGTCGTAAATGATTGCCCAATCCCTTTTTAATGTTCTAACCCTCAATACAAAATTAGGTTTAGCCTTCAACATAGCATGAGATAAAACCTTTTCTAACATTCTTTGCAGCTCATTTAAATAAATGACCTTAAATTGCATATCTGCTTTATAGGTTCCAACATTATGCAAGTTGACCATACAGGCAAGCAACACAACATCTTCTTCTAGAACCCATTTCCTTTTAGTTCCTTAAGAATTTTGAGAAGAAGCAGTTGATTGTGAAAAGCCTGACATAACTATCTTAAGAAAAAACACAAATTAAAATTAGGTTGGATATTATAAATCAGAAGGTTGACACTTTATAAAATTATAACACATGAGAATCAAAGTAAAATAAATTAAAGTTGTAATTCAACAACTCCAATACTATACAAAAGAAAACTCAAACAACACCAAAGTTTTGTAAACTAGATACATGAAATAACATAAACAAATTAACCTTCTACTATATTTTAATAAACCTAACTAATTTCTAGATGCTTGCCATTCATAGAACATTTGATTGGCTAGTTTCATCCTCCAAGTAGCCCATGTATCTGACAGATGAATATTTACGATATTTGGTTCATCATCATCTATCACATTACTAGGTAATCTTTCTCCCAACTTCGCTTCAATAGGATCAAGACTTATATAGGTTCGAATAAAATTATGAAGCAAACAATATATGTAACAATGATTCTATTGTGCACCCTCATAGGATAGAATGATGGACTCCTGAGTATTCCCCATCTAAGTTTTAATAACTCAAAGTATCTTTCAATAACATTGTGCACTCAAGCATGTTTCTTATTGAAAAATTCTTTTAGAGTACTTAGCTAGTAACCCTAATGCCACTAATTCAAATGATAACTTTGTCCTTTAAAAGGTGCAAGAAATCCTTTACAGTTTGTATAACCAGCATAAACTAGATAATAACAACCTATAAAAAAGGAAAAAAACTATTTATCATGGTTAACTTTCCCAAAAGAGTATGATCTTAAAAATTAATTCAATTTCCTTCAGTTTTGCACTTTACCATGAGGAACTTTTAGTCAATGTCGCATACTAATGGCATCTCAAAGAACTTGTCCATCAGCAACAGAACCTTCCCAACCAGAAAGAACATAAACAAAATGCACACTAGGTGTACAAACACCTAACATATTTGTTACTATGTCACATTTTTGCATTTCTAGGTTTATCAACTTTTTGAACTGTAATCATGATGTGGGTTTCATCTAAAGCACCTAAGCAATTCTACATCACATGTATAAAACCTCAGATTAGGATACTATTTTTAAATCTAAATCAACTAAATCATGTACGAGCTATATATGGAACTCACTTCAATACCTTAAACCATTCCCACCTTGGGTCTGTAGAATTAGCTGTAATTGGTTCTGCCTTTTTAAATAGCACATTTTGTAAGCGTGTAAAAACGTTTAAAACATTATGAAATGATCTACTAACGATTTCCCTGGACCTATTAAAGTGATGCTTGATAACTCAGTTTTTAAGGTGAAGAGAAATGATATGTAAAAACATTGTCACTTGTTCATCAACAAGCATGTTCTTTGACAACCTCAATCCTTTTAAAGTTTGTAACATCTCACATAGTTTTAAAAAAGTAATTATATTCATCATAGCTTGTTCAATACAGGTCTTATCGCTAGCATATACAAGTCTTTTCACATAATCTTGTTGTGCATAAAAATCTAAAATATATTATCTAATCCTTGGTCTATAAGTATGTAGGCTAGGGATGACACCCAATGTAACTAAGAACTAACTCGCAACTGTATACATTTGTAATCATATTTTCAATGCAAGACCAAGTCTTTTACGCCTCTCACTTTGTACAATTAAAGGCAGATGAACCATTATTGCAAGATATTAAAGTGTTACATATCTTCAAATCATAGTAAAAGGGTCACATTTCTTCAATGCTAATCTTAATAATAGTAAAACAAAATCAAAGAATTTAATTGCAAAAGAACTTACAGTGATTTAGTGAATACAATAGGCTCAGCTGCAAGTAGAGGAAGCAAACAAGCAAGCCAAAGAAGAAGAGGAAACAATAACACACTACCAAAGAAAAATGAACAATACATATTGCAAGTAAAAATCTAAAATTCATTTCTTTATCAAATTTCATTCAAAAAAATTGCCTATTTGTTTAGCAAATAATAATGTCTTGAATAAAAATTTCATCGAACAAAAATTCATATATTTGCAAGTAATAATGTCTTCAATGTTGTAGAAAAATTATATAATAGGCTGTAGGGCAGAAAAATTTTAAAAAAAAATATGTTGTGGAAATTGCATTTACATGTATTTTACATGTTGCGTTTTAAAATTTTAACAGTATGTATGCTCTTTAATCATTTACTTCCATTTATTTGTTGTAGTTACATGTATGGATTCTTTTTAGTTTAGTACTTGTATTATTAGATTCGTTGTAACTTCAAAAAAAAAAAAGAGCCAGGCGATTATATCGTCAAATTTGAGGTACTATAGGGACTAAAATTATAATTTGATCAATTTAAAATGTATTAGTAAAGCTTAACACATGCCACCTGTTTAATCACCATACTTTTATTTTTAACAATTTAGTCACTCTACCAATCCAACTATTATTACTATTAAAATTATTTTACTAAATTCAGATTTATTACATCATTATTTTTTTTTTCAGTTGCCTGTCTACTTTTCTTTATTTCTAAAGTAGGACATAAATCATGAGCATGAATTTTTTTTTCAAGTTCCATGGATGTGTAATGGAATATCTGTTAAGGGTATTGCCTAAAATAAAGAAATAAATATACTTGCAACAATTTTCAAATTACTATGCATAAGAAAGAGATGAAATATGAATAGCAAGATAAATTTGCTTTGATGAAATAAAAAATAAAGTGCACTGACTATTCTAAGGAAAATGCTAAAATATGCTTCACTAGTCATAATACCAACAGATATAAGATATAGAGAATATGACACCCCTATGGAAAATATATTGTTCTTGTTCCTACCAGAATCTTATCCATAGTACCAACAGATACAAGATATGTAGATGTATGATTGCACTAGTTCAAAGGGCCAAAACGAATAACCCAAGCTTGAAATGGCCGAAACCCGAAAATAAATTATGTAGGATAATTTGGAATCAACTTAAGAACCTCAAAATCTAACAGGAAAGGATTTAAATTATACTAAGGAAGAAAACACAACATTCCGGAAAAATACCCCTTGGTTTTTGTTTCTAAAAATTTGTAATCTATAATCTTCTTTTAACGATGGAAAATGTTATCAATATACTGGTAACTTTCACCATTTGGAAGTTAACAAACAGAGAGCTAATATACTAAAATTATAAGGATCAAAAATTAATAACCCTATTTAAGGATTTTTTTATAAAATGATATAAAACTCAATTTTAATCTTAAGGAGCTTCTATTTTAACTCTTTTTACCTTCAAGTCTTGCATTCCTTTTCTATTTCCACCAATATTTTATTTCCACATCTTGTTCCCACTAGAACACTTCAATGATATCAAAAGACATCCACATAACCACAAAAAAGTAACAAAAATATAAAGTCTAGGTACAGATCAAAGCAGAAACCAACCATTTAAATCTTGAGGGACAACAAAAAAGTATTGAAGATCATGAAGATACCTGAAATTTTGGGTAGTCTGAAGCACTAAATATAGTTATCAGTTTCCCCAACTTCACATCATGCTAGTTATGCTACTTCACCTGAACATCAAGAAAGGCATCAGTTATTCGTCTCACATTCATCGATCATATATATTGACCTTGTAGTGTGAAGTAATGATTCATACAGATAGCAAAATATGTTTGGAACAACGATTACTTAGCCCCATATATGCTTGGAACATGAAACAAATCTAAACACAAACCAAGTAGAAAAATTATCGAATTTTGAAAAGAAAAAAAAAAAGAATTAAGTTGACCTTGCCTTCACTCTAAGCTGGAATTCAAAGGACCAACGATTACATACAAATAGAGGTGCTAAGTAACTAGTTCAAATTAAGGATAAATTCTTAAAAAAATTAGTAACAAAACAACTTAAGGGGAGAATAATGCAATTCGAAGCCCTACTTTTTTTATTTAGAAAAGCATATTAGTACAATATTTACATTTTCATCTTAGATTAAAAACAAAAAGAAAATAAAAAAACATGTAAATTGTAACACCCTTAACCCGAACCCGTCGCTGGAATAGGGTTACAGAGTATTACCGAAGTTTACGGGTCAAGTAATAGACATGTCATAAACGTTTAGCGTTCATATCAAATTTTAATCAAATTTAATCATATAGTCCCTTACATGAGCCCTCGAGGCCCAAATCATGCGTTAGAATCATGTCAGGACTAAACTAGGTGCTCAGAAAATTTTAAAATTTTTCCTAAGAGTAGGGGTCACACGTCCGTGTGGTCAGGTCGTGTGGTTCACACGGCCAGGGACACGCCCATGTCTCAAGCTGTGTAACTCTCTAACTTGGGTCACACGGTCAAGTCACACACCCGTATACTAGACCGTGTGTAGGTGCAGGGGTCACACGGCCAAGCCACACGCCCATGTGCCAAGCCTTGTAATCAATTCTGAGCATTCTGTTTTGACATTTTAAAGATACAGGGGACACACGGACAGATCACACACCGATGTGCTAGGCCGTGTGTCACACACGGTTGAGACATATGCCCGTGTCTCTGTCCGTGTGGACAAAAATAGGCTATTTTCCAAGCGACATTTATCACCCTTCTTGTCTTTCACCTACATTAATACTTGAACACCTTCATAAATAATGTCAAAGTGTTCAAAATAAGTCTAAATCATGTCTTGAACATGACATATTATAACATACAATCAATTTACCCTTAGGTACCTTAGATGACAATTTATTTTCATGTTAACTCATCTAGTTACTAAATGCATATATGTAATATCACATTCATTCTTAAAACATGATAAACCACTTATAAATATATCAAAATATGTCAAACACAAGCCATCCCAATGGCTAGTTTCATTCAAAACATTTATATGTCATCATTGGCTAAATAACCTGTACATGCCATTATAACTATAATTGATTTACCATATATACCGAAATAGGCTGATGGATAGTGTGAGTGATCTCCACCAATGCTTCCAATCAAACGAGCTTCCAAATTACAATAGAACAGGGGAAAATAAAATAGAGTAGGCATATTATGCTTAGTAAGTTCGTATAAGATGGTAATAAACTTACCATTCATTTAAATTCAATATAAACATACAAGGCATATTCAGTCAATTGAATCACGAGCCCTAGCATAATCCTCATCACCCGTGTTAGTTATACATTCCACTATAACATCAAGAAACATATATGGGTTCAAAAATAATCAGATTTCCATATTCATATGCTTTTCACTTCATTTATTCGTGTAACATGTACAAATCATATCCCTGTATTTCAAGTTCAATTTTATAATAATTCATCTCGAGCTCAGATTATTCCATGTCGGAACATTATTCATTAAATCATTTGAAATATCAATGTCACACAAATAATACACTCAAGGTGTACAAATTTATAATCATGGATGAACGTATTCATCAAATAAATTCCATGTACAGATATCATCATCTCATATTTCCATATATCATGTATCATCATTTTCATGTATTTCAGACAGATACGTGTAATAATTCATTTCCTATTCATATCTTCTCATGTCAGGATTTTTACCCTTTGAATTTGTTTAAAATATCGATGGCTACACAGGTAGTACACTTGAGGTGTACAAAATAGGATCTGTTAATTCATATTCAAAGGTACCCTTTAGGGCACATAACTAGGGAGCACACTTTTGAGTCACATATCAGGATGCTCAGATGAGCTATGTAACCATGAAACAGGACAATTATCTAAGTAATCAGGAAACTCATAAGAGTTTTATTCGGGAAGCTCATAGAGCTTATCAGATACCTCTGAAGAGATACTATTAGGAAGCACCAGATAAGGTAGCAGAGAGTTCAAGCGAGATTAACAGGACGCTCATGAGGAGTTGTGTTTGTATCCGTATTATATACAGGATCACAACCGATCACATACCAGGATGTTCATAAAGAGATGCGGTAGTGCACAACACATGCTAAATCACATCCAGGAAGTATATAACAGGATGCTCGAGAGGGCTTTTATCAGAATTACTCGTCTGAGGTAAATTCTGTCTGCAACATATACAGGACCTTAATATTAATATGGTAAAATGATGTATCCATTGACTTCCATTTATTCAAACGATATTTAACATTTTTCAATCATTATCAGGCATGTGATTATTTCATAAATTTATAATACTCACAATACTAAAATAAACACATTTCACATTCATTTCAAGCATAAGAGTAACATTTTTATCATTTATCATTTATCGGGCATTATCTTTTATGGGGTTTTGTCGAATATGTTTACAATGTCATACATATATGATATTTATAGAATTCACATACACAACATCTAATTCAAGCATATAAATTTACACCATTTAGTTACACGAACTTACCTCAACAAATGTTCGTGTACGTAAAATCTACTAATCCAACATTTTCCTCTTTTCCTCGTTCTAGTTCCGAATTTGGTCTATCCAGATCTATACGAGTAAATTTAACATCAATTTAATACAATTTAAACTCAATTCATTCCAATGTACATTTTAGGCAAAATTACCGTTTTGCCCTTAAACTTTTAATTAATGAAGATTTTGTTCCTAAGCTCGAAAAATGAAATTCATGCAATTTAATCCTTTTTCAAGCCTAACCGATTTTTACGTGTAACATTTACAGCCCATGTATTTCATAAAATACAAAATTTTTCCATGATATTTACAACTTTTCAATTTAGTCCGTAAATCATATTTTCATCAAAATTCACTTTGTAAAAGTTGTTTATCTATCAACAACCTTTCATATTCTACCATAAATTTCAAATTTTTAGCATATTCATCCGTGGAAAATTTTTCATACTTTTATAACTTTACAAATTAATCCCCAAAATAGCTAGATTAAATTGTCCCAATCTCAAAAATATAAAAATTACTAAAAACGGGACTTGAATACTTACCTAATTTGGCCAAGAAAGCTTGCTTTCTCTTTCTTAGGGTTTCCATGCAAAATATTTGGGTAAAATGATGATAAATGATGATATTTTCATCTTTTTATTATTTATCATCTTTATTTTTCATCTTTCCAATTTTGTCCTTTTCTTTAATTTTATTTTCCGTGGATGAATCATCATCCTTAGCAACTAAGTATTTTTAATGGTCTAATTACCATATAAGGACCTCCAATTTAAAGTTCTATAGCTATTTAATCGTTTTAGCTATTAGAAGTCAACTTTTGCACTTTGTGCAATTTAGTCCTTTATCAAATTAAACATGTAATCGGTAAAATTTCTTTACCGAATTTTCACACAATATTATTATCATACTGTAGATCATAAAATAGTATTAAAATAATTTTTCTTTTTGAACTCGGTTCTGTGGTCCCAAAACCACTATTTCAATTTTACCGAAAATGGGCTGTTACAACTCTCCCCCTTAAAAATTTTCGTCCTCGAAAATTGTACTAATAAAGAAGTCTGGATATTTCTTTCACTTCACATGCCAAAATTTCAATCAGTCTCTCACTTTAATTGTCAAGCTGAATTTCAATATCTATCAGAGAAAATAACATGTGACAGATATGATTGATACCATCGTAGCATATACACATTAATAACATTGTGAATTCTGTCAAGCCCTGGTAATAATGCCAATCAATACATAACAAGTTTGGTTCTTCTCAATGATCTCATATGGCCCGATAAGTCGCGGACTTAATTTTCCTTTACAGCCAAACCAGAGAATTTTCCTTCCATAACAAAATTTTCAAGGATATTTTATCGCTAACTCGGAACTCTATTTCTTTTCATTTAAAATCCGCATAAAATCTCTAACAATCAGAAGCTGCCTTAAAACTATCTCAGATTACCTTCACTTTTTCTTCGGTTTCCCTGATCAAATCAACTCTATGTACTATTTCTCTCACTAAACTCAGTCCATTACTATGGAGTTTTACATTTATGACAATACAGAACTTCATACGGTGCCATTTAAATACTTAACTGAAAACTATTATTATATGCGAATTCGACTAATGGTAATTATTTCTTTTCCAATTGCCTTCAAATCTAGAATACAGCACTGAAACATATCTTTAAGAATTCAAATCACACATTCAGATTAACCATCCATCTGAGGATGAAATACAGTACTAAATTATAATCACTTAACCAGAACTTCTTGTAACTTGTTCCAGAATCAGGATGTGAATCATGGATCTCAATCAGAAATAATAGAAACTGGCATACCATATAATTTCACAATCTCAGAAACATATAATTCAGATAATCTATTAAGAAAGAAATCCATTCATACCAGAATAAAATATGCAAACTTCGTCAAATGATCGATGATTACCCAAATAACATCTTTCTTTTTAGTAACAGGGGTAATCCCGATATAAAATTCATAGTAACTTTATCCCCTTTCCACTCCAGTATCATCACTGGCTGTAACAGCCCTGAAGGTATCAATACCTGATGTCCAACTTTAACTTACTGACATATCAATCATTTAAATACAATTTTAGAAATATTACATTTCATTTCGGGTCACTAGCACATCTTTTTCGAATCAATGTACATTTTATTATTCTCCGGATGATAGACATATTACTATTATAAGCTTCGTGCAAAAATTTCTGTACAAGCTCTGAATTTTTCAGTACTCAGGCTTTGCTTTTGAATAATAGACAATTATCAAATCCATCCAGAAATTCTAAATCAGAAGTTTGCTCACTTTGTACCAATTTAACTTGCAACTCATTATCACTTTTCTGAGCGTCACAGATCTGTTGTAGAAACTTTGGTTTAACTTTAAGCTCAGCTAAAATTGAGTCATTATTAGACAATTACAATCGAGTTTTCCCTACCCATAAGACAAATAGAAACTTCCTATTTAGAGTATCCACAACTACATTTGTTTTTCCCAAAAAATAATCAATTACCAAATCAAAATATTTTAGCAATTCAAGTCATCTACACTGTCTCAGATTGAAATATTTTTGCAACATTAGACAATTTAAACTTTTATGATCAATACATATATGGTATTTCATCAAACAAATAGTGTCGCCAAATTTTCAGTGCAAACACAATAGCTGTCAATTTTAGATCATATATTGAGTAATTCTTTTCATACAGTTTTAACTCTTTGGAAGTATAGGTTATTACTTTTCCTTTATGCATCAAAGTAAAATCTAAACCATTTAATGATGAATTACTGTAAATCACAAATTCCTTACCCGATTCAGGCTAAACCAGAACTGATGCTTCAGTCAATAGGGCTTCCAACTAGTCAAAACTTTACTGACATTTATCGATCCATTCAAATCTTATATCTTTCTATAATATTCATGTCATCACTGTAGCTATTTCAATAATTAACATCAAAGCTTTGAATTATTCCGAAGCCACAATGATCAGATAGATTAAAAATCATAGTGCTATAATAGGACCGACATTTCAACAGTATAGATGGAGCAATATCTCAACATCAATAGTATTCTCCAAATGGAAGAAGAAAACTGGAAGTAATCCCAATAACAATCAGCGCAATAATAGAATTTATATAATCTAAAATTCATATAACCAAACTCTCATGATCGAGTCAGGGTTTATAATAGTAACAAATGTAAGTACCTTTGCCCAATGAATATCTTTCACCGTTAAACCATGTTTGATAGATAAGATCAAACCATAAGAATAACAAGAAAACCAAGTTAATGAAATCCAAAATGTGAAGCTATACTGAATTTCCAAGAATACAACCCATATAAAAATGATAATGAGATCGATGATATCCCAGAGAAAGTCGAAAAGAATAATATTGCCCATACACACTAGAAACAGTGTAAATTGCATATTTAGATTTCAGAACTTCAACCAGTAGAAGTAGAAAATAGTATCATATGAATCTTATCATCAAATCTTCTCTCAAACATAATAGTTTAGAAAACCAGGGGAAGATAAAGCAATACCGCTCATGAATCAATCAGACTAAAAATAATTCTGTCTAATATCATGATTCGCCAACCTTTCTATATGATAAATATCGCATCTGAACATGACCAATTTCATATAACTCTGATAATAACAGAACATATAAAATACCCAAAAGAAATTGTTATGAAATACCTAATTATAACAACTGTATTCAGATATTTTTGCAATTTCATCACTATTCCACTAACTAATAAAGTCATCAATAATCTCACGTTATTAAGTTCACTGAAGGAACCAATTCAGAAGAAATTTTTGGTTAATCCACTCTGTAGATCTCGTACCTGGGACAATTACTCATGAATAACTTTTTCCTTATCAGTGACATTGCGTATCCCGAATAAATATTCAAAATAAATATGATATCTCTTTTAAAACCGTCTTTACTTACTAACCCATTCTCAACTCTGACTACATTATTAATCATTAATCATTCAGTTACTGTACTCTTCAATTTTACAATTTTGAACTTAATCAATATAAATCTTTTGAACTTCATTGTTATAAACTATAATGGTAAGGAGGGTGGAGGTCGTAAATCCTCAAATTTTAACTTTCATATATACACACGTAAAACATAACATTTATCATCAACATGTTCATTATAAAACATTTATTTCATACCTTTATGAATCTCTACTCATCATAAGCAACATTTTTCCTCAGATACTTGAGTATCACTTTCAATGTTGTCGGAATTAGCTCAGTTGGAAAGCATCTTTGTCTATTAGTAAAACAATTTTCATCAGAGTCGGGAGATATCACGCTATTACAAGTTATATAACGGCATGTATAGCTAATCTTGTATACGCTACGTTAGTCTGAGAATCGGCTAAACTGTAGCTCTGATACCAATAAATGTAGCACCCCTAACCCGAATCTGTTCCTGGAACAGGGTTTCAGAGTATTACTGAAGTTTACGGGTCACATAAAGACATTTCATAAATGTTTAGCGTGCATATCATATTTCAATCAAATTTAATCATATAGTCCCTTACATGAGCCCTCGAGGCCCAAATCTTGTGTTAGAATCACGTCGGGACTAAACATGGTGCTTAGAAAATTTTTCATAAAATTTTAAAATTTTTCTTAAGTGCAAGGGTCACACGCCCGTGTGGTCAGGCCATGGTGTTCACATGGCCAGGGACATGCCCATGTCTTAGGCCGTGAAACTCTCTGACTTGGGTCACACGGTCAAGTCACACACCCATGTACTAGACCGTGTGTAGGTACAGGGGTCACACGGCCAAGCCACACGCCTGTGTGCCAGGCCGTGTGATCAATTCTAAGCATTTTGTTTTGATATTTTAAAGATGAGGGGGACACACGGACAGATCACACAACCATGTGCTAGGCCGTGTTACATACGTCCGTGTCTCTGCCCGTGTGGACAAAAATAAGCTATTTTCCAAGCCACATTTATCACTTTTCTTGTCTTTGACCTACACTAATACTTGAACACCTTCATAAACCATGTCAAAGCATTCAAAACAAGTTTAAATCATGTCTTAAACATGACATATTATAACATACAACCAATGTCTAAATCATGTCTTAAACATGACATATTATAACATACAACCAATGTACCCTTAGGTACCTTAGATGACAACTTATTTTCATGTTAATCTATTATTTGTACTCATCTAATTACTAAATGCATATATGTAATATCACATTCATTCTTTAAACATGATAGAACCACTTATAAATATGTCAAAATATGTCAAACACAAGCCATCCCAATGGCTAGTTTCATTCAGAACATTTATATGCCATCATTGGCTAAATAACCTATACATGCAATTATAACCATATTGATTTACCATATATATCAAAATAGGTTGATGGATAGTATGAGTGATTTTCGCCAATGCTTCCAATCCAATGAGCTTCCGAATTACTATATTATAGGGGAAAATAAAATAAAGTAAGCATACTATGCTTAGTAAGTTCATATAACATAGTAATAAACTTACCATTCATGTAAATTCAATATAAACATACAAGGCAATTCAGTCAACTGAATCACAAGCCCAAACACATATCCTTATCATCCGCGTTAGTTATAGGAGTGAGCAAAACTCGATTCGACTCGAAAAAATTGAAAAAAACTCGAATTTCGAGTTAAACGAATTGAGTTATTCGAGTCAACTCAAATTTTTTTAGAATTTCGAGTTCGAATCGAGTTGAGTTTTCGAATTTGAATTACTCGAATAATTCAAATAATTCGAATATCGAACAATAATATTTTACATTTTTACCCCAAACTTCCAAACTTTTTTACTTTTCCCTCAAAACTTTTACTCCTTCCCACTTTCCCCCAAAACTTTTACTCCCTTCCCATCCCAACCCCCCAATCTACCCAAAATCAATTTCCCACCAAAATTTTACTCTTCCATTTTACTTTTTCTCAAAATTTTACTCCCAAAAACCCTCAAAACTTTTTATTTTCCCCCAAAATTTGTACCCCCTCCTACTTTCTCCCTAAACTTTTACTCCCTTCCCATCCCACCTCCCATTTACCCCAAACCTATCCCCACCTCCCTCCAATTTTTTTTAATATTTTCCCTCAAAACTTTTATTCCCCAAAACTTTTTATTTTCTCCCTAAACTTTAACTCAAATAAAAAATCAAAATTATCCAAAAAAATCACTAAACATAAATAGTAATAATTTTATTTACATCTATCATTTATATTATTAAATTAAATTTCACATTTTATATTATTTATATTATTGAATTATTTAGTCATATTGAATATTTATATTAAAATTGAATTATTAATTATGCCATAAAATATTCGTGTTAAAATTTTATATTGATATCAATTTCACATTTTATCTTTAAAATAACTTTTACTAAAAAATCACATTTTTACATTTAATATATTTTTTAATTCCAAAATATAGAGTGACAGGAATCTAAAGATAATTGAAACAACTAAGCAAGCAAAAAAACTAACCCATATATAAAAGATTAATAAATAAATTATGAGGTGATGAAAGTTAATAAAAAATTTGATAAAGGTGGACAAATTTTATTACAATGGGTGACAGTGCTTACAAGGACCCGAAATTATTTTTTAAAATTTAGCTGAAGCAAATATATTCAATTCGATTCGATTCGAATTCTATCTCACTCGATTCGATTCGAGAAAATATCAAGTCAAATTAGGATGATAAGATATGATTCGTCCACATGATTAACTCGAAATTTTTTCATTCGATTCGATCGAACGCTCACCTCTAGTTTGTTATACATTCCACTATAACATCAAGAAACATATATGGGTTCAACAATAATCAAATTTCCATATTCACATGCTTTTCACTTCATGTATTCGTGTAACATGTACAAATCATATCCCTGTATTTCAAGTTCAATTTCATAATAATTCATCTCGAGCTTAGATTATTCCATGTCAGAATTTTATTCATTAAATCATTCGAAATGTCAATGTCACACAAATAGTACACTTAAGGTGTACAAATCTATAATCATGGAAGAACGTATTCATCAAATAAATTCCATGTACAGATATCATCATCTCATATTTCCATATATCATGTATCATTATTTTCATGTATTTTAGACAGATACATGTAATAATTCATTTCCTATTCATTTCTTCTCATGTCAGGATTTTTACCCGTTGAATTTGTTCGAAATATCAATGGATACACAAGTAGTAGACTCGAGATATACAAAACAGGATCTATAAATTCATATCCAGGGGTTCCTGTTAGGGCACATAACTAGGGAGCACACTTTTGAGCCACATATCAGGATGCTCAGATGAGCCATGTAACCATATAACAGGACACTTATCCGGGCTAATTAGGAAACTCATAAGAGTTTTATTCAGGAAGCTCATAGAGCTTATCAGATATCTCTAAAGAGATGCTATTAGGAAGCACCAGATAAGGTAGTAGAGAGTTCAAGTGAGTTTCACAGGGCGCTCATGAAGAGCTGTGTCTGGGTCCGCATTATATGCAGGATCACAACCGATCACATATTAGGACATTCACAAAGAGCTGTGATAGTGCACAGCACATGCTAAATCACAACCGATCAGGATGCTTGTAGGAAGTATATAACAGGATACTCGAGAGAGCTTTTATCAGAATTACTCGTCCGAGCTAAATCTGGTCCGCAACATATATAGGACCTTAATATTAATACGGGAAAATAATGTATCCATTGACTTTCATTTATTCAAACGAGATTTAACATTTTTTAGGCATTATTAGGCATGTGATTATTTCATACACTTATAATATTCACAATACTTAAATAAACACATTTCACATTCATTTCAAGCATCAAAGTAACATTTTTATCATTTATCATTTATCGGGCATTATCTTTTATCGGGTTTTATCGGATATGTTATCAATGTCATACATATATGATATTTATACAACTCACATACGCAACATCTAATTCAAGCATATAAATTTACACAATTTAGTTACACGAACTTACATCGACAAATGTTCGTCTACGTAAAATCTACTAATCCGACATTTTCCTCTTTTCCTCGTTCTAGCTCCGAATTTGGTTTATCTGGATCTATACGAGTAAATTTAACATCAATTTAATACAATTTAAACTCAATTCAGTCCAATGTACATTTTAGGCAAAATCACCGTTTCGCCCTTAAACTTTTAATTAATGACGATTTCGTTCCTAGGTCGGAAAATGAAATTCATGCAATTTAATCCTTTTTCCAAGCCTAACCGATTTTTACGTGTAACATTTACAGCCCATGTATTTCATAAAATTTAGAATTTTTCCATGATATTTACAGCTTTTCAATTTAGTCCGCAAATCATATTTTCATCAAAATTCACTTTGTAAAAGTTTTTTTATCTATCAACAACCTTTCATATTCTACCATAAATTTCAAATTTTTAGCATATTCATCCATGGAAAATTTTTCATACTTTTATAACTTTACAAATTAATTGTAATACCCCTACCCGAATTCATTGCCGGAATAGGGTACGAGGTATTACCAGAGTTTACGATTTTTTTTTTAGGAAAACTCAATATAATCCCTTTATAGATATCTAACCTTCCCTGAAATATTATATCGAGACCAATCCAAATCAACCAATCCAATTCAACATATTTTCAAGATAAATTCATGCATATTTATAAAATAACGTCATCACATACCCAAAACCAGGTTTGTTAACCATACGAATGGCTAACTCTACATTCATTTCACAGAATCATTTACTTTATTAGCTTATACATGCCATTGATTTCCAAAATAAAGTTTCTTTATATACCGAAGTCCTGAGGTTGATAGTGTGATGTGTCTCCGACCAAATCCGACCTCCGAGCTCTTAACACTACAAAACAGGGAAAAAGGAAACGGGGTAAGCACTTTGTGCTTAGTAAGCTCATGTAACAAGAATTATACTTACCTAATATTTTCAATACAATACAATAAACATTCCTATATCCATTCAATGCATAATTACCCTAATATGCACAAACTCAACATTCAAGTTAGTACAATAATTTCCATGTACCAATAATATATACTATGATTGATGAGCTCATCAATACCATGATTTCCATTTCCTTGTTATTTTTCCATATTTATCCCGTTGAATTTCTTGGAATTTTCGATGGATTTTCAGAGATACACTTTTAGTGTACATTTCCGGGTCTGTCAATTCATATTCATGTGCGCACATATCCATTTCAGAGAGCACACTCCCGCGAACCTCAACCTTGCAGTGGGATTACCAGCCTAGGCTAAATCCCCTACAATTTAAACTCATAGAGTATTGTCGGGATTACCAGTCCAGGCTAAATCCCCTGCAACGACAATTACTCTAATGAGCTTGGATCTGAATTACCAGTCCAGGCTAAATTCAGACCCTAATTCGGATTACCCGTCTGGGATAAATCCATTTTACACATATTCTTCGGGAGGGCTATATCAGGATAGGATCACCCGTCCGGGCTAGATTCTTTTTACCGTCAATTCCTTTTCAGAGATCCATCGAATTTTCCTTTCATTCAACCGGGATTTCTTCTCCTTTTATCAAATATATCAATGTTTCATAAATTTTCATACAATGAACATTCAAATCATATTCACATAAATAACATACAATCTCAAGCATTTAAGAATATAATTCAAGTTACATGAATTTACCTTGATACTTGTTTGTAAACAAAAAAAATCTACTAATCCCGAACTTTTTCCTTTCCTTGATCTAGCTTCATATTTGAATCTTCTGGATCTAAATAAATAAATTTAATTATCAATTTAATACATTTCATGTTCATATGCAACATTCTCTATAATTCAACTATTATTTATAGTTCATTCAAAGCTGTCTACTTGAGTCATAGTCACTAAATTATTTTTTTCTTGAGATACAGAACTCCAAATTAGGATCCGATACTTTTCTATGAAACTAGACTCACATATCTTCTCATCATAAAATTTTAAGAATTTTTATTTAGCCAATCAGTACAGTTTATTCTTTAAAGTCACCCCTGTTCTGCTGTCGACAGTTCTGACCCTTCTTCACTAAAAATTAATTATCTCTTCAGACAGAATTCAAATGATATTATCGTTTGTTTCTCTTAAAAATAGACTCATTAAAAATTCTATACATATAAATTTAAGCCTCAAATTGTTTTTCTTAAATTTTTTATGATTTTTCAAAGTCAGAACAGGGGAACCCGAATTCATTCTGACCTTGTCTCACAAAATTCATCATATCTTAAAATTTACAAATCCATTGCTTACACTATTTCTTCTATGAGAAACTAGGCTCAATAATATTTAATTTCATATTTTTTTATCTGCTAATTCGATTTCTACAATTTATGGTGATTTTTCAAACTTAGTCTACTTCTACTGTCCAAACTGTTTTTGTGCAAGCTGTTTATTACCATTTTTCCCCTAAGCTTTTAATAAATGATAATTTCGTCCCTACTCAATTAGCCTCTCAATTGAACTGATTTTTCTCAATTAATATTTTATTCTATCACCTTAAACTAGTTTACAACCTTTAGGAATCAGAATTTCAGCAATAGACTTTAATTCCAAGCATTTTCACAATTAGGTCCTAAAAATCAATTTCTATTGAAATTACCTAATAAAATCATCTCATAAACAAATTAAAACTTTAATTTCATTCTATTTCATCATAAACGTACAGCACTCAACCATGGTGACTTTCAATTTCATCCATGAAATAAAAAACTAATGAATTTAATAGTAGGACCTAGTTGTAAAAGTCTTAGAAACACAAAAATTACAAGAAAAAGGCAAGGATTAACTCACTTGGTGCAAAAATTATGAAATACCAGCTTAGAGAACCCTCCTATGGCGTTTTTAGCTGCTGGAATTGAAGAGAAATGGAGAGAAATCTAGATATTTCCTATTTAGTCCTAGCTTTATTTAGTTAATTTTGCAATATTCCAATTTTATCCTTAATTTATCAATTTTTCTGCTGATTTCATACCCTTGCCGTCCAGCCCAAATAAATTTTGGGTCTAATTGCCTTTTAAATCTTTTCTCATTAGACTCTTAAGCTATTTAATCATTCTAGCAACTTTTACACCTATTACAATTTAGTCTTTTTCATTTAATTGACTACCCAAACATTAAAATTTCCTAACGAAATTTTAATACCACACTAATAACATTTCATAAATATTTATAAAATTATTTTAGACTCGGTTTTACAAGATAGAGGTCTCGATATCTTGTTTTTACCCAATTTCTTCAATAATTTCTTTTGCTAACTAACCACTAAATCGGTAAAATTTTTCTATCAATATTTTCATACGATTTTCCTATCATATCAATTTTCATGCAAAATATTGAAATAAATTTCTCTTTAAATCAGATTTGTGGTTACGAAACCACTGTTCCGATACCCTTGAATTTAGGCCATTACAACTCTCCCCCCTTTTTAGGATTTTCGTCCTCAAAAATCTTACCAGTAAAGAGATTTGGGTATTGTTTCCTCATTGCCTCCTCCTGTTCCCATGTCGCTTCCTCAATCCCGTGCTTTTGCCACAATACTTTCACCAAATTTATCTTTTTATTTCTAAGCTCTTTTGTCTCCCGTGCCAATATCTTGACCAGTTCTTCACTGTAAGTCATATCCAGTTGAATCTCTACTTCTGTTGGAGAAATAACATGTGAAGGATCTGATCGATATCGTCGTAACATAGATACATGAAAAACATTATGGATTCTATCAAGTTTCGGCGGTAATGCCAATCGATAAGCGACCGGTCCAATTCTTTCTATGATTTCATAAGGCCCGATAAATCTTGGACTCAGTTTACCCTTTTGACCGAATCGGAGGACTTTCTTCCAAGAAGACACTTTCAGGAATACCTTTTCACCGACTTGAAATTCAATCTCTTTTCGTTTAAGGTCCGCATATGATTTTTGACGATCGAAAGCTGCTTTTAGACTATCCTGAATAATCTTTACTTTTTCTTCTGTTTTCTGGATCAAATCAACCCCATGTATCTTCCTTTCACTAAGCTCTGTCCAATATAATGGTGTTCTACATTTTCTACCATACAAAGCTTCATACGGAGCCATTTTAATACTAGACTGATAACTGTTATTGTAAGCAAATTCAATCAAAGGTAGATACCTCTCCCAATTACCTTCAAACTCTAGTATACAACATCGGAGCATATCTTCCAATACTTGAATTACACGCTCAGATTGACCATCTGCCTGAGGATGAAATGCGGTGCTGAAATACAATTGAGTACCCAAGGCTTCTTGCAATTTGTCCTAGAACGAGACGTAAATCGGGGATCTCTATCTGATATAATGGAGACAGGCACTCCATGTAGCTTGATAATCTCAGATATGTACATTTCAGTTACTTTATCTAAAGAATAATCCATACGTACTGGAATAAAGTGAGCTGACTTTGTTAATCGGTCAACAATCACCCAAATAGCATCTTTTTTCCTCGGAGACAAAGGTAACCCCGATACAAAATCCGTAGTGATTTTTTCCCATTTCCATTCTGGTATAGTAATTGGCTGAAGTAACCCCAAAGGTACATGATGTTCAGCTTTAACTTGCTGACATATTAAACACCTTGATACAAACTCAGAGATATCACGTTTCATTCCCGACCACCAGTACATCTTTTTTAGATCATATACATTTTATTACTCCCCGGATGTACAGACATAATACCACAGTGAGCCTCGCGTAGAATCTTCTGTATGAGCTCTAAATTCTGAGGTACACATACCCTACCTCTGAATAATAAACAACCATCAGAACCAATCTGAAATTCAGAATCATTACCTGACTCACACTGTGCCCGTTTAACTTGTAACTTATCATCATTCTTCTGAGCTTCACATATTTGCTGTAAAAATGTCGATTTAGCTCTTAATTCTGCTAGGATTGAACCATCATTAGTTAATGATAGCCGGGTATTCATAGCTCGTAAAGCAAACAGAGATTTTCGGCTCAAAGCATCAGCTACAACATTAGCCTTACCCGGATGGTAATCAATAATCAAATCATAGCCTTTAATAGTTCAAGCCACCTGCGCTGTCTCAAATTCAAATCTTTCTGTGTCATCAAATATTTAAAGCTTTTATGATCAGTATAAATATGACATTTCTCACCGTACAAGTAATGCCACCATATCTTCAATGCAAATACAATAGCAACTAATTCAAGATCATGTACTGGGTAATTTCTTTCATGTGGTTTAAGTTGTCTTGAAGCATAGGCTATTACTTTATCTTCTTGCATCAAAACACAACCTAAACCATTTACTGAGGCATCACTGTAAATGACAAATTCCTTACCCGGTTCAGGCTGCACTAATACAGGTGCTTTCGTTAATAGGTCTTTCAATCGGTTGAAACTTTGTTAACATTCATCAGTCCACTCGAACTTTACATCTTTCTGCAATAATCGAGTCATTGGAGAAGCTATCATATAGAATCCCTATACAAATCTCTGATAATAACCAGCTAAACCCAAGAAACTTCTAACTTCGGATACATTCTTCGGTGGATTCCAATTGAAAATAGCTGATATTTTACTTGGATCTACCCTGATGCCTTCGATGGATACAATGTGTCCAAGAAAACACACTTCTCGGAGCCAAAATTCACATTTACTGAATTTAGCATATAACTACTTTTCTCGTAGAATTTGCAACACAATTCTCAAATGTTCTGCATGTTTTTCTTCATCCCGAGAATAAACCAAAATATCATCAATGAATACTACTACAAATCTATCTAAGTACGGTCTGAATATCCGGTTCATCAAATCCATGAATACTGCAGGTGCATTAGTTAGCCCAAATGGCATAACTAGAAACTCATAATGTCCATACCTGGTTCTAAAGGCTGTTTTTGGAACATCTGACTCCTTTACCTGTAACTGATAATAACCCAATCGAAGATCAATCTTTGAAAACACAGTAGCACCTTTCAGCTGATCAAATAAATCATCAATCAGGGGTAACAGGTACTTATTCTTTATGGTTACTTTATTAAGCTGCCGGTAGTCGATACACAATCTCAAAGACCCGTCTTTCTTTTTCACAAACAAAACCGGAGCACCCCAAGGTAAATAACTCGGTCGAATAAAACCCCTTTCAACAAGCTCTTGCAACTGTGACTTTAGCTCCTTTAATTCTGTAGGAGCCATCCAGTACGGAGCTATGGAAATCGGAGTAGTTCTCGGAATCAAATCTATAGAAAATTCCACTTCTCTTTCTGGTGGCAATCTTGGTAATTCCTCTGGAAACACATCAGAAAATTCACATACTATTGGCACTACCTGTATCTTTGACTCAGATACTTTGGTGTCAAGTACATAAGCCAAGTAAGCATCATACCGTTTTTTGACATACCTCTGTGCTGTCATTATTGAAATCACATCAGATAACCCCTCTGTCTGATCAGATTTAAACCAGAGCAACTCTCCATTTTGACATTTTAGCACAATGTATTTTTGTCTACAATTTACTACCGCATCATGCTGGGTTAACCAATCCATGCCCAATATCACGTCAAATTCATCAAATGGCAGTAACATCAAATCAGCCAGGAAACAATAACCTCTTACCATTAGTGGACAATTTTTACAAATTTTATCCACCAACACAGACTGGCCCAGGGGGTTCGAGACTTTAACCACAAATTCAGTAGGTTCAACAAATAAATTTTTAATAATTGCAAATTTAACACATATATATGAATGCGTAGAACCAGGATCAATCAATGCAGTAATATCAGTATCAAGTAAAGAAAATGTACCAGTAATAGCATCGGTTGCTGAGGCATATTCTCTGGCACGAATGGCATATGTCCTAGCAGGTGCTCGTGCCTTAGGCCTACCTGCAGTATCTTTTGTAGCTCCTCGACTACCACTTACATTACCGGATGGTCGAGGTGGTCTACCTCTCGAAACTGGATTACTCAGCTTCGATATTTGTTCAGCTTCTTTTTCACCCCTTTCTAGACAATCTCTGAGGAAATGGTCAAAAGAACCGCATCAGTAACAAGCCCCGCTTTTTAATCAACATTCACCGAAATGAGCTTTATTACAGTACTGGCATCTCGGCTTAAGAGTGCCAACACTGCCAACACTGGTCACTGATGGAGTAGAAGGTCTTGGATTAGTGCGTTGAGAACCTCGCTCTCTACCCGAATACCCAGTGGCTGAGGTAGAATGATCTGGTACTTCTTCAATTTCTTTGAAGCAGAAAACTATAATTTTCCCATCCGTCTTTTACTAAAAGTTCGAGCTTCCCTCTCAGCCTGTTTCTTTTCTTTGCTCAATTCTTCTGTTTTATAAGCTCTCTCTGCCAATGTTGCAAACTCTCAAATTTCAAGAATTTCTATCAGTAGCTTAATGTCTTTATTCAACCCTTCTTTGAATCGTTTGCACATTTCAGCTTCTGACTGTACCCATTCTCGAGCATATTTATTCAATCGAACAAATTCTCTTTCATACTCAGATACTGATCTGTACCCTGTTTCAACTCAAGAAATTCTTTTCTCTTCTGATCGAGAAACCTCTGACTGATATATTTTTTTCTGAACTCGGTCTAAAAGAATTCCCATGTAATTTCTTCTTTCGAAACAACTGAAGCTTTAGTATTCCACCAATGGTAAGCTGTGTCTTTTAGCAGTGAGACGGCACATTTCAAACATTCTTCTGGTGTACAAGATAATTCCTCTAGAACCCGAGTAGTGTTTTCTAACCAGAATTCAGCCCGTTCAGAATCATCATCAACTGCTGCTCGAAATTCTTCGGCCCCATATTTTCGAATTTTATCTACTGGAGCTTTCCCTTTTCTGACAGATTCAGCACCTGTACCTTGTGAGATCTCGGGAACCGGTGGAGGAGCAGAAGGGAGAGCTTGAACTTGCTGCACAACAGGGTTAGTTCTTAAGTATTGATTAAACCATTCATTTATCATTTGAAAGAAGGCTATTTTTGCCTCGTCCCCTCGACCCTCTGTCTCGGGCCTTTTACTGCTAGTTTCTTCTCTTTGTACTGAAGCCGGAGCATAACTCCCAGCTTCCTCAGATTGAGCTCGGTCGGATGACATTACTATAAGAAAAACACATTTTAAATGGTCAGGAGATATCACACTATCAATAATAATTTAAATGGCATGTATAGCTAATCTCGTATTTGCTCATCGGTCCTAGAACCGGCTAAACCGTAGCTCTGATACCAATAAATGTAATATCCCTACCCATATTCATTACCGGAATAGGGTACGAGATATTACCGGAGTTTACGAATTTTTTTTTTAGGAAAACTCAATATAATCCCTTTACAGATATCTAACCTTCCCTGAAATATTATATCGAGACCAATCCAAATCAACCAATCCAATTCAACATATTTTCAAGATAAATTCATGCATATTTATAAAATAACGTCATCACATACCCAAAACCAGGTTTGTTAACCATACGAATGGCTAACTCTACATTCATTTCACAGAATCATTTACTTTATTAGCTATACATGCCATTGATTTCCAAAATAAAGTTTCTTTATATACCGAAGTCCTGAGGTTGATAGTGTGATGTGTCTCCGACCAAATCCGACCTCCGAGCTCTTAACACTACAAAACGGGGAAAAAGGAAACAGGGTAAGCACTTTGTGCTTAGTAAGCTCATGTAACAAGAATTATACTTACCTAATATTTTCAATACAATACAATAAACATTCCTATATCCATTCAATGCATAATTACCCTAATATGCACAAACTCAACATTCAAGTTAGTACAATAATTTCCATGTACCAATAATATATACTATGATTGATGAGTTCATCAATACCATGATTTCCATTTCCTTGTTATTTTTCCATATTTATCCCGTTGAATTTCTTGGAATTTTCGATGGATTTTCAGAGATACACTTTTAGTGTACATTTCCGGGTCCGTCAATTCATATTCATGTGCGCACATATCCATTTCAGAGAGCACACTCCCGCGAACCTCAACCTTGCAGCAGGATTACCAGTCCAGGCTAAATCCCCTGCAATATAAACTCATAGAGTATTGTCGGGATTACCAGTCCAGGTTAAATCCCCTGCAACAACAATTACTCTAATGAGCTTGGATCTGAATTACCAGTCCAGGCTAAATTCAGACCCTAATTCGGATTACCCGTCTGGGCTAAATCTATTTTACACATATTCTTCGGGAGGGCTATATCAGGATAGGATCACCCGTCCGGGCTAGATCCTTTTTACCGTCAATTCCTTTTCAGAGATCCATCGAATTTTCCTTTCATTCAACCGGGATTTCTTCTCCTTTTATCAAATATATCAATGTTTCATAAATTTTCATACAATAAACATTCAAATCATATTCACATAAATAGCATACAATCTCAAGCATTTAAGAATATAATTCAAGTTACATAAACTTACCTTGATACTTGTTTGTAAACAAAAAAAATCTACTAATCCCGAACTTTTTCCTTTCCTCGATCTAGCTTCGTATTTGAATCTTCTGGATATAAATAAATAAATTTAATTATCAATTTAATACATTTCATGTTCATATGCAACATTCTCTATAATTCAACTATTATTTATAGTTCATTCAAAGCTATCTACTTGAGTTATAGTCACTAAATTATTTTTATCTTAAGATACAGAACTCCAAATTAGGATACAATAATTTTCCCTGAAACTAGACTCACATATCTTCTTACCATAAAATTTTCAGAATTTTTGGTTTAGCCAATCAGTACAGTTTATTCTTTAAAGTCACCCCTGTTCTACTGTCGACAGCTCTGACCCTTCTTCACTAAAAATTAGTTATCTCTTCATACAGAATTCAAATGATGTTTTCGTTTGTTTCTCTTAAAAATAGACTCATTAAAGATTCTATAAATATAAATTTAAGCCCATAATTGTTTTTATTCAATTTTTTATGATTTTTAAAAGTCATAACAGGGGAACCCGAATTTATTCTGACCTTGTCTCACAAAATTCATTATATCTCAAAATTTACAAATCTATTGCTTACACTATTTCTTCTATGAGAAACTAAACTCAATAAGATTTAATTCCATATTTTTTTCATCTTCTAATTCGATTTCTAAAATTTATGGTGATTTTTCAAACTTAGTCTACTTCTGCTATCCAAACTGTTTTTGTGCAAGTTGTTTATTACCATTTTTTCCCTAAGCTTTTAATAAATGATAATTTCGTCCCTACTCAATTAGCCTCTTAATTGAACTGATTTTTCCCAATTAATATTTTATTCTATCACCTTAAACTAGTTTACAACCTTTAGGAATCAGAATTTCAGCAATAGACTTTAATTTCAAGCATTTTCACAATTAGGCCCTAAAAATCAATTTCTATTGAAATTACCTAATAAAATCATCTCATAAACAAATTAAAGCTTTAATTTCATTCTATTTCATCATAAACTTACAGCACTCAACGATGGTGACTTTCAATTTCATCCATGAAATCAAAAACTAATGAATTTAATAGTAGGACCTAGTTGTAAAAGTCTTAGAAACACAAAAATTACAAGAAAAAGGCAAGGATTAAATCACTTGGTGCAATAATTATGAAATACCAGCTTAGAGAACCCTCCTATAACGTTTTTAGCTGCTGGAATTGAAGAGAAATGAAGAGAAATCTAGATATTTCCTATTTAGTCCTAACTTTATTTAATTAATTTTGCAATATTCCAATTTTACCCTTAATTTATCAATTTTTCTCCTGATTTCATACCCTTGCTGTCCAGCCCAAATAACTTTTGGGTCTAATTTTCTTTTAAATCCTTTCTCATTAGACTCTTAAGCTATTTAATCATTCTAGCAACTTTTACACCTATTACAATTTAGTCCTTTTCATTTAATTGACTACCCAAACATTAAAATTTCCTAACGAAATTTTAATACCACACTAATAACATTTCATAAATATTTATAAAATTATTTTCGACTCGGTTTTACAAGATAGAGGTCCCGATATCTTGTTTTTATCCAATTTCTTCAATAATTTCTTTTTCTAACTAACCACTAAATCGGTAAAATTTTTCTATCAATATTTTCATACGATTTTCCTATCATATCAATTTTCATGCAAAAATATTGAAATAAATTTCTCTTTAAATCAAATTTGTGGTTACGAAACCACTGTTCCGATAACCTTGAATTTAGGCCATTAGATCAATCCCTAAAATAGCTAGATGAAGTTGTCCCGATATTAAAAATATAAAAATTACTAAAATCGGGACTTGAATACTTACCTTATTTGGCCAATAAGGCTTGCTTTCTCTTTCCTAGGGTTTCCATGCAAAATATTTGGGGAAGATGATGATAAATGATGATATTTTGATCTTTTTATTATTTATCATTCTTATTTTTCATCTTTTCAATTTTGTCATTTTCTTTAATTTTAATTTTCATGGATGAATCATCATCCTTAACAACTAAATATTTTTAATGGTCTAATTACCATATAAGGACCTCCAATTTAAAGTTTTTATAGCTATTTAATCCCTTTAGCTATTAGAACTCAACTTTTACACTTTGTAGAATTTGGTCCTTTATCAAATTAAACATGTAATCGATAAAATATCTTTACGAAATTTTCACACAATATTATTATCATACTATAGATCATAAAATAGTATTAAAATAATTTTTCTTTCCGGACTCGAATCTATGGTCCTGAAACAACTGTTCCGGTTTTTATCGAAAATGAGTTGTTACATAAATAGCAAATCCCATGAGAACATTGGATAAAACTTAACCTTTGTTTCAAATCTAGGAGGAACTAATGGCTTCAAGGTAATATTGATTGATGTGATTCAATAATGAAAGGGAAAAGGAAAAGAAGAAAGAGAGGAAGAACCAGTGGCTTCAATCAACTGAAGTGAAAGAAGAAAAAGTGGCTGGAGGCGAAGCAAGGAAAGAAGGCTAGGTGAAAGGTCCATCGGATTAAGAGAGGAGGGTTTCAGAATGGTGAGGGGCAAAAATTAAAAATGGAAAAAAAATCTTATTCCACCTGGGCTGAATCACCATTCATTGGTGAGGGAAGGGAATGCATATGTTGCCTCTTCCCAAAATAAGGCCTTATTCCATGCGGACCGTAATAGGCCATTACAGTCAACCAAACATTAGTTTGGTGGTGGGCCCATCGAATTGGGCTAGAATCCATTCGTAAACCCCTCAACCAAACATGCTGCAATTTCCAATTTAATGTCAATTACTACTTCATTTCTTAATACAAATTCCAAATCACATTCCTCGATTTATCATATTGCCCCCTAGGCTTGTATAATTGATTCTCAATAAGTATATACATCATCCAATCATTGTATCAAATCAAACTGAATATCATTTATTCCTTTAACATTATACATGTCCCTATTAACCTGAATCAAACTCGGACGGACACACGGATCCAACCAACACACCAATTTGACACTCAATGCCTGTTGGATAAATCCAAAAATAATAAGTTGCGCCTGTGTTGGCCGATAAAATCGACAAATAGATGTGCCCAGCACTAGTCAATATAACCAACAAATGGGGTGCCCATCACTCCCAAACACGTAGTCATATAACCCTAAACTCTTCCTATCCTATGGCATGCGAACTGTATCCGACTCTGCCCGAACAATTACTACGGTATAGTTTCTTAGTTTCATTACATAATTTCATCAACCAATCAATTGTCAAACATAACAGCACATCACATAACCATATTGATTCAATTTCACGTTTAAAACATTATATCATATTTTTACATATATTCAATTTAGTCCTTATCACTATCAACCAGTCTAAATCAAATCAAATCAAATCAACTCATTTCATCAAATCAACACTTCATCACACATAACATATCCTATTCCCATTCAATTTAAGGTCAATTCCATAATTATTTCAATTTTCAATTCATCATATTCAATTTAATCCTCTATCTCACATTTTTGCATTGAATCGTAAATAATTAAAATTTCAATTACATATAATTACAATTATAATTATAAATGCATAAAAATTTAATACAAACATATCGTATGAACTTACATGTTCAAGACAACAAACAAATGACTCTCTCAGGACTAATCAACAACTTTTGCCATTTCCCCGATTATCTTCAATTTGGTCTAATTTCTTATCTATTTAATAATTTGAATCAATTTATCAATTCCTTTATCAATTTCAAACATCTTATATCATCCTATTATAAGTATATATTAGTTTAATTGTATTATTCGAATAAAACTTTTGTATTTTATTCAATTTAGTCCCTAAAATCGAACTTATAATATCTTCCAAATTTGAATTGCAAATTTTAAACCCACTTCAGTTATGGGCATATACAGCCTCCTATTATTAAAATTTACAAAAATTTCATAACAATTTCAATATATTCACAATTTAGTCCCTAAACTCAAAACTAACAAAAATTATTTAACAAATTAATCTTATTTCATTTCTATGATCCAAAATCTACCATAAACATTCAAAAACTTCAATTAACATCAATGAAATCTTTAAAAAATTTTAATAGTTTTGAAAATAGAGATACAAATTAGCTGGACCGAGTTGCAACAATCTCAAAAAATATAAAATTTATGAAAAATGAATCTCGAACGGACTTACATGCAAGGCCGAATGTTAGGATGAGTTTGAAGCTTTTCAATTCTTTCTTCAATGGCTTTCAAACTGAGGAAGGATGAGGATGATGACATTCTCTTTCCTTCCACCTTAGTTAGCTTTTGTTTAACATATATTATTTTAATTATTTTAATTAAAATTAACATATTTTTCTAATAAAAACACAAGCACCAACCGTCCCATTATCTAAAAAATGGTAAATTTTCACATATGCCATCAAACATGTATTAATTAAGCATTTTAACTAATAAAAATTAATACCAATTAACTTTTACAGTTTTTATGATTTAGTCCTTATACTTAAGTTAACTATCCAATTACTAAAATTTTCGGACCAAACTTCAATTCACCTATATAACAACGCTTTAAATATTTAATAAAAATATTCACAAGTTGATTGACAGAAATGAGGTCCCGGTACTCTTAATACAAACCACTTGTACCTGGACTAACTGATTAATTAATAAAATCAAGCAATTCACAATTCACAAAAACACCATATTTAACTCATAAATATTAATTAATAATATTTATGAACTTATTCGTCAGAATTGTGGTAGAATGACAATTTATGAAAACTTGTGTAAATAGCTCTACCAATGTCATCTGTTTATAGAGAGAGATGGGAGAATCTTGCTTAAATAAGAATTATACAAATAATATTTATTTAATAGAAAACACACTCCTACTCTAAGTATAGTAGGGGTTCGCGACACACTCTAGATAATAATACTAATGTTGTCACCCTCTCATATAATATGAGGGGATTTGGGCATCTTCTGTATTAGGTCCAATTATATGTGCTTGCTAGACTTTTGACCCAGCACTTTATAATTTAATCTAACCTAATACATGTTTTCTATTTCTCAAAAAAAATAAGATTTATTTAATTAATTTAATTAATCAAATTAAATAAATTAATTTCCCAATTAAATAATTTTCTCAACCCAATTTCAATTTCGTTAAAGTCATAACAACTTTATCGTAAAAGAATCTATGAGAAAATATATTTAATTTTCATATTCAACGGATTCATAATAACTAATTTATTTAATTATATTTTTGAACTTTAATTATTTAATTATAATTAATTAATAACAATTCAAAAATCTTAAATTAATTCTCAAGTCATTTCTATACTTAGTGAGAAAACGCATTCGTTTGTAAATGTGAGCCATTCTCTAACTTCATTAATTTCATTCATTTATGCTAATTTGGTTCTACATGCAATTCATTTTCAGTTTTAATGAGCTAGCAGAGGGATTGATTGGACATATATAATTAAGGCTCAAATAATTTATAATTAAGTTCTAGCTTTTCGCCTAATAGTTATAAACTTATTTGGTCATGAAGTCATTCCACTGTAATATCGTCACTAAGCTTTCCCTTTACATACCATTACGAAATCTACTTAATAAGTGTTTGTCCAACGACCTTGTCGTAAGTGTGTTACCCTCATAGGATACCTTAATCTCTTTGGGATAAATTCATTCTCCCAATATGATCCTATTTTTCTCATGGTAACCATTGCATCTTCCATCATAAAAACTCAACTACGATTAAATAGTAATCAAGTCATTTATCACAAAGAAAAATGACCCTTGACCACGTTTACTTTTCATCTATCATGTAATAAAGATGAGAGGATATCATTTACTCATTAGTTGTGCTATGATTCCACTATTGTGAATGATGTTACATATTACAAAAGTCATATTAGCTTTTGATTCCTTACCGACTTAAACTCAGGTTTTTACTTACATCAAAGTATGAGTCATACATACATAGTCCATCATCCACTAAGGATTAAGGTATGCTACACTATGAATGTCACAAGTGGATAAATTCATAAACGGATCTAGGATCTATTCTGCTTGGGTTTTTTCAATGTATTGTTAGTCCAGTCAGTCACATCTATGTCTCTGTCTTCTAGGAATCATCCGTTCAGATGTTCAAAAGAAAACATATCCCCAATTAGACTTGATAGACGACGTATTAATCTTTTAATCCATTTTTTCATTCCCAATTAAACTAAGGACATGTTTAGGTTTATTTACCAATACAAGTTGTCTTTCTGTATTACGATCTAACCACATATATCGCTTAGTATTAGCTAAATGTTAGGTAACTAGTGAACCAATATTTGCTTCCATTTTACTTTGCGTGCCAAAACATTGAGGGCAATACACAAAGCATATTAATGTAATTAATGGATAATTTATTAATTCAATTTTATCGAAAAATACAAGTATACTTAGTCAAAAATACTACATTAAGGGCACTAGATCCCAATAGTTTCCCACTTGCCCTAGTAAAGTAGATAAGTCATATTTCTCATTATCATGCCCTCAACATGTTTATCAAAATTCCTAGCCACCTAGGTCTTGGAAAACAAAACCATAGGCTATCCTCATATGCGATTTTGACTACATTCACTATTCCATCAATTACTACCATCTCCCCTGTGATACTTTCTATAAAAACCATCTTTTCTACAATTAAATCAATCATGCAAAGAACACAAAGTAATACAAAACAGAAATCTGTATGATATCTTAGAGTGCTTAGAATAGAAAAATCCTTTGGCAGTGCTTGAAATATTGTTGTTTGCAAACAAAGAATAAAAGAAAAATACTATAATATTGAATTACAAATAGTTGGATTCAAATTGAATCCAAACCAAAGTACAAGAAATAAAAATTATTTAGAAAAATAAAGTAAAATTGAAACTAACCTAAATCTATTAAAATAAACCCTAAAACTACTTTGGAAAAAAGCTCCTAAAGCTTTCCATAACTTACCTATTTATAGAGGATTTAGCAGGGCTAATTAGGGTAAACATCAGCTTTAATTCCATAAAAAGATGTGTTGTACAGACGAAAACACCCCTACTTATTTTTAATCCCATGTCGCACTTGTGTCGCGACACAACCTTCTGTATGTTGCGACACACAACTTCGAATATGAATTTTTTGATCAACTCGGTTGTGTTGCAAATGTGAAAGCTTGTATTACGACCCAACTATAAATCATGTTGCTTTTGGGCCTTCAAAGGGATATCCTGCACACTCATTTAGCTCATTACAACAACCTTAAGGATTATATTGGCCCGATTAGGTCAACTAACTCGAAATAATACATAAAAATACTTTTTTGCAATAATTTAATCCTCAAGTAAGAAATAAGAAAATGCAATAAAATATATTAAAATGCCGAGAAAACAAGCTCGTTAAGTGCTAAAAAATACTTAATCTACCGCTACGATTTGTGGCAAGTCAGTTGACATAAAAGGCTCAAACGGTACAAACAAAAAATTTGCCCAAATCACTTTTAAATTGTTATGTCTTCTAGGATTTTGCCTTAAGGAAATTACTAAGTCAATTTTAAAAACCTAAACTTTCATACATGCTTAGTTTTTTCCAAGGACTTAAAATATTCATGGTTGACCATATACATAATCATTAAGATTTGCATAAATGTCATAACTTAGTTAGCATAAAGATACTTGATGTAACAGCCCGATTTAGACCCTAGTCGGAATGGTGGTTTTAGGACCATGAATTTGAGTCAAAAAAATATTTAAATATTATTTTCCATGTTTATTATATGTAAATATGCATGTGTGAAAGTTTCGTATGAAAAAATGATCGTTTGTGTGCTTAATTTAATATAAGGACTTAATCGCGTAAATTGAAAACTAGTTAGTTTAAAGCATAAGGGCTGAATTGTTAGTGGCTTTTTAAATTGGAGTATTTATGTTGTAAATAAACCATAAGCATTTGTGATGGATGGTAGTGCCCATGTTTATAATTGTTTCATATTTTATTATAAAGGATAAATAAGTAATTAAGTTATAAGTTAACATATATTATAATAAAACATAAAATAAATTTATATTCATTTCATTCTCTCATCACCGAAACTAAATAAAAGAAAAAGAAACAAAAGCTTTGTGATATTTGGCCATTCTCAAGCTTGATTCAAGATCAAGAACCAAAGAAACCGGATTTGGATCGGGGGAAAACGAAAGTTGTTGACTAGCCGTCCCGTTCCGGTTATTCATTGTCCGAGGTAAGTTTATAAGCAAATAAATGTTGTTAACTTTGAATAAATACTAGATTTATATGCTGAATTGAATTGTGTAAAAATATATACATGAAAGCCAAATTTGAATATACTTGGAAATTATATGTAAAAGCTCGATTCAATTAAGTTTCGACGTCCGAAAGCCCGTTTGAACCATAAGATTTTGATATGTATTTTCGAGTAAGACCACGTCTAGGATGTTGGCATCGATATATGTGTTTTCTTGTAAGACCACGTCTGGGACGTTGGCATCGATATATGTGGTTACATGTAAGACCATGTCTGGGACATCGGTATCGTATTAGATTCGAGTAAGACCCTATCTGGGACAGTGGCATCGATATGAGATAGCATGTAAGACCACGTCTGGGACGTTGGCATTGTATGACATATGCGATTATCCGAATATCTTATTCAAATTTGAATGGTTCAACGGGAAATGATAAACTACGTATGAATGTGAAATCAGGTTAAAGTGAATAGGTACGTAAAAATTATTTGCCTACTTGAAAGTAAGGTAAGTTGATTATTGATAAGTGATATAAGTTATAAGGATGCTAATGGTGATGTTTGTGTATAAAAGAAGCTATATGTGATTTAAGAAGTAAGTATGTGATATTGAAATTTTATTTATATATATATAATCGGTTATGTAATTATATTGTGGCTTTGAATTAAATGATTTTTGATGATGGATATATGCCTTTATATTTGGTCAAGATAAGGTTATATGTGAAAGTATATAATGTTTATGAAATTGCAAGTTTGATACTAAATGGAATTAAGAATTATGTATTAGTTTAGTTAAATTGATTTCATAATGCTTTTGAGTTGTTTATTTGCTTAAGGCTTACTAAGCTAAGTTAGCTTACTTTGTGTATATATTTGTCTTTGTTTTATAGATTTTGAACATTGTTACATGCTCGGGGATCGTCAGTAAAGTCAATCACACTATCGTTTATTCTCGGTACTTTTAAAGGTTTTAAATTCGGACTTATGGCATGTATAGGCTATATTGTCTTATGCACATATATGATTTTGGTATGTATATATGTTTAAAAGCCATGCGAAAATGGCTTGTTCATTTGTTAAATATGGATTAATGGTTTGATTAAATGACGTGGTTGAAATTTTGGATGTGTTTGGCATATTCGGTTATGTTATATATATATATGTGTGTGTATTGTTAGATGTGATTATTGTTTGTAATGGTTGGTAAAAGATGAAGGGCTTTTGAATTTGATTATGAGATGTGGTGTAAATATTGTTTATCTTGAGTGATGTTTATATATATATATATATATTTGATATATGAGATGTGAATTGGACTTATAAATGTATATGATTTGATATGTTTGGAAAGGTGTATCACTTATTGTGGTTAACACTTGTAAATAGATTGGTGATTCGTTTTGCTTATTGAAATGGAATAGATTTTGATAAATATTTGGTTAACTTGTGTCAATGAATTATACATTTAAAAGTTGATTTGGTCAAGTTATGTACAATGTTATAAGTACATATATCATGAAAGTTGGTATTCGACAATTGGTATGGAAATTTGATTATTATGTGTCAGGTGATATTTGCTAATTGAATAATAGAAATTTGTTTGGTAAAGAAATGGTCATTGAATGAAACACATGTGTTAGGCATGATCATATTTAGATAAAGCCTTATAAAATGATCACAAGAATAGTAGATTATTTATGTTTGAAATGGAAAATTTTGACATTTCTTGTAATTAAAATTTACATGCCGAATGAGGTAGGGTAAACATGATATGTATCTCAAATAAGTATGCTTTATAATTTTCATGTATGAAATCCTTGATTGAATAAATTGCATTGTATTTGTTTTTGGTTTAATAATGAAATGCCTTGTATAGAAAAGCACATGGTAATCGGCTAATGCTTATAAAAGTGATCAAATGAATAGTGATTTTAGTATTATAAGGTGTTAATGGTTTGCACGTAATTCGATTTTTGTGCGCTTTGATATTTCATACTTATAATAATTGATACAAATTATTTTATAAGGATTTTGATATGCGCATATGTTTTGTGTCAAAAGGTTATAGTCGACATTATTTGTTTACGATTTAATATTAGATACAAGGTGATTAATATGTTATAAATTGTTTCTTAAAAAGCTTAAATTGATGATTTAAGTTTATTAATGATTTGAATTTGAATTACGTGTTTGAGTATGTTTGTGATTGCCTAAAAGCTATGTCTCTTCTAGTAATATCTTGTAACCATTCCGGCGATGGATACGGGTTAGGGTGTTACACTTGAAATCATACGAATTTATGCATGTACTAGAGCTAACATTATTGTGCACAAAAGTAAATTGTGAGAAATCTTTCACTAAAACATACCTCCATGGAAGAATTAATTTTCTCAGATTACGATATGGTCCCCCAACTAAAGAGAAGCAATGTCCTCATTTCTTAAAAGCATATATCAGAAGGGCAAAAATAAAGCAAAGAATGTGAATTGTGCACTAGGTAGGGTCCTAAGAAAGGGAGGTTAGTCTTATTTGATTGCTTAAATGCTAAGTCTTTCCTTAACAGAGTCAATCCTAAACATGCACATTCTCATTACCACACTTCTTATTTTACAATGAATAGAATAAATAGTAGAATTCAACACTTATTACTCATAATTAAAATTTAATATTATAGTGCGAAAAATAAAAATATTAAAGAGTAATTATGGTCTTATTAATTATTGGTAGAATCATCGTTGTTCGACACTGTTTCCACTTATACATGACTATTGTCATGCCCAGTTACTCTATTCAATGTGGTAGAATCCTCTTGCCTAGTTTCTGAAGTTGGAATTCATGGCTCGAAAGTAAAATTTAAAAATTTAGGCACAAAATCAAAAGGGTTATGTAATATTTTCTTGAATGCACCTTGAATCGAGTCATCTCGTATTTTTGCATATATCTAGTAAGTTTGTTGCTACTGATGCATGTGCTACAGTGGGTGCTAAATTGGTCCAATCAGGATTAGTAATCGGTTCGGTCGATGCTACAAAGTCAAGATACTTAGTTGGTTCTGCTGTATTAGGCTCATAAACCGATTCCATCATGTTGAGATAATCGGGCGGTTCTGCTCTGTACGGGTCATCAATTGGTTCTATTTGTTTTTGTAGAGCAACATCACCTACCACTCTTAAAATATCAATGTATGTTATACATCCTTGGTTGTTAACATTTATTCTCAGAGGATGTGTGCTTGCAGACACAACAATGTGATCAATAAAGGAAATGTTGGAAAAAATCCAATTTAAAAATGGTTTTCTTTCACAGCGAAAAATTAAAATTTTGAAAATTGACCCGATTTATGATATTTATAAAAATGAACCTTAGACAGATATCATACCTTTGTTTTCGGATAAGCAAATCCTTGATATTTTCTGGCTTTCAACCAAACGATCTTCTCCACCATTCTCGCAACACGAATTGCTTCAAGTGCAGACTCAAATCAATTGAATCAAAACACAGAACTAGAAAAAGTTTTCACCATTCTCGCAACACGAATTGCTTCAAGTGCAGACTCAAATCAATTGAATCAAAACACAGAACTAGAAAAAGTTTTCTTTCTTTTTAGGGTGAAAACAAAAATTCTCTTTTCTTTAATAGAAACGGGTAGAATTGTTATTCTGGAAAAATATATTTAATACTTAAGAATAAATTCTATTTATTTTTTGGTAGAGTAACAATCTTTCAAAGTTGTGTAAATAGTTCTACCAGTGTCATCTATTTATAAGGAGATAAGGTAGAACCCTTGTTGAATTGTAAAGGTTTATTTCAAATAGAAAAACAACTTCCTAGATCAACTAGGAGAGGGAGAGGGGCTAATAGGGTCTGTTTCCCTTCATATGTATTATGATAGGGATTTGACTCTCTAATTGTATTAGGCCTAATAATATGTGCTTTCTAGACTTTTAACCCAACACTTTATAATTCAATTAAATACATGCTTTCCAAAATAAATAGTAATTTTCTAATTAAAAAAATTTCATCCCAATTTTACCGTTGATAAAATTATTTCCATTTTACCCTCGTAAATTTTCCAAGAAAATATATTCAATATTTCACAACTCAACTTGTTCACTGTGACTGAATGGTTTGTTTTCATTTTCAGACTTTAAAACTGCTTAAAAACATAAACTCATTCTCCCAGTCATTTTTGAGTAATCCTTATACATTTGCAAAAGAAACATTTCTCATTCTCATTTTCATTTCCATTTCTATTTTGAGAAAACCACATTCATTTCCAAATAATTTCATTTCTCCATTTCGGAGAAAACCATAATCATGTCTAAATGTTGTCCATTTCTCTATTTCTATTCATTCTGTTCATTTTTTATTCAACACGTAATTCATTTCTGGTTTCAACGAGTTAGCAGAGGGACCGATTGGACATATGTAATTAGGGCTCAAATGATTTATATTTAAGTTCAGGATTTTTGCCTATTAATTATAAACTCATTTACTCAAGAAGACATTTCACTATAGTATTGTGATTGAGCTCTTCGTAACGACAACCATTACGAAAGCATCTACTAAGTGCTCGTCCAATGGCCTTGCCATAAGTTTGTTACCCTTGTAGGGTATCTTTGATTGCTTTGGGATGATATTTGCTCTTCCAATATTATCCTAATTTATCCTATGGTAACTATTAAATCTTCTGTCATGAAAATTCAATCACTATCAAATAGTGATCAAGTCATTCATCACAAATACGAATGACCCGTGGCCACGTTTACTTTTCATAAACCATGTAATGCCAATGAGAGGATATCATTTACCCATTCTCAGGCTATGCATTTCACTATTGTGAATGATGTTACGTACAGTAGAATTCATACACCTAATGCACCAGTTTATAGTTCCGTATCTATTCGAACTTAGGCTTTTACTTACATCAAAGTGTATGAGTCACACATACATAGTCCGCCATCTACTCAGGATTTATGCATGTCACACTAGGAATGTCACAAGTGAATAAGTCCGTAAATGGATTTAGGATCCATTCTGCTTGGGTTATTTTCAATGTGCTATCAGTCTAGTTAATCACATATATATCTTTATCTTCTGGAAGTCGTCCGCTCCAATTCCCAAGATAAGACATCTCCCTAATTGAAATTGATAGATGACATATTAGTCTTTCAATCGGTTTGCTCATTTCCAATTAGACTAAAGGACATGTTTAGGTTTGCCTACTAATACAGGTTTTCTTTTCATATTATGGTCCAACCATGTAATATCACTTAGTATTAGTTAAACATTAAACAACAAATTATCAACATTTGTTTCAATTTTGCTTTGCATGCTAAAACCATTTGAGGACAATAATACAAAGTATATTAATTGTAATCAAGGAATTTATTTTTTTAACCAATTTATTCGAAAAAATTACAAGTTTGCAAACAAATATGCTACACTTACGGCGCCAGGTCCAATAGTCTCCCACTTGCCCTAATGAAGTAGATGAGCCATATTTCACATTCTTATGCTCTCCATGTGTTTATCAAATCTTCTAACAAGTAGAGCGTTAATAAACAGGCCCACAAGGCTATCCTCAGATGCAACCTTGACTACAACCATGATTTCATTCGTAACTTCTTCCTTTATGGTATGATACTTTTATTGATATGTTTTATCCTCTTATGGTTTCTCGTCTCCTTGGTATTAGCTACTATTGTACTATTGTCATAATATTGTATGATAGTTTTTCCTATACTAGAAATGACTTCAAGATCTATGAGGAACTTTTAAAGCCATAGTGCTTCTTTGGTAGCCTCAGAAGCAAGCACATATTTGGCCTCCATATTGAAGTCAGTAGTACAAGTCTGCTTTACACTTCTCTACACAATGGACCCACTGCCTAAAACAAAAACACAGCTTGATGTTGGTTTCCTCAAATCCCAACACATTTGGAAGTTAGAATCAGAATATCCGATAGGAGTAAGATCTCCTACGGAATACACAAGCATATAATCCCTTGTTCTTCATAAATACTTGAGTATATGCTTAATAGCTTACCAGTGCCTTGGGCCTGGATTCACCTGGTATCGACTTACCAACCCCACTACAAAATTGATATTTGGGCGTGCGCATAACATAGCATACATGAGACTTCCTAATGTCGAAGCATAAGGAACCTTTCTCATATTCTCTCTTTCTTCCACTATCTTAGGATAGTCCTTTAAAGAGAGATGAAATCTTGATATAGAGGATCGATTTCCCTTCTTCGAGTTGGTCATTGCATAACACTCCAATATCTTGTCTTTATATGAAGCTTAAGATAGTGCTATCACTTTGTTCTTTTGATCCCTTAGGATTCGAATGCCTAGAAAAAAAATTAGATTCTCTCAAATCATTCATGTTAAACTATTGGGTTAACCATAGTTTAACCAGTAACAATGTCCTTACATCATTCTCAATTAGTAGAATGTAATAGAAATATGCAATGAGAAAGGCCACATTTGCATCCCCTAAATGTTTGTAAACACAAGGTTCATCTACATTTTGCTAAAATCCAAAAGTCTTGATTTCTTAATCAATTTTTTTATTCTATAAGCCGGATGCTTGATTAAGTCCATGTATGGAACTAAGTAGTTTGCAAACTTTATGCTCTCTTCCTTTATCTATGTATCCGATGGGTTGTATCATATAAATGCTCTCTTCAAAATAGCCGTTCAAAAATTTTGTCTTAACATCTATTTGCCAAATCTCGTAATTTGTGAGGCGT
Organism: Gossypium hirsutum; assembly: GCF_007990345.1. NCBI lineage: Eukaryota > Viridiplantae > Streptophyta > Magnoliopsida > Malvales > Malvaceae > Gossypium > Gossypium hirsutum. The sequence continues at coordinate 76,458,053 of NC_053433.1, forward strand.
TGTAGTAGATAATAATATTTGGATTAATTTGAGCATGATAATGGAGAGAAGGTTTCTTCGTAACCTATACCTTCTTTCTAAGTATAACCTTTTACTACAAGTCTGGCCTTATAAGTTTCCACTTTTCTATCCACTTTTTTTTCTCTTGTAGATCCACTTACACTCTATGTGTTTTATCCCAGTCGGTAAGTCTACAAGTTCCTACACTGAGGTTGAATCCATAGAATTCATCTCAGCTTTCATAGCTATTTTCCAGACTTGGAATCAGCACTTTGCATCGTTTTGTCATATGTGATATGGTCATCATCTTCCTGTTGGGCAGATTCAGTATTAAAAACAATTCTGCTAGATTGGAAGAACTCTGGCTTAAGAGAGACCCTCTCACTATAACAAAGTACCCTATGTTGTTGAACATTTTTATGTCTACTATTAGAAGTTGGTTCTAGAACTATTTCATTAGATTTTTGTATATTTCCTGAAAGTTCCTTAAGTACCTCTTTACTCTGAGGTTTAAAGTCATTCATGTAACTTTCTTCAAAAAAAGTATCATGAGTCGACACTATAATAGTTTGCTCTTTTAGGTTATAAAACAAACCACCATTTTTTCCCTTCAGATATCCTACAAACATGCATAATTTTTTTTGTGAGTCTAACTTCCTTACATATTTGTCCAATACGTGGGATGGGTATCCCCAAATCCTTAAATATTTTAGACTTGGCTTCTTGCCATGCCATAATTCGTTTGGAGTTTTCGATAATACCTTAGTTGGCATATCATTCAGAATATAGCAAGTCATTTGCACCACATATCCCCAGAAAAAGATTAGTAGCTTCGAATACCTTAACATCAAATGTACCAACAACTTTAGATTCCTTCTCTCTATCACACTATTCTATTGTGGAGTGTCTGACGCGGTTAGTTTGGATAGAATCCTATTCTCTATGAGGTACCCTAAAAAATCATCAAATAAATATTCCTTACCTCGATCTGACCAAAATGTCTTTATGGGTAAACCTAGTTGTTTCTCCACTTCTGCACTAAACTCTTTGAATTTATCAAAGGTTTCACTCTTGTAGTGCATTAGGTATACATACCCATATATGGAATAGTCATCAATAAAGGTTACATAATACTCGTAACCACCTCTTGCACTAATGCTCATGGGGCCACATATATTAGTATGCACAAGTTCTAAGGGTTTTCCGGTCTTCATTCCTTTTGTATTAAAAGATCAGTTAGTCATCTTACCTTCTAAGCAAGATTCATATTATGGAAGATCAACTTCTTTAAGTGAACTTAAGATGTCGTCTTTCACAAGTCTAGCGATTCTTTCTCGACTAATATGACCAAGTGTCAAATTCCAACGGTACGCCTTATTATAATAAGAGATTTTAAGTCATTTATTTGATATTTCATTCTCAAGCAATGTGTACATCTTTAGTTTGATAAAATAGAGATTATTTGACATCCATCCATTAAAGATAAGATTGGGATTTCTAAATATTTCAATTCCATTATTAAAAGTCACGGTCAAGTTGTCTTTATATAAACATGCAAAAGAAATTTAAGTTTCTTTTGAAACTTTGTACATAGAAAACGCCTTTCAAAATAATCTTCCTAAAATTATCAAAGTAAAGATATACATCTCACTCTGTTTCAGCTGTCACAGTGGTCCCTTTCCCATTCGCAACGATAGGTTCTTATCTCTAAGATCTTTCTTCTCCTTAAACCTTTGTTTAGAAACACAAACATGATTAGTGGCTCTTGAATCAATGACCTAGTGGTCTATCGAATCCTTCACAAGCTTCTATCATAAAGAGTTTCATACATTTGCCTTTGATGTCTAAGTATTCCTTCCACTCTTTACAGTTTCCCTTGAAATGCCCTTTCTTACTATAGAAGAAACATTTAGACTTATATAGGCCTTTAGGCTTTTTGGTTCTCTTCCTTTCCACTTGTGGTGGCCTAGAAACCTTAGCATTGCCTTTCTTAGCGTGTTTTCCCTTCCCTTTTAAGGAAGAAGCGACAACTATGTTTGCTTCTGCTCTTCGGATTGGCTGACCACCATTCAACATTAAGTCATAGCATTGTAACTCCCTCATGAGTTGTGTAAGTGTCAGGTTTCTGTTGTCAAGGGTATATGTGGCCCAAAAGTCAGAAAAATCCTTGGACAAGCTCTTGAACACCATCTCAATTTGAGTTTTCTAGTCCAAATTGGCCTCATTGTTTGTGGCCTCACAAAGTATCCCATAAGAGTTGCCATGTGGTCTTTGATCGAAGTGTTGGGTTTTTGTTGGACATTCATCAAGCTAGTTATAGGAAACTGTCAAGCCAAGGTAGCTTGGCCTCTGAACATGTCTTTTAACTTATCTAGCACCACTTTGGTAGTCTCACAGCCCCCCAGTTGTTTATATAAGTGTTAGTTACACTTGCCAGCATATAGCAACGAGCTATCTCATCAGACTCCTCCCAACGTTTTCTAGACTCAGCTTGAGTGGCTGGTGGGCACTTATTATTAAGAACTATTTTAAGTGTCTCACAACTCAGGATAATTACTAGGTTCGTTTTCCATTATTTATAGTTATTTTCGTTCAGTTTGTTTTCAGTAAGTTTGTTCAATAAGGGAGTTGCTGCCACTTTAGAACTGAAAATAAAACAATCATATATTAATATCTTTGTATCAAGAAAATGTTTGAAAATATTTTGCAACATTACAATATGCATTAAGATGACGCATGTATCTTACATGAAACCTTGAAAATATTTGTAAGTCGTTGCAACAATAATTTCTACACCCATTAAATCAAGCCACCTTGGGGTGATCATGATCAACTAGTAAGAACATGGATTTCCATTCAATTAGTACATAAAGCTAATTCCTTAGGCATTCATGCGTACTAATAATCGTGTAATGTTTGGCCATCATTCTAACTTAAGCATAGCTCCTTAGAGAGTTACTTAACTAGATGATCTTGAGTGTATAACCATTAAGTCAACATCTATCGCATCATGCACCATAAATGAGTCATCTTGAGACAATTGAGTAGCATGTTGTGACTAGTTTAAAGACAAAAATTTTTAATGTCATGATAATACCTACCACAGAGGCTGATCCGACTATCATACAATCATAAGAAAATTCTACATACTTTCAGGAAATCTCTTTAATGAGATTTGTATGACAATATCTAGCTTGAGGCAAGTTCGTTTTATGCTATCATAAGGGATCATTGATGGTGTAACGCCCTGAATTTGGGCCTAGATGTATTGGGCCTTGAGTGTGGGTTTGAAAAGAGGTTGTATATAAGCATTTAATTGTACAAGGAAATGACAAAATTAAATGTCTGCTTTGGTGGTCAATGGCCCTGAGAAGTGTTGGAGAAATCTTGGGTTCAAACTTGAGCTTTAGCAAAAATTTTGGTTTTAAGTGAATAAAACCCTGGGTGCTTGGATGAGAGCCTTTTAAATTATTGTGGTAAATAATGACACAAGGAAGCATGTGATCTAGTGGTTGTGGTGTCATTAAGGTTGCAAGGGAGCCTGGGTTCAAGTCTAGGCTATTGCAATTTATTTTGGTTTTTCTTTTAAAGGAACCTGGACTTTGGCCTATAGACCTTATAATTAATTGAGGATATTTTGTGACACAAAAAGAGCCTATGGTGGAGTGGCAAAGTGGCGTGTTGTGTAATTGTGAAGTTTGAGGTTCAAGCTTTGGGATGTGCAGTAGAGTATTTATTTTGCTATTTAAGTTGTGTAGGAGGCAGAGTTGGACTGGAACTCTGTGGTTGAAGTGGTCATAAGAAAATAAAGAATTTTCTTAATGATTGAAAGTGCCAAAGTTGGTGATCGCGGACTTCGACGCGTTCTCATAAACAGGTGTGTATTTGACACTACTCTAGCTGTAGAACGGTAAATGCTGGGATGCCGAGATATCGGTCACACGGTGATGGCAGCCACACGAGCGTGCGAGCGCACATATGGGAGCATTGACGTAATGGTTGAGGCCATCATGAGTGCTCTCGTGGGTTTAGGTTGCTTTGGCCATAATGGGCCCAAGTGGATAAATTGTATAATTGTGTAGTAAATATTGGATTGGACTATGTGAATCTCATATCTGTATGCTAGTATTACTGAAATGCCCCTATAAGGTAGAATTACCAAAATACCCTCAATTAGCAAAATTACCAAAATACCCCTAGTTTGTAAAATTACCAAAATACCCCTGATTTGTGAAATTACCAAAATACCCTCAACCTGTAAAATTACCGAAATACCCTTGAATTGTAAAATTATCAAAATACCATCGATTTGTAAAATTACCAAAATACCCCTAATTTGGAAAATTAATGAAATACCCTTGATTTGAAAAATTAGAAAAATACCCTAATTTATAAAATTACAAAAATACCATTGACTTTCAAAAATTACAAAAATGCCTTTGGTTTGCAAAATTACCGAAATACCCTAGGTTTGTAGATTTACCAAAACACCCTTGTAGGGTGAAATGACTAAAATGCCCCTACTAGGTAAAAAGATCGTTCTACCCCTCTAGGGTATATGACTCACTAATAATACAATTTGATTGATTTCACTATGTTTTGACTGAGAATGTATGACTGTGATTGGACTGTTGTGACTGTGATTTGTATGATTTTATATGTCGTGTGTATATTTGCTGCATTCATATAATATTATGTTGCACATGGATGGGGATTATGAAACGGAGGAAGAAATTGAGGATTGCATGGTTGCTTGACGACCGTGGATCCACCGGTTAAGGATCGCATGGTTGCTTGACGACCGTGGATCCACCGATTAAGGATTGAATGGTTGCTTGATGACTGTGGATCCACAGGTGGTTTTTAAGCTCAATATATGATTATTAATGACTCTGTGTTGATCATATTTACCCGAGGCTATGTGCCGACTATATTACTGTAGCTGATGGCTATGTGCCTAACATGATACGGATACCGGTGGCTTAAAGCCAATTATTCTGATTATGGCTTTGCGCCAACCTATATATGGCTCTGGGCCAACTTCATTATGGTTGTGTGCAAAACGTATTTACCTGTGGCTATGTGCCTAACATACTTATTGATGACTCTGTGCCGATTATTATCGTCACTGATGGCTATTAAGCCCAATATTTGATTAGCAGCTTGCTGCAATGAAGGTAGTACTACAACCGGGCTACCATTGATATGTATCGGATGGGTGGGTCGATATATATATCCCCACATGATGTGTACCGGGGGACGGAGTTGGTGTGTAGCAGTTGGATTATTAGAGTGGGTTGCACAACATTGCATGTATGATATTATTGTGATATTATTGCGATGTGGGCTAAGGCCCAAAGGCCACCGTTTTGAATAAGGCTCAGGCCCAAACCGTTACTATATGCACTGTTACTGATTTTGAGAATGGGCTAGGCCCAATTGATTCTGATGAGGGCTGAAACCCGAGTGAAATTGTACAGGGCTTTGGCTGCCCACACACACATTGTTTTGTTACTGTAATGGGCTTTGGCCTAGACTGATTCTGAATTCTTTCGGTTTACAAACTATTTTAGTTTAGGAGGGGATTACACACTGAGTTTTTGTAAACTCACCTCGTTTCTTAACTGTGTAGGTAATCCTCAGCATTAGGTGGATCGATGTCGCAGAGGGACTCGGAGACGACCACACAACTGCACATGTTTTTCTATTTTATTTATTTAGTTAAGCACTTTGGTTTTTTATTTGGGTTGTATTAAGGCCTCTTTATTTTCTTAACTTTTTATTTAGGAAATTTATCTAGTATGCTTAATATCTATTAGAAGTAGGACGCGGTTTTCCAAAACAACAATTGGTTTTCAAAAAATCACGTTTCCGCAACTATTTGAAATTAAGCTTCTGTAGCAAGTAAGGTTTTAAGGGAATTAACATTTCACAAGTTTTAAAATGGCAAGAGGTTTTAAATAGTAAAAAGGTTTTCAATGAGAACATGGTTTTCGAAAAACACTTCTATGTGATACGCTAGATTTAGGCCTAACTTCTAGGCTGGGTTTAGGGTGTTACATTTAGTGGTATCAGAGCCAGGTTGCAAAACTCAACTGTAGAATGGGTTTTAAAATTGGATTTTCGAAAGAATTGTTTCAAAAAGGTTTGAAAAGATTTGAAGTATTTGAAATGTTTTTCTGAATATTTTCCTGAAAGTGTGGTTACCAAGTCTCCAGGGTCGAATCCGTAAGTTTTCTGTTAGACTGTACTTAAAGTTAGATTTTGTATTTACTCAGTTTATGTTTTGGAAATCAATTTTTTTTAAGTTAGAAATAGTACTGTGATGGATTCCGAAGGCAAGTAAGGTCGCGAGAAGTCGCCTGTCTCCTCGAAACATGAGATGGTTCAGGAAACTGTAGTTAAGGTAAGTCTGCCAACTACGGGTAACAATAACCCAGAGCTTGGTACGGAGGCACTGACCCGGTTGGTAAGGGAAGTACTGGAAGAAATGTTCGAGGCAAGAGTTAAGGCGTATGGTGAAACACTTCAGGCTAAGCACTTGGAGTGCAGCAGGAAGAAGGATCACAGTCCTCTGAAGCGGGAGCCTCATTTTGTGAAACATTTTAAGATGCGTTCCGAACTTTTTGGCTTGCGAGCATTGAAAAAGGCACCATCCAGATGAATGTTGGAGAAAGTCAGGAGTGTGTCTCAGATACAGGTCTAAGGAGCATCGGGTTCGGGATTGCACAGTTCCTTTTAAGTCAGATGTGTTTTGTTGGATGTAATGTTTGAATATAGAAATTGTAGGCATCTGTGGTAAATATTTGTTTGCTTCTGTGGTTGATGTTTGGTTAGGTGTGAGAGGTTTTGAGATTAAGTTAAAAGTGTATTAGTGTAGTTTGGAACTAGAGTGCGCAGCGGGAGTGTAGTGGTGTAGATTGAGCTAAGTGCTTATTTAGATAGTTGGAAATTTCGAGGACGAAATTTTTTTAAGGGGGTAGAATTGTAACCCCCTGAATTTGGACCTAAAAGTATTGGGCCTTAAGTGTGGGTCCTAAGGAGGTTGTATATAAGCATTTAATTGTACAAGGAAATGACAAAATTAAATGTCTGCTTTGGTGGCAAATGGCCCTGAGAAGTCTTGGAGAAATCTTGGGTTTAAACCTGGGCTTTAACAAAAATTTTGGTTTTAAGTGAATAAAACCCTGGGTGCTTGGATGAGGGCCTTTTAAATTATTGTGGTAAATAATGACACAATGAAGCATATGGTCTAATGGTTGTGGCGTTATTAAGGTTGCAAGGGAGCATGGGTTCAAGTCTTGGCTCTTGCAATTTATTTTGGTTTTTCTTTTAAAGAAACTTGGACTTTGGCCTATAGACCTTATAATTAATTCAGGATATTTTGTGACACAAAAAAAGCTTGTGGTGGAGTGGCAATGTGGCATGTTGTGTAACAGTGAGGTCTGAGGTTCAAGTCTTGGGATGCATAGTGGAGTATTTATTTTGCTATTTAAGCTGTGTAGGAGGTGGAGTTGGACTGGAACTCTATGGTTGAAGTGGTCATAAGAAAATAAGGAATTTTCTTAATAATTGAAAATAATCCCACATCGGGAAGCTAACATGGGAATTGGTGAGAAGTTGGCTTTAAATAGAGCGAACCAGATGAGTTGGGGAGAGGGAAAGTGATTAAGACTCAATATGGGATGTGCCAAAGTTGGTGATCGTGGACTTCGGCGCGTTCTCATAAACAGGTGTGTATTTCGCACTACTCTAGCTGTACAACGACAAATGCCGGAATACCGAGATACTGGTCACACGGCGATGGCAGCCACACGAGTGTGTGAGCGCACGTGTGGGAGCTTTGACGTGATGGCTGAGGCTATCATGAGTGCTCTTGTGGGCTTAGGTTGCTTTGGCCACGATGGGCCGAGATGTCCCATGTGGGCCCAAGTGGATAAATTGTATGATTGTGTAGTAAATATTGGATTGGACTATGTGAATCTCATATCTGTAGGCTAGTATTACTTAAATGCCCCTATAGAGTAGAATTACTGAAATACATTTAGTTTACAAAATTACCAAAATACCCTCGATTAGCAAAATTACCAAGATACCCCTAGTTTGTAAAATTACCAAAATACCCCTAATTTGTGAAATTACCGAAATACCCTCGACTTGTAAAATTACCGAAATACCCTTGACTTGTAAAATTACCGAAATACCCTCAATTTGTAAAATTACCAAAATACCCCTAATTTGGAAAATTAATGAAATACCCTTGATTTGAAAAATTACAGAAATACCCTAATTTACAAAATTAAAAAAATACCCTTGACTTTCAAAAATTACAAAAATACTATTGGTTTGCAAAATTACCAAAATACCCTAGGTTTGTAAATGTAACACCTCAAACCCGACCCAGACGTTATGGCCGAATCCGACGTGTCACATTGAAGTTTTAGAAACCCATGATTCGTTTTAGTGTTTTAAAAGATCGTCTTTTGCTAAGTTAACAAAGTGAATGGGAGCTATGCACCAGGTAGGTATCTGAAACAGAGGAGGTGAGCCATGAAGGCTGCTTAAGTATGAAGCTCTCGATTGGATCAAATCCTAGACATGCCCACAACCATCTCCACACTTTGGTATACGAGTTGAAATTCCTTGAAGTAGATAGATTTGACAACCCGATTAGTTGTACCGTTGCGTTTCTTTGAAAATGAATAACATTTGGAAAACGTGCCCTAATTCTAGCCCATTATGAATTATTATCAGAAAATTTTAGAGTCATTAAAAGTAAAAATAATCCCAGAAAAATAGTTAAAATGGCCTTATTACAACCCAAAAATAAATAGTGTTTAAGATAAACTAAAGAAAATCGGTTACTTATTGTAAAGTCCAAAAGCGATCACCATAGCCACTCTGAATCCCCTCCGGCTCCAAGTCTCCACATCAAGGCTCACCTGTAAAGATAAAAGAAAGGGGGTGAGTTTGGAAACTCAGTGTGCAACAAGCCCCTTTTAGAGCCTAAACTAAAATCAGCATACTGGGCCTAAGCCCAAGTTTAGTCTCAATATATACTGGGCCGAAGCCTTTTGTTTAACGGTTACTGGGCTGAAGCCTTTGCTGTAAATGGTATGGCCCATAGGCCCATTTCCATAACACATGTAATATCAATGAATGTATGCAAGCCCATTTGGGGAGACTACTCAACCCACCATCCGCTACTCTCCACCCGTACTAACCAAGCTCTCCATGTCGGGAATAACTCAACCCAATCAACCAAACTCTCCACTGGCAGCATAGCTGCTTTATCATATAACTGGAGGCCTAGCCTCTTTAAATAACTGGGGCAAAGCCCTTTTCGATAAATTGGGGCAAAGCCCTTTTTCACACTTCCTTCATTCATAACAAACCCAACCCATGCATATAGTGAATATATCATAGCATATCATGTGCATATCATAACATATCATGTGCATATCATGGCATATCATGTATATCAATGTTTCATGATCTTAATCATAATCAAACCCTAGGGGTATAATAGTCATTTTTACCTAGGGGCAAAACAGTTATTTTTCATATTTTAAGGGTAATCTCGTAAACTTACCAACTATTATGGGTTTACCATGTTCTTTAATAACTATCACTACTTTCAAGTGTTTAACAGTGATTTTAACGCATTTTATGAAGTTCGGCTTTTGGGCCGAATACCCCTAATGGGCCCTATGTATACCGATTTAGCCCTTTAAGCCCACTTAACCCAATTTTTACAACAAATCTAACTGTGTTAACATGCAATTTATCCAAGTTCCATTTTCTATCAATTTTACCCAAACGGGCCCAGAAGCCCATTGGGCCCAATTTCAACCCATTGAGGCCCAACCTACCAACGTGCACAAAATTGCGCTCTTACCTATTCTATCGATCCAAACACCGATTGTATTGTTTTTATCGCATCTAAAACCACATGCAAAATCTCAGGTTCCCGAAATACCAGAATTTTGGCATTTCGGCTTTTCTGTGAATATTAGCCTAAGCTACTACAAGGGTTGTTACACACCTGTTTTGTGACGTTTATTAACAAAGTCTCCCACGCCAACCCACAATTAACCATCACCATACCTAATATACAAGCCATGCTTATCAAACCCAAAATCCACCATACCATATTCGGCCAAAGAACCCCTAATGGCCATAGGTCAGTTACCTTCATCGGGTCTGATGATACGATTCAAGCTTATCTACGTCGATACCCCAAGCCTTGCTGCGCTTCCAAAGTTATCTATTTCACTACACAAACCATAAAAATCAAATGAAAAGCCCCAGTAAGGCCTAAACCTCAAAATGACAGCCTCCTTAAACTATAGGGAGGTTTCAGCTTTTCTAGCTTTTCGGCAAAAGTGAAGATAAGAAAGGGAGTAGTAGATGAAACGAAAGGAAATTGTAACTGGTTTTAGAGAAGAAAAGAAAGAAAAATGAATGGAAAGGGTGGTAGTTTCAGTTAGAGAAAGAAAAAGAAAGAAAAGAATAATCCTATGGTGTTTACACAGAAGAAAACGGCACAACTAAGTCCCTAAGTGCCGAAATACTAACCTAATACTCCTCTGCCGAAATCCCCTAATTCCCATTATTTGGCCAACTCTTAGCTTCTCTCCAAATCCCCAAAATCTCTCCCCTTATCACTCCTTAATCCATGCATTTGATCGATTCAAACTCTCTCACACAGAGCTCCATTCAACTTCCAACTCCTGCCTGCTCAAGATATAAAAAGAACACCATAATTGCCAGCTTAGAGAATCGAACCTTGGCTCTCCCCAACCACTTACATTCCAATTTTTAGCTCCTTAGTGGCGTCACTTAACCACTTTTCCAGAGGCTCTTTTGTGTTACATTTTACCCACATCTTTTAATAAGGCCACCATCCAAAGCCCCTAACTCCTTAAGTCTAAAATCCAAAAATTCTTCCGGGTTTTGGCCAACACGTGGGCCTTCCATAGGCCTATTTACATATTCCAACTATGAATTTTCACTACCAAATACCAAGTTTTAAAAACTTTACCAAATTCTCTGAAATTATGAAAAACCCGAAAATCAGATGTTATAGTAGATTTACCAAAACACCCTTGTAGGGTGAAATGACTAAAATATCCTTAATAGGTAAAAAGATCGTTCTATCCCTCTAGGGTATATGACTCACTAATAATACAATTTGATTGATTTCACTATGTTTTGACTGAAAATGTATGACTGTGATTGGACTATTGTGACTGTGATTTGTATAATTTTATATGTTATGTGTATATTTGCTGCATTCATATAATATTATGTTGCACATGGATGGGGATTATGAAACGGAGGAAGAAATTGAGGATCGCATGGTTGCTTGACGACCGTGGATCCACCAATTAATGATCGCATGGTTGCTTGACGACCGTAGATCCACCGATTAAGGAGACAACCGTGGATCCACCGGTGGTTTTTAAGCTCAATATATGATTATTAATGACTCTGTGTCGATCATATTTACCCAAAGCTATGTGCCGACTATATTACCGTCGCTGATGGCAATGTGCCTAACATGATACAGATACCGATGGCTTAAAGCCAATTATTATGATTATGGCTTTGCGCCGACCTACATATGGCTCTGGGCCAACCTGATTATGGTTGTGTGCCAAACGTATTTACCTGTGGCTATGTTCCTAACATACTTATTGATGACTATGTGTCGATCATATTTACCGAAGGCTGTATGCCGATTATATTACCGTCGTTGATGGCTATTAAGCCCAATATTTGATTAGTAGCTTGTTGCAATGAAGGTAGTACCGCAACCGGGCTACCATTGATGTGTATCGGATGGGTGGGTTGATATATATATCCCCACATGATGTGTACTGGGGGGCGGAGTTAGTGTGTAGCAGTTGGATTATTGGGGTGGGTTGCGCAGCATTGCACGTATGATATTATTGTGATATTATTACGATGTGGGCTTCGGCCCAACTGAGGCTAATATGGGCTAAGGCCCATAGGCCACCGTTTTGAATAAGGCTCAGGCCTAGACCGTTACTGTATGCACTGTTACTGATTTTGAGAATGGGCTAAGCCCAATTGATTCTGATGAGGGCTGAGACCCGAGTGAAATTATACTGGGCTTTGGCCCACACACACACTGTTCTGCTACTGTAATGGGCTCTGGCCCAGATTGATTCTAAATTTTGTCGATTTATAAACTGTTTTAGTTTAGGAGGGGATTACACACTGAGTTTTCGTAAACTCACCCCGTTTATTAACTATGCAGGTAATCCCCAGCGTTAAGTGGATCGGTGTTGTTGAGGGACTCGGAGACGACCACACAACTGCACATGTTTTTCTATTTCGTTTATTTAGTTAAGCACTTTGGTTTTTGATTTGGGTTGTATTAAGGCCTCTTTATTTTCTTAACTTTTTATTTGGGAAATTTATCTAGTTTGCTTAATATCTGTTAGAAGTAGGACGCGATTTTCCAAAACAACAATTGGTTTTCAAAAAATCACATTTTCGCAACTGTTTAAAGTAAAAACACTTCAATACAGAACATGGTTTTCGAAAAACACTTTAATGTGACACGCCAGATTCGGGCCTAACTTCTAGGTCGAGTTTAGGGTGTTACAGATGGAGGTCGTAGGTCTTGTTTAGGGACCTTATCCCACACAATATTTTAAACACATGCAATGTTTTTAATTTTCGATTTCAATCATGGATGATCAATATATGTATGACAAGTACATGTGGCATTCTTCCCTAATATATATGACATGCTTATCTCATATGTGCATGAACATACATTCATAGTCATATAAATATCTTCATGCTTATCTCATAAATATAAAACCATAAAATTTAAATGACTATGGCCAGCTAAATTTTCCATGATTCCATTCTGGAAAAATAATAAAATTATAAAATTACAGAATTTAACCCCAAAATATACTTTGGGTCTTACATTTTGCCACCGCGAACTTTTGTTGCGACACTGGTTTGCATTTCTGTCATTGTCGTCTTTCCACCACTATTTCCATGTCATCAACACCATCGGCCATTACTGACCACCGTCGTTGAACCATTGTCGACCATTGAACATCATCGCTGGACCATTATCGACTCCACTGGGTTGAGTTTCAATTGTTTGGTTTTTCAGGTTTTGCTAGGAAATAATTTTACTAAAATCCCTATGTTTGTTTCCTCCGGCTCACATATTTTATTCTAAATAAATAAATAATAAAATAAAACCCTGCATGCAGATGATAGTCCACGATCTAAAAAATACATGCCCAAAAAATAAATTGCATTACAATGAAATTTCTAGGACTCACAACTTTGGCAAAATTACTTTATCATTTACAACAATAAAATAATTATATACATTCATTGACGTACATTCCTTTAAACATGTGAATAATTACAAAAATGTAACATCTTATCAAATATTAAACAAACAAGATGAAGAGAGAGAATTGGTCTTGGTTTACACTAAAACATAGCACAACATGATGCTCTAATACCAATAGTTGAAAAAAATCTGGTTTGAAAAAGATTTTCTTGCATAGTGAAAAAATTAAATTTTGAAATTCGGCCCAATTTGTGATATTTATAGAAATAAACCTTAGACCGACATCATACCTATGTTTTTGGATAAGCCAATCCGTGATGTTTTTCGACTTTCAACTAGACGATCTTCTCTGCTATTCTCGTACCACGAATTATTTTGAGTGTGAGCTCAAATCAGTTGAATCAAAACACATAACTAGAAAGGTTTTCTTTTCTTTTTGGGTTGAGAACGAAAATTCTCTATTTTTTAATGGAAACCAATAGAATTGTTATTCTGGAAAAATATATTTAATAGTTGAGAATAAATTCTCCCTATTTTTTGGCAGAGTAATAATCTCTCAAAGTTGTATAAATAGCTTTATCAGTGTCATCTATTAATAATGAGAGAAGGTGGAACCTTTGTTGAATTGTAGATGTTTATTTCAAATAGAAAAACATCCTAGTCCAACTAGGAGACGAAGAGCGGCTAATAGGGTGCTTCCCCTCATATGTATTATGATGAGGATTTGAGCCTCTCATTGTATTGAGCTGAATTATATGTGTTTTCTAGACTTTTAACCCAACGCTTTATAATTTAATCCAACCCAATACATATTTTTCTATTTTTCAAAATAAACATTAGTTTTCTAATGAAATAATTTTCTTATCCCAATTTTACCCATGGTAAAAATTTCTAAGAACATATATTCAATATTTCACAACTCAACATGTTCACTATGAACAAATGGTTTGTTTTCATTTTTGGGCTTTAAAACTACTCAAAAATATAAACTCATTCTTTTGATCATTTCGGAGTAATCCATGTACATTTGCAAATGAATCGTTTCTCATTTTCGTTTTTATTTTTATTTTGAGAAAACCACATTCATTTCCAATTGATTTCATTTCTCCATTTCGAAAAAAGCCATAATCATTTTTAAATGTTTTCCATTTTTCTATTTCTATTCATTCTGTTCATTTTCAATTTAACACAGAATTCATTTCTAGTTTAAATGAGCTAGCGGAGGGATCAATTGGACATATGTAATTAGGGCTCAACTGATTTATAATTTAAGTTCTAGCTTTTTGCCTATTAATTATAAACTCATTTAGTTATGAAGGCATTCGATTATAGTGTCATGACTGAGCTCTCCATAACTACATACCATCACAAAAGCATCTACTCAGTGCTCGTCCAATGACCTTGTCATAAATGTGTTGCCCTTATAAGATATCCTTGATCGCTTTGGGATAATATTCGTTCTCCCAATATTATCCTATTTTATCTCATGGTAACCATTACATCTTCCTTCATGAAAAGTCAATCACTATCAAATAGCGATCAAATTATTCATCACAAATATGAACAACCCGTGGTGACATTTACTTTTCATCAACCATATAATGGCAATGAGAGGATATTGTAACACCCCTAACCCGTATCCGTTGCCAGAACAGGGTTACAGAGCATTATCAAAATTTAAAGATCAAATAAACAGATATTTCACATCATATAGCATTGATATTAGAAACCAATTGAAATCAAGCATAATGTCCCTTATGTGAGCCCTCGAGGCCCAAAATACACATTAGAAACAAATCGGAACTAAACCGTGTACTCAAATTTTTTTTCGAAAAATATTAAAATTTTTCAAAAGTGCAGGGGACACATGTCCGTATGGCTAGGCCGTGTGTCTCACATAGTCAAGAGACACGCCCATGTCTCAAGCCATGTGGGCATTTGAAATAGGGACACATAGCCGTGTCCCAGCCCGTGTCCAAACTTATGAGCTCTCTAACTTGGGTCACACGGCCAAGCCATACGCATGTGTGCTAGGCCATGTGAGCATTCTTTTTTGTGCAAATTAAAGATACAGGGGACACACGGTTGTGTCACCTGGCCGCGTGTCACACACGGTTGGTACACATGCCGTTTCTCTGCCCGTGTGGACGAAAATAGGCCATTTTCCAGGCCACATTTCTCACCCAACTTGTCATCAACCTAACTCAACAATTTTACACAACAACAAGGCATTCAAATCAAGCAAAAATCAAGTTTTATACATAACATATCATCACATAATTAACAAAATACACATATATGCACATTTTACCAAATATACCGATTCAACCCAACCATTACTATACCTATAATTTCACCATCATTCAACCATATCAACACATATCAAATATGATAAGGCCAAATACAAGCCATACAAATGACTAATCTCAACAAAATGTTTATATGCCAACAATGGCCAAATTAATCTGTACATGCCATTATAACTAAAATTAATTTACTATTTATACCGAAATGGGCCGCTGGACAGTGTAAATCTGCTCTGACCAGCTTCTAACCAAAATGAGGTTCTGATTTGCTATAAAACATGGGAAATAAAATAAAGTAAGCATTTAAGCTTAATAAGTTCATATAACATGGAAATTAACTTACCATTCAATTTCATTTAAGGTAAGTATACAAAAATTATCCAAATTATTTTAGCCAAAAGCCTAAACACATATCCTCAACATGTTAGTCATGTAACACTTTCAATAACCAATAAACATCGAAATACATAATCACTAGGCAAGTTTCACATACATGTATCATCCTTCTCATTTTTCAATATATCATGTAATATAATTTCCATGTATTTCTAAGTATATACCGGTAATAGTTCATTTCGAACTCAAAATGTCTCATATAAGAACTTTGCCCATTAAACCATTAAAAATATCGTTGGATACACGGGTAGTACACATGAGGTGTACAAATTTATAATCCGTCAATTCATAGACAGGTATGCCCATACAAGCATGTAAACGGGAAGCTCTTTCGAGCTATGTAACGGGAAGCTCATGTGAGCTGTATAACGGGAAGCTCTTGCGAACCATTTATTGAGAAGCTTAAGAGAGCCAAATATCGAGAAGCTCGTAAGAGCCAAATATTGGGATGCTCATAAGAGCTAAATAATGGGAAGCTCACGAGATTTGTGATGTATCCGCAACACATGTAGGACAACAACTAATCGAGAACCTTTAATGACATGCCATTTGTATCCATCGAATTTCTAATGTTCAAACGGGACTCGTTACTCGTCAGATATGTGATCATTATTTTACATGGAAATTACACATTTCACACACATAAAAAATTCAATTCAAAACATGCAAATATACAATTTAGTTACACGAACTTACCTCGACAAGTATACGTAGATTTGTAAGCTACTAATCTGATACTTTTTTTTCTCGATCCAATTTCGTACTAGGTCTACCTGGACCTATACGAATGAATTTAACTCAATTTAATACAATTCATATTCAATGTAATCCAACACACATCTTTGGAAAATTTACTATTTTTCCCCTATACTTTTAATTAATTACAATTTAGTCCCTAGACTTGAAAAATGAAATTCATACAATTTAATCCTTATTTCAAGCCTAGCCGATTTTTATATATATTAATAACAGCCCATGGATTTCATAAATTTTAAAATTTTTCCATGAATTTATCATCTTTTCAATGTAGTCCCTAAATCATAATTTCATCAAAATTCTTTTTACAAAAGTTGTTTATCTAACAACAACCTTTCATTTTCTACAATAAAACTTCAAAATTAAACTATACTCACCCATGGAAAAACCTTAATACTTTAATATTTTTGCAAATTAATCCCTGAGATAGCTAGATTAAGCTATTACGATCTCGGAAACATAAAAATCATTAAAAACGGGACAAGAATACTCACCTAATTAAGCAAAATAAGCTTGCTTGAACTTAAGTTTCTATGGCTAGGGTTTCCATGTTTTTGTTTTAGGAAAGATGATGAAAACGATAATAATTTAATTATTTATTTCATTTATCATCATTGTTTTATCATCTTTCCAAAATTAACCCTAATAATTTCTTAATTTCCAATGATGAATAATCATACTTATCTACTAACTCCTCTAAATGGTCTATTTATCATATAAGAACCTCAAGTTTTAAATTCCATAGCTATTTGATACTTTTAACTACTAGAATTCAATTTTTGCACTTTATGCAATTTAGTCCTTTTTATCATATTAGACATGTAATTAGTAAAATTTCTTAACGAAATTTTCATGCAATATTCCTATCATACTATAGACCACAAAATAATATTAAAATAAATTTTTTTCGACTTCAAATTTGTGGTCTCGAAACCACTGTTCTGATTTCACTGAAAACAGGCTATTACAGATATCATTTACTCGTATCTTGGGCAATGAATTCCACTTTTGTGAATGACACTATGTATTGGAAAATTCGTACACCCAATGCACCAGCTTTTGGTTCCTTATCTATTCAAACTCTAGCTTTTACTTACATCAAAGCATACGAGTCACACATACATAGTCTGCTATCTACTCAAGATTTAGGTATATCAAACTGTGAATTTCACAAGTGAATAAGTTCATAAACAAATTCAAGGTCTATTCTACTTGGGTCATGTTCGATGTATTGTCAGTCCAGTTAGTCATACCTATGTCTCTATCTTCTGGGAGTCGTCTACTCAGATTCCCAATACAAGACATCTCCCCAGTTGGACTTGATAGATGACATATTAGTCTTTCAATCAATTTGTTCATTTTCGATTAGATTAAGAACATGTTTAGGTTCATCTACTAATGCAAGCTATCTTTTCATATTACGATCTAACCACTTAATACCACTTAGTATTAGTTAAACATTAGACAAGCAATGAGAAACATTTGCTTCCATTTTGATTTATGTGCTAAAACCATTTGAGGATATTAATACAAAGGACATTAATTGTAATCAATGAATTTGTTTTATTAACCAATCTACTTGAACAAATTACAAGTTTACAAACGAATATATTACACTCAAGCCACCAGGCCTAAAAGGAAAATAAGCACATCTTGCTTATTTTACAACACACTCCCAGAGTTCTTTAAGGATATTTTCCCACATTAATGGACCTTTCTGTCATGACAACATACAATAATAGCATCAGTTTCAAATAGCATCAGTTCCATCGAGATTATGGAACTATGTGAAACAAGCATAAGGCTAAATCACAGAAAATAGAACCATACATTTGTTATTGAGATCAAAAACTCCCATCGACAAGTATGAGCACCATATTTCAAAATTATCCATTCAATTCCAAGAACCGTAATTTCCTGCAGCACTTCTATAAGAATCTCCCAATCAAAATTTTCCAACATGGAAGAATACTCATCGTCGTCGATGTTGGGCAGTTCAAGAAATTCATTAATAGTTGTTGGAGTTAGAAATACCTTTTTTTTCTCAAACTTGGATTTTTATGCAGTGGATGAAGTTAGAAAAGTTAGATTTGCATAGAATTCCTGAACTAATTCAACTTCTAGAGGTGGTCTGACATCACAAAACAGATTTTATCTCAATTTGTCAATTATTTTTCGATTAAGTGGAAACACTAGAACATTGACATTACTTTCCAACATGAACCCTTTATCCGAAAGCATCAATTGATTCTTGAAGATAGAATCAAATTTCTCCATTGCTTCATCATTATGGAAACAAGCTTAAAAATTGTTAGATTGAACAACATAACTTTTCCTTTTACGAGACATGGTAATTTCAGCTTTTAAGAGAATAGTTTGTGTGCAAGCCTGTACTCAAATAGATGGTCGTCAATAAAAACAACACTAGTAAATTGTAATTTACCTCATACAATTACACAAGCTGGCTGGCGATAGGTTGAGTGAAGCCATGAAAAGGTGTAATACGGGGACAGTAGGGCTTTAGGATCGTAAGGCAGCAGTTAGGTTTGACAATGATGGTGGTGGCTGGCAATGGTTTTCGGTAGATGACCAATGGTGTGGTTTAGGATATGAGGGCGACGATTTAGTTCTTTTGGTAAGATGGATAAGGGCGGCAATAAGGTTTTGGAAAGAGGATAAATTAACAATGGTAAGGTTTTAAAGATGGACGTATGTAGGTTAAAATAATACTTGTACTAAAGAGATAGACTAAAATAAACTGAAGAGATTAGTACTTAGGTCAAAACACAACCCTTATTTTTACACACATTTTTATTTATTTACTTGGTCGCCCCTAAAAATATTTTTCAAAAAATAGCAGCCATTTTTTTATTAAATTAAACTACTTACAAATCTAGTAAAGTGAGTAAAGTTTTATTCCACTCAACTTCATCGCCCCAATAATGCTTTAAACGTTGACCATTTACCTTAAACTTAACTCCTTTACCATCTTGTAGTTTGACCACTCCATATTGATATACTTGATTGATAGTGAAAGGCCCAAACCATTGAGACTTTAACTTTCCAGGAAACAACCTTAATCTAAAGTTGAACAATAGAAACTAAATTTTATCTAAAAGAAGATACTAAATTTTTTTTCTTCTAAATCAAAATAAGAACCAGTTCCTAATAACAACCTAAAATGCCCAATTGCTTCCAATTCCACCAATTTTCCATTGTCTACGAAGATTTGTCTTCCACCATTACTTGGCTTTTGGCAGCTCAGGCAACCTTGCATAGAAACATTTATGTGAGTGGTAGCACTAGAATCAATCCACCAAGTGTTTCTAGGTATTGAAGCTAAATTAACCTCAAAACAAACCAAAGTAAGAATTATATATTTCTTTGAATACCAGGCGTGATACTTCGCACATTCTTTCTTCTCGTCTCCAAACTTGTTACAAAAGAAATAACCCTTTATAACCTAGTCTTATTTCTTTTAAGCTACACCCTTAGTTGTTCTATTTTGATATTTTCTTTTCTTGCCCTTATCTTTATAGGCACTGGCCAAATGAACAATTTCAGGCTTATCATGCTTCAACCTTTCTTTCTCCTATGCACAATGAAAAATGAGCTCATTTAGAGTCTATTTCTCCTTTTGATAGTTGTAACTAATTTTGAATTGGTTAAATTTTGCAGGAAGCAATACCAAAACCATAAGAACAAGAAATTCCTCAAAAAGCT
Organism: Gossypium hirsutum; assembly: GCF_007990345.1. Classification (NCBI taxonomy): domain Eukaryota; kingdom Viridiplantae; phylum Streptophyta; class Magnoliopsida; order Malvales; family Malvaceae; genus Gossypium; species Gossypium hirsutum. The sequence continues at coordinate 76,478,591 of NC_053433.1, forward strand.
CGATCTTAAGTGCCTTAGGTCTTGAAGCAACATGAAACATCTCCATAATGTACTTCCTCAAATTTCCTTGACCCTTATCCTTCATAGACATCAAAGAAGTCAAAAGTGATGTCATATCAACCTTATCATTTTTGGCAAAATATTTCTCAATTTAGTCAAGGAAACCCTTGGTTTGAATAATCTCTTCAAATTTTGTGCTCCTAAAAACTTCTAGAATGTTGTGCTTCATGATCATTAGAATCACGCGGTTTGAATGATCCCACCTCTCAAATCCCCTTTTAGCATCAGGGGTGCTTACCACAATGAGTGGTGCATGTTGTTCTTCCCTTAGTGTAGGGTCTATGTCTATACAACCAAACACTATAAGTAAGTGTCTTTTCCATTCCTTGAAATTGTTCCCATTAAGCATGAGTATAAAATTGATATTAGCAGATATTGTGGCAACAGAAGATGAACTAACTGAATATGGAACAAAAATAAATAAAAACAAGGTCACATCAATATTTATAAGTAAATAATAAATTCAAAATAATGGCTAATTCCATCTCAAGATACCAAACACAACATTAATATCAAGTCTTTGGATAGTAATATTAATAGTAAGCGATACTCTTGTTGTAGCAATCAAACATTGACGATAAATTATGTCAAACAATAAATCAATCTTTGGACTAACATATTTCTCACGTAGAGTACCTTACAATTGTTACACATTTATCACCACAGATATCATTAAAATCTGTTAAATATTAACTTATCTTTGAGTCAATTAATAAACGGATGAATTACAAATATATATACTCATCTTGATATTTTAAACAAATTAATCTACACAAAAGATGTCACTTTGGTGGCATTTTGTTTCAACTAATCTATTTAAACTATTAAACTTTCTTAATTAAAATCCAAAGCCAAAATTTGAATTTATTTGTTTCAAAATATTTCTCTTAATTTCATCTTTCAATCAAATTAAAAGATAACAATATATAAATATATATATATTTATCCCTAAACAACATATATCAATGTTAAATATAATACAATTTACAATTTGTATCGAACTCAACTATATATACTAAAAATAACTAACCAATATGTATGGTTTCATAATGAAAACCAATCACCATCATCAATCAAGTGAATGTCATTATTATTATTTTTTTATGAATGAATCATTCCATAAAGAATAGAAATTTAATTAGTTCTCAATGATTTGACATCACTTGGCTCGGATGTCACTTGATAGAATTGAAAGAATATAATATAAACTAGAAACTATCATGTTAGATCATTAAGAACAAAACTATATATGGAAGCATACCTAAATCTATTGTTGGAGATTGCCCAAAAGGTATTGATCTTCTAAGAAAATAGTTATTTTCTCTATGTATTTTTTTGATAGGGGGTAGAAAAGAAATACGAGATATATCTATTTCTTTAGGACCACAATCTCTTTTTAAAATAGTTGATTATTAAATTAGTTTTGGGTATTTATAATTTGGTCCCTCATCAAATTATAAATACTACTTATGGTATCTACAAATTATTGCCATGACACTTTAATACAAATGATGCTTATAACATAATTGGTCACTCAATTTTGTACCACAGTTTATAATAGTATTATACATCATACATACGTGCCCATAATTGAGGATTTTAATCTAACAAAAATACCAAAAAATTTATTTAAATTTTATTTTACTCTATAAATTATGATTAAATTGAATTTATCCCTCACAAAATTTTAACATAAAATTATATCTCTCACCAAATTCTATTTTTAAAACCATACCGTATACAAAACAAATGAGAGAATACAAAAATATCTAAAAGTGTACCAATAAATATGAGGAAAAAAAAACATGAGTGCATACCAAAAAAACATGAGAGTATACCAAAAATATACGAGAGACTATTTGAAAACATAATTGGTTACCAAAAATTGTGAGAAGATACCACGAATTTAAGTGTACTAAAAAAATGAGGGTAACCAAAAATTGTGAAAGATTACCATAAAACATGAAGAAATACTAAAAACTGTGATGGATTACCAGAAAACGTGAGGGGTTCCAAAAATATATAAGGATATACCAAAAAACATGAGATGTACCAATTTTGGTTCATATTAAGACTTTTTTAAAAGAATTTATTTAAATTTCAATTTTTAAAATTTTATGATTAAAATTAATTATTCCTCACAAAATTTTATGTTTTGACTATATCTCTTACCAAATTCTAATTTTGAAACTATAACAACAATTTTGAGAGTATACCAAAAAACATGAGAGAATATCAAAATATTTGAGAGTACATAAAAAAATAGGGTTTTTTTTACTCAAATAATATAAAAAATAATTAATTATGAAAAATGTATGAAAAACATATTACTAACAAAAATAGGCATTTGTTATAGTGTTATGACGGTGTCGCCTAACAAATTGGTGGCACCAGACTAAAATGTGATGACCTAAAATATTTAAGGACTTGATATGTAATTTTACCACTTTAATTGGCAACTAAAAAAAGGCTTTAAGGTGTCGCCTGAGTGTGGCGGCACCAAACATTAGAAAGGGTAAATTGCTTTATAACCCCATTGTTTTGTAACAATCTATACTTTCAGTGGTGCCCAAAATAGTGGTTTCGGGGCCACAAGTTCGATGAGTGAGTACATAAATATTATTATTTAATATTTACGAGTCAAATATAGAATTACGTTGAGGCTCAAGTGACATGTTCCTAAAGTCAAGTGGTTTTAGAAAATTAGATAACGGGACCTCATTTTTATAAATTGAGCCCATAAACATTTTTATTTAATATTTACGAAGTGGTCATATAGGTGTATTGAAGTTTGGTCTGGAAATTTTAATGTTTAAATAGTTAATAAATGAAAAAGGACTAAATAGTAAAAATTGTAAATTTTAATGGCTATTAGATATATGTGCTAAATGATTATTAAAACATGGAGTGGGGGTTTTAAATGGTAATATACCATTTTTGTAGCACCCCAAACCCAGCCCAAACGTTATGACCGGATCCGACATGCCACATCGAAACGTTCAAAACATTTTATATTGTTGATCCAGAAAAACTTACTTAGTGTTTTAAAAGATAATTTCATTATAGGTTAAAGTGAATGGAAGCTGTGCACCAGGTAGGAAACCGAAAAAGAGGTGGTGAGTCCATCGGACTGCTTAAGTACCAAGCTCCCTTCAGATCCAATCCTAAACATGCATACCGCCATTGCCACACCTTAACGTCATGGATATTTCTAGGAAACCGATTTGATTAAGTCATTTTTAGGAAAAGTGATTAATTTTGGAAAATACTTTCATTGCAAAAGCTTTGCTTGTTGTCGTGTTATTTTGAAATCAATTGTTGCTTTTGAAAACGCGCCCTAAAGCTATCTAATTTCAACAGTTAAAATAAGAAATACCTATCTTAGTAATACATATTAAAACCATCAAAAATAATTAAGCAGCCCTATTACATTTAAAAACTCAAAACTTCAAACGTAAATAAAATGATGTCCAGTTCACCAGAAGAAAATCAAACTTTCAGAACGGGTGGCCACTCCGAATTCCCTCACAGCTCCAAGCCCACTATGGTTGGGATTACCTGCGTGGATGAAAATAAAAGGGGTGAGTTTGGGGAAGCTTAGTGTGTAAATTAACCCAACCATAGCCTATATCAGCTCAAACCACAGAAACAGAATAAGTTGGCCTTAGCCCAGAATAGAAATTTAGAATAAAGCCCATAGGCCCATAACAGATCAGAACAGATATTACATGAATGCAGAAATCCAACCCAGATTCATCCATAACACCCCCGTACCAGCCTTACACCATGTGGGGAGACTACTCGACCCACCCAACCGCTACACACCACAGAAATAGCAGCGAGGCTGCCATATATTGTGACGAAGTCACCAGATACAGATATTGTGGTAGAGCCACCAGATCAGATAATCGTGGCATAGCCACCAGAACGCTTCCTCCATAATATAATCCATGTCCCCATGCAACAGAAATAATATGTCATGGCATACGTATACAGAAACAGAACATCATGCTTTTAAAAAAAAATAACCCTAGGGGTATAACGGTAATTTTGCATACATAGGGGTGTTCAAGTAATTTCACTATTCTTAAGGTTTTCATACATAACATAGTCATTTACGTACAATCAGAAACACTTACTACATTTTCTTACAAACTTGGACCTGTTGGCCCATTATCCCGTTTTTGGCCCATTAAGCCCAAAAAAATCGAAATGCACGGAATCGCGCACTCTGCAGTCTTATCACTTTAATTTACCATATACATCAAACTATTAATCTCATGAGCATTCACACACTCGCAAGATCTCAAAATACCAGCTTTTCAGCATTTCAGCTTTTCGGCTTGTGCCGATCTAGTTTATAAGAGGGTGTTAGTTACACACCTGTTTGGACGATATGCTGACGAGATCCACACACGAACCGCCTACAATTGGATTACTAACATGTTAATCTAACTATTCAAATACGAACTACATATTAACCCCTTACAATATTCGGCCAACCACACCTACAGATCAGAGTAAGCTTATAAGAAATCAATAAGCAACTCATTAACAAATTTTTGTCAGTGTTTACCACATAATCATAATTTCACTGCAAGCTGTCTTCCTGAGCAACAGTCACTAAATCATTTATAACTGGAGCTACGAAACTCCAAATCAAGTGCCGTTAATTTTCCCTAAAAATAGACTCATATATATTTTATCCATAAAATTTCCAGAATTTTTGGTTTAGCCAATCAATACCAGATTTTTCTCAAAGTTTCCCATGTTTCACTGTTTGACTAATCTGACCACTCTTCATTACGAATCAAATTTCTCATTGTGCAGAATTCAAAATATGTTCTTGTTTATTTCATTTGAAACTAGACTCAATAAGCTTTAATTACATAATTTATTCAGCTTCTAATTCATCTCCCACAATTTATGATGATTTTCCAAAGTCACGTTACTGCTGCTATCCCAAGCAGATTTATTACCAAATCACTCTTTCACACATACCTTGCATCATGTTATTTAAACATGTATATCACCAATCAATCATCACATATCTATGATTTTACTTAAGTATAATCTCCATTTCATCATTTTAAAGCACAACATGTTAGCCGATTTTTCCCTTTAGCATCTAAGGCGCTCATTTGTTTGGCTCAACTTCACCTATCTTCCATTTTTCATCAAAAGAACATGAGACAACAACCATTTCCTTCATTTTAATTCATGACTAAATGCTCACAACACAACTAAAAACCAAAATATGCTTCAAGAGTTAAGGTAGAATCAAGAAGAACTCATGAACATCAAGATAGAAGCAAACTACCATGAACTTACCTTCAATTTTCTTCCCCAAGTGACCGAACATTCAAGAGCTTTCTCCTCTCCTTTCTCTTCTCTAACTTTCGGCTATGATGAACAAAGATGGACAAAACTTTGTTCTTTTCACCCCTTTTTCTTTTAATAAAATTTTATATTTCATTCATTTAATTCTTTAATACAAAAGACATGAAATGCCCATCATGGAACATTTACCTAAACCATTATCATGGAACATTTACCTAACCCATTATCAATTGTACCATGAATTATGGATATCAAGTGCTCATATTGTCTACAACAACATGATGGCTGGCCACTTCATGTAAAATGGGAGGTTTGTCATGCAAATCCTCCTATTTTGCACTCCTATTTATTTGGCCACTTCAATTTAGCCTATAGCATTTTCAAACATTTTCATATAGGTTCTATTTCATAATTTCACCCCCTTTTTCTTATGGAACAAAAATTAACTAAAATTACCGGGTTCTATCTTAAGCTTGGGCCTTCTAGAGGCCCACTAATATAATTAAACCTATGCCAACATTCACAGAATTCCCGAAAATTGGGGCGTTACAACTCTACCCTCCTTAAAGAAATTTCGTCCTCGAAATTTACCTGATCCAACTAGTTGAGGGTATTGTTGATGCATAGTCTCTTCTGATTCCCAAGTAGCTTCTTCCCTTCCATGATTACGGTAAAATACTTTCACTAACGGGATAGATTTCCTTCTGAGAACCTTAACATCTCGAGCCAATATTTGCACAGGCTCCTCCTCAAAGGTCAAATCAGTCTGAACTTCAATTTCTGCAACTGGCAGGACATGAGCAAGGTCAGAACGATAACGCCTTAACATGGAGACATGAAAAACATCGTGAATCCTGTCTAAATTTGGAGGCAATTCCAACTGATAAGCCACTGGGCCTACTCGCTTCAAAACCCGATAAGGCCCAATGAACCGCAGACTCAACTTGCCCTTCTTACCGAACCTTAGTATCTTCTTCCAAGGATAAACCTTTAAGAAGACCATATTACCTACTAAGTACTCAATCTCCTTACGCTTCAAATCTGCATACGACTTTTGCCTATCAGATGCTTCTTTTAACCGGTCCCTAATTATTCTGACCTTATCCTCAGTATCAGCTACTAAATCTGGTCCAAGAATTTGTCGCTCTCCTAGTTCAGTCCAACAACTAGGTGTACGACACCTTCGTCCATACAGTGCTTCATATGGTGCCATTCGAATACTCGCCGGGTAACGGGTATTGTACGCAAATTCTGCCAACGGCAAGTAATCCTCCCAACTACCTCGAAAGTCAATCACGCATCCCCTCAACATGTCCTCCAGAATCTGAATAACCCTCTTTGACTGACCATCAGTTTGGGGATAAAGAGCCGTACTAAAGTTCAATCGCATCCCCAACGCCTCATGCAACTTTTGCCAAAACCGAGATGTGAATCTGGGATCCCGGTCAAAGACAATCGAAACTGGGACTCCATGAAGTCATACAATCTCCGCCACATACAACTTGGCTAACTTTTGAACTGAAAAGTCAGTACGAACAGGTATGGAATGGGCCGATTTGGTCAACCTATCCACAATCACCCACACTGAGTCTTTCTTTGATGGTGTCAAGGGCAGCCCACTCACAAAGTCCATGGTTACCCTCTCCCACTTCCAAAGTGGTATCTTCACTGACTATAACAGTCCAGAGGGTAATTAATGCTCAGCTTTCACTTGCTGGCATGTCAGACATTTCCCTACAAACTCCGTTACTTCTCGTTTAAGTCCAGGCCACCAGTACAATTCTCATAAGTCGTGATACAACTTGTTCCCTCCAGGGTGCATGGCACAAAGTCCTCCATGAGCTTCCTTCAATATTGTTTGCCTCAAATCAGAGTCCTTCGGAACACAAATTATTCCTCTGAAACACAGAACTCCTTCGCCATTTAACCCAAACTCAGAAGTTTCCCCTTCCTTAACTTGTTGGAAACGAGCGACCAAAGACTCATCGTTCAACTACTTTTCCTTAATCTGATCCACCCAGGTTGGCCTCACTTGCAACTTAGCCAATAGACCTCCATCATCATACAGACTCAGACGAGCAAACATTGCTCTCAGATCAGATACAGTTCTACGACTTAGAGCATCGGCTACCACATTAGCCTTGCCTGGGTGATACTCGATCGAATAGTCATAATCCTTAAGCAACTCAATCCATCTCCTTTGCCTAAGGTTCAGCTCCTTCTGAGTCAACAAATACTTAAGACTCTTATGGTCAGTGTATATCATACACCTTTCTCCGTACAAGTAATGTCTCTAAATCTTAAGTGCGAATATCACTGCTGCTAACTCCAAATCATGAGTCGGATAGTTCCCCTCATGAGGCTTAAGCTATCGTGATGCATATGCAACCACCTTACCCTCTTGCATTAACACGCAGCCCAAACCCACGTGTGATGCGTCACTGTATACAGTAAAATCCTTCCCAGACTCCGGCTGAATTAACACAGGTGCTTCAGTCAGAACTTTCTTTAACTTCTCAAAAGCTTCCTGCTGCTTCTTAGTCCATACAAACGGTACTCCTTTCCTTATGAGTTTTGTCAAAGGTGCTGCCATCACAGAAAAACCTTCCACAAACCTTCTGTAGTATCCTGCCAGTCCTAGGAAACTCTGTATTTCCGACACTAACCTAGGCGGCTTCCACTCCAAAATCGCTTCAATTTTCTGAGGGTTCACCTTAATCCCCTCAGCAGAGACCGCATGTCCTAAGAAGGTTACCTCCCTCAACCAAAGTTCAGACTTGCTGAACTTTACAAAGAGTTCCTTCTCCCTTAACACTTGCAGCACTATACGGAGATGCTCATCATGTTTCGCTTCAGTTTCAGAATATACCAGGATATTGTTAATAAAGATGACTACGAACTGATCAAAAAATGGTTGGAACACACGATTCATCAGATCCATAAATGCTACAGGAGCGTTCGTCAGTCCAAATGGCATAACCAGAAACTCGTAATGACCATACCGAGTCCTGAATGCCGTCTTATAGATATCTGCCTCCTTGACTCTTAACTGATGATATCCAGATCGAAGGTCGATCTTGGAAAATACAGAAGCTCCTCTAAGTTGGCCGAACAGATCGTCAATCCTTGGCAGTGGATACTTATTCTTAATCATCAGTTTGTTCAATTGGAGATAATCAATGCACATCCGCATCGTACCATCCTTCTTTTTCACGAATAGCACCGGTGCTCCCCATAGAGACACGCTTGGCCTAATGAAGCCGCTATCCAACAACTCTTGAATTTGAGCCTTTAACTCCACTAACTCCTTCGGTGCCATCCTATACGATGCGATGGACACGGGCGCCGTTCCAGGCAACAAATCTATTCCAAACTCAACTTCTCGGTTCGGAGGCAATCCTGGAAGCTCCTCCGGAAAAATATCTTGGAACTCCTTTACAGTCCTAACCTTATCCACTGTCAGTCCCTCCTCTTCTGACTGACTTACAAATGCCAAATAGGCCTCACAACCTTTCCGAATCCACTTTTCAGCTCTTAAAGCCGACACCATATTGGACAAATAATCCCTTTGCTCACCTATCACTATAACCTCATCATCCTTTGTGGTCCTTAACACCATTCGTTTAGCAGCACAATCCAGGGTCGCCTTATGCTTAACAAGCCAGTCCATTCCCAAAATGAGATCAAACTCTCCGAACGGTAACTCCATCAGATCTCCAGGGAAAATCCTACCTTGAGTTTCTAAGGGTACATCCTTATACAGTTTGTCTATCCTAACCGAGTGACCTAAAGGACTTAGTACAGATACCCCACTCATAATCTCCTCAGAGCAGTCCAAGTTGTCCATAATCCGTTCTGTGGCCTCCAATCAATATTCTGCCACATTCGAGGCGATACCAGACACACCCCTAAAGATCTCCGCTCCGTTGGCCCGGAGTCGTTCAAAAATCAATCCTCGAATTTCGTTGCCCGAACTTGTCCCGGTAACCTTTTTCCAGAACACGAAGCATTGCCTGTGACAGAGCGTCATCCTCGACACCACGATCATGAGGCTCTACTTCTGTTGCCGATGGTACCGGTGCATCCACCGCCGGCATATGTCTCGAAGACGAAGATCTCGCTCGAGCACTTCCTCGACTCCATCCACGGCCTCTTGTACTCATATCGTATTATATTAATTAGGAATTTTTATGCATCAATTAATATTTCAGTGTTTATTACAGATGTTTTATGAATCAAACAGTAGTTCAGAGTTTATTTTCACAAAATCGAAGTCTAGCTACAGTTTCAGTCTCTTATCAGATTTTCCTATGGTTTCAGTATCATCCTATCTAGAGTATCCTAATAGGGTTTCAGTACAGACAAATAATTCAGGAAAATATTCAGAAAAGTTCAGAATAATACTTACAGGCTTGGGCCGGAGATTCGAAATGCCACATTCAAAAGATCTAAATTTTGAAAATCGCATTTTTCGCAATTTTTTTTTGTTTTTGAAAATCTTTTTTTTTTGTAAACCCATTCCACAGCCGAGTTGTTGCAACCTAAGCTCTGATACCACTAAATGTAACACCCCAAACTCAACCCAGACGTTATGACCGGATCCGACATGCCACATCGAAGTGTTCAAAACATTTTATATTGTTGATCCAGAAAAACTTACTTAGTGTTTTAAAAGATAATTTCATTATAGGTTAAAGTGAATGAAAGCTGTGCACCAGGTAGGAAACTGAAAAAGAGGTGGTGAGTCCATCGGACTGCTTAAGTACCAAGCTCCATTCGGATCCAATCCTAGACATGCATACCGCCATTGCCACACCTTAACGTCATGGATATTTCTAGGAAACCGATTTGATTAAGTCATTTTTAAGAAAAGTGATTAATTTTGGAAATTACTTTCATTGCGGAAGCTTTGCTTATTGCCGTGTTATTTTGAAATCAAATGTTGTTTTTGAAAACGCGCCCTAAAGCTATCCAATTTCAACAGTTAAAATAAGTAACACCTATCTTAGTAATACATATTAAAACCATCAAAAATAATTAAGCGGCCTTATTACATTTAAAAACCCAAAACTTCAAACGTAAATAAAAGGATGTCCAGTTTACCAGAAGAAAATCAAACTTTCAAAATGGGTGGCCACTCCGAATTCCCTCACAGCTCCAAGCCCACTATGGTTGGGATTACCTGCGTGGATGAAAATAAAAGGGGTGAGTTTGGGGAAACTCAGTGTGTAAATTAACCCAACCATAGCCTATATCAGCTCAAACCACAGAAACAGAATAAGTTGGCCTTAGCCCAGAATAGAAATTTAGAATAAAGCTCATAGGCCCATAACAGATCAGAACAGATATTACATGAATGCATAAATCCAACTGAGATTCATCCATAACACCCCCGTACCAACCTTACACCATGTGGGGAGACTACTCGACCCACCCAACCGCTACACACCACAGAAATAGCAGCGAGGCTGCCAGATATTGTGACGAAGTCACCAGATACAGATATTGTGGCAGAGCCACCAGAACAGATATATGTGGCAGAGCCACCAGATCAGATAATCGTGGCATAGCCACCAGAACGCTTCCTCCATAATATAACCCATGTCCCCATGCAACAGAAATAATATGTCATGGCAAACGTATACAGAAACAGAACATCATGCTTTTAAAAAAAAATAACCCTAGGGGTATAACAGTAATTTTGCATACATAGGGGTGTTCAAGTAATTTCACTATTCTTAAGGTTTTCATACATAACATAGCCATTTACGTACGATCAGAAACACTTACTGCGTTTTCTTACCAACTTGAACCTGTTGGCCCATTACCTCGTTTTTGGCCCATTAAGCCCAAAAACATCGAAATGCACGGAATCGCGCACTCTGCAATCTTATCACTTTAATTTACCATATACATCAAACTATTAATCTCATGAGCATTCACACACTCGCAAGATCTCAAAATACCGGCTTTTCGACATTTCGGCTTGTGCCAATCTAGTCTATAAGAGGGTGTTAGTTACACACCTATTTGCGATGATATGCTGACAAGATCCACACACGAACCGCCTACAATTGGATTACTAACACGTTAATCTAACTATTCAAATATGAACTACATATTAACCCCTTACAATATTCGGCCAACCACACCTACAGATTAGAGTAAGCTTATAAGAAATCAATAAGCAACTCATTAACAAATTTTTGTCAATGTTTACCACATAATCATAATTTCACTGCAAGCTGTCTTCCTGAGCAACAGTCACTAAATCATTTATAACTGGAGCTACGAAACTCCAAATCAAGTGTCGTTAATTTTCGCTAAAAATAGACTCATATATATTTTATCCATAAAATTTCCAGAATTTTTGGTTTAGCCAATCAATACCAGATTTTTCTCAAAGTTTTCCATGTTTCACTGTTTGACTAATCTGACCACTCTTCATTACGAATCAAATTTCTCATTGTACAGAATTCAAAATATGTTCTTGTTTATTTCATTTGAAACTAGACTCAATAAGCTTTAATTACATAATTTATTCATCTTCTAATTCATCTTTCACAATTTATGATGATTTTCCAAAATCACGTTACTACTGCTGTCCCAAGCAGATTTATTACCAAATCACTCTTTCACACATACCTTGCATGCATGTTATTTAAACATGTATATTACCAATCAATCATCACATATCTATGATTTTACTTAAGTATAATCTCCATTTCATCATTTTAAAGTACAACATGTTAGCCGATTTTTCCCTTTAGCATCTAAGGCGCTCATTTGTTTGGCTCAACTTCACCTATTTTCCATTTTTCATCAAAAGAACATGAGACAACAACCATTTCCTTCATTTTAATTCATGACTAAATGCTCACAACACAACTAAAAACCAAAATATGCTTCAAGAGTTAAGGTAGAATCAAGAAGAACTCATGAACATCAAGATAGAAGTAAACTACCATGAACTTACCTTCAATTTTCTTCCCCAAGTGACCGAAAATTCAAGAGCTCTCTCCTCTCCTTTCTCTTCTCTAACTTTCGGCTATGATGAACAAAGATGGACAAAACTTTGTTCTTTTCACCCCTTTTTCTTTTAATAAAATTTCATATTTCATCCATTTAATTCTTTAATACAAAAGACATGAAATGCCCATCATGGAACATTTACCTAAACCATTATCATGGAACATTTACCTAACCCATTATCAATTTGTACCATGAATTATGGATATCAAGTGCTCATATTGTCTACAACAACATGATGGCTGGCCACTTCATGTAAAATGGGAGGTTTGTCATGCAAATCCCCCTATTTTACACTCCTATTTATTTGGCCACTTCAATTTAGCCTATAGCATTTTCAAACATTTTCATATAGGTTCTATTTCATAATTTCACCCCCTTTTTCTTATGGAACAAAAATTAGCTAAAATTGTCGGGTTCTATCTTAAGCTTGGGCCTTCTAGAGGCCCACTAACATAATTAAACCTATGCCAACATTCACAGAATTCCTGAAAATTAGGGCGTTACAATTTTATATAGTGGGACGGCTTGTAGGTAAATTTTATATATTTTATATATTAATGATAAATTAATAATAAAGTAAATAAAACATAAAAAAGGTAAATGGTCATATTCCAAAAAATTTTCTTCCACCGAAATTGAAACAAGAAAACTCCATGGAAGGGATGAAGGTTTGACCACTTTTATTTCCTTGCATTTGAGTCAATTTTACATTTGTTTTTTTTGTAATTTTTTTATGTTTTTAAGATCGTTATAATTAGGTCTAGCTAATTCGTATTTCCGTTTTTGAAATTGTTAAAGATTTTGAATTTTTCCATTGAAGAATATTTGCTACTTTAGATGTTACATGATTAATTTAGAGTTTTGTTGTTGATTAGGACTATTTTGTAAAGTAATTTTTGATAATTTTTGTTAAAGGACTAATTTGATGAAATTTTAAAATTTATATGGAATTTTTGTAAATTTTTAATAAATAGGGATTGTCTTAGTATGTAAATGAACTCGGCTAGCTTGGGCACTTGTGAAATTTTGTTAAAATTTGGAATTTCGAGTTTAAGGATTAAATTGCATAAAAGGTAAAAACATTAGGGATAATTTTGTAAATTTTTCATTAATAAGGCTTATAAGTTGAATAAATTATGTTAGGTTATTTGAATGGTTTAATTAAATGAAAATTATTATATAGATCAAGAAACGAACCAAATGGATCTAAACTGAGAAAAAGCTAAAGTGTCAGTGTAACACCCCAAACTTGGCCTGGACGCTATGGCCAAATCGGGCGATGTCACATGGTAGTGTGTTAGAAAACAGTAACTTTGTTTAAAACAATTTCCGTTTAGAAACTTTTTATTATTACTTATTAATTTTAAAATCGTGTTATTTAATCAGTCGAAAGTCTTCAAAACGTTTATTCTGCGCGGAAGCTTTTAAAACAATTTGCGTATTTGTGAGTATCTTGTTAAAATGTTTGTTTCTTTTGAAAACCCGAGTTTTCCTAATACTAGCAGTTATAAACCATAACCTATCAAAATCCCAGACTAAAATAAAAATCCATAGAGGCCATATTTACAATAAAATACCCAAATAAAATTTTAAAATCATAAATAAGTACGAAACAGTGTCAAAGGGGTCATGTGGCCACCATCGAGTCCTCCGTAGCACCGGTCCGTCAAGTCTAAGGATTACCTGTACAGATTAAACGGAAAGGGGGATTTTACGTTAACTCAGTGTGTAATCCCCATATAAACAAACAGACAGTATGCACATGATCACAATCTGGGCCTACGCCCTTTTTTGTAACAGTATTGGTTTTCAGTTTGGCCTTAGCCTATCTTAGTACAGAATCAGTCATGTAGTTAGGCCTTAGCCCATCAACGTATTAGTAGCAGTAACAGATATGCAATCACAAAATCCTACCCAACCAGCCTCTGCACACCATCTTCGTCCGACCCTACACTCCATGTGGGGATATAATCAACCCACCCATCCCTACACTCCAAGAAGTACTGAGTGTGGCACTAGACAAATAAATTTGCAGCTGATCTGCTAGTAAATTAGGCTCGAGGCCTTTCAGTACACTTCTTCCAAACAATATCAACCCCTAACCTGATGCAATGCAATATAGAGTTATGACATGCTATAACATGGTAACAGTACATACAATATCAGTTCAGTGAAACATTATCATGCTCGATAACATGTATACATATAAATCAGTCATACATTCATTTCATTCAATTAGGGGTCAAGGTAAGCTTACCGACCCTACAATAGGTTCACAGTCGTCTTAGGCGACCCGGATAACCTTGGCAACAAATCAGTGAAAATGGGCTCACACGCCCATATTGTCTGCCCGTGTGGCTTACCCGTATGGGCCCACAAGCACATGGCCCAAATTGGTCGAGCCAGTGTGTCATACACGGCCTACTTGGCCATTACACAGTCCTGTCTGGTGCGCACGACCTGGCCTCGTCAATCACACGCTCGTGTTATGACACACAGCCTACCACACGGGTGACCATACGCCCGTGTGGCATCGATAGTGAGGTTTTCGGCTTTTGTCGAAACCTTGTTTTCTGTACAATCGAGTACACATCTGGTTTTGATTGATGCTAAACCGGTCCCCGAGCACTCTAGAACCTATAATTGACCAATTTCACTCAATTTATCATTTAATCAAACAGACTAAACTAAAACCAAAACGGGATATTCATCTTTCGAGCAAAAAAAAGACATTACCTTCTATCGAAGAACGGGAATTCCACGCCCTTAGAACACCGATGAACAATAATCAGCCCTTCGATTAACACCTACAAACCAGTCAACCCCTCTTTAACTAATATTCAAAAGAAACCATTAAGATCAATCGAAAACCAAAATTACCGAACGATTAGGATTACGCGCAGCACAACAAAAGAGGTGAACTTGAGTAAAACCATAAAAAAAAACGAGAGGGAGGGAGAGATGAAATTTTGGCAAAGAGAGGGGGAGAAGAGAACAAAGTTTTGCAAAAAGAGAAAACTAACAGAACAATTCTGATAACCCCCCATCTCAACTCCCTTTACTTTTCTCCATCCAACACCCCACTACTTAGAGTCCAACCACAGTACAACTCTAGCCGAGAACTAGACAAAAAATAATACTATCCCTTACCGAGGTAGAGAATCGAACACAGGACCTCCAACATTTCAACACTCCACTTAACCACCAGACCAACAGGCCCATTCAGATATAAAATTACCAGTAATTTAATATAAGCCTGCTGACTAGTAGTTAAGGCTTAATTCAGGAAAAAGCCAACATTTGCCACAGCTAGGCCTTGAACCAAGGATCTTTCACACACACCCAGAACACTTAACCACTGAAGCAAATACACAATTGTGTCAATTTTTCACAAAAACAAAAGCGTAAAACTTGGGGCGTTACAACCAGACTAGTTGTCAGCTTCGTTTTTACAATTGTTATTGTCGAGGTAAGTTTGTAACTTGATTAAATCAATTAGTTGTTGTTTCGATTGTTTAATATATAATTGTTTATATATGAATTGAGTTCGTTGGCTTGAAGGAAATGATTAAGACCATAGTTGAAAAACCCTATGGCACCATACCAAAAACGAGTAAGACTATAACTGAAAGACGTTATGGCATCACGATTCTATCAAGTAAGACCATAACTGAAAAACACAATGCCATCACGAATCAAATGAATAAGACCATAGTTGAAAGACACTATAGTGACATGACGGAAAATGAATAAGACCATAGTTGAAAGACACTATAGAAACATGATGGAAAATGAATAAGCCCATGGTTGAAAGATGCCATGGCACCCTCCAGTTATTTGCTGTTCAAGTAACACGTTTCAAGTGAGGTATGTATCATAAGTATGAATATGAGTTGAACATTTGATTAGTATAGTTTGATAATGAATGTTAATGCTTTGGTGTGATTATATACTTTATTTGTCTATAAATATCTTAAATTATGATGTTGAACTTTGTTTAGGGAATTAAATAGTTATATGAGTATTTTCCAAGTATTCGATGTTATTTCATTTGATTCCACGGACGATTTAATTTTTAATAAATGGATGCATATATGAAAAGAACTACGTTATGGAAACATGAAATGGAAAAGGTTGGTATATGAATATGAAATGAAAACAAATTGAGTAATAGATTGAGAAATTATGTTTGAACTTCATATTGATATGTTTCATGTTCAATTTATTGGATATGCTCTTTAATACACCTATTAACCTTGTGGTGTGTTGTGAATTGGAAGGAAAAATATACATAATTATAAATGAGTAACGTTTTAATGATTTAATCATTTATGTTTGGTAAGTTAAGTTTCCTTTATACAAGCTTACTAAGTACTAGTTACTTACGTAGTTGTTTTTCTTGTCTTGTAGATTGTTGAAAAGCTCAATTGTTGGAATCAAGTCGGAGTACATTCACACTATCCATACTTTATCTCGGTAGAAGATTTCGATATATTGATGTCAGGTTATAAATGGTATGAACTAAGAGCCCTTAAGTTATTTTGTTTATGGTGATGTTGTTTATAAGTTAGTTTGAGTAAGCTTTGTGGATATAAATGTTTAATATTTCTGGTGTATGTTTGAAACTTGATGTGCTTTTGGTCATTAGCTAAATACCTTCAGTGATTAGCTTGATATATAGTAAACATATGTGATGAAGTGGAGACTTTGATAATTTCTTGTAAGTATTGAGTATGGACTTGTTTGGATGTATAGAATGTGGTACCAATGAGGGTACATTGGTTAGGCACTTAGGATGGCTGTTTTGGCTTGTTTTGAGTAGGTTTAATCATGTTTTCAGTAGGTTAAATGAGTGGTGAGTTGGTTTCTTAATGTCCAAGCAAATGCAAATTGTTAAACTTGAGTTTTAAGGTACATGAAGGTACACACGGCCTGGGACACTGTTTGTCACACAGTTGTGTGTCACACACAGGCAACACTTATGGGCATGTGCCCTGAACGTGTTGAAAAATTATATAGAAGCAATTTCCGCACGGCTTGCGACACGGCAGTATAAGATTAATTCGAGAGGTATACGGCCCAAGCACACAGGCATGTGAAATAGCACACGAGTGTGTAGGATAGCCACACGCCCATGTCAAGAACTACACGGCCGTGTGACCCAAGTCAATGAGTTAGACAAGCAGAGACACGGGCTAAGACATGACCATGTGTCTCAACTTCGAAAGTCACACGGTCTAGGATGTTTCATATGGCCTGGCCACACGGTCGTGTGTCCCTTATTACTAGGTATTTTTGAAATTTGCCCTAAACTTTCAAAATTATTTCAAATTAGCCCCTGTTTGTTCTTAGAATATTTTTAGAGTCCTATAAACTCGTATTTAGGACTATATGAGTATTTTTACTGTGATTTTGAATGAAATAGCAAACCTAAGCTAGGTGAAGTAGGTCGTTCTACTAATATCATCAAAGGTAGTAGTTGTTGGAGTATGGTTCAATACTCTTATTATGCATCCAACTTCTAGCTTTCTAAAGAGGATAAATAATGATAAGAGTGTATACAGTGGAAGACCAAATTTAGCATTGCATACTATGATACATTATTCAATTATATAAGACATTACATTATTCAATTATATAAGAAATTAATATGAAAGTATTAAATTGGCATGATCTACCCATGTATAATATAATGTTCATTGTTAACTTACAAAAATGCTTATGATATAATTAAATGTTCTTATTGGTTGTAATGCTCGTGACCCTAATTTGAGGACGGAGAGGGGTTAAGGGTGTTACATGTTTATTATTTTCTTTTATTCCCCTTTTAACATAAAATCTAAAGAGGCCTCTTATCAATTAGTCCAAAAAGTTTTTTCTACCAAAAATTATTTTTGTAACAAAGTTTATTCCAACCGGAAATACTGTAGCAAATACCCATTTTCGTAATTAATCTTTTTTTATATGTTTTTTTGTAATTAATTATTTTTTATGCTATTTAGGTAAAAAACCCTAAAATAATATGAGGACAAACCAAAAATCATGAGCGTATACCAAAAAACATTAGAGTATACCAAAACATATGAGAGGCTACTTGAAAACATAACGAGGTACCTATGAGAAGATATAAAAAATTTGAGATTATACCAAAAAACATGAGGATTACCAAAAAGTATGAGCAAATACCAAAATTGTGAGGGATTACCATAAAAACATGAAGAAATACTAAAAAATTGATGGGTAACTAGAAAACATGAGGGAATACAAAAAAAAATATGAGGATATACCAAAACTTGAGATATACTAATTTTCGGTTCATATTAAAATTTTGTTAATTTATTTTAATTTTAATTTTTAAAAATTATTATTAATTTAATCTATCCATTTCAATATTTTAACATAGAATTATATCTTTTACAAAATTTTAATTTTGAAACCATACCAACAAATATGAAGGTATATAGAAAAAAGAGGGATTGCAAAAATATCTAAGAGAGTACCGATAAACATGGGATTAATATATAAGAGAGTATCGATTTTTAATTTAAAAAATTATGAAATAATATCAAATTTTATGAGGAAGTATTAAAATATATAAGAAATTACCAAAAGTTTGTTGAGAAATGCCAAAAAGTATAAGATAGTATTAGAGGTGTTCATGAGTCGGGTTCGGGTCCAATTAAAATTTAGGCTTGAGTCCGACTTGAAAAATGGGCTTAAAATTTTATTCAAGTTCGACTTGGAGAAAAATGTTAAAATCTAGGTCCGACTCGGCTCATATTAAGTTTTTTATATTTTTATATAATTTTTTAAAAATATAATACATCAAAAATACTAAAAATAATAAAATAAATATTTCCCAACAAATTGAAAATAAATTTTAAAAAATATGCATGCTTAAATAATAAGATATGTATAACTTAACAAGTAAATGTCTCTAAAATAGTAACAAAATTAACAATAAAATAATAGTTATACAATAATAACAAAATAAGAAAATAGTAGAAAATAATAGTGAAATAGTAGTAAAATAGTAAAAAATAAGAAAATAACAAAAAAAGAGTAAAAAAATGATATTCAAGCTGGGCAGAGTCAAAAAAGTTTTATCTAAAGCCAGACCCGTTTTCTAAATAAGTTTTAATTTTTTACTTAAATCTATTTTTTGATTTTATATTTTTATCTAAATCTTCTTATTTTTTTTGTATGATTTTTGAATTGAGCGAGGTAACCCAATAATGAATAGGCTTAGATAGTATCAAGGAGAAAATAAAAAAATTTATGGTAGTATATTTATTTTTAACTTGTAACTTGATGAAGGGCTAAAAGTTGATCTTAAGGCTGTGTTGTTTTAGTTGTTGTTGTTTTTTTTTTTTCTTTTTTTTTTTCAGAGCTCACAGCAGAACTGCCCAAAAAACATGGTGCGCGCGATAGGCATGAATTAAAAGACGTATTTTTGGCCGAACCCCAAAACTATCTTCATTATTATCTCTATGTTCTCTACTCCTTTTTCTACTTAAAAATACATAAAATAATTAGTAAAATAACATAATAAACAACAAATCACCCAAAGGCCAAAACCTTCCCATCCCAGACCAAATTTTGATGTAAGAACATCATTCATTCTTTTTTAGTAAGAACATCCCATCTCTCCTTTTTTTTTGTTTATTTTATTTTATTGCAATCTATTTCCTTTTATCTTTATGTTCGATCATTTTCTTCTGGCTTGTCTTCGTACATGTTTTTATTTCTTTTTTTTTTCTGGAAAAATCGGAACTTTTGTATGAAATGTTCCTATTTTGTTGGTGGGTTTTGATGGTTTTGGGTTTTTTTTTTCAGTTCATATCGTATTTTAGATATGATTTAATCATATTTTAGGGTTTTTTTGGGTTATTGTGGTTCATTGGTTTGTTTGGAAGTAAGTTTCTTTTATGATTTCTGGGAATATTTGTTCTAAATTCCATTTCTTTTTAGGGTTTCTCTGGGGTCTTCTATTATATTTTAGGTTTTTTAAGGCGGTTTGTTTGGAAGTAGGTTTAGTAAATCCTGTGAATATTTGCTTCTATGATAAAAGAAAAGTAATGTTTGCTAGTCTGCTTGTAAGTTTATTTCCATGATTTTAGGAATACCCTTTTCTCCAATTAGTATATTGTCTTTAGGTTTCCAATGATTTTTATTCATTTTTGTTTCTGAGAAAGGAAAACATAAGAAAATAACAGCAATAATTTGATAATTTCACAGTTGAATGCAAATATAGCATGTCCCGTTTGCAACTGGGGGATTTCTATTACATGGCTGAAGATATCATTGATGATATGGATGAAGACGACTATGGTAGAGCTGGTGGAGACATGGATGCCCATGAATATGACATGGTTTGTTTTTCATTTTGGTTATATGTATTTATTTGTATATTTTTGTTAGTTTTAGTTTATTTTAGAATTAATGATGAAATTAATCACTTTCAAGCTATAATTTGACCATTTGACCATTTGAGCAGCTGACCAAGGTGACTGATACATCTTCTGGTCAAGCACGGAAGGGGAAGGACATTCAGGGAATTCCATGGGAAAGATTGAACATAACCAGGGAAGATTATAGATTGACAAGGCTTGAACAGTATAAGAATTATGAGAATATCCCGGCCTCTGGTGATGCTGTTGACAAGGTTTGTTTCTTCTACGATCTCTAAACAAGATAGTTTGTCCTAAAGAGACTATCATTTGAGTTGTATTTAATTGGTAATTTTTTTATAGGAATGCAAACAGATGGAAAAAGGTGGGAACTACTATGAGTTCTTCCACAACACTAGATTAGTTAAGCCGACAATCCTCCATTTTCAGGTTTGTTGGTTAGAAAGTGTGTTATTATTTTGTTATTTTCATTTATATTTTCCATCTGAAGATGTTGATTTTGGTGTCAAAGTATGTTGTTATTGGATTTGTTTTTCCTTTTAGAAGGTGATATATCTTTAATGTGTTTAATCATTCGAAGACTAATCTTCTCATCATTTGTCTTGGTTCAGTTGTGTGCTCAGGCAATTATAAATGTACCCGATTTTGTTCTTTGGTATTGAGCGTGTTACTCAGTATTGTCATTCCTCATGTATGGATTGTCATATTTACACCTTTGAACCTGTAACTCTGTGTGTGTGCATGCTCACATGTCAGGGTGTTCGTTTTAAGTTTTATTTTCTAGGTCTCATTTTTTCTCTCCAGACATCCACATTATTTTTGTCATTGTACAGGTAATAGCTCTGCAGTAAAAAGTCCAAGTTAGTCCAAGATTTGGCTTAGAAGTTTAATACATACTGCAATTGTTGAATTCACTATACAAAGAGGACCTTATAAAAACTATTGATAACAGGACAACAATACATATATTTCTGTGTCCATTCATTGTTTGGTAAAATGATTCTTGAAGCCGGCAATTACTAATTTGAGATTAAAGGCTTAGGTATATATATGTGTATATATGGATATATGTGTTTTAGTGCGTGGACACATATAGGTGCATCTATGGATGCATCAGTTTTTAAATACTGTTCAAACTTCTGAATTTTGATTATTGACAAGTTTTTAAGGTTTGCTTTTCTTATTGAGGGAAAATTTTAAAGTTGCTAAGATCGACCTAACATAGTTTCTCTATCCTAGTAAGTTGTGGAGCTTATTTAGTGCTCCTACCTTAAGAGTTTAGGGTTGTCAAATAGTATTTGGATCTTGCTTGGTGCTTGTATTGGACCTGAGTGTTGGCAGTCGGTATGAGTAATGCTTTTTGAGTTCTATGCTATAGGTTCTTATTTGACTAGAGGTAACCTCTCTCCCCCACTGATATCTTCATCTATTAAAAACCAAAATTTTGTCCAGAAATTAAATTTCTCGCTGTTCACATGGTTTGTTCATTGCTCATTAACACTTCCAAACCATAATTCAATATTATGTACAATGATGACTGTATACCTGCTATATCTTCTGTAAAATAATCCCAAAGCTCATTCTGCTTCTATTTGCGTGCTGTTGAACTTTTAGGTGACACTAAGAATCAATCTCATTTGATATATCATTTTGCTTGATACACTTAATCCCTCAAATATCACTGAAAACTATCCTTTAAATCCATAATATATCACATTGATTACTGTATATCTTTTGTGACATTCTTGTATTATAGACTGAAAATGTCCAATAGTGGAAAGGCAGGAATTCATTATTTCTATACATTTACATCTAAGTTCCAGTATCTCTAGTTTGGATGCATATCTGTTGCACTATATTCTGTTTCTGAAGGTTTATTATTACACATGGCATTTGAGCAAGACACTTTTTTTGTATCTTGAAGTTTGAGTAATAAATCTATAGTGCTGTGATTTATATATTTGTTGTCTCTAGGTTGGAGAAGTATCTATTGCTTTTTATTTGGTTATTATATGTGTATATAGACACTTATCTGAGCTTCAATAACCTGTTTTGGAATGAATTTGCAGCTTCGAAACTTGGTTTGGGCTACTTCAAAGCACGATGTTTACCTTATGTCCAATTATTCAGTTATGCATTGGTCATCATTGTCATGTCATCTCTCTGAGATCCTTAATTTCTCCGGGCACGTGGCACCTACTGAGGTATCAAAGTTGTACTTGTTGGCCATAACACTTCTCATCTCTTTTTCTTATTGGCATGAGTGATTTTGAAGATAGCTATTTATTTTAGTAATTATGGTCTACTGTTATCTCCTAACTTATATTGCCATGTAACTAGAAACATCCGGGAAGTTTATTAGAAGGTTTTACACAAACCCAAATAAGTACACTGGCGGTCAAAGACAATTTTATGGTTGCAGGAGGTTTCCAAGGAGAGCTTACTTTTAAGGTATGTTAATATTTGCATAACCTTTGCCCTGTATTTGCTAATCTGCTGCTTATGAGGTGGAAAGTATGTTGTGCCAAATCTTCTTTTCTTTGAAACACCTATGTCCGATGCACATTCAGATATGGGTATGGAGATATGACCCTCCCAAGGACCCCCAAGTACACACTTTAAAAGAATTGAACATGCTTGTATCCAACAATCAAATCCCGATCAAAGTAACTTAGTATGGAACATGCTATCTCGTTTTTACGTTTTCATGTTTGTGATGGGGAGAGAGGCAGTGTGCGTGTGTGTAAGAGTGGCTCTTAGTTCATTTAATTGCCCAGCTGAGATAATTCCTTGGAGTCTTGGTTTAAATGTAATATCAACTGCCTTCGACAGTTTGAGCACATACAATTTGTAGGTTCTATTTCTACAATTTCACTTTTCCTGTGTCTGCAGCACTTGGACAGAAAAGGGGTAGCATTTTGTACGCGAACAACCTATGACGATAATGCAATTACAAATGCTATTGAGATATACGACAGCTTGAGGTAGCATGATATTGCTGATTGTATGTTTGACTGGGAAAATATATATTGAATAAAATATAGATTGAATTTCAAAATTGTTTTGCAGGGGTGGAATCAATTTTATGGCTGCCAATAATGACTGTAGCATGAGAGAATATGATACGGAGAGATTTCAGCTTCTAAACCATCTCCGTTTCCCTTGGCCAGTAAATGTAAGCCCATCAAATCTCTACTATTTGACTACTTTCTTAATTCAGCTGTTCTTTCTTGTCTCTCTGAATGGTCTATTTTATATCTGTAAGTTTTAAAGAGATGCAATGGTGCAAGGATAGTTGTATGGTCATTCACTGTAATAAATTTCTTCACGTAGTGGAGAAGTATGGTGAATTTGACTTATTGGGTTTGTGCTTCAAAGGAAAAAGAGATCGTTGCTTCATAAATGGAGAAAGCGAATCTTAATCATTTGACATTTTATTGATTACCTTAATATTCAATTACATGATGGAACTTGTTTGTTCTGATGCAGCATACATCAGTCAGCCCTGACCGAAGGCTTATTACTGTTGTTGGAGATAGCTTGGATGGGTTGCTTGTGGATTTGCAAAACGGAAAGGTAAATAAAAAATCTCATTCGATTAGATCTGCACAAGTGCCTTGGTGCAACATTAAGCAGAAAAAGAAGAATTATTGTGGTTACTGAATCACATTGTCTTTGGTTTCAGACTGTAGCCACGGTGGTAGGTCATCTAGATTACTCCTTTGCATCTGCATGGCACCCAGATGGGCGCATATTTGCCACTGGAAATCAGGATAAGACTTGCCGTGTGTGGGACGTTCGAAACCTCTCAAGGCCAGTTGCAACTCTCAAAGGAAACTTGGGTGCCATACGATCAATCCGCTTTTCATCCGATGGTCAATTCATGGTGGCTGCTGAACCAGCAGATTTCGTTCACGTGTATAGTACACGTGCTGATTATGAGAAAAGACAAGAGATTGACTTCTTTGGGGAGATTTCGGGAGTATCTCTGAGTCCAGACGATGAATCTTTGTATATAGGAATATGGGACAGAACGTATGCAAGTTTGCTGCAATACAACAAAAGACACACGTATGCATACTTAGATTCGTACTTGTGATAATGTTAAACTGCGTGCTGTTGTAGTTATGGAGCCCTCTTTTGTGTTCTGTTTTGTTTGTGTAGGGTGATTTGAATGAAGATCAAATATTCTATGACAGTAGAATAAGTGTATGTTGTGTAAGAACTTTGCTAGAAAGGTGCGTGTACAGTACAATCTCATCCTTTAAATCATATGCTATTTGTATGATTGATTTTCTGTTCTTAAATGTAAGTTAATAATAGAGTAAAATTAACTTGCTTGGATATTCAGAAGCGGCTGTCTGCCGGTTTTTCACGCCCTTTCTCTTTCTCTTCCACTCCCTGCCATTCCATTCTTCAGTTTGCTTTGCAGATTTTTGTGTGATTTGACAGATTCTGATCTCATGCTAATATAATTATAATATTTTCTGAATTTAATGGCTATTTTTAAATTATTTTTCCAACTATTTTAAATTTAGAACTATAAATGTAATTTTTTGATTACTAATTTTATTAGCTTAATGCGGTACTTCAGCTTGTCACTTTTTTTTTTAATATGATATTTGTGTTAGTTTTTGGTTCAATGTGGTCCAATAGTTGTATTTAAAGGAAACAATATTGACTTTTTAGTTTAATTTGAGTTTGAATTGATTTAATGAAAATTTATAATTATCTTATGATATTAACAATTAATTTTTATCAAAATCCTAGAATTTGAATTAAATTATATTTAAATGAATTGTATTTGATAAGTTAAGTGTAAAATTAAACAAATTCACAATAACATTAAATTTATTCTATTAACAAAATAATAAAAAATTTTCAATAGAATAATATCAGCAATTAACTTTCATTAAATAAAATTTAAAGCCTGAATTAAATACTAAAAAATTAGCACCATTACCTTTGGGTAATAATATATATATATTCACTAGATTGACCAAAAAATAATAGAGGTACCACATTAAAAAAAGTATCAAAATCAGGTACCAAACATATATTAAACCAATTTTATTTAATTTTGGGACTAATTGAATTTAAATATAAAATTATAAATTATCATGAATATACATTTATGATTATAAATTTATTGAATTATTCATTTACCTTTTGTAAGTAAAATTTTAAAATTTAACTTCTGTAATAAGTTCACTTTGATGAATTAGAGCTTTAGGTTATTCTATTAGTTTATTTCATTATTTTTTTTATATTTTTGTACATTATTTAGTTTTTATTTGATCCCATTTGGTTGTGTTTTTTTTTTCTTTTCTAATCTTCCATATGTTTATGATGTTTAACTAATTTTTTTTTATTTTTAAAATTTGAGAGATAGGGCTTTGTTAAACGTTTTTTTTTTACAATTTTTTTACAATTATTTTATTATCAAATTGTTTTTTTTCCTCGGCAAAAAGCAGTTTATTTCATTAATAAATAATTAAGAAAGAAAGACACTCACCACGGCCTGCAAAAAACCTAAAGCCCAATATAACAACAACATTAAAATGACATTATGTCCTTAAATGATTTCGTATTTGAATGTATATTTTAAATTTATTGATATAAATTTGATTTTTTTTTCTCTGAGAACTCTTTTTTCATATTCTCAATTTATATTTTATAAAATTTTATTATGTAAATAATATTTGTATAAGATTCTAAAACTCTTATACAAAAACAATGATTTTTATAATCACGAATAAAATTAGATTTTGAAATGTGTA
Source organism: Gossypium hirsutum (assembly GCF_007990345.1). Lineage (NCBI taxonomy): Eukaryota > Viridiplantae > Streptophyta > Magnoliopsida > Malvales > Malvaceae > Gossypium > Gossypium hirsutum. Next base: position 76,505,214 of record NC_053433.1, read on the forward strand.
AATTGCTATATGTGGTACATCTTTCTTTATTTACTTTTATCTTTGAAATTTTATAAAATAAAAGTAGTTTATAGTAAAACTTGTTTAAATTAAAATTCGAGATCATGTAGGACTAATAATGGGAGCATGCACTTACTCAATTAAAAATGTCTTGGCCCCAGCAATGGCAGAAGTGCATGCATGTCAAGAAGCAGTGCAATTTGTAGAAGAGATTGGTTTTCGTCGAATCACGGTGGAAGGAGATGCATTGACAGTAATAAAAAAGGTAATACCAAAAGACGAAGACCAATCAGTATTAAGCACAGTGATTAAAACAATTAAAACAAACGTCTAAAAATTTGAAGAGATAAATTTTAGATTCGTACTCAGAGAAGCAAATGCCGCGGCGCGTGGATTGGCTCAGGAAGGCAAGAGGTTTGAAACAGTCAGGTATTGGATAGAAGAGGCCCCGGAGAGAGTGGAAGACTTGGTGACAGAGGACAGAAGGCGAATGCAGAAGGGAGGAAATGGTGGACTTATGGAGTAAAGTTGGGATGAAAAAGAAGTTACAAAGCCCGTGGAGTGTCAAATCTGAAATAGGAAAGCAATCAGGACCATAAGATGATCATCAGAATGGGATGAATGGTTGCAAGATTTAGGTTGTCGAAATAACCACTGATTGAATCGATTGTGGGTAGAAATAAGAACTGTTCAATTACCTTTTTTTATGAAGACTTAGGTTTTTTGTTTGCTTTAGGATTTTCTTAATTAGGGTGAGCCAACCTTATTGGGCAATTAGGATGAGATGCCATTTATTTCTTTATCAGAGGGTGTAAAAAAGACATTACTTATTAATAAATTAGTGGAAATTTCTATTGAATTATTTTTGTATTATTAGACAATTAAAAATATTTAAAAATGAATAATTATTTCAAGGTTATATAGTTTTGTCAAAACTCTACTCGAAAAATTCTGCTACTATTGGGACTCCAAAACAATTTTGATAAGTTCGAACTCTTTTTCAGTTTGTCAACTAGACAACAAGCTAAAAGACGGTATAGTAGCATTCTTAATGCAAAATGAATTGACCAACTAAGGAAATACTTAGGTTTGGAACTGGGGAAACTACATAAGAAAAAAGAAAAAAGAAATTTTCCAAAGCTTAATTGACAAGGTGAACAATAAATTCACTTCATGAAATTCAAAGTGTTTGTCATCAGGGGCAAGGTTCAGTCTCATCAAATCTACTTTAAGGTCACTTCCCTTTTACCCCCTTTCTGTCTTCAAGGCCCCCAATTACATCATTATGAAATTGATAAGATCATTTGTGTTTTTTGGTGGGGCCACAACTCTAACGATAGAAGATTTCACTTGTCATTGGGATAAAATCTGCACTCCTCTATCATAAGAAGGGTTGAGAATTCACAAGACTTACCCTTTCAATGAAGCCATTCTCTCAAAAATTGTGTAGTGTATCATGACAAATCAAATTTGTCTTCTTACAAGAATCTTAAGAGCCAAATACTACAATCATCACCCCCTTGAATATGCTAAGCCTAAATTGTTGACTCATTGGTTAGGAAAGGTATTTTTAGAGGTAGAGAATCTGCAAACAAGGAAAAGATGTCCAACTTTGGGATGGTAAAAACTGTTGGATAAGTATAAGCACAAATTCCCCCCTCGTGGACACTATCAAATCACCTGCTTCTAGCATTGAAGTTTATCTTTCTGCTTCTCTCACATCAACAATTGGGATAAAAATAAATATTTAAATTTGCTCAACCACAGTCGAACCTCTATTCGTCTTAGTAGGACTCTCTCGATTCAAGGTGGTGAAAACAAAATTTTTTAGAAATTTGACTTCAATGTTTGTTTCTCTGTGAATGCGTACAATCTTCTATATTAGTTAGACATTAATACCTCTCGACCACTAGCTTCGTATAAAGCATGGACCAAACTTTGGCGACTCAAATGTCCTTATAAAATAATCATTTTCCTTTGGAAAATTTTCAAAAATTGCCTTCCAACCAGGGAACTTCTCTTGAGATGCTTTCTTAATGATAATCATTGCCCTTTCTGCAAGACCAATAAGGAAACTACAGAGCATCTCTTCCTTGATTGTAATTTTGCTAGAGTAGTTTGGCTTGATTCTCCTCTCAATTTCCATTCTGATTCCCTTCGTATTTCTTCCTTATCCAACTAATTTCTTCATTGGCTTAGTTCAAACAACATCATATCTCTTGACTCAAGGAAATTCTACACTATTTCAACTTCTACTCTTTGGATCATTTGGAAGTCAAGGAATGAACTCATATTTCGAAATACTAATCCTACACCAACAGACACAATTAGAAGGATCCATTATCTTTATCAATTTGTTCTAAATGGTTACCCCCTTGACATTTTGCAAATTCCTCAACCAAGAACCCACGCATCTGTTACTACTTAAGGACCACTCTCCCATTAGACCCTTTCACTATGCATTGTTCATGATGGCCAAAATGATATGATTGGCAGAGCTACAATTGCTCAAGATCCCGGAGACTCTCAGTTTTTGTTCATTCGAAGCTTTAAATTTGCAAGCAAACTATAACAACCCATTTTCAGTGGTACCAAAAATAGCAGTTTTAGAACCCCGTTCTCTGATGATCGACTCTAAAAATATTAATATTTAATTATCATTGGTTCAATATAGTGTTATATGAAAGTTTGGTTCAGTAATTTGATTGATTAGAAAATTTATTATAGTATAAGGATTAAATTGTAAAGGTGGTAAAAATTTATTATTATGGATTCCTATTTACTAATGATAATACATTAATTGATTAGTGGTAGGTTAGGTGTTGAAATTATTTAAAATAATGTTAATTTTATATAATAATTAGATTATATATATACCGTAACATAGTGGATGGTGGGGGGAATTCTTTTTTTTTTTCATCTTCTCCATCATTGTCTTTCTTCCTTGTTGAGCTAGGAAAGTTTGGCCAAGTTCTGTGCTCTTGCATGGTAAGCTAATTCAAGCCTATTTTGCATGGATTTTGTGTTTTTGATATTGTTGTACTACAATCTAACTAACAGTTGTGTCTGTTTCTAAAATTATTAAAGATTTATGAGATCGCCATTGTTGAATGCTTGAAATTATGGTGTTAAATGATTAGATTAGAATAGAGGTTATGAAAAAGGACCACTTTGTAAAATCAATATTTGTTAGTTTCTATTATTAGGACTAAACTGTAAACATTTCGAAACCAGTTTGAGATTTCTATAAATGTTGTTATAAAAGGGCTCGACTATGTAATGTGTTTGGATTAAAGGAATTGTGAGTGATAGAATTGAACTGACTTATATGCATAATAAGTTGATAAATGATATTTGGTTGATAAAAATTGAATTAAATTATGTTATAGATTAAGATTTGAATCCACCAAGAGAAGATCGTGGGAAAGGGAAAGTCGTTGAGTAGACTCTACCGTGGTGTGTTACCATTCTGCCAGATAAGTTCATGTGATATAAATTTTGTTTAGTTTTTTTCTCTTTAATTGTATAATTGGAAATTTGGTAGGTAAGATTTGATTTGCTTGAGATAAAAAGGAGATATTGAATTATGATACGAGGAAATAAGGTTATAGAATGAAATCGTCCTGATGAACTTAGAAAAAGGCTCATGCATATGGTTACATGTTATTTCTTAATGATTTCAAGATCCAACATTTTTTGTGGACTCGAAGATACATGTGACTTAGGTTTAGCCTGGACTGGTAACTTGATGTCATTTTCAAGGTTTAGCCTAAACTGATAATCTTATATGTAACAACCCAATTTTGGGGCTAATTGGAATAGTGGTCTCGGGACCACAAATCCAAAGTCGAGTAAATTATTTTATTATTATTTTATAGTCATAGTATGATTATAGGAGTGCATGAAAAATTTGGTGAGTTACTTTTTAACGTTTGTGAGCACAATTGTGAAAAAGAACTAAATTGCATAAAGTGAAAAAGTCTTGAATTGATAGCTAAAGGTGTTAAATAGCTAGAGAACCAAAATTGGGGGTCTTTAAAGGGCAATTCGACCCTTAAAAGAAAGCATAGCCGGCCATGAGACAAGGAAATCAATTAGTCAAAGTGTTAGGTTTTGATGACATTACCAAATTGAGCAAAATAAAGAAAAGTTGTCATCTTTTCTTTTCTTCTCCCATACACCACCAAAAATCAGCCATTGAAGGGGGTTTGAAAGCTCAAAATTTTCAGCTACTTAGTTGACTCACAAGTAAGTGATTTCCATACCCTTTGTTGATGATTTTTGCATTTTTGAGAACTTTGAAGCATGAGCTTTCAAATGAGGGGTATATCTTGCAAAATGGTTAAAGGTATAGGGTTTTTCCATGAGAGAATTTAGGGTTTTTTCTGAAATTTTATGGAAGAATATGAGCATTAGTTGTGTAATAGACAACTTTTGTGAAAGGTGTTACCATGAAAACACCTAAAGGGACCATTGTGCACAAGTTATAAAATGAATGATAAATGTGTGAAATAGAGAGAATTTAGGGTTTCTATAAGAGTAAAAAGAGTTTAGCTAAGCTTAAGATACGAAGAAATTCGATAAAAATCGATTTTTATGCATAGGGGTCAAATGGTCATTTTGTCAAAGTTTAGGGGCAAACAGTTTTTTTACTGAAGATGTGAATTTTAATTGTTTAATTTTATTTAGTGATTAAATGAGTGCATTTTTCTATTTTAGATCAAGAATTTCCAAATCCAAACCTAGATCGAGGAAAAGCCAAGCAAATCGACTAAATTGACTAATCGCCATATTTTGTAATCCGAGGTAAGTTGTATGTAAATAATACAACTACATTATTGATGTATGTGTTGAATTGTATTTGAATTAATATAGCATGAATTGCTTGATTGTGGAATTGAGATGGTATGATGATAATAGACATAATAGAGTTCCTGTTTGAACCTAGGAAATAAATCGAATATTCATGCCGTGATGTTTGGGTCATTTGTGTGTGAGCTAGTGTAAGACATGTCTGGGACATGCATCGGCCACATTATGAGAGCCAGTGTAAGACCATGTCTGGGACATGGCATTGACAGTGAGACTAGAGCTAGTGTAAGACATGTCTATGACATGCATCGGCCTCGAGACGTAAGCCAGTGTAAGACATGTCTGGGACATGCACCGGTTACGAGATGATAGTCAGTGTAAGACCATGTCTGGGACATGACATCAGCACCTTACCCACGTTTGAGGCTTAATGAATAGCCGATAGTGTTCCAAATGGTTCAACGGTGAACGTTATGTTCTTAAGCTAATGAGGAAAGTATAACCATGTTGTGAATGGTACAGGTACCTAATTGGTACGTATAAGATATGAGTTTAGTATATATATAATAGGTGACTTGTATGGATGGTAATGAGTAAGTTACACTTATGCCTATTTTGGTGTTATAAGCATGTTGATTATGGATAAATTGTTGTTGTCTACTTATTTATATGCAACTTACTAAGCTTTATGCTTACTCCCTTTCTTTCCCATTTCCTTTCAGTACCGCCTAACTAGCTCAAGGATCATCAGAAGTCAGAGATATCGATCACACTATCGACTGAAGCTTTCAGTATAGTTGGATTTATATTTTTGAAAATGGCATGTATAGGACTTAGACTATTATTTTGTGTCTTTGAGAATTGGCCAAATGTGTTGGCTCGGGTTTGAAACCCTTCAATTTGTATTAAGCTTTGAATGACAGTTAATATTCATTTTGAGTTTATGAAAGATGCATTCCCATGGTTGAATGAATGTCTATTGTGGTTGATTGGATTATAAAAATTGTGCTCATTTTGGTATTGGTTGGCATTTTTAGGAAAATAGGTAGATAAGGGTGGCAATGAGGCTTGGTAAATAGTCTTATGTTGTCCACACGGGTAGGCATATAGGCATGTGTCTAGGCCGTGTGTCTGCCCCATGGGCATGTAGTCCAGCCGTGTGTCCCCTACACGTAAAAATTTCAAGTCAGTATGCATGGTAATAAACACACGGGCAGAGACATGACCGTGTGTCTCAGTCGTGTGGATGACACGGCCTAATACACGGGCATGTGCCATGGTTGTGTGTCATTTTGGGAATGCTGATGTTAGAAACAAAATGTCCATGTTTTTTCACACGGGCTATGACATGGGCGTGTCGTGCCCGTGTGAGGGACACGGGCCATCAACACGGGCCTGTGTCTAGCCGTGTGAAAACCCCTGTAGGTGTGAATTAGAAATTAATTCCACTTGGGCATGTTACTCTCCCACATGGGCGTGTGTCCCTGTGTTAAGTGACATTTTTCTATAGTTGGAAAAAGGGCTCGAAATGGTCCCGAATGATTTACGATGTGTGTTTTGGGCCTCGTAAGCCTATATTCATGGTATGTTGATAAGTTTTAAAATTGGATAGAGTTTCGGTAACTCGAAAAGGAATGAAAGCTTGAGTTTAAAGTTAGGTAACGCCTCGTATTCCGTCACTCTATAGGATACAGGTATGGGGTGTTACATTGCATGTATATACAGCTTTGGCCAGGCTATTATCATGTCGTTAAAAGTTTAGCCTAGATGGGTAACCTGACACCTCTGCACATGATTAACTCGAACGAGCCCCTGGTGTGCAACGCTCTTGTGTTTTGAGCTCCTTTGCAATGGTTCATCGAGTAACATAAAACTTGCAAAGTTTAAATTGACATGTTATGAAATGAAAGGTAACAAAAGGTTCAATGGATAAGTTTCGAGTAAAAAAATTGAAAGGAAAGTGGATTATTCAGATATGAAAGTTTAACATATCATGTCGCGTATTTGGAATATTATACATTTGATTCAGTGTATAAACTTACATTATTGGAATTATGTAGTATGATAGGTAAACTTATCATTTATATTAAACTACATATATTTGTTGGTGAGGTAAGTCAAGTGTTGAAATGGTATAAGCTTACTAAATGGTATGAGCTTACTAAGTATTTTAAATACTTACTCCCATATTGCTACCTTTTCTATAGATTTTGATTATTCGAGTTGCACCAATCGGATCCACAAGAAGCTCACACTATTTGCTAGCTAACTGGTAGATTTTGTTTATGTCGTTGCGGTAAAGTGACATGTATTTAGATGGATACTTGTATATGGATATAAAGGAGTCAAAGTTGTAGTTGAATGTTATGGTCCCTTTTGATGTTATAAATGAAATGAAATCAGATTTTGATTTTTGAACATGTATATAAATGATATATATTGATTTGGTTGTTGTTATGAAAAGCATAAGATTGTATGTGTCATGGTTTAAATGTTAGTGGGACATTCCACAATATATGTGTCAGCAGTTTAGCCATCTGCAATATAGTACGCAGTTGGATTGCTTGCAATATAGTCCACCATGTATCTGTTCACAGAATAGTCCACTATACATATAAATATACATATATGTGTATTGTGTATTGTGTGTACTATAAGTTACACGAGTTGTGTGTATATGAACTGTATCGAGTGGTGTAAAAAATTTGTTCTGATATCGGTGATAATACTCTATAGCTAGGGTCCGAGGATCGGGCCGAGTTATGAGTGTTACATTTAGTGATATCAAAGCTACAGTTTAGTCGATTCTAGGATCGAAACATTGCGCACACGACCGGTGGTAGTGTGACGTCTTCTGATCCGATTTGATTTTAGTTTTTTATATAGATAAAAGATGTCGACTGAGTTTAATCATGCTACACCTGATGAAGTAGATAGTGATGTTCCAACTCCTGAGTAATGAGCTGCTCAGAGTCTGCTCTCGACTTAAGGGCATGGAAGTTAGGCGCGCAGTGCCTTCTTCCAAATGATAAATGAGTGGTATTTGGAGTTCCTATGAACTCACCTAGTGGGTCTGCAACCTCCACCCCTTACTTTGCCTCCCTCAACACCCTTGCGTCCTTAAGATTTAAATCTGTTAAATGTTCACAGTTCCCCAATCAATAAAATCCAAAAATGTGGAGCTAAGAAATTTCGAGGGAAACAAGATGATATTCAGCTAAAGTTGAGTGTTGATTGAAAAACACACAATGAATTATTGATGAGATGATTTGTTTGCCAAATGACTGTTTGAGGTGTGCCATATCATTATTAACAAATGAAGCGTATTAATGGTGGACTACGCTGATTGCAGTGGTTCTAAAATAAAGAGTAGACTGGGAACTTTTTAGAACTGAATTGCGAAAGAAATATATCAATTTGTGGTGTTTGGAAAAGAAGAAAGGGAGTTTCTCGAGTTAAAACAAAGAAACATATTAATGGATGAGTATGAGAGAATTTGTTTGACTCAGTAAATATTAATATGAGCAAGATTGTAAGTTTGTCCAACTCATGGATTTGTCTTAGGGCTTTAGACGATCGAAAAGAAACTTGGATTTTGACACAACCTGAAACGTAAACAAATCCAAGTTATATATAAGAATTTAAAAATTAAAGGAAGTAATTAAAATAGATAATTAAGATAGAAAAAAATTTAAAAAAATCAATTATTTGAATAATTAAATAAGAAGAAAATAAAATAAAGAAGAACATAAAATAGATAGATGGAAAAGATGAAGATGGCGTGTAGAAGTCCTAAGGAGCCTTGGAAACCCGATGAATCCAAAACCCCCTTCAAACAACTCTAATTTTCCCTCTAAGAGAGAAAACTCGGCAAGAAAAAGTGTTAGCTTGGAAGGATCAACTCGAGATCGATGATAGGGAGGTTGAATGGGCCTTTGAGAAGTTGTGGAAGCAACAAAAATTGTGCAACAAAGAACACAAGGATTTATAATAGTTTGGCCTCAATTGCCTACTCCACTACCTTAGCTTTCCACAAGTAAGGATTTTCCCAAATTCACTAATTTGGTAACCTTTGAGGACAAGATTTAACCTTACAATCTCTTTTAAGACTTATACCCCAAAATCTTAATATACAACTCTCTTAAGGTTTTTACCCAAACCTTAAGAATAAACCCTCTCTCAAAAGAGATACAAATAAGCAAACAAAGAAAAAAATCCTCCCAAGATCATGATATTTGCCAATTAAGCACAAATACAAAGAAGAACACTTGAGCTAAATGAATACAATGGAAGTTCACAAGTGTCTATAAGAAAAGGTATGAAATAATTAAGCTCTAGGTTGTTTTGATTTATCTTTAAGCTTTGCACATTGCTCTTCTTGTTGCTAGACCTTTGAAAGATGGTATTTATACCCTCTAATTGATTTCCAACCGTTGTGGTTGTTGTGGAAGTGAATATATTCATTAGGGATGAAATACTAGGTCATTAACTTCACCTACAACGATGAGTATCAATACCTACTAAAAGAGTATCAAGATTTTTTGTAATTAATGTAGATTTCAATGACCGTTGGAGTAGGAATAGCAATACCTTAGGAAATATATCGATAACTGATCGATACTTACCAAGATTTGAAAGAAACAAAATGTCAATTTTCAATTATCAGAGGGGTATCGATATATTGTAAAATATCGATACTTAGACAAAAAGTATCGATACTTTTTGTCCTGGAGCAATTCTAACTTGTTTGAAAATGGTTAAAACATATTTGAAAATGTTTACCTCAATTGAGACCATTTCAATTTGATTTTATCAAATTGCTTAACTTTAATTTGTTATATCAAAACATATTATCCAATAAGGCTTAGTTTAACAATCTCCCCTTTTTTGATATAACAAAACATTTTGTAAATTTGTTTTTGACTAGATTGCTCCTGTAACACCCCTAACTCATATCCGTCATCAAAATAGAGTTACGGAGCATTACCTAATAAAAAAAAGTAAACCTTTCAATTCATACATCAATGCAATACATATTCTAAAGTCATTCAAATACATTCATAACGTCCCTTAATCGATCCCTCGAGGCCCTAAGAATATAATAGAATCAATCTGGGGCTAAATTGGAAACATTTGCAAAGTATAGGAATAGTTGAAAATTTTAGACTACAGGGGTTACACGCCCATGTGACTCACACGGCTAAGACACACGCCTGTGTCTCAGGCCGTGTAATTCACTGACTTGAATGCCTTTAACATGCAGGGGACACACGACCGTGTCGCATGGCCGTGCGTCATACACGATTGAGATACACACCCATGTCTTAGGCCGTGTGGACCCAAAATGAACCTTAAAACACAATATTACCATTTCAAGTTTGCTTAGACCTTAAGAAACTCAAATATCAACCAAAATACTAAATCAAAACGAATTTAATCAAGCCAAAAACACACCAAAACCAACCTATTAAGTACCTAGGCAATGTACCCTCATTGGTACCACAAGTATATACAACTATACATTAAAATAAACATCAATTCAACTCATCAATCCACTCAAGATAATACCTAGCCAATATAACTATCAAAGATACCCCAATCATAATAATTCCTTAACACATATCATTCATACTAGCATAAAAACTATACCTCATTCTCATGTAATATATAAGTTGGCCATTTACACAAAAAAAAAACTCATCCATAATATTTACATAAACCAAAACATTAATGATAGCCACACAAGAGCCTATACATGCCATATAATCTGAATTAAATGTTCCAAAAACTACCGGATTGAGCTAGATAGTGTGACTTGAGTGCTGATCCGATCGTCCAACCTTTCGAGAATCTACAATGAGACTAAACTACACAAGTAAGCTTAATAAAGCTTAGTAAGTTCAACGCATTAAACGATAAATCTTACCGAAGTAAAAACAACAATTCAAACAATAATAATCAACCATGAGAATTCCCTGTCATTCATAATTTTAGCTGATGAATTCATCTATATTTAGATAAATATTAAATAAATAAAAAATCTTTCAAATTCATTAGACAGATTACTTGACCGAGATTTTTCGTTCGAAAAATGACTTACGGATAAGAGTACATCGTCAGATCAACCGACCATACCATACAGAAGCTCATAAGAGCTAGTCCAACCGAAACACACCAGAGAAAGAGTATAACATGGGAGTTCGAAAGAAATTCTAAACCTTTGTTTACTCGAGTAATATACAGATATCTCCCTCCAATACCATCTCCACTCTAAACCCCCGTAACACACCAAATCACGATTGTACTCTATCTCGCGTTCAATCCAAACTGAGCATCAAATTCAATATTATATCTCAAATTACCATTAATTATCAACAATTAAAAATAAATATATAAGTTTTACCATGTTAATCTACTAAAAAATTCATATTGATGTTAAATTCTAAACAGTATGAACATACCTAGCTAAATTGTAGAAATGTCAAAGTATGTGAGCATTTTGGTAATTTTCTATTCTCCAGGATTTTCCACTCGATCTTGATTTAAATTAATAATTTCATTCAATTTATTAATTTAGATAATAAAAATATTTATTTATACAATTTATTCATTTTTGACATTTTTATAAAATTACCCCTAACATTTTACTTTTATTCAATTTAGTCCCTAAGCCTAAAACATGCAAATTAACCATTTTTAATGCAAACCCATGCCAACCAAATACTCATGGAATCCAATACAGCCCATTTTTGAAACAATTTCTGTAACATCTTGACTTCGGGCCAAGTCAGAATAGTGGTTTTGAGACTACAAATTTGAAGTAGAAATGATTATTTTATGATTATTATGAGGTCTAGGATATGAATGCATGCTTGTGTGAAAATTTCATGAAGAAATTCTATGCCTAGGATGCCCAATTTATTTTTAGGGACTAAATTGAATAAGTTGTAAAACTTGAATTCTAGAAGTTTTTAGCATGGAATGAAGTTGGATTATTAATTAGAGGCCCTTAAATAGTAATTTAAATTTCTTATATAGACTTGGAAAGACCAATTCCGGAAATAGACCGTGGGAAACAAAAGGTTTTGGAATAGTCAGAATTTAAAATCGAAACATCATCCAAGTAAGTTCGTGTAACTTAATTGAATATGTAAATATGTTCATTATAATTGTTGTGTGGAATTGAATGTGTAATGTAAGAATATTGAATTGTGTGAAATTATTCATAAGTTAAGAATTGAATCAAATGGGATTGTAATCCTTTTGAAATTTTCAATTCCAATGGTTTGGTTATTCCTTAAATGAAATGAAATCCTGCATGTGTTGCAGAAAGGATTTAGCCTGGACGGGTAATCTCGAAATGAGCCTATCAAATATATGTTTCAACTAGGATTTAGCCTGGACTGGTAATCCTAATTGACTGGATTTAGCCTGGACTCGTAATTTAGATTTGACTCTATAGGGAATTCTTTGTCATATAAAGGATTTAGCCTGGATTGGTAATCCTAATTGACTGGATTTAGCCTGGACTGGTAATTCTGCTGTAGGATATGTAGCTCGAGAGTGTACCAAGAATGTGCTATTAGATATGAATTGACGGATGAAACATCTATTGGGAATTCAGTAATTCAATGGATAATATATATATATATGACATGAGAATCATGAAATAGAATGTGTACATGATATGATGAGCTCATCTATGCATCTTGTATTATTTGAGACAACTTATTGATTGAGTGCATATGTTTAGGGAAAATTATCTAAAATTTATGGATAGTATAGCTTATTGAGATTAGGTGTTTAAAATGACCGGTAAGTTTACTTTCCGTTATATGAAATTACTAAGCATTTAATGCTTACCCGATTTACTTTTCCCTGTCTTATAGTGCTTGCAGACTCGTGAAGGTTAGAGGAGGGTTGGAGCTTTGATCACACTATCAACAATCTCATTAGGTATGGCTAATATGTGATTATTGGGTTGTAACACTATATAGCCATGTGATATGGCTAATATGTGATTATTGGGTTGTAACTCTACTTAATTATGCATGTATGAATTGAGTTACACTCAGGTTATACATGATGGTTACTTGTGTTAACTAGATTGATCAATGTCATTCATGTTTAGAGAAAGAATTTTTAGTCATTAGGTATGGCCACAATCTTGATAGAATGGTATAAATGAAAAGTAGGTTATTACTAAAAATTTGTTATGGAATTTTTGTGGAATGACTTAAGTCACTTGCTAAATTTGATATGTGTTAAGTGAACTCCGTATAGTCATATATTAATCACATTTTAAGCAAAAATCAAGCCATGTTGTAAGCCTTTGAAACTATGGTTGATCATGTTCAAAGGAGGGTGGCTATTGGCTTGGAAAATAACCACAAAATTGTCCACGCGGGTAGACATACGGGCATTTTTCTAGGCCGTGTGTTCATGGTTGCGTTGTTCGGCCGTGTGTTCCCTGCACCTAGTTTTACAAGTCAGGATGCCCTGTAGTAAACACAGGGGCTAAGACATGGGCATGTGTCTTGGCTGTGTGAGAGACACGGCCTACGCACATGGGTGTGTACTCTGGCCGTGTGAAGTCTACACCATTTTATGAAAAATCATTTAATTTTTAATTGACCACAAGGTCTGGCCACAAGGGCATGTGATACGACCGTGTGACCTTGTTTTGTTATTAACGTAATAAATAAAGAGTTAGACGGCCTAGGGACGCAGGTGTGCCTAAGTCACACAGGCCTGTCCCTTTCATCACACGGGCGTGTGACATTATTTTGATGAAAAATTTCCTAAGTTTTCCAAAGATCCCTACTTAGTCCCGAACCATCCCTAATGCGTGTTTTGGGACTCGTAGGCCCATATAAGGGACAATATGTATCTACATGAATAGTTTTAAATTGGATGAAATTTATGACCCACTTTTACGTGAGTATTAATGTAAATGTCCGGTAATGCCTCGTGCCCTGTCTCGGCCTCGGATATTGGTAAGGGGTGTTACATTTAGTAGTATTAGAGCTACGGTTTGGCTAATTCTCAGACTAGCATAGCATGTATCGAGTCTAGCTATATACAAGTTATGATAGTGTGACATCTCCTAACCGTTTTAAATGTATTTGTATATAGTAAATGTCTTCCAACCAAGCCCGAGATGAGTCCGAGGAAGCTGAGAGTTATGCTTAAGCTTCCGTACAACGAGCCACGTCTAGTAGTAGTAGGAGGCCCATGTCTAGGGGTCGGGAAGAGGCAAAGGAAACTTTTTTCAAAATAATGGATGAATGGTTTGTTGAGTACTTGAGAACCAACCTTGCTATACCATGACCTCCCCCACCTCCTACACGATTTGAAGTATCCCAAGGTATTGACCTAGTGAGGATTGGTAAAGCTCCAGTACATAAAATTAGAAAATATGGGGCCGAAGAGTTTAGGCCTACAATTGACGATGATACGAAACGGGCTGAGTTCTGGCTTGAGAATATCGTGAGAGTTCTTGATGAATTGTCATGTACCCCAAAAAATGCTTGAAGTGCGCGGTATCTCTATTGAAAGACACTGCATACAACTGGTGGAAAACTATATCCTCAGTAGCACCGGGAGAGAATATTACATGGGAGTTTTTCCAAGCCAAATTTAAAAAGAAGTATATCAATCAAAGGTTCTTGGATCAAAAGAGAAAGGAATTTTTAGAGCTTAAGCAAGGGGAATAGACTATGTTGAAATACGAACGGGGGTTTGTCCTACTGAGCCAGTATGCCCAAGAATGGGTCTAGAATGAAGCAGAAATGTGCAAACGCTTCGAGGAAGGACTAAACGAGGATGTTAAACTATTGATTGGGATCCTAGAAATAAGAGAGTTCGCTGTGCTAGCTGATAAAGCCAAGAAACTTGAAGAGCTAGGTAATGGAAAGAAACAAGTGGAGAGGAAAGCTCAGGTTCCGAGTAAGAGATTCATGGGCAAGACATATACATCTCCCACAAAGAAGTCGAGAAGTCATCAGGAATGCTCCAATTCATCAGCGGGCATTCGAGTAAAGCAAGAAGCTCTAAGCGCCCTAACCCGCGGTCTTCATCTCCCATGGCAACTAGTGTGGGGAGTGTAGGAAATAAAAAACCACAGTGTGATAGTTGTAATAAGTTTCACTTTAGAGAGTGTCAGATGAGGAGCGGGGCATGCTTCATGTGTGGTTCTCTTGACGACTTCCTTAAGGATTGCTCGGAACGAGTTGACAAAGAGGTTGAGCCAACCCCGAAACCTAGTGCTCCTATTTCTCGAGGCAGGCCTCCAAGTTACCCAGAAGTGCCAGTGGTGGTCGTAGTATTGTAAAGGACTCCTCCACAAAATTAGAGGCTCGATTCCCGGCAAGAACTTATGCTATTGAGTTAGAGAAGAACCCGTAGCTCCTGAAGTCATTACAGGTACATTTTCTTTTTATGATATTCATGTTGTTGCCTTGATTGATCTGGGATCAACCCATTCATATGTTTGTATAAAATTGGTGTCTAGTAAGGAGTTACCTGTAGAGTTTATTGAATACGCAGTTAAGGTGTCGAATCTGTTAGGCAAACAAGTATTAGTTGACAAAGTATGCAAGAAATGTCCTTTGATGATTAGAGGTCATTGTTTTCCTGCTGATTTAATGTTATTTCCATTTGATGAATTCGATGTTATACTGAGTATGGATTGGTTGGCACTACATGACACTATAGTATATTGTAGACAGAAGGTCATTGAATTGAATGTGAAAATTAAGAAACTCTTCGAGTTGAACTAGATGAGTCAGACACAATACCTGTTCTAATTTCCTCTATGTTGGCTAAAAGATGCATGAAAAATGGGTGTAAAGCCTATCTGACCTATGTGTTGAATACTAAGGAATCTAAATTGATGGTTGAATCAATGCAGTAGTATGTGAGTACCCAGATGTGTTTTCCGAGGAGTTGTCGGGATTGCCTCCCATTAGAGAAGTTGAATTTAGTATTGACCTAGTACCGAGAACAACACCTATTTCGATTGCTCTGTATCGGATGGTTTCGACTGAACTAAAAGAATTAAAGTCTCAATTACAAGAATTGACGGATAAAGGTTTTGTAAGACCTAGTTTCTCTCATTGGGGTGCACCGGTATTATTCGTAAAGAAGAAGGATGGTTCTATGAGACTTTGCATCGATTACCATCAACTCAAAAAGGTAACAATTAAGGATAAATACCCGTTGCTGAGGATTGATGATTTGTTTGACTAGTTGAAAGGAGCAACGGTATTTTTGAAGATAGACTTGAGGTCCGGCTATTACCAATTACGAGTTAAAGAGTCAGATGTGCCCAAAACTACTTTCCAAAAAAGGTATGGTCACTATGAATTCCTTGTTATTCCGTTTGGGCTAACGAATGCTTCTGCAGTATTTATAGACTTGATGAATTGAATATTCCGACCATACTTGGATAAATTTGTTGTAGTGTTTATTGATGACATACTGATTTATTCACCTAATGAATCCAAGCATGCTGAACACTTGACGACGGAGTTGTAAACTCTGAGAGATAAACAATTGTTTGCTAAGTTTAGCAAAAGTGAATTTTGGCTTAGAGAAGTCAAATTTTTGGGACACATTGTTTCGGGTGATGGCATTAGAGTTGACCCGAGTAAGATCTCGGCTATCGTTGAATGGAAACCGTTGAGAAACATGACAAAAGTAAAAAGCTTTTTAGGCTTAGCTGGCTACTAAAAATGATTTGTGAAAGCGTTTTCTATGATCGCCACCCTGATGACAAGGCTGCTCCAAAAAGATGTTAAGTTTGAGTGATCAAAAAGGTGTCAGCAATGCTTCGAGAAGCTAAAGGAGTTATTGACCGAAACACCTGTTTTCGTACAACCCGAGTCGGGTAAAGAATTCGTGATTTATAGTGATGCATCATTGAATAGTTTGGGATGTGTACTCATGCAGGAGGGTAAAGTGGTAGCCTACGCTTCAAGATAGTTGAAGCCTCATGAAAATAACTACCTGACACATGACTTGGAATTGGCCGCCATTGTATTTGCATTAAAGATTTGGAGACACTGTCTGTATGGTGAGAAGTGTCGAATGTTCACTAATCATAAAAGTTTAAAATACTTGAAGACTCAAAAAGGATTTAAACCTAAGGCAACATAGATGGCTTGAATTACTCAAAGATTACAAGCTTGTGATTGATTACCATCCGGGTAAGGCGAATGTGGTTGCTGACGCTTTGAGTAGAAAATCATTGTTTCCCTTGAGGGCCATGGGTGCACGGTTAGCTTTGTCTGATGATGGCTCGATCTTAGTGGAGTTGAGAGCTAGACTGACTTTTTTCAACAGATTTGTGATGGCCAGAAAGCTGATAAAAAATTACAAGCTAAAAGAGTTCAATGTGAGTCTAGCAGTGAACTGGATTTTCAAAATGATTCTGATGGTTACTTGAGGTTCCGTGTAGGATTTATGTTCCAAACGATGTCGAGTTGATACAGAATATTTTACATGAGGTGCACAGCGGTTGTTTTTCAGTTCACCCATGTAGTACAAAGATGTATAATGACTTGAAGAAAATGTATTGGTGGAATGGCATGAAAAGGAATATCTCAGAATTCGTATCGAAATGTCTAGTTTGTCAGCAGGTAAAGGCCAAACATCAAGTGCCTTCAGGGTTGCTTCAGCCTATCATAGTTCAAGAGTGGAAATGGGATCGTATTACTATGGACTTTGTAACAGGGTTGCCATTAATATCAAAGAAGAAAGATGTTGTTTGGATCATAGTTGATAGATTGACTAAATCGGTTCATTTTATATCGGTACGAACTGATTTCTCACTTGATAAGTTGGCCGAGTTGTACATTACTGAAATTGTGAGACTTCATGGAGTACCGTTGTCGATTATTTCGGATAGAGATCCGAGGTTCACTTCTTGGTTTTGGAAAAATTTACAAGAAGCTTTGGGTACGAAGCTGAATTTTAGTGCTACTTTTCATCCACAAACATATCGCTAGTCCAAGAGAATAATTCAGACCTTGGAAGATATGTTTTGATGTTTTATTCTTGAATTCCAAGGCAGTTGGGAAAGTATTTATCGTTGATAGAATTCGCCTACAACAACGGTTATCAACCAAGTTTGAAAATGGAACCTTATGAGGCATTATATGGGCGTAAGTGTCGAACACCCTTGTATTGGATTGAGCTCAAAAAAAATAAGATTCATGGGGTCGACTTAATTAAGGAGACCGAAGAAAAGGTAAAGATTATTCGTGATAGCTTGAAAGCTCCTTCTTATAGACAAAAATCCTACGCGGATTTGAAACGAAAGGGAATTGAGTATTAAGTAGGTAATAAGGTATTTTTAAAAGTGTCTCCGTGGAAAAAGGTTCTGAGATTAGGTAAGAAGGGCAAGTTGAGCCCTCGATATATAGGGTCGCATGAGATTACTAAAAGGATAGGACCAATAGCATATCGGTTGGCCTGCCATCAGAGTTAGAAAGGATTCATGATGTATTCCATGTATCTATGTTTTTCCATTACCGATCTAATCCCTCTCATGTGATTTCACCGACAGAGGTTGAGATTCATTCGGATATGACTTACGGCAAGGAACCAGATTCTAGCTCGGGAAGTCAAACAATTAAGAGACAAGAATATTACTCTCGTGAAGGTATTGTGGCAAAGACATGGAGTGGAAGAGCCCACATGGGAGCCTGAGGAGACTATGAGAAATCAATACCCAAACCTTTTCACTGGTAAGATTTTCGGGGACGAAAATCCCTAAAGAGGGGAGAGTCGTAACATCCTGACTTAGGGCCTAGTCAAAACAGTGGTTTTGTGACCATAAATCCAAAGTAGAAATGATTATTTTATGATTATTATGAGGTCTAGGATATGAATGCATGCTTGTGTGAAAATTTCATGAAAAAATTCTATGCATAAGATGCCCAATTTATTTTTAAGGACTAAATTGAATAAGTTGTAAAAATTGAATTCTAGAAGCTTTTAGCATGGAATTGAGTTGGATTATTAATTATAGACCTTTAAATAGTAATTTGACCAAGTTCTAAAATTTTGGACAAAAATGGACATGCATGGATAAAAATTCAAAGTTTCGTAAAAAGGGTATTTTGGTTATTTGGTTAATTAAAGAATAAAAAGGGAAAAATCAAGCAAAAATGTTGTCCATCTTCTTCAAGGGTGCCGAAAATTTTGGAGTCTCCATAACTAGGGTTTTAAACATTTCAAGCTTGATTGTAAGTACTCCCTAGCCCTGTTTTTAGTGTTCTTTGTATTTTTGAGAACTTTAAAGCTTAATCTATCTATTTTTACCCCATACTTTGAGTTAGAGTTTATGTTCAAAAACTTACCCATATGTGACATGCATGTTCTTTGATGTTTAATGGAGGAATATGAAAGTTTGGTGTTAGATAAACATCTTTTGCTAAGTAGTTTTTCATGTAAACACCTAAAAAGGACTTGTTTATAAAAAAAGTGTAAAATGAGTAGTAGATATGTGTAATAAAAGAAAATGTGGGCTTCTATGAGCTAGTACATGATTCGGCTAGACTTGGGTAACCAAGAAAAATGCATGCATTTTATTTTACGAGCCTAGGGACCAAAGTGTAAAAATGTGCAAAGTTAGGGGTAAAAAGGTCATTTTACCATAGAGCGAATTTTTGGGCTGAAATTGATGAATGTGATACATTAATAATTTAAATTGCTTATATAGACTCAGAAAAACCAATTCCAGAAGTAGACCATGGGAAACAAAAGGTTTTAGAATAGTCGGAATTCAAAATCGAAACATCATCCAAGTAAGTTCGTGTAACGTAATTGAATATGTAAATATGTTGATTATAATTGTCGTGTGGAATTAAATGTAACACCCCTATCCCGTAACCGTTGCCGCAATAGGAAAGGAGAGTCATCAGACAGACAGAGCATTCAAAGTAACTCAGATTCACAGATATCATATAATATCAATACATAAATATTCATCTACATTTCATCCATTAAGATGGTCTACGAGACCTAAAACGTACATTTAGGGAATGTCAGAACTAAACCGAACCCTTTCAAAAATTTCAGAACTTAATCAATATTTTCGAATGTGACCAAGTCACACGTCCGTGTGACTAAGCTGTGTGACTCACACGGGCACAAGACACGCCCATGTGTTCCAACTGTGCCAAAAAGAGGTCTTATATTGACTTTTTAACACAGCCAACAGACACGACCGTGTGCCATGACCGTGTAAAATTTAGCTAGCTACTGACTTTCTCACCCGACCACAAGGCACGCCCGTGTTCCCTGGCCGTGTGGCACAATGCAGGCTTGGTTTAAGCCAATTTGCCACCCCATATGGTTCCAATCCTTCAAACATTAATATGCAACAAGTATAGCAACATTTCCAACCAATTCAATGATCAAATAAGACCAAAACACACTAGAACATAGCACATTTCAAAACATGCATCAAAACTATGCACAAAACTTAACATTTGCTAGCCAATTGACATGGCATAACATATATACAATTTAAAACTTAATACATAAACATTCCAGCCTATACATGCCATACTTAGCAATATTAACACTTTCAAAGGTACCAAAAAGAGCTTGATAGTGTAGTGACAATCCTCGACTATCCCGAGCCTTTAGTAGCTATGATAACTGTAAAACAGATAGAAATCACACAGAGTAAGCTACGAAGAGCTTAGTAAGTCAAATACAAATTCCCAATTATTATAACATAAAAATAATAGTAAATGGCTAGATTTCACAACCGTCTCATAGAATATTTCCTTACTTCACAGAAACATAGTCTTTTCTATTTAGAAATCTAGTACGATACAAACGTACCTGTATGAATTATACATTTCATATCTCATACTTTATCATCGGACAATGCAGAAACGAAATAAATATTCACAGTCAAGTATAATGCTAACGTCCCAGACATGGTCTTACATGTAATTCAGTATCGATGCCTCTGTCCCAGATAGGGTCTTATACGAAAACAGATACAATGTCGATGTCCCAGACATAGTCTTACACTTAAATTTCAAATCGATGCCTGTGTCCCAGACATGGTCTTACACGATAATTCAGATCAATACCAACGTTCTTTTATCAGGTTTTCAAGGCTGTCCAATGCAGATAACAGTTTATAACCACAAAATTTAATCAACTTAACACATAAGTGTAGTTTGACTTACCTCGTACGGATTTCGGACGAAAATGAGTCGACTATTCTACTACTTTGGACTTCCCTCGATCTAAGTCTGATTTTCATTGTTCTTGATCTAATATAATATAAATTCAACCATTTAATCATTCATTTCATTCAATTTAATCCATATACACATATTTAGGGTATTTTACATTTTAGCCCTTACATTTTCACAATTTGACAATTTAGTCCATTTTTCACAAAATCACCAATATATAAAATTTCTTTGCAACAAGGGCTAGCCGAATTTTCATGGCTTCTATATAAACCCATGCAACATGTTAAGTTCACAAATTAGTCCTTCAAAACCTTATTTTCACAAATTAGCCCAAATAGCTCATTTCATCAAAAATTCGAGAACAAAACATATAACTCATCTAACAAGGCTTCATAATTCATCCAAAAACATCACAAAACTCATGATATCAACAATGGCATTTCATGAAATCTTTAACAGAAACAGAAATTCAGACATGGGCTTTGAAGAACACAAAGCAGTGATCACAGAAACGTAGAAATTACCAAAAATGGACCGAAGTACATACCTTAATCAACCAAATCAATAGCCGAACCCTAGGATAGTCTTCTTCCTTCTATTTCTTTGTATTTTCGACAATATATGTATGAAATGGCTTCATTTTCATGTTTATTTTTTTATTATAATTAACATATATTACCTAATTACCTAACCATCCTTTAAAAATTTATCTATTTACTATATTGCCAAACCATGTCTCCCACTATCATGTAATGGTCCTATTGACATGCAAGGGCTTCAAGTTTAACAACCCATTGCACTTAGGTACTTTAGCAACTAATAGACAACTGTTATAACTTACGCGATTTGGTTCTTTTTGCAAATCGAGCACAGAAATAGATAAATTGAATCACAGAAACTGTACAGATATAAATTCACATATCACAGACATAGAAAATAATATTAAAATATTTTTTAGACTCGGATTTGTGGTCCTGAAACCACTATTCCGACTAGGGTCAAAACTGGACTGTTACAATTTTCCCCCCTTAGGGATTTTCGTCCCCGAAAATCTTACCGTTAAATAGATTAGGATATTGTTGTTTCATTGCATCTTTAGGCTCCCATGTAGCCTCTTCTACTCCATGTCTATGCCACAGTACTTTAACTAACAAAATTCTTTTATTATGTAATTCTTTAATCTCAAGAGACTGAATACGAATTGGCTTTTCTTCATAAGTCATGTCAGAATGGATTTCAATATTAGACGGAGAAATTACATGCGAAGGATTAGATCTGTATCGTCGAAGCATCGACATGTGAAATACATTGTGAATCTTTTCTAATTTAGACGGCAATCTTAATCTATAAGCAACTGGCCCAACTCGCTCAATGATTTCATACAGTCTGATGAACCTCGGGTTCAACTTGCCCTTTTTACCGAATCAAAACAGTTTCTTCCACGGAGATATCTTCAGAAACACTTTATCACCGATCTCATATTCGATATCCTTTCGTTTTAAATTCGCATAAGATTTCTGACGATCAGAGGCAGCTTTCAGACTATCTCGGATTATTTTCACTTTCCGTTCTGTTTCTTTTATCAGATCAACCCCGTAAATCTTATTCTCACTGAGCTCAGACTAGTATAACGGAGTTCTACACTTTCTACCATATAAGGCTTCATACGGTGCCATTTTAATGCTCGATTGAAAACTATTATTATAAGCGAATTCAATCAAAGGTAGATGCTGTTTCCACATACCTTCAAACTCAAGAATGCATCATCTCAACATATCCTCGAGTATCTGAATAATCCGCTCAGATTGACCATCTGTTTGCTGATGAAAAGTAGTGCTGAAATGCAATTTAGTACCCAGAGCATCTTGCAATTTTTTCCAGAATTGCGATGTAAAACTCGGGTCTCTATCGGATACTATTGGCAATGGTACACCATGCAATTTCACAATATCAAAAATATACAACTAGGCTAACTTATCGAGCGAATGATCAAACCGAATCAGAATAAAATGAGCTGGTTTCGTCAAACGATCAACTACATCCCAAATTGCATCTTTCTTTTTTGAAGACAGAGGCAAACCCGAAACAAAATCTATGGTCATTCGATCCCATTTCCACTCTGGAATCATAATCGGTTGTAATAATCCAGATGGCACCTGATGTTCAGCTTTAACTTGTTGACAGATTAAACATCTCGAAACAAAGTCAAAAACATCTCTTTTCATTCCCGGCCACCAATATAGTTGTTTCAAATCGTTATACATTTTCGTACTTCTCGGATGTGTAGAAAATCTACTGCTGTGAGCTTCACTCAAAATCACCCGAATCAACTCCGGATTTCTCGAAGCACAAAGTCTATTTCTGAATCTCAAACAATCATTAACATCAACCTAGAATTCAGTATCACACAGAGTTCGTTTAATTATCAATTCATTGTCAGATTTCTGAGCTTCACAGATCTGTTGTATAAACAAAGGTTTTACTTTCAGTTCTACATAAACCAAAGTATCATTAGACAGTGCTAAATTAGCGTTCATAGCACACAATGCAGACAACTATTTCCTACTCAAAGCATCAGCAACAACATTAGCTTTGCCCGGATGATAATCAATCACAAGTTCGTAATCATTTAGCAGTTCTAACCATCTTGTCTGTTGCAAATTCAAATCTTTTTGCGTCATTAAATACTTCAGACTTTTATGATCAGAAAACATGTGACATTTCTCACCAAACAGATAGTGACGCCAAATTTCCAAAGCAAATACAATGGAAGCTAACTCGAGGTCGTGTATTGGATAGTTCTTCTCATGCGGATTTAATTGTCTCGAAGCATAAGCAACAACTTTTCCTTCTTGCATTAAAAGACAACCGAGTCCATTCAACGAAGCATCACTGTAAACAACAAATTCTTTACCTGACTCAAGTTGTACCAATATCGGACTTCAGTTAACAGAGCTTTTAACCGATCGAAACTTTTCTGACATTGTTCAGACCATTCGAACCTTACATCTTTCTGAAGCAATTTTGTCAACGGAGTTGCAATCATTGAGAAATCTTTTACAAATTATCTTAGTAACAGGCAAGTCCCAGAAAACTGCGGACTTTAGATACATTCCTTGGAGGCTTCCAATCCAGAATAGCTGAAATCTTACTCGGATCAACTCTAATACCAGAAGTTGATACAATATGACCCAGAAAACCAACTTCTCACAACCAGAATTCACATTTACTGAACTTTGCATATAACTGTTTATCTCTTAAAATCTGTAATACTATTTTCAAATGTTCAGTATGCTCAGATTCATTATGTGAATAAATCAATATGTCATCAATCAATACTACAACAAATTGATCTAAATACGGCCTGAAAATTCTATTCATCAAATCCATAAATACAGTAGGTGCATTCGTTAAACCAAAAGACATAACTTAAAATTCATAATGTCCGTACCTCGTTCTGAAAGCAGTTTTCAGAATGTCAGAATCCTTTACTCGCAACTGATAATAACCCGATCTCAGATCTATCTTTGAAAACATAGTAGCACCTTTTAACTAATCGAATAAATCATCAATTCTAGGCAGAGGGTATTTGTTCTTTATAGTCACTTTATTAAGTTGTCGGTAATCAATACACATTCTCATTGTGCCATCTTTCTTTTTCACAAACAGAACAGGAGCACCCCATGGTGAAAAACTCGGTCTAGCAAACCCTCGATTAGTCAATTCTTGCAACTGAGATTTTAATTCCTTTAACTCGGTCGGAGCCATTCTATACAGAGCTATCGAAATCGAAGAAATACTAGGTACTAATTCAATGCCAAACTCGACTTCTCGAATCGGAGGCAAACCAGGTAACTCTTCAGGAAACAAATAAAAGAATTCACAAACAACAGACACTGATTCAACTTTCTTATCATTCACTTTCGAGTCTAACACATAAGCTAAGTAGGCTTCACAACCTTTCTTTACATATTTTCGGGCTTTCATTGCAGATATCACAGCTGGTAGTCCACTCAGATCACTAGACTCAATTCGAATTATCTCATCATTCTTACACCTTAAATCAATGAATTTTATTTTATAGTTCACAACAGCATCGTGCAATGTTAACCATTCCATCCCCAGAATTATATCAAATTCATCGAAAGGTAAAAGCATCAGATCAGCAGGAAAACGAATATCTCGAATCATTAACGGGAAATTCTTGTAGACTTTATCAACCAAGACACTTTTACCTAAGAGGTTCGATACTTTAATTACGAATTCAGTAGACTCTACAGGCAAAGTCTTACTGTGAACTAAATTCATATAAATATAAGAATACGTTGATCCAAGGTCTATCAATGCAATCAAAGAAGTATCATAAAGAGTAAAGGTACCAGTAATCACGTCTGGAGACGAGGCTTCCTCACGAGCTCAGATAGCATAGGCCCTAGTAGGTGCTCTGGCCTCAGATCTAACAACAGTATCCCTAGTAGCTCTTTGATCACTACTTGTATTTCTCGTGTTTCTGGAAGGTCTACCTCTAGCTGAGGTGTTACTCTGTCTCAGATTCTATACATTCTTTTGATCAGTGGGTTTAGAACAATCTCTTATAAAATGATCCAGGGATCCACATTAGAAACAAGCTCGATCATTCAATCTATAATTTCCCGGATGTCTTTTACCACAGTGTTTACATTCAGGTTTCTCAGATCGGACACTTCCAACACTTGCAAAAATAACAGGGGCTCTGGTGTTTGAATCGATCTAGCTCGATCTCAGTTCAAATGTCCCACATTAGTATTTGAACGGTTCTGATCATCTCAGAATTTCTTTAACCCAGACTGAAATGATTTACTTGAAGATCTTTTTCTAGCATCTCTAGCTTTAGAATCAGCTTTTCTTTTCTCTTTGGTTAATTCTTCAACTTTACATGCTCGCTCAACAAGCACTACCATTTCTTTAATCTCCAAAATCCCCACTAGCAGACGGATATGTTTGTTTAGTCCATCTTCAAATATTTTGCACATTATTGCTTCATTTGGTACACATTCCAGAGCATACTGGCTCAATCTCACAAATTCCCGTTCATATTCAGTAACAAACATTCGGCCTTGTTTAAGCTCAAGAAACTCTTTATGTTTCTGATCAATGAATCTCTGACTAATGTATTTCTTCCGAAATTCAGCTTGGAAGAAATCCCAGGTAACTCGTTCGCTCGGAACCACAGATATTAAAGTTTTCCACCAATGATACGCCATATCTCTCAGAAGTGAAATGACGCATTTAACACATTCTTCTGGATTCAGAGACATTTCATCAAATACCCGTATTGTATTTTCTAACCAAAATTTGGCTCTTTCAGCATCGTCATTCGTTGTAGCTCGAAATTCTTTAGCCCCATACTTTCTAATCTTATCAACCAATGGTCTATTTAGTTGAACTGAATTCACAGAAGTCACGACAGGAATCTAAGAAGGATTAACCGGGGGTGGAGGTTGTTGTACAGTCAGATTGGTTCTAATGTATTGGGTGAACCATTCATTCATTATATGATGGAAGGCTTCCTTAACCTCACTATCATGGCTACTCATAGCCAGTCGTGAATCATCTTGCACTGCCCCTTTCACGGGAGCAGGCGCATTGCTTTCAACATCGTCAGCTACAGCTCTATCGGGATCCATTTGCTATATAAAAGCACATTTCAAAGGCTGGAGTCATCACACTATCACAGATTCAAATATATGGCATGTATAGCTAGACTCATATACACTATGGTAGTCCTAGAACCGACTAAACCATAGCTCTGACACCAATAAAATATAACACCCCTTATCCCGTAACAGTCGTCGGAATAGGAAAAGGGAGTCACTGGACAGACAGAGCATTTCGGAGTAACCCAGATTCACAGATATCATATAATATCAATACATAAATATTCATCCACATTTCATCCATTAAGATGGTCTACGAGACATAAAATGTACATTTAAGGAATGTCAGAACTAAACCGAACCCTTTCAAAAATTTCAGAACTTAATAAATATTTTCGAATGTGACCAAGTCACACGCCCGTGTGGCTAGGTCGTGTGACTCACACGGGTGCAAGACATGCCCATATGGTCCAACCGTGCCAAAAAGAGGTCCTATATTGACTTTTTAACATGGCCAACAGACACGGCCGTGTGCCATGACCGTGTAAAATTTAGCTAACTACTGACTTTCTCACACGGCCACAAGGCACGCCCGTGTTTCCTGGCCGTGTGGCACAATGCAGGCTTAGTTTAAGCCAATTTGCCACCCCATATGGTTCCAATCCTTCAAACATTAATATACAAAAGTATACCAACATTTCCAACCAATTCAATGCTCAAATATGACCAAAACACACTAGAACATAGCACATTTCAAAACATGCATCAAAACTATGCACAAAACTTAACATTTGCTAGCCAATTGACATGGCATAACATATATACAATTCAAAAGTTAATACATAGACATTCTAGCCTATACATGCCATACTTAGCAATATTAACACTTTCAAAAGTACCAAAAAGAGCTTGATAGTGTGGTGACAATCCTCGACTATCCTGAGCATTCAGTAGCTACGTTAACTGTAAAACAAACAGAAATCACACAGAGTAAGCTACGAAGAGCTTAGTAAGTCAAATACAAATTCCCAACTATTATAACATAAAAATAATAGTAAATGGCTAGATTTCACAACCTTCTCATAGAATATTTCCTTACTTCACAAAAACATAGTCTTTTCTATTTAGAAATCTAGTACGATACAAACGTACCTGTACGAATTATACATTTCATATTTCATACTTTATCATCGGACAATCCAGAAATGAAATAAATATTCACAGACAAGTACAATGCCGACGTCCTAGACGTGGTCTTACATGTAATTCAGTATCGATGCCTCTGTCCCAGACAGGGTCTTATATGAAAACAGATACGATGCCGATGTCCCAGACATGGTCTTACACTTAAATTTCAAATCGATGCTTGTGTCCCAGACACGGTCTTACACGATAATTTAGATCAATACCAACGTTCTTTTATCAGGCTCTCAAGGCCGTCCAATGCAGATAACAGTTTATAAACACAGAATTTAATCAACTTAACACATAAGTGTAGTTTGACTTACCTCGTACGGATTTCGGACGAAAATGAGTCAACTATTCTACTACTTTGGACTTCCCTCGATCTAAGTTTGATTTTATTTGTTCTTGATCTAATACAATATAAATTCAACCATTTAATCATTCATTTCATTCAATTTAATCCATATACACATATTTAGGGCACTTTACATTTTAGCCCTTACATTTTCACACTTTGAAAATTTAGTCCATTTTTAACAAAATCACCAATACGTAAAATTTCTTTGCTACAAGGGGTAGCCAAATTTCATGGCTTCTATATAAACCCATACAACATGTTAAATTTACAAATTAGTCCTTCAAAACCCATACAACACGTAGAAATTACCAAAAATGGACCGAAGTACATACCTTAATCAACCAAATCAATGGCCGAACCCTAGGATAGTCTTCTTCTTTTCTATTTCTTTGTATTTTTGGCAATATATGCATGAAATGGCTTCATTTTTATGTTTTTTTATTATAATTAACATATATTACGTAATTACCTAACCATCCTTTAAAAATTTATCTATTTACTATATTGCCAAACCATGTCTCTCACTATCATGTAATGGTCCTATTGACATGGAAGGGATTCAACTTTAACAACCCATTGCACTTAGGTACTTTAGCAACTAATAGGCAACTTTTACAACTTACACGATTTGGTCCTTTTTGCAAATCGAGCACAGAAATAGATAAATTAAATCACAGAAACTATACAAATATAAATTCACATATCAAAGACACAGAAAATAATATTAAAATAATTTTTAGACTCGGATTTGTGGTTCCAAAACCACTATTTCGACTAGGGTCAAAACCAGACTGTTACATTAAATGTGTAATGTAAGAATATTGAATTTTGTGAAATTATTCATAAGTTAATAATTGATTGAAAAGGGATTGTAATCCGTTTGAATTTTTCAATTCCGATGGTTAGGTTATTCCTTAAATGAAATGGAATCCTGCATGTGTTGCAGAAAGGATTTAGCCCGGACGGGTAATCCCGAAATGGGCATATCAAATATATGTTTCAACTAGGATTTAGCCTGGACTGGTAATAATAATTGACTGGATTTTAGCCTAGACTGGTAATCTAGATTTGACTCTATAGGGAATTCTCTGTCATATAAAGGATTTAGCCTAGACTAGTAATCTTAATTGACTAGATTTAGCCTGGACTGGTAATCCAGATTTGACTCTATAGGGAATTCTTTGTCATATAAAGGATTTAGCCTGGACTGGTAATCCGACAAAGCCCTTAGAGTATAGGGTATAGCTAGAATTTAGCCTGGACTGGTAATTCTACTATAGGATATGTGGCTCGAGAGTGTACCAAGAATGTGCTACTGGATATGAATTGAGGGATGAAACATCCATTGGGAATTTAGTAATTCAATGGATAAAAATATATATATATATATATGACATGAGAATCATGAAATAGAATGTGTACATGATATGATGAGCTCATCTATGCATCTTGTATTATTTGAGACTAACTTATTGATTGAGTGCATGTGTTTAGGGAAAATTATCCAAAATTTATGGATAGTATAGCTTATTGAGATTAGGTGTTTAAAATGACCGGTAAGTTTAATTTTTGTTATACGAAATTACTAAGTATGTAATGTTTACCCGATTTACTTTTCCCTGTCTTATAGTGCTTGCGCACTCGTGAAGGTTGGAGAAGGGTTGCAGGTTTGATCACACTATCAACAATCTTGTTTTGGGTATAAAAGATATATTCATTTTGATATAATGTCATGTGTAGGGTAACTTATCTTTTTTCATATGTGTCATTTAATTTGATTGAGTGTGATTGCTTCTGATGATTGATAATTCATTTTGTATATAGCCATGTGATATAGCTAATATGTGATTATTGGGTTGTAACTCTACTTAATTATGCATATATGAATTGAGTTACACTCAGGTTATGCATGATGGTTACTTGTGTTGACTAGTCTGATCAATATCATTCATGTTTAGAGAAAGAATTTTTAGTCATTAGGTATGGCCACAATCTTGATAAAATGGTATAAATGAGAAGTAGGTTATTGCTAAAATTTTTTTATGGAATTTGTGTGGAATGACTTAAGTCACTTACTAATTTGAATATGTGTTAAGTGAACTCCGTATAGTTATATATTAACCATATTTTAAGCAAAAATCAAGCCATGTTGTAAGCCTTTGAAACTATGATTGATTGTGTTCAAAAGAGAGTGGTTATTGGCTTGGAAAAAAGCCACAAAATTGTCCATATGGGTAGACACACGGGCATGTGTCTAGGCCGTGTGTGACACACAGTCTGCCCCATGAGCGTGTTGTTTGATCGTGTGTCCCCTGCACCCTAGTTTTACAAGTCAGAATGCCCTGTAGTAAACACAGGGTCTAAGAAACGGGCATGTGTCTTGGCCGTGTGAGAGACACGACCTACCCACATGGGCGTGTACTCTGGCCGTGTGAAGTATGCACCATTTTATGAAAAATCATTTAATTTTTAATTGACCACACTATCTGGCCACATGGGCGTGTGATACAGTCGTGTGACCTTGTTTTGGTGCTGACGTCATAAACAGAGAGTTACACGGCCTGAGGACACAGGCGTGTCCTCTTCATCACACGGGCGTGTGACATTATTTTGATGAAAAATTTCCTAAGTTTTCCATAGATCCCGACTTAGTCCCGAACCATCCCTAATGCTTGTTTTGGGCTTCGTAGGCCCATATAAGGGACAATATGTATCTATATGAATATTTTTAAATTGGATGAAATTTATGACCAGTTTTTATGTGAATATTAATGTAAATGTCCAGTAATGCCTCGTGCCCTATCTCGGCCTCAGATACGAGTAAGAGGTGTTACAATTTCGCAACAAATCCTTGTATTTTTACCATTTCAACAATTTAGTCCCTAATCAAAAAATTTATAAAAAATCACTTAACAAAATACTTTTAAATAACAACTAATATCTCAAATTCATCATTTAACATAAAAAATCACTAGATTCATCATTGAAAACATTCAATATCTTTAATAGTTTCAAAATTGAAGGTATGAGCTAGTTGAACCTAGTTGCAACAATCTTAAAAACATAAAAATTAAAAGAAATGGGTGAAAATACTTACCAAGCACCCGAAAATAAATTGGTTGAATGGTTTTCCTTCACCGACCATAGCCATTCAGTTGAAGCAATTAAAGAATGAAGAAGATGATAATTTTAGGTTAAGTTATTTTAGTTTATATTAATTAATTACTATCATAACCTTTAAAATTTACAAGATTTACCATGCAACCTTGCTATGAATATCCATTGACATTACATATGGTATAATTACTATCCAAGTCCATGAATTTATCTTTCCATAGCTATTAGATCCATTTAACTTATAATATTCAACTTTTGCACCTTTTTCAATTTAGTCCTTTCACCTAATTAACCTTTTAAAAACTAAAATTTCTTAGTGAAACTTTAATACAACCTTAATAACACTTCGTAAATATTTATAAAAGTATTTACGTCTCGATTTATAGCGATACCTCATTTTCTAAAACCACTTGACTTTAGGGTCTTATCACTTGAACTTAATTAATCATTTATATAACATAAATTACCAAAACAAAAACTTTTTTAAATCCATATTTGACTCATAAATATTAAATAATAATATTTATGAACTTACTTGTCAGATTTGTGGCATCGAAACCACTATTTTTGACACCACTGAAAAACAGGCTGCTACAGCTCCCCTTTAGTAAAAGTCATTTTCAATTTAAGCTCCCCCTATATAAAAATCATTTTCAATTTAAGGTATAAATATTTGGAGCATAAATATTTGAAATAAGTAAAAATTTGACATTTATGTTGATTTGAAAATTTGGTCACTAATCTGGGCATATAAGTAATCAATTAACCATTAAAATTTTCTTTTCTCTTCTCCCCCTTTTTGTTATATATAAAAAAAAATAAACAATAAAGCTCTCAAGAGGAAAAGAAAGTGGTTAGTTCAAAGATAGATATTAAACATAAAGAACTAATGAACTACCATACTGATCAACATTAAGGTATAATCACATAGAATTTGCCTTTTATCTCCTTGAAGCAATGCACCTTACCTGCAAACATAGAATTAAGTTTTTGGTACCTAATATCTTTTGGGTCCATAATCATTAGTCTTCAAAATCTTAGTCTTCAAAATCTTAGTCCCTTTAGGAATCCATTTTGAAAAAATTTCCTTGTCTTGAGTAGCACTAAGTCCTTTAAGGACCTATACACTCTTAACAAGTTTTCCCTTGTAAAATCTTGAGGGACCTTTATGTTTATAGTAATTAAAGCTATTTTTAACAAAGTTTTGTTTTGAATTTTCTTCTTTTCCAAAAAAATTGTTTGAGCGAACTTTTTCACTCTTAAGCAACTCAAGTTGCTTTTGATAATCCTCATGAACTTTAAATTAAATTATGCAAGTCTAAAATTTTCTTTTCAAAGTCATTAATAATTTCTTGCATTTTTGTTTACTTTCTCTTCAAGTTCATAATTAGTTTTGGAAAGTAAGTCATTTTTATTTTGCAAATTTGAAACATTTTTCTTGTGTTTTGACATCATGACTTCAAATCCCAAACCCAATTCATCATAGGCATCTTGCAACTCATCAAAGGAATAATCATTTAAAGTAGACGAGTTAGAAGTTACCTTAGGATCATAGATGGCCATAAGACATAAGTTGGCTACTTCATCAAAGGATGAGTTTTCATCACTCCAAGCAACAATATAGGCATTTTGTTTGCTAGACCCCTACTTTTTAAATTAAGGATAATCATACTTGATGTGTCCCTGTTTCTTGCACTCATAGCAAATAATGGGATCTTTGTCCTTGGTAACGTTAAGCTTGATTCCTTCCTTCTTTTGAAATTCTCTTCCTTTGTTGGACTTCATGAATCTTTTGAATCTTCTAGCAAACATCTCCATCTCTTTATCTCTATCCACCACTTCACTTGATTCACTATCGTTATTAGTGGTGGATTTTAGAACTTTACCAACATTCTTCTTCATAATTCTTTCTTCTTCACTCCCTTTGTTAAGCCTCATTTCATATATAAGAAAAGAACCAATAAGCTCATCAAAAGAGAGTAAGTTGAGATCCTTTGATTCTTCTATTGCTGTCATTTTAGCTTCCCAAGATGTTGGGAGACTATTCAACATCTTCTTCACCATTTCCTTGTTGGGATAGATCTTCCCAAGGGATTTGAGACCATTGATGATGTGGGTGAAGCGATCAGACAACTCCTTAATTCCTTATTTTGAGTTTGTTTTAAACAACTCATAATCAAGGGTGAGAAGACTTATCTTGGAGTCTTTAACTTCATTTGTCCCTTAATGGGTGACTTCAAGCTTGTCCTATATTTCTTTGGCATTGTTGCACAAGGAGACTCTAATGTACTCATTTGCACTAAGAGCGCAAAATAGAGTGTGCATAGCTTTTGAATTTAATTGTATCTTCTTGATATCATTGTTATCCCATTCACTCTCTTCCTTTGGGAAAATAACACCTTCGACCTTCTTCATATGAATGAATGAGCCATTTGTAATTATCCTCCAAACTTCATAGTTGTTGGCTTCGATGAATAGCTTCATTCTTGTTCTCTAACCTAAGTAGTTGGAGCAATTGATTAGAGGAGGCCTCATGGTGGAATGCCCTTCTCCCAATATGGTGGAATTTGGCTCGAAAGTGGACATCATTTTGTAGAATGAGTTGATGACCATTTGAGCTTCTTCGAGTATCTTCTCTTGGTTGTTAAACCGCCTTTAAATACTAGCTCTGATGCCAATTGATAGCTCAGAAAGATTAACTCAAGATCGATGATAAGGAGGTTGAATCGGCCTTTGAGAAGTTGTGGTGGAAGCAACAAAAATTGTGCAACAAAGAACACAATGATTTATAGTGGTTTGGCCCCAATTGCCTATTCCACTACCTTAGCTTTCCACAACTAAGAATTACTCCAAATTCTCTAATTTTGCAACCTTTGAGGACAATGTTTAACCTTACAATTTCTTTTAAGACTTATACCCCAAAATCATAAGATACAACTCCCTCAAGGTTTCTACCTAAACCGTAAGAATAAACCCTCTCTCAAAAGAGATACAAATAAGAAAACAAAGAAAAAAATCCTCCCAAGATCATGATGTTTACCAATTAAGCACAAATACAAAGAAGAACACTTGAGCTAAATGAATACAATGAAAGCTCACAAGTGTGTACAAGAAAATGTATGAAATAATTAAGCTCTAGGTTGTTCTGATTTATCTTTAAGCTTTGCACATTGCTCTTCTTGTTGCTAGACCTTTGGAAGATGATATTTATACCATCTAATTGATTTCCAACCGTTGTGGTTGATGTGGAAGTGAATATAGCTGTTAGGTATGAAATACTAGGTCATTAATTGCAACTACAACAATGAGTATCGATATCTACTAAAAGAGTATTAAGATTTTTTGTAATTAATGCAAATTTTAGTGACTAATCCAAAAATTCATCGCAAGTTGACTAATCTTTCAGCTTGAAAAATGACAATTTGATTAAATTGACTTTAATAAAATTCACCCATTCCGTACATGTATCATTCACCATTTCCTCAAAAAGTTTCATCCTCACGTATCGTCTTTGACCGAGTCTTGGTTTGATTTGCTTGGCCTTTGACCTTGTCATTGGACCTTGAGGTAGTGTATGTAATGACCCAAAATTCACGGGCATCGGAAAAGTACATTAACGGGCCTCCGTCTTAGTAAATCGAGTTCGAAATAATTACTAGAAATATTTATGAGTTTAGCGATGTGTTTAATTAGGTTTAAATTAGGTGAATTTAGCGTAATTAAGAGTAATTAGGAAAAATAACTAAATTGAATAAATGATGAAAGTTAAATTGTAGATTAAAAGAAAATGAAGAGGACCAAAATGACAATTATGCCATTTGTCCTAAGTGAGGCGGCATAAGCATAAAAATCTGAGATTTTTATGTGTTAAAATATATATTAAATTATTATTATTAAAAGTAAAGTAAATAAAAAGGAAATAAAGGAAAGAAACAAAAGAATAAAAAGAAGGAAGGAAACAGAATAGCAGGAAACGAAACAGAGAAGAAACAGGGGAGAAAGAAAGAAAGAAAAGAAAAAGGGAAAATAGGGTTTAAAGGTTCCAAGTTAATTTGGTAAGTCAATTTAGCCTATTTTCTTATGATTTTTGAGTTTTTGGAATCCTAGAGATAAATAGTACTTGTTTTAAGTAGAAATTTTGAAAGTCAGTAGATTTCTAAGTTTGGTTCATGTTGAATAAAATGATGGAATTGAGGGTTTATTTGATAGAAATTTTGATTGGAATTGAATAAAGGATTGAATCGTAAACTAAGCTATAAGTTTTGAGTTTTAGGGATTAAATGGAAATAAATTCGAAATTATGAAAATATGCCGGAAATTTAATAGTTAAGTACGAGTTTGGACAAAATTTGAATAGAAATAAAGTATGAATTAAGATAGAAAAGTAAGTGAATTTAGTTAGGATTAAATTGAAATTAAAGTAAATCAACATTTTGTACTAAGACTATTTTGGACAGCAGCAGTAGTCTAAGTTTGAAAAATCACCAAAAATTGTAGAAATTAAATTATAGGATGAATAAAATATGGAATTAAATCTTATTGAGTCTAGTTTCTTATAGAAGAAAGGATATAAGCAATTGAATTGTAAATTAAGAGATATAATGAATTTTGTGAGACAATGTCAGAATAAATTCGGGTTCCCCTGTTCTGACTTTGGAAAATCACAAAAAATTGAAGAAAAATAATTAGAGGTGTAAAGTTATATGTTTAGAATCCTTAGTGAGTCTATTTTCAGGAGAAATCAACGAGAATATTATCTGAGTTTTGTACTGTGATATAATTAATTTCTAGTGAAGAATGGTCGGAACTATTTGACAACAGAACAGGGGAAACTTTAAAGAATAAACTGTACTTATTGGCTTAACCAAAAATTCTAAAAATTTTATGGTAAGAAGATATGTGAGTCTAGTTTCAGGGAAAATTAGTGGATCTTAATTTTTAGTTTCCTAGCTCAAGATATAAATGATTTAGTAACAATGACTCAAGTAGACAGCTTTGAATGAACATATAAGTAAATAGTGGAATTATGTGTATAAAAATGGTTAAATTTGCATGTTTAGGCTCATGGATTAAATTGAATTGTGTTATATTGATGATTATAAATTATTATTATTTTCGTAGTTAACAAAGAACCCAAGACATCGGCGCACAAAGGAAAGGAGAAAGCTATCGAGGATTAAAACGAGAAATTCACGGTTTGTATTACTATAATTCAAATTACTTTTTATTAAATGTTTTATATCAATTCTATATTTAATAAGTGAATTATAAGGTAAGTATTGATATTTGAATTGAATTGAATGGTGAATGTGTATGTATAATTGAATTGTAAATTGATTTGAATGTGAAAATTTTAATTGAAAAGTAATCTTGGAATGGAAATGAAAGTGAATTGAGAATTGAAATACCCTATTAACTAGTCGGGCTAAGTTGGATATAATTGGCATGCCATAGGATCTAGAAGTGTACGGGAATTTGCCGGCTTTACTGATCAGGCACTTTATGTGTCGTATTTCAGGCACCTCGTGTGTCGTATCAGGCACCTCGTGTGTCGTTTTAGGCACTTTATGTGTCGTATACTGTACTATGTACCATTTTAGGCACAATGTGCCGTACTGGTGTGTTGGGTTGAAATCTGTGTATCCGTCAAAGTCTGGATTTGTTAATAGGGTGAATATCTAAGATGAGAAATTTAAAATAAATTGATTGATTATATTATTGAAATATTGAAAGAAACGAAAAAGTTGAATAGTGGATTGAAATTGAGATTGAAAATGAAAGGCATGAACTTAATGTTCATGTAGTGATTGAAATTGTTACATGTAATATGTGATGGAAACTGAAGAATAGATAAAAATTGTATCGTTATTATTAATTAATGAAAGTTTAAGAATGAATTGATATTTGTGAAATTAGATAGTTACATGTTTGGTAATTAAAATTCTTTATTGCTATTATAATTTGAATTATGGTAATACCACTGAGTATGGAATACTCAGCGTGCGGTTGTTTCCGTGCGCAGGTTAATAGGAGTCTAGTACCCCGGTCCAGCATCTGAACGATCCCGACTCCAGCAAATTTTGGGTGATGTTTTCTTTCTTAATTGAAAGTGGCATGTACTAGGTGTTGTATAAGTTATATAGATATACTTGTAAAGTTGGTTATAAGAATGGTATACCATATTTTGTTATTCGTTTGATAAAATGGTAAATATTATACTATATAATTTGGTATAAGTTGGAATGAAAAATGAATGAAGTTATTAGTTAATTTGGATTAATATTATGAATGTTTAGTTATTAAATGACTATGTTAATGAATTGGTTATGATTTAGATATATTTAGGTTTAAATTGTTTTTGATTGTGCCATTGGTTTTGGATTAGTTGGTTTTTTGGTTTGAATTTCCAGGGGGTTTTATGTAAAAATTAAGAAGAAATGCTGTCGAAATTTTTGTAAAAATAAAAAAAATCTCTGAATACTCGAACAAGTCCCATTCCATTCCACTTTAATACTTGTGTTGGGCTTCGAAAGTCCATTACAGGGACATAATTCTTCAATTATACTATGAATGTTATAATAATTGTAAAATATCCATAAGTTGTCTGATATATCCGGTAATGCCTCGTAGCCCTGTTCCGGCGACGGTTTGGGGTTAGGGGGTGTTACAGTGTAAGCCCATCACATCCATGGGTTTGAAATTGGGCCTTGAGACTCACATCATACTCCCATTAGTCAAGAAGATTCATCTTTGAATCTTTAGCTGTAGAAACAAAAAAGGATTAGAATTAGTAACAACAAAAGCAAACAAATACTTATCTAAGCTTTCCTATGCGTCAAAACTATATCTAGGATCAAATATGTGATTTTGATCCCTCAAATTAGCATGTATCAAATACCACTTCTTCAAAAACAAACAGTTAACACTAAACAAAGAAATGCTAGGCACGTGAGTGTTCAAGTAAAAAATAACCTATAACATTCTTTGAATATACATGGTCATCCATAAGAATTTCAAACAATGAGTCAAGAATTTCACATAACAATAAAAATCAAGAAGGTTAATATTATTATGTAAAAATTCATCATTAAAGGTCAAGATAGAAAATTTTGTTGCAAGAACAAATGTATAAAATGCTTTAATAACCTTATCTAATGCAACAAAATTACTATTTTTAACATTTACAAAACTAGATACACCCAAAAACTCAATTGAACTTTCAGAACAAGGTTTAATGAAATTTGACCAATGAGAAAGCATGTTGTAAGGAAGTATTTCAAACGAAATCAATAGCATACTTATAAAAAAAAAACATTTAAGATATGCCTTATTAAATCAATTTCTAATGTTTCCTTACCTTTGTTACCTTGTAGCACTTGTGGGGAATTATCAATGTTCAAGTTACCTCTTTCCCACAAGTAAAATCTTCTATCAGTGGTAGAGTAATGTAATTGGAAGTATATCAATGAATTCTTTAAATCTTGTAATAAAGAAACACCATTCAACAAATTTGAGTTATGATTAGTTAAAAGATAATCATTCCTCACTTTTGCATAGGTATATTTTTCTTTTAATTTTCTTTTCTCACTAGAGAACTCTCAAATTTTACCTCATATATATTTTCACTCACCAAAAGTGGACCATCAAGTAGGCTTTTTGTCACACCCCAAAAATTAGGTTAGTAGAATCAAGTCACTAAGTCGGAGGTTGTGTTAGATATCAAAAATTAGGGTCGAAAGTGAGTAATTAAAGAATTTAAAGTTACATATTCAAGTTTTTATTTTATTGTTTAGCTAAAAAAATTCAATTTTAAGGTCTAATTTGGAGAAAATGAGTTTTAATTGATTTAGGACCTATTTGGAAAAGGGAAAAGTTAGGAGTGACTAAAAGGGCAAAAAGCTCAATTTTTGCAATTTGGCTTTCAAAATTTCAACCATTCACATCTTCCCCTCCCCTTTGTTGTCATTCAAAAATAAATTTCCCTAAACCCCAAATCCACTTATTTTCTCTCTAATTAAACCTAACCCTTGTGATTTTCTTATCTTCCAAAATTTGAAATCTCTCTCAATTTTATGAAAACCCAAAAAATATTATAAATTTCCTCATTCGATTTCCAAACAAATTTTCTAAAATTCAATCTTTCATTTGTTCTTCTTCTTGATCGAGGTAAAGTTTTGTTTCTTATTAAATTTTGATATATTTTACCTTTTTATATCAAGTTTTGATAGGTTGTAAAAAGAAATTCATGTTTTAACTGAAATTGGGATCTTTAATGGAGGAATCTGAGTTTTCCAATTAAAATATTGTTTCTAAGTGTCTTTCAACTTGTTTTTATTAGACTAGATGATTTTTAAACTCATTTTAAACTTTCGTTAAAAGGTTTAAAGGTTATGTTAAGTTTTCATTAAAAATAGCCATGGATATCAAAATATTTGGAACCATAAGTTTGAGGAGTTTTGGGTGTTTTGAGGGTTGAGAGTCCTTTTTTGAATAATTAAATGTTTATACTTGATTTTAAGTTATAGGAATGAATTTGGATTAAGATATTTGAGGTTTGGCTAAGCTAGTAAAAAAATTTTATTCCAAGAGGAGCTAGTTTAAACCAACATTTTTTTTATTTGAGGTGTGTTATTGGTTGTAATTTTCTTTATATGTTGTGTGGTTAATATTTGAGAAGATTTAGAATTGTTGGAACCCTCTTTTGTTGTGATTTGGGGCATTGAGGCCCAGGACAGTTTGGAGAGATAAGGGAATGTGAGCTAAGCTACATTCATCGGGATATGTTGGAGAGTTGAATAGTGTTAGCTTGATGCTACAGTTATGGGATATGTTAGACTCCTTGAGTCATTAGTGTGTTGGAGATCTGTATATCTAATGTGAGGTGATAGAGTCCAGTTTTACATTTCATAGTCCCAAGTTGCCAAATTATCACTTAATGAATTGTATATAGAGTATGTTGTATGTATATGCTTGTGAGTACATAAGTTAGACCAATAAGATAAATGAAGTGTGACTTTGTTGGCTAGATGGTTTAATTAAATATAGTTGTGATTGTGCTTTAGTTTCTTTTGTTTAATGTATGATATTGTGTACATTTACAATAATTTCGAGCATTCATTGAGCTTGTTTAAGTTCAGACACTCCTTACTAAATCCTTATAGATTGTTGGTATTTTTGGTGTGAGCAGTGTGACCAGGTGTTGCATGTAAATAACTAATGCAATTGTGCAAGTGTACACGTTATTCAAGTAATAAAGTGATAAGTAAGTATCGTCTCAATAGCGATAAAAAATTGGTAAGAGATTGATAAGATGTTGGTATAATGAATTAATGTAATTTAATGCTAAAAATAGAGATTTGATATGGTAAATAAAATGTATTGGCAAATTACAGAGAAAAACAAGTGTAATTCTGTTGTTGAATGAATAGGGCTAGAATTATTTAGATGAAATGCTCATATCAAAATAAAGTCATGGCAAAATATTGTGTAATAAATTGCTTAGAGAGCTACTACTGTAACCTGCCTCTTTTGATAGCTAGATTTTAAGCTAAAAATCTAAGTTACTGTATGTCTATAGAACTCTGGATTAATAACTGCAATGAATGTTCTTCTCTGCATAACTCACAACATCTATGTCTTGAGTGCTACGAATATTCTATCAAATATTCACTTGCATCAAACTATTCTAGATCCAGTATATTTAATCTTTTTAGAATTAAAAATACATCTATGAACACAACATACAATCAACTATGTCTAGAGCTTGCACGCATGAATTAAAAATAGGCATAAATCGAATGAAACAATGATATAGGCAATCTCAAATTATGAGTATTAAAGATGAAAAACATTCATCCAAATAACTCCAACCTAGAAAAGATTTAGTTCATGGGTGGAAAGGTAAACACAAAATTTAAATAATTCATTAACATTTAAAGCAGTTTGAATCATAGAAATCAAGAAAACTAAAGGCAGAACTGCAAGATTTCTCGCGCCACTCCAACTTCTCTTTTATCTTATGATTGTACGTGAATCCATGATAGATGTCTCTTCCCCTTCTTCACATCTGTAATATACTCTCTGTAGCTTCTACCCTTTCTTTCTCTGAAATTCTCCAATAGAGTTTTTCTTTGTACAGAGAGAGGATTATTGTCACCAGTCTCTTTTCCACACAAATTCTCTTCCTTTTTCTTTCCTTCTTCTCTCTCCTTTTATTAGGTAGATCCGTCCCACCTTAGCACACATTTTTCATTCTCTTTTTAGGTTGGTTTTTCTGGTACACGTCCAGCTAGTTGAGAGTGATGTGGAAAGAGTGCTGAATCATCTTTCCGAAATTTCCATGGAAATTATGTTGCCAATCAATCTTACCAATTGCCATGGCAATCTTTCACTTCCCTTATTTTCCCTTTTCATCTTCTTATTCTTCTTACACCTATATTCACAAAAAACCACACCTTTCCTCCCCAAGTGATAAAAGTAACAAATAATGACCATTATATCACAATCCAAGCTTTGTTATTCAATGCTCTAAAAATATCCTAAAAATGCAAATGTATTCACTTAATTACAACCAATTAATTCTATTTGGAGGCCTTAAATATAACTCTTTTCAAGAGTTATCACTAGGGAAGTGATCCAAGTTAAGTAACAGTAATTTGAATAGGTGGTTTTATTATTCTTTTGAACTTTTGGAATAAAGGCAATATGTTAGAATTTTGGCTGGTTATTATTCTTTTTGTTGGTTTACTATGATTGGGGACTTTTAGAGCTTTGGTTGTTTACTATCATTGTTTATTCATTCTATTATGGTTTTTGGACTTTGTTTATGGGTAATTGGATGTATAAGATTGTGATTTGGAATGCATGTGAGAAAGATTTTTGTTTAAGCATGAATACTTATTTGTTTTGCTGTGTTTTTTCTATTGATTTGTATAGAGGTATCGGTATTCAGGACTTAAGTATCGACACCTCAGTTCTGGAATGAATATGCAAGAAAAAAAGCTCAATTTGATATCGATAACATTTCATGAGTATCGATACTCGGGGTAAAATTACCGATACCTATGTCTGAGTATCAATAAAATGTCTAGAATCAAAATTTGATAGAATGCTAATTTGGCATCGTTTTTCTTATTAGTATCGATAATTACTTTAAAAAATATCGATACCTAATATCTTGTATTGATACCAACATTGTTTTATTTGGAAATTTACTAAATGGTCACTAAGCATGTATTTAAATTTTTTTAATGTCAATTAATGTTTGCTAAGTCGTAAACAACTCTGTAAATGATTAAGTTATTAACAATTGTCCTTGTTTAAAAGTTATGTGTGGATGTGTAAAAGTTATGATGTTGACGTAGTGTCTTGTAACACGGGTCCGGTAGCCAGGTCGTGTAAGGGGTGTTACTGTAACTCCCCTTACCCAGATCCGCTGTCAGAATAGGGTACGAGGCATTTCCAGACTTAAACATACACATTCATGCAAAAACCAGGCCAAAAAACCTCTTAATTCAAAACCTTTCAAACACATGCATGTAATCCCTTATTTGGGTCTACGAAGCCCAAAACATTCATCGGAATTTATTTGGGACTAAACTGAGAACTTTGAGAAGTTTTAGGAAAAATTAGAAAATTTTCCCATGAAATAGGGTTACACGCCCGTATGGACACAGGGACACGCCCGTGTGCCTTTGGTACGCCCGTGTCCTCAGGCTGTGTAACTATCTGTTTATGACGTCAACATGCACATTGAACCACAAGGCTGGGGTACATGCCCATGTCTCCAGGCCATTTCCTCACATGGTTGAGACACATGGCCGTGTCTCAACCCATGTGGCCAACACTTAGGCTATTTTCCAAGCCTTCATGTTACCCATAATCTCTTACAACCTTATGCACAAAAAAGTCGCAAATCATGGCATCATTTTAGTGATTAAACACTCTTTATTAAGACATATCCTTAACATTAACATGTCCTTTTACAAGTAATGCATCTACTCATGCAATACCAAGTCTAGATTCCTTATTTCACATTCATAGGACTTGTCATTTTGATGAACATTTTTACCATTATACTTTGGTTACCAACTTATCCATCAAGCACTCATGTTCAAATCATTATCACGTTGTGTTTATAACATGCAATTACTACATAACTATGACCATCTCAATTGGTCATAGAGCATACATCCAACACACATGTCATATTACTAACCATTCATGGCAAACAAACATAATCACATTATAAACATTAGATATGAAATGAATAGCTAGGATTACAAGCCATACTCAATATGAGCCACATCTCATGGCCATATACATATAACTCAATATAAGCCAACACATTAGCCAAAGCAAAATAATACATGTCAATCAACTAGATCCCTATACATGCCACTCACTTGAAATTTTTAATGTATACTTCATTATTCCAAAGGTAGTGACTTGATAGTGTGATGCTGCCTCTGACAATCTCCAACCCCTAGCTAACCTGAAAACACTAAAGGAAAGGAAAGGAATGGAGTAAGCTTTATAGCTTAGTAAGACCGTATGAAAATAATAAGCAATTTATCAACTTGCTTCTCATGGTAATACAACCCTATTTGAATTTTTACTCATGTTCTAGTCAAGCTATTTTCTCGAGTCATAGTCACTAAATCATTTATATCTGAAGCTATGGAACTCCAAATTAAGTTCTGATAATTTTCCCTAAAACTAGACTCACATATCTTCTTACCATAAAATTTTCAGAATTTTTGGTTCAGCCAATTAGTACAGTTGATTCCTTAAACTTACCATTTTCGCTGTCTGATAGTTCTGACCCCTCTTCACTAAAAATTAATTACCTCATAATATGGGACTCGAATGATGTTCCCGTCTATTTCTATTGAAAATATACTCATTAAGAATTCTAAGCATATAAATTATAACTCATAAATATTTTTTACAATTTTCAATGATTTTATCTAATCAGAATAGGGGATTTCGAAGTCATTCTGACTCTGTTTCACACAAATTCAAATATCTCATAATATGAAATTCCTTTGCTTACACCGTTTCCTTTACAAAAAACTAGACTCAATTAGATTTAATTTCATATTTTATTCAGCCTCTAACTCAGTTTCCACAATTTTTTGTGGATTTTCAAAATCAGACTATAGTTGTTGTCCAAAACTGTTTTAGTGTAAATTAACGATACTAAGTTTATCACACCATATTAATTCATTTTCACTACATTGGTAAGGTTACATATTCATACATCATAAGTATATACCTATAATCATAAGGTCATCACAAAATCATTCTCATAGGCATGAATCACCTATTTACATTTTTACCAAATGTGCATAATAAACTGAAATCATTTCTCATGAGCTTGGCATACATACCTGTGTTACTCAACATGCTCATATTTATTCCTTACTAATCATATAACATGAATTGAATTCACATCTCATCAATTTCATGTAAGTACCTGTACCACTCACAATATGGTCATAACCTTTCTCATTTAGCTT
Organism: Gossypium hirsutum; assembly: GCF_007990345.1. Lineage (NCBI taxonomy): Eukaryota > Viridiplantae > Streptophyta > Magnoliopsida > Malvales > Malvaceae > Gossypium > Gossypium hirsutum. The sequence continues at coordinate 76,550,071 of NC_053433.1, forward strand.
AAACCGTAACTCTCACCATTAAACCATTCAGAAAGCTATCGGATATTCACAAAGCCTCAAACAAAGGGTATAATGCCGATGCCATGTCCCAAACATGGTCTTACACTGGCTCATCCATCAAGTCGATGCCATGTCCCAGATACGGTCTTACATTGACTATCGAAATCGAGGCCGACGCCATGTCCCAGACATGGTCTTACACTAGCTCTCACATATCCGTGTCGATGCCATGTCCCAGACATGGTCTTACACTAACACATCTCGTAGCCAATGCATGTCCCAGACATGTATTACACTGGCTTACATCTCGAGGCCGATGCATGTCCTAGACATGTCTTACACTGGCACACAAATAACCTGAATGTAATGGCATGAATATCCGAATTGTTTCTTAAGGTTCAAACGGGAATTCTACTATCTCAATATTCATCAAACATAATCGTTTCCACAACCAAGCAATTCATGCTATATCAATTTAAACACATATAATAACAATATAGTTGTACTATTTACATACAGCTTACTCATTTCAATGGAATATCATATTCCATCAAATCTCTAAGCATTCAATCAACACATAAATGTTATTTACATTTGACGTCACTTTCTCATATACAATATCATCAACCTAAACTTTAATACAATCACGACAAGATAGATTTTTAAGTATAATAAGAATGGCATAAATATCATGCTCATTTAATCACACGGGCTTACCTCAATTGCAATTTCGGTTAATTATTCTCTTTTTGTCCTTAACCACGTACTTTCTCGATTTAAGCCCAAATCTCGATTTTCTTGATCTAACATGATGAAATTCACTCATTTAACGACTAAATAAATTTGGACAATCAAAATTCACATTTTTGGTAAAATGACCATTTTGTCCCTAGACTTTCACAAAATGACCATTTTACCCTTAGGCCCAGAAATCGATTTTTATAGAATTTCCTTATTAGCCAATCCTAACCGACCAATTATTACTCTTATGAGAACCCCAAATTTCTACTATTTCACACAATTACAACCTATTTTATAACTTTTACAAAATGGCCCTTTTAGGTGTTTTCCATGAAAAGCCTTTCACAAAAGTTGTTTATTACACAACCAAGACTCATATTCTTCCATAAAATTTCAGTTAAAAACACACATGCTTTCATGTAAAAGCCTTAAAATCTCAACCATTTTGCAAAATAGTCCCCTCAATAGCTAGATTAAGCTTTAGGGGTCCCAAACATGTAAAAACCATCAAGAAAAGTCATCAAAATCACTTACTTGCAAGGGATGAAAGTTGATGAAATTTTGAGCTTTCAAAACCCCTATTTTACTGGTATTTTTGGTGGGGGAAGGAAGAAAGATGAAAAGATGACATCTTTTTCTTTTTGTTTTATTTTAATGCCAAAAAAAGCTACCTAATACCCACAACTTTGACTTTTCAAACTCTTTCTCTTTATGGCTGGCCAAGCACCCTATATAGGGTCTATTTGCACTTTAAATGCCCCGAATTTTGATTCTCTATCTATTTAACATATTTAGCTAGCAAAAAAAAACTTTTGTCTTTTTATGCGATTTACTCTTTTTTCGCAATTAAGCATGAAATCGCTAAAATTATTTCACCAACACTTTCATGCACTCATATAATCATGCTATAACACATAAAATATCATTAAAAATAATTTCTCCAACCCCAGAATAGTGGTTTTGAAACACTGTTCCAACTAGGCCCAAAATCGGGCTGTTATAGTTACACTTTTATCACGCAAGGTATCTTTTCTTTCAATCTTTTCACATGAATTTTCCTCACTACCCATATCCCCTTCACAAGTATGATGAATATTAAATTCAATACAATATGTCTTAATAGGAGAACATGATGTTTCTATCTAATCTAACTCCATCAGATTCGAGGAAAAATTCTCACTACCATATTTTTTTGGTTCAAAAAGTTCACCATCACAAATCTCTTTTCCATTAGAGTAATAGTCAAAAAAAGGCGCAAAGCCATACTTACTTTCTAGTTGGACATTTAATTGGATATCAGAAACCCTCATGATCTTTTGAGCTACACCAATAACATTTCACAACAGGTAAGAGATCAATTGTACTCTTTCTTTCATTTGACCATCTCTTCTTAAAGTACTCATCAATTGAAAGTTATACTTACTTTCTAGTTGGACATTTAATTGGACACCAGAAACCCTCATGATCTTTTGAACTACACCAATAACATTTCACAACATGTGAGAGATCAATTGTACTCTTTCTTTCGTTTGACCATCTCTTCTTGAAGTAGTCATCAATTGATCGATTGCCTTGATCATGGGTTAAAGTTTCATTTTGACCTCTCTATACTAATGAGAAGGAACAAAATGCTTTGGCGTCACTTGCTTCAACTCATCCCATGTTTCAATTTCCCTTTCGTAGTTTCTTTAACGATTAATTCCAAGTTGAGTCCACCAACTCAACGCATAATCTGAAAATTTAAGGATTGTCAATAGGACCTTTTCCTCTTTCAAGCATTTATAGTAACAGAACATAAGTTCTATTTTTTATTCCCAATCACAATATGCCTCGGGATCATTCTTTCCATAGAGAACTTTGGTTTAGCCAAAGAAGGCTACCTATGATCATTATTAACCAAATTTTCATCATTTGCACGAGGGGCACGTCTAGCATTACTTCCATGAGCATGAGGTTGTTCAATTGCAACACCATCATCATTGCCGAAATTATGAGTTAAAGGTTCATTTTGAGCAATCAAGCACTCCAAGATTGTCTAAAGTAGAGCATCCCATTGTTTGTCTTTAGCTTCTCGAACATTTAGATCTTGTTGTATCTTGCTAATCAAGTGTTCAAAGTTATCATTGACCTTGTAGAGGTAGTTTGTAATTTTGAAATGAAATGAATAAGGTTCTCCATTGTAACTAGTGGCTTTTCATTCAGATTATCACTCCTTTTGCTACTATGACTATCACGAGTCATTGTGCAAGCTTCAAAAGAACACAACATTCAAAAAGAAAAAAAACAGAAGCAAACCCCATCATTATGCGCTTAGAAATAAAGTTAAATTCATAATGAGGTCAGAATTAATATTGTGAGTCTTTTAAAAGTGTTTATATCAACTAACCAGAATGTATTAGAATCAAACTAGCAACGCAAGCCTAGCAGCACTAAGAGTCCAAAATTGGCTAGACACCAAAGAACTGTGTTGCATGGAGGAAGGAATGTTCAACGTGCTTTAACCTACTAAAACAAGAAATAATAAAGTGTTAGAATGTCTAAAGGAATAATAAATAAATCAAAAACAAATGAAATCTTGAGGCTATGAGTCAACGAAAATCACTGAAGCCCGAAAACCTGAAAAAGTGGGAAGCAACTTGACAAACTTCGTTTGAGGTTTTCTCAATTTTCAAAAATCACAAAACTTAAATTGGAGCCTCTTCAAATAATGTAAATTTGATCTGAAAAGTTTCAGAACAAAATTCAAGCCACATAATATTTTTTTATTTTTTCTTCATTTTTTTCTTATTTTTCTGTTTTTCCCAATTTTTTGATCACTTTTTTGGAAAATATTTTTTTTAATATTCTAAAAGAGTTCCAAGAATCAATATGTAAAATTTCAAACCATTTGGAAAACATTTAGCCACTCAAAAATATGTTTTCCCAAATACTTTTTAGGTAAAAAAATATTTTGAGGCTATTTGCTGGAAATCAGTTTACAAGAACATAAAGAAAACTTAAAGCACCCAAGAAACTAATCAAATGATATAGATGAGTGAAAAGCATGATCATAAGGTTTTTCAAGTAGCGGATTTGACTTAGGGCTCTAGACGTTTGGACAGAAACTTTGATTTTGACACAACCTGAAACGCAAACGAATCCAAGTCAAATAAAAAATTAAAGAAAGTAAATAAAATAAATAACTAAGATAATAAAAAAGAAAAATAAATCAAAGATTAGAACAATAAAGAAGAACATAAAGAAAATAATAAAGAAGATAGATGAAAAAGATGGAACGTGGCATGTAGAAGTCTTAAAGAGCTTTGGAATCAAGAATCCACAACCCCCTTCAAACGACTCTAATTTTCCCTCCAATAAAGAAAACTTGGCAAGAAAAAGTTTTAAGATGATCTCCACAATCTGAAAAGATTGTTAAAACTCTACTAAAAGAAAACTTATGAGAAATTCTTGAAAAGAAAAACTTAAAAGAGAATTTATTAAATCAAAAGAGAAGTTGTTGAATAATAATGAATTGATTTCTGTACAATGAATAGATCTTTATATAGGCTAGCTAAGTACATCTAAATAAAGTTTTATGTATACTGAAACTCTAATTACCCTAAACAAGAATTAGTTTTAAACACAAGTTTCTTGTTGACATAAAACTACTAAATAAATTAAAATACTTAAAAATTTATCCAAAATTTAGAATAATAAAATAATAAAATGATAAAACTTAATAAATACAATATTGGGTTCACAAATAATAAGAATTAAACACGACACATAAGAGGCTTGTTTTCTGCCCATTTTACATTTAATTATCACATTTTTTGCGTTCATATTCTAGGTTTAATTATTTACAAAATAAATGTTTTTACACAATAAACGATGCCAGTTGACCTATTAGGCTAATTCGGGCCTTGGGTAGTTTTAATATGTTGAATTGAGTGTGCAAGATGTGTATTTATTAGCCTAACAACTTAAAGATGACATCCAAGTGTAGCAAAACTTTCCAATGGGGTAATATAAGAAACTGGAACTCCAACCTCAGGATATCAGTGTCATGTCGTGACACACCTTAGCTTTGTCACGACTTAAGTCTAAATGTGGGGCACAAGATTCAATAAGGCTAAAATCATTTGTGCAATCAATACTTTCTGGGATTATGGCCTATAATAGACTTAATTAATGTTTCTAAACATCAATATAAATAAAAAGGTTATTACAATATGTGGGCAAGCCTGTAAGATCCATAGTTAGTAGATTTAAGTTTTAGTTCGTTTTATTTCGTTTCATGAACACTTTGTTCTTTTCGATTAGGTTTGGTTTGAACCTAAGTATTTTATATTAAAGTATTCAAAAATTTATTTTATGGTTCTTTTGCAAACATTAAGATCAGTTAACGATTGAGAAATTATACAACTCTGAGCACATCTAATTCAATAAACTAAGCAATTTCTTTAAGCTTTCTCTTAATTTAACTTATTTGTGTTTTTTTTCATGTTGACATGAAATTTAAGAGTTATGACATCTAGATCCATGAGAGGCTACGTCTCTAGGGAGATTAATAAGTGGATGTGGGAGTAGTTAACTTAGGAATGCTAGTTTCCTGTAAGAATTAACTGATTTTAAATTATGTGTGCCTAAACCCTCGAATTGATGATCCTAGGAAGTAATTTAGGTTAAATGAGGTTAGGAGATAAGCTTATTGAGTAAATTGTAATCTATCCCCGTGAAGAAAGTGAGGTCAGAAGATAAGATAGTTAATTCCATTTAAACAAAAATTCTGATGTTAATTACAACCACTGACGAGTTAATCTTCTGCCTGTTAACCTAATTCAATTGTTTATCTATTTTTTGTTTATTTAATTTATTTTATGCCTATAATCTATTTTATTGTTTATCGTAATATAAGTTTTAATTACTATTGTTTAGACTTGTTATTGTAGAACTAGATTTCTGATTTAATTTTTCCTTCATTGGATACGATCCTTGAAATACTTCCCTGTGTTTTGTTGTAACAATTTACTATATTACAATTTAGCTCATATACTTGCAGAAACTGCTATTTTATTTCTATACCTTTTGTTGCAATATTTTCTGTACAAAAAATTACTTGTTTGGCTGTGGTCAAGTTGTTGGCACCATTTCTGGGGAGGTTTCGGTATTAAATCGGAATATTATTTTATACAGTTAATAACATAAATAGGAAAATTAAAATTTATGGATATGATTTCTTTTCTTTTATGTTTAACTACTAACTTTTATTTTTATGTCTTCGGTTTTTGTGTATGACTCAAAGCATAAGCATTCCAATCGAGTCGTACCTTGATTTGAAACAACTCCTCAGGAATCATTGTCAAGTAAGGGAAAATGATCTTGCCGCGGTAATTGATTTACGTAGAGAGAACCCATTATTTGATGATCCACTTGAAAAATAAGAACAAAATCGTGGAGAGTTACTGATGGCTCAATGAACGTTCTACAAATTTGCACTATCGAAATTAGATGTCATGCGAGATAGTATTGAAAGACCGACCATCAATGTCAATAATTTCAAGATAAAAATGACTACAGCCTAGATGATCTAGAACACATTGTAGTTCAAGGGAAATATGATGGATGATCTGAATCAACATTTGAAGAGAATCCTTCAACATTTCGGTTATTTCCATTCTCATTATGTGGTAATGCAGTTGAATGATTATATTCACTAGAAATAGGTTCATCACAACATGAGATGAATTAGCAGAAAATTTTCTTCACAAAATTTTCGCTATAAGCGAAGGTGAAACACTGTACGAGGTGTGGGAGTGTTTCAAATCGATGATACGAAAGTGCCTCCATCATGGATTGCAAAAATGGCTCTATATCCAAAATTTCTACAACGGTATAGATGGTAAAATCAAGGCTAGTATAGACAGAGCAGTCGATAGATCTCTTATGCACCACACATATGAGAGATAATACCTAATAATAAATGACATGGCGATTAAGAGATTCACATACAAACCAAAACCCCTGACAGTGAAAGCAATCAGTAGCAAAGAAAAATATCAACAAATTGTGGAGAAGCTGAATTGGTTGGAAACAACCGTTTAGAACCATATAGGGAAAACCAACTGGAGGACGTTAGCTATATCGGTAATAGGGGTAGAAATCCCTATTCAAATACATATAATCCCTGCTGGAAAGATTATCTAAATCTCGGGTGGGGAGGTAATCAAAGAGGGGAAAACCTAGTACAAATTAGACCGAATCTTACGTACCAACCACCGCATTTGAAAAGAACTCAAGAAAGATCTATGGGATTCGGACATGTTTCATGTGGTCAACAATTCAATCAAATTGAAGGGGAGATGCAAGCTATGCATGCAGATATGAATGACATGAATGAGCAGATGAGCCAGATAATAGGATTGTTACAAAAACAAATCGGCCAAGGTATCCTTAGTAACACAGAGAACAAACCTTAGAGAGATGGGAAATAACATGTGAATGTGATCACCCTGCAATCGGGGAAGAAACTTGACAACCCAAATGTACCCATAAATGAAGAAGAGGCTTTGCTCGAATCTATCTATGAACCCATGAAAGGAATCTAGCACAAAGAGCCAACCAAAGAACCAATAAAACTAGTAGCTGAACTAGTAATCTCAAAACCAAGCACAATAAAGACACCATTCTCATCAAGGTTAGAGGACAAACAAAGGAGAGATGAGGCAAATTTTGTAAGTTTTCTTAACTTTATTAAATCCTTCAATGTTAATTTTCCACTCTTAGAACTCATAGATAAAATTCCTAAATATGGAAAATACTTAAAAGAAATCATGGCAGGGCATAAAAGACTGAAAAAGTGTGAACAAATTGATATTGACACCTCATGTAGTGCTATAATTGTGAAAAACATTCTCTCCTAAATTAAAAGATTTGGGGAGCTTTAAAATTCCAGTAGAGATAGGGGATAAGCATTTTAGCAAAGCCCTTTTGTGATTTTATTGCTAGCATTAACCTAATGCCTCAATCAATCTACCAAAAACTCGGATTAGGAGAGTTAAGAACTACTTCGATAGTACTACAATTAGCTGTTAGATTTCCATCACGCCCAAAAGGTGTACTAGAGGATGTTTTGGTTAAAGTGATGGGCTTCATAATATTGATAGATTTTGTAGTTCTCGATTTTGAGTAAGACTAAGAAATTCCCATTCTATTGTGTAGACCATTTTTAGCCACATCTAGATCGGCTATCGACCTCCAAAAAAATGAACTAATAATGAAAATCAATTGTGAAATAGATGTGTTCAAATGTGGCCTTGATTCCCAAAGCGAGGATTATTAGGGAAAGAATGCTTTGTTTTATTTTATTTAGCACCTAATAACCTTGATCAAAGGTACATGTGAAGTTGTATAAGTGTAGGTAAATCAAATTTGAGGAAGCATGAAAAATGGAAAGGTCCTGATTGGAATAGATTATATTAATAGATGAGGATGATTGAATAAGGCAAAAAAAGTCGATGGTACAACTTGACGAATTTTCAGACAATTCTGGTAGCAATACATAAGCAAACCATCAATAATTAAATTAAACTTGTATATATTGTAAATTAATTCTTATTTTAGTTTTTATGATTTTTGCTTTCATAGTTTGTGTTAGACTTAGTAGGTAAAAGTTTTAGGAAGCAAGAAATGAAGCATAAAGTTGTCCAAGGTAACTATGGACAATTGGAGGGTTCCGATATGAACCAAAAGAAGAAAACTAGCATATTTAAGGTCATGTTGTGACACATGCACTCATATGTTACGACACTCAACTTCGAAACAAGAAAGTTGGAGATATCAGATTCGCGTCGTGGCACACATAAAAAATTCAAAAAAATTCCTTTTTTTCTCGGACAAACAAAATCTTTCGATATTGCATGAAGATTACACACCAAAGTTGCCCTAAATGTAACAACCCTAACCCATCTCCGTCACTGGATTACGGTTACGAAACATTACCGAACAATCAAAACAACATTTAACATCAAACTATCTTCAATAAAATCATTTAACATTAATTAAATCAATCTCATTAAAAACCTATCAAACATATGCAGTTGGGCCTTAACTCAAGCCTTCGAGGCCCTAAAAATTGTTTAGAAGCAATTTTGGACTAATTTGAAACAAAATAGAATATTTGAGAAAAAAGTTGTAAATTTTGAAAACAAGGGTCACACGACTGTGTGGCCAGGCCATGTGACATAGCCCAGGCCATGTAACAATCGAACAAAAGGACACACAGCCATGTCCTAGCCTGTGTCTCAACCTGTGTAACTCACTGATTTGGGTCATACGGTCGTGTTGTAGACTATGTGCTTGGCCGTGTAACTCTTTGACTTGCGACACATGGCCATGTCATAGACCATGTGCTAGGCCATGTAACACTGACTTGATACACTAAAAACTTACAAATGACACACGGCCGTGTGATAGACCATGTCTCAGGCTGTGTGGTCCATAATTTGACCCTAAAAACAAGTTATTTCAAGGCCAAAACATACCTAACCATCCATCTCATTTGTGCAGACATTCAATTGACCTAAGCATCATTCAAACACTTATAAACATACCATTTCAACATCCTATTTCATCTAACCAATATTCAATTCAAAGGCACCACATTCAATTCTAATGTTAATTACAACCACTGACGAGTTAATCTTCTACCTATTAACCTACTTCAATTGTTTGTCTATTTTCTATTTATTTAATTTAATTTATGCCTATAATCTATTTTATTGTTTGTCGAAATATAAGTTTTGAGTAAATCGTAATCTATCCCTGTGGAGAAAGTGAGGTCAGAAGATAAGTGAGTTAATTCCATTTAAACATAAATTTTGATGTTAACTACAACCACTGAAACGAGTTAATCTTTTGTCTATTAACCTGATTTAGTTGTTTGTCTATTTTCTGTTGATTTAATTTAGTTTGTGCTTATCAACTATTTTATTGTTTTTCATAATATAATTTTTAATTACTACTATTTAGACTTGTTATTGTATAAGTAGATTTCTGATTTAAGTCATCCTCTATTGGGTACGATCCTCAGAATTCTTCCCTTTGCTCTATTGTAGCACTTTAGTATATTACAATTTGACTCGTATACTTGTAGACACTGTTGTTTTATTTTTATATCTTTTTCTACAATATTTTCTTTTCAACGTTTGTACGTTTGATGGTGGTCACCCAATATGATTTAAACTCGAATAAGAAGCCAAAACTTGTAATTTTCATAATAATCTCGTCCATAAATTTTGCTTGCATAGTCTTCACTAAAATGGTCATAAATTTCTCTCCCAAACTCGAAATTGAGTGATTCAAAGTGTGTTTTGAAGCTAAGAGGTAGATCTTCAACTGCTATTTAGACATATATTCCTAAAAAAGACTAGATCCTATCCAAAAATTCACCAGAAGCTGATTAATCTTTTCAACATGAAAATTGATAGTTTAGTTGAATTAACTTTAATAAATTTCGCCCATTCCGTACATGTATCATTCCCTGTTTTCTTGAAAATATTCATCCCCACATATTGTCTTTACTCAAATTTTGGTTTGATTTTCTTGGCCTTTAACATTGTTATTAGGCCTTGAGGTAGTGTAAGTCCATGACATCCATGGGCTTGAAATTGGGCCTTGAGACTTGAATCAAATATGCTCAAGAGATAGTTCCCACAAGAGCTTAAATATGCACTCACTTTGAGTGGGTTTTGAATGAAGACTTCAGATGTTGCTTGGAGCTCTTTAAATTAAGGATTTTGTTGCTCTGGCTGATGGAGCACGAAAAGTGGAAGATATTTGTAATGCAAACAAGCGAGTTGAAATGGAACATAAGGATTCAGGAAAGCGGAGTACATTTAGTTCTTTTCCTAATCCTCCATCGAAATAGTCTAGAGATTTTTCATAAAAGATCACTCGTCCTTCTGAATATGCGAGACAAGATCAATCATGACATAATAATTCAAGACCTAGACTACATCCATCACCAATCTGGGCAGTGTCAAGAATGTGGATAAGCTTTTATGTGAGCATTGAAGTAAAAAACCATTTTGGTGAATGTCGATTAAATAGTGGGTCCTATTTTCGATGTGCTTCAACAAATTATTATCTGGGGAATTGTCCACATAAGATTGAGGTTAGCTTAGAACAGGTTACCAAACCAACGACCACTTAGTAGAGAGGTAGAAAAAAGGAACTGAAAATAATGTAGGAGCTAGTCGCAGTACAACACATGATATGACAGCGAGATAATGTAAGAGCTAGGAGCTCCTGATGTAATTGTTGGTACATGATCAGTGATAAAACTAACATATTTTAATCCCGTTCTTAATTTTTTTGGATGATTATTTATGCAAATTAGTGAATTTGATGCTCCTAATCCTTTGAATTCATGTTTCTTTACTTAGGTTAGCATTTGGGAGCTAAAGGAGTGAAAAACAAGTGAAAATCGAACAAAAAGAGCATATTTTAGGAGCTACACAAGTTGGACACACGACCATGTACCAAACCGTGTCGAATTCACAAATTGCTTCCCAAACACGTAGGAAAACGTAATTTTTAGGCTTTCTGAGAATTCTAAAGTCTATAAATACCAAGCAGGAAAGGATATATTAGAGCCATCAGAGAATATCGAAGAAAACAACTCGACAAATACCATTGGAGCCAACTTTGAAGCAGATTCCCATCAAGATCGAAGACCTCCTTTTAATTTCTTTTGAAGTTTTTATGAGTTTCTTTACTTGTGGTTTTTCTGACTTTGAGATGTTTTTATTCATAATTATGAACTAATTCCCTAGATACCTAGGGAAGATGAAACCTATGATGAATTCCATTATTTAATTTCTGTTTTACGCAATAAATACTTGATTCTTGTTCTCAATTATGTGTTCATATTTCATTTTTTAATATTTCTGGGATATTAATTCATGTTTAATGTGCTTAATTCAGTGGAGGAAAAGTCCCTGTTTAATAGTAGATCTAATATAATTGAGTGGAGTTGCATGAAATCCTAGAAATAGGACGACATAAATCTACCAGATTAGAGTCAAATCAAATAAGGAAATCCATAGATCAAGTTAATGCGATGATAGGGGTTTTAATTAGAAATAGATTTCAATTAATCAACCTAGAGCCAGTTGTTTTTACTCTCGAAAAAGATATTAGCATAATTTAGGGATTTGTACGGATCAAGATACCAAGTGAATAAATTGTTTAATTCAAATTCATAATAATAGGTAAATTCTAGGTGGATCTTTCCTGGGTATTGTCTCTCTCATTGGTTATTATTAAATTATTCTCCTAACTTATTCATTGTTGAGTTCTTAGTTAAATTAGTTTAGTAATTTTAGTTTAAAACCCATCACTCTAAATTGCCTGCTAAATAATATAAAAATAGTAATTACTAATACTTTTAGTCCTTATGAATACAATATCTATATTTACCATAGTTATGCTATTTATCGATAGGTGCACTTGCCTTTGTCGTATTTTTAGTTAGTCAAGTAAGACACATCAAGTTTTTGGCGTTGATTCTGGGGATTAAAATATTAGGAAAACTTGAGTTTTATTAATTTAGCCATTTTTATTTTTATATTTTTGTTTTTAGTTTAATTGTTACATTCTAATTTTTCTTTTGTTTGCTTCTGCCAAGTTTTTTTGGTTTATGAGTAGAAGAAACCTGTCGAGACTAGTGCTTTTTGACAGCGAGATTGAAAATATTGTTCACAGAAATCGCAGAGAAGTAAAGCAGAGTCAATAGAATTTAGTAAATGAACAAGAGGATAATAATATTATTGAGAAGATGTGTGATAATCAGAATATTCAACTACCTCCTGTAGCTCATGTTCTTCGTACAATATATAATGCCAAGCCCACTAGGACTGGGCCTGAATCGAGTATTGTAAGACCCACCATTGCTGCAAATAATTTTGAACTGAAGCCTAACACTATTCAGATGGTACAACAGTATGTTCAGTTCGATGATTTTCAAGATGAAGACCCAAATACTCATTTGACCAATTTTTTGGAAATTTGCGACACTTTCAAGATTAATGGCGCCAATGATGATGTTGTTCACTTATGATTGTTCCCATTCTCGTTGAGGAACAAAGCAAAAGAGTGGTTAAACTCTTTACCATGAGGTTCCATCACTACATGGGCTCAAATGATCGAGAAGTTCCTTCTAAAGTACTTCTCACTGGCTAAGACAGTTAAGTCGAGGAATAACATTTCTTCTTTTATCCAGATTGACTTAGAGACATTATATGATGCATGAGAGAGATACAAAGATTTATGGAGTAGGAGGCTTCATCATGGGTTACCCTTATGGTTATAAGTTCAAAACTTCTACAATGATTTAAATCCGTCAATTAGGCAATTAATCGACGCAACAGTCAGTGGGACATTGAAAAATAAAACACCCGAAGCAGCTTATGAGTTTATAGAGGAGATGACACTAAATAATTATCAGTGGCAAGTCATGACAACAAAGCCAATGAAAGTAGCTGGTGTTTTTAATCTAGATGAAGTCACCATGTTATCAAATCAAGTGGAATTCCTAATTAAGAAAATTGATGGTTTATATCTTTCTACGTAGATACATCCAGTGATACAATACGATACAAATAAAGATGAAATGAATAATCTGGAACGTTTACCCTTCAATCTTAGCACAAAGAACGAGCAAGTTAATTAGATAGGTAACAATTCTAGACCTCAAAATAACCCTTATAGTAATAACGATAATACAGGTTGGAGGAACCAACCCAATTTCTCTTAGGGTGGTTAAGGAAATCAAAGAGCACAACCACCTCTAAGCTTCCAACAACCTTATCAGCAAGAGAAAAAGCCAAATCTTGAGATGTTGACAAAGTTTATCTCGGTGTCAGAATTGCATTTTCGAAACACTTAGCTAGCAATGAAAAACTAGCAAGCATCAATTCAAAAACTCAAAAACTAAATAGGACAGCTTACTAAACTAATTTCGGAACAACCACAAGGTAGCTTGCCTAGCAATACTGAAACTAACCCAAGGGAGTAGCTCTATGCAATTACTGTTTGAAACGTGGATGGGTTAGTTGAACCTGAACAAGAGACGAGGTAAGAAGCTGTGGTGAACAAAAATAAGGTTGAGGAAGATAAGAAAGAACAAAAGTCGGTTGTCAAAGAATACAAACCTCGAGTGTCATATCCTAACACGTCAAAGAACAATATGGTAAATTCCTTAAGCTCTTAAAAAAATTACACATTAATTTACCGTTTCTTGAAGCTCTTTCACTAGACCGACCACCTTTGAACACCCCACCTTTCCCATGACTCATCCTTCTCCCTTTCCCTTGCGATTCGCCCTTCCCTTTTTCTTTGCTCTCCCATTTTCTACCATCGCCCGACACCCCATTCTCCCTTTGATGCCCCAACACCCCTTTCTCTTTCCTCATTCTCCCTTCGATGCCCCAGCCACCCGTCTGCCCCTCACAGCCTCTACCCATACATACCAACATCGTTTTCATCCCCACCGTAAAAACATCCCCTCACCTCTTTTCCCTTTGAACCACAGACCCCCAACCACGATTCCCAACCTTCCCTTTTCTTCCTCGTCGCACCCCTACCCCCACACCCTTCCCCCTCTTTTCCACTCTCCGTTTTCCCCCACAACCAGCCCCCCACATTTTTGACCGTTCTCGTCGCCAACCAACCACTATGTGCAGCCTCTATTGTGCTAACCGTTGTGTCTCTAGTCACTGTCACTGCCCTACTGTTACCGTCGGTCCTCCCCGTTTTCCTTTTATCCTTCTTCTTCATAAGATTTTATTTGTTATTATTTTTGCATTATCATTTATTGTTACTAAATTTATTAGTTTTTTTTATTATTCCTTTATTCCTTAGTTTTTATTTATTCATTTATTATGATTACTTTCATTGTTATTATTTTTTAGTTCTAGCGTAATGATACTTGTTTACTCATTTTCTTTTTAGTTACTATTATTATTATTTTCATTTATTATTTTCTTATTTTATTACTTAGTATTATAGTTGTTATTGATTATTTCAATCCTATTATTATTTTTAGTACTGTTAATTCTTGATTTTTTAGTATTAAGTCCTATTTCTTTTAGTATTCTTTTATGATTATTGTTTATATTATTTTCGTTGTTGATTTATTTTTTTTGTCGAGTTGTTGACGTTCAGTTTAATTTTATTGCATGGGTTATTGGATTGCCTCTATTATGATTTATTCATCCATTTGCGTCATTTTATTTTAATATTTAGATGTTTTATTTTATTGTAGATTCTTCATGATGAACACTAGAGGGAAATCCAAGGTCGTTGTCGCCATTTCGAGAAAGGGAAAGACTCCGGGCGTGACTTTTTCTTCGAGCGCTTCTACCGAGGCCTGCCATCCATGTCTCCGATTCTCACAGGGTTTTTAGGTGGACCTATATCAGCATCTCATATTGTGGCCAGTGGGATTAAGCCATTGTATTGATTGGGCCGCTTTAGAGCAAGTCCAGTTAGCTGATAGAGTGTGTGCACTGATTGCCACAACTCATTGGGATCGGTTCTTCTCTATTGTCAAGCCCACCTACTCGGAGCTTATTCTCGAGTTTTGTTCAACAGTCCTCTTATTGCACGTGATGTCGACCCATGATGAGCCGTGCACAATTAGTTTCCAACTCAGTGGCATGACGCGTCATATGAGAGTCACGAAGTTTGGAGCTGCTTTAGAACTCTATACTGAAGAGTTCATGAGTGCTGAGGCATTCCTCACTTTATAGAGACACATCCACTACTCGCCTTCTTTATTAAGTAGACCTTACTGCGAGTACGACACCCTATGATTTAAGTCAGTTGAAGGCGAATTCCTTACCTCTGACCTTGCACTATATCCACGCCATTTTAGCTCACACATTGACTGGTCAGAGGGAAAGCACTAGAGTTTCGCTACATTTGACGCTTACTTCCTTTGGAACATGATGACGGGGCATACTTTCAATCTTGCCTACTTCATCACCCTAGCTTGCCGCCATCAGACAGAGCACAGTAGGAAGGGTCCTATCTTCTAAGGCCTTTACGTGACTCACCTCACATGACACTTCAGCATCTCTGACACTTCAGAGCAGTCCTCTTCCTTTACACTTGTTGGACAGATGACCCCGCAAGGGTCCTCAAGTATGAGTCACATAAGGATAATTGAGCAACTGCGTGGTGTGGATCCTCTTCGAGACCAATTATCTCATTCTGACCCTCAATATGAGCATGAGGACTTCACTGATGACATCCTTTTCCACCACGAGGATCCACCTTTTAGTCACCGCACTACTACTTCTGTCGCTAACCTCGCGGACCTCTCTGAGCGGTTCACTCGTTTCAAGCAGTACAATTTTGAATGGTTTGACAGTATTTATTTGACTTTGCAGTAGATCTATCAGCACCTCTATATATCTTCTTCAGCGCTAGCGCCTCATTACCCCGATGCCTTCGACGATGAAGATCACTGATTTTATTTCTTTTATTTTTATTTTCTTTTTCTTTTTTTAGTTGTTTTCTCTTTATTTTCTTAGACTTCTATCATTTATTATCTTTTGAACTATGTTTTTATTTTTATTTTTTGGTTGTTTCTAATCGAGTTTGTAACCTCTTAATCTTCTTCATTAATTGTGTTTATTTTCTTTTTAGTTTTCTCGGAACCATGCACTACATTTAGATTTGCCTACAATTTTAGTTTTCACTATTCTGGCGAATTCATCTATATTCAGGGCAGTTTCAATTTTCTCCCTCTCTTATGAAATTCTGCTTATACTGTGCCTATATCTGTTTGTACATTGAGGAAAATGTACATCTTAAGTATAGGAAGGTTATTCATATAATTATTAGAAAATCCCAAAATTATCTCTTGTTTAAATACTATTCTCAGAATTCCATTAGAGTGATTTTTTTTTAGATTTGTATTGATGATGTTTTGGATTAATTAGTATTGATTTAAACTGTAAGACATGAGAGAGTCAAGCATGATAAGTTATTTTTCAAAAATTAAAAGTTTTTTAGGTCGTTTCCTTGAATTGAAGTATTATCTTAAAGTTTTAATTTCCAAATTTGACATCAAAACCATGCTTTTTTGTGTGATTTTGAGCCTTTAGAACATACATTTTTCATGCTCATTCTATTATTAGTTATGAGTGTGTCAACTTGATTTGTTATTCTAAATTTGCTTCGATTATACATGTTAAGACCACACATTTGATTTGATATACTAAGATGATAGAGGCACTTAGGTTTAACCCACTTACCCTATAAAAAGCCTATCTTTTGAATTAACTCTTAGTAAACCCCATTGAGCCTAACATCCCTTATCTTGATTAACCCGTGAATTTTAACCCATAACCCATTTTTGGTTGTAACTCTTTCCCGTTTTATTGACTCCTTTTTTGTCGATATTTGATTTGTTTAGCTCCTAACTATGCTCTTTTGTTTGATTTGCTAAATTTTCTTTCTTTATTCTTGTTAAAAAAATAGAAAGAGAAAATAAAAAAATTGATTATTAATTAGTTATTTGTTCATTGAGCTTGAATAATTAATTTCATATATTGAGAAGAAGCTCATTTTTTATTCCTGTTTATTCTTAAGTGATGCATTTGTTTTGAATTTGACATTTGTTTATTTTTTTTCTAGTTTGGTAATTTATCAAATCGATCTTGATTATGACCAACTTTTCTGGCCTTATTTCGTACCCTTAACCTAAACCCCATTACAACCTCTTAAAGACCTTTTGATTGGTGTGTCATATCATTTATAGTGGTGGACATTTGATTTTCAAGCAAGCTTATGGTAATGACATTTCTTGTTCGACTGTTGAGTGCTTATTTCTTGAACCTTAAACACTTCAAGTACTTTGAATGAATCTCTAGTGATAATGTCAATTCTTGTCGATTTTGAATTAAAGGTAATTACTCAGATAATGGGAGATACCTATATTTTCGTGCTTTAAAAATTTTGACTTTGATTGTTTGAATCTTTATTGCTCTTTTAGTTAAATTGTCAATGCATGATTATTTGTGAATTATTTCAAAACATTATTGATGAGAATTACAAGTTGAAAAAGATTAACTTTAATGTGAGTTGAGGATTTTGCTTGAGGACAAGCAAACGCTTAAGTGTGAATATATTTGATAAGTGATAAAACTAACATATTTAATTTCATTCTTAATGTGTTTTGAATGATTATTTATGCAAATTGGTGAATTTGATGCTCCTAATCCTTTGAATTCATGTTCCTATACTTAAGCGAGCATTTGAGAGCTAAATAAGCGAAAAACGAGTAAAAATCAAACAAAAAGAATAGATTTCAGGAGCCACATAGGCTGGATACTCGACCATGTGAGCCACATGGTCTGGGCACACGGCCATGTGCCAAACTGTGTCAAATTCACAACTTGCTTCTCAAACACATAGGAAAATGAAATTTTTAGGCTTTTTGAGCATTCAAAGGTCTATAAATACCAAATAAAAGAGGAGATATAGGAGCCATCAAAGAATATTGCAGAAAACAACTCGAAGAACACCATTGGAGCAAACTCTGAAGCAGATTCCCATCAAGATCGAAGACCTCTTTTTAATTTCATTTGAAGTTTTTATGAGTTTCTTTATTTCTTGTGATTTTTCTGATATTGAGATGTTTTTATTCATAATTATGAACTAATTCCCTATATACCAAGGGAAGATCAAACCTATGATGAATTCTATTATTTAATTTATGTTTTACGCGATAAATACTTTATTCTTGTTCTCAATTATGTGTTTTTATTTCTTGTTTTAATATTTTCGGGATATTAATTCATGTTTAATGTACTTAATTCAGTGGAGGAAAAGTCCCTGGTTAAGAGCGAATCTAGCACAATTGAGTGGAGTTGCATGCAATCCTAGAAATAGGACGAAATAAATCTATCGGATTAGAGTCAAATCTAATAAGGGAATCCATAGACCAAGTTAATGCAACGATAGGGTTTTAATTAGAAAAAGATTTCAATTAATCAACTAGAATCAGTTGTTCTTACTCTCGAAAGAGATATTAGCATAATTTATGGATTTTTATGGATCAAGATACCAAGTGAATAAATCGTTTAATTTAGATTCATAATAATAAGTGAAATCTAGGTGGATTCTTTATTGGGTATTTTCTCTCTCATTGGTTCTTATTCAATTATTTTCCTAATTTATTCACTGTTGAGTTCTTAGTTAAATTAGTTTAGTAATTTTAGTTTAAACTCACCATAGCTATAATATTTATCGATAGGTTCACTTGGCTTTGTTGTATTTTTAGTTAGTCATGTGAGACACATCAATACAACTTCCCTTTTTGATGTTTCTATTAATGCTTTAATCAATCCTAGATAAACGCATTCATATGTATATGTATTGCATTAGTAACTGAGAAAATATGCTGGTAAAGTTGATTGAGTTTGATACTAGAGTATCGAACCATTTAGGTTAGTGCATAGTAGTTTATAAGATATGCAGGAAGTGTCTATTGAAAATACGAGGTTATGAATTTCCTGTTGATTTAATGTAATTGTTGTTTAACGAGTTTGATGTCATCATTGGTATGGACTAGTTGATCGTACATGATGCCATTGTTAACTTTCCACAGAAGCAAATTGTGTTGAAATGTCAAAACGACGAAGTAGTTATGTTGAAACTGATCAGGAAGATTGCGTTACCAATATTATAACAACTTTGACAACTTAAAAGCTGGTCAGAAAAAGATGTGAAGCATATTTATCTTATGTACTAGACATAAGAGTGACCGGAACAAAAATTGAGAAAGTCCTGACCGTGTAAGAATTTGCAGACGTATTCCCAAAAGAATTACTTGGGTTACCACTGGAAAGAGAAGTGGAATTTGTAATTGAATTAATGCTTAGAATTGTTCCGGTTATAATTGCTCCATATAGAATGACTTCGATAGAATTGATAAAATCGAAAACTCAGTTGCAAGAACTGATTGATCGCAGATTCATTAGACCAAGCGTATCATCGTGGGGTGCACCGATTTTTCTTTTGTTAAAAAGAAGGATAGAACATTGAGATTGTGCATTGATTATCGTTAGTTGGACAATGTCACGATAAAGAAAAAATATCCGTTACTGCGCAATGATAACCTATCTAATCAGTTGAATGAGCCATTCTATTCTCGAAAATTGATCTCTAATCAGGATATTATTAGTTGTGATTCAAGGAATCAGATGTATCAAAAGCTGATTTTTAAACCTGATATGGACACTATGAATTCCTAGTAATGTCCATCGATTTGACCAACACCCTTGCTGTATTTATTGATATGATGAATAGGGTATTTCATCCATTCTTAGATCAATTTTTAGTTGTGTTAATTAACAATATTTTGATTTATTCGAAGAATAAAGTTGAGCATGCCCAGCACCTGAAATTTGTGTTGCAAACATTGCAAGAAAAATGAATGTATACAAAGTTTAGTAAATGTGAATTTTGGCTCCGAGAAGTTGGATTCCTTGGTCATGTAATCTTTGCATATGGTATTTGCATTGATCCAAAAAAAAATTTCTTCAATCTTGAAATGGAAACCTCTAAGGAATGTCAGTGAAGTGAGGAGTTTCTTGGGTTTTGCTAAGTATTATAGATGGCTTGTCAAGGGATTTTCAATGATTGCGCTACCGTCGACTAAGCTATTACAGAAGGAGATTAAATTTCTTTGGTTTGAAAAGTGTCCACAAAAGTTTTGATCAATTAAAAGCAATGCTAACAGAAGCCTCGTGTTGACGCAACTAGAATATAGAAAGGAATTCGTTGTTTATAGTAAAGCATTGCTCAGTGGATTCGGTTACACACTGATCATAAGAGCTTGAAATATTTGTGGAGCTCTAGAATTAAACGTTGTGGCTGATGCTTTAAGCAGAAAGTTTTTGTTTGCTTTGAGAGCACTAAATACGCACCTGATTCTTGAAAGTGATGGTTTTATCTTAGTTGAGTTGCGAGTGAAATTGATATTTTTGCAAAGAATTCAGAAGTTGCATAAAAAGGACTCAAAATTGTTAGTTATGCAGAAGTTGATTATTGGGCACATAACTAAGTTTAGTGTTGGTGATGATGATAATTTAATTTTCACAATCAGTATGTGTACCAAAATATTTGAAATTAAAAAGAGATATTTTTTCTGAAGCTCACAATAGTACTTATTTGATTCATCTGGGTGGTACCAATATGTATTGTGCTCTAAAAAAATGTATTGAGGGCTATGAATGAAGCATGAAATCCCAGAGTTTGTAGCAAAGTGTTTAGTGTGCTAGTAGGGGAAAGTTGAGCATCAAGTTCCATCTGGTCTGCTCCAACTAGTGATGATTCCTGAATGGAAATGAGTACTTGTTACAGTAGATTTTGTATCAGGTTTGCCTTTGACATCGACCAAGAAGAATGTGATCTAGGTAGTTGTTGATAGATTAACCAAGTCAGCACATTTTATTCCAATTCGAGCCGATTTTTCACTTGATAAGCTATTTTAATTATATGTGGCTGAAATTGTTAGACTACATGGTATACCGTTGTCTATTATTTCAAATTGTGATCCATGGTTTACTTCTAGATTTTAAGGTAAATTACATTTCATCCACAAACAGATGTATAGTCTGAGCGGGTGATACAGATACTTAAGGATATGTTTCACTATTGTGTTATAGAATTTGAGGGTAATTAGGAGAAATTCTTACCACTAGTTATGATTGCATAAAATAAAAACTATCAGTCATGTATCAAAATGGCACCGTATGAAGCTATGTACGGAAAAAATGCAGAACCCCGTTGTATTGGTTTGATTTAAGTGAAAAGAAGTTAGTAGGAACTAATCTAGTTTGTGAAATAAAAGAAAAGGTTAGAGTTATCAGAGACTATTTGAAAGCTGCCTTTGATCGAAAAAAAGTCATATGTGGATTTGAGAAGGAAAGACATCGAGTTTTAGATTATCAACAACGTATTCTTGAAGGCTTCACCTTGGAAGAAAGTCTTAGTTCAAGACGTATAGGACCATATGAGGTTCTTGAACGAATTGGTCCAGTGGTATATAGATTAGCTTTACCTTTAGAGCTTAAGAAAATCCACAATGTGTTTCATGTATTCGTGCTACATCGATACAATTTTGATCTATCTCATGTGATATCTTTGAGTGAAATAGAACTGTAACCTAATTTAACTTACAATGAGGAACCGGTGAAGATTTTGGCATGAGAAGTAAAAGAATTGAGAAACAAGTGGATAGATATAGTAAAAGTTTTATGGTATCGCCATGGTATTGAGGAAGCCACTTGGGAACTGGAAGAAACCTTGAGGTCACAATACCCAAATCTCTTTTCAAGTAAGATTTTCAAGGATGAGAATTCAAAAAGGGGAGGAGAGTTGTAACAACCCGTTTTTACTTGTACCAAAAATAGTGGCTTCGAAACCCCATTCTCTGATGATCAAGTCCATCAATATTAATATTTAATAATCATTGGTTCAATATAGTGTTTTATGATACTTTGGTTCAGTAATTTGATTGATTAGAAAATTGATTATAGTATAGAGATTAAATCGTAAATGTGATAATATTTAATTACTAAGGATTTCTATTTACTAATGATAATACATTAATCGATTAGGGCCTAAAATGACAATATAGCCCTTTTCTTTATAGATAGTGACCGATTAGGTGTTTGCATTATTTAAAATAATGTTAATTTTATATAATAATTAGATTATTTATATACCGTAACATAGTGGATGGTGGGAGGGGAATTCATTTTTTTTCATCTTCTCAATCACCATCTTTCTTCCTTGTTGAGTGAGGGAAGTTCAACCAAGTTCCATGCTCTTGCATGGTAAGCTAATCCGACCTCATTCTGCATGGATTTTGTGTTTTTGAGATCGTTGTACTTCAATCTAGCTAACAGTTGTGTCCATTTCTAAAATTGTTAAGGATTCTTGAGATTTCCATTGTTGAGTGCTTGAAATTATGGTGTTAAATGATTAGATTAGAAGAGAGGTTATGAAAAAGGACCACTTTGTAAAATGAAAATTTGTTAGTTTTGAATATCAGGACTAAAGTGTAAAAATTTCAAAACCAGTTTGAGATTTCTATAAACGTTGTTATAAAAAGGCTCGATTGTATAATGTGTGAAGATTAAAGGAATTGCAAGAGATAGAATTGAATTGACTTATACGCATAATAAGTTGATAAATGATAGTTGGTTGATGAAAATTGAGTTAAATTATGTTATAGATTAAGATTTGAATCCGCCAAAAGAAGATCGCAGGAAAGGGAAAATCGTTGAGTAGACTCTACCGTGGTGTGTTACATTCTGTTAGGTAAGTCCATATGATATAAAATTTCTTCAATTTTTGCTCTTTAATTGTATAATTTGAAATTTGATAGGTGTGATTCGATTTGCTTAACATAAAAAGGAGATATTGAATTATGATACAAGGAAATAGGTTATAGAATGAAATTGTCCTGATAAACTTAGAAAAAGGCTCATGCATATGGTTACATGTTATTTCATTATGACTTTGATCCAAGATTTGTTGCGGACTCGAAGATACATGTGACACAGGTTTGGCCTGGACTGGTAACCTTACATGTATATACAACCCTGGCCAAACTATTATTGTGTCATTAAAGGTTTAGCTTGAATGGGTAACCTGACACCTTTGTACATAATTAGCTCGAACGAGCCCCTGATGTGTTGCGTTCCTGTGTTTTGAGCTCTTTTACGATGGTCTATTGGGTAACATAAAACTTGCAAAGTGTTAAATTGTTGTTATGAAATGAAAGGTAATGAAAGATTTGATGGATAAGTTTCAGGTATTCAAAATTGAAAGGAAAGTGGATTGTTAGGATATGAAAGTTTAACATATCAGATTGCGTATTTGTCATATTATACATTTGACTCAGTGTACAAACTTACATTATTGGAATTCTATAGTATGATAGGTAAACTTATTGCGTATATTAAACTACACATAGTTGTTGGTGAGGTAAGTTAAGTGTTGAAATTATATGCGCTTACTAAGTATTTTAAATAGTTACTCCCGTATTGCTACCTTTTTATAAGTTTTGATCATTCAAGTCGCACCAATCAGATCCACAAGAAGCTCACACTATCTACTCGCTGATTGGTAGATTTTGTTTATGTCGTTGCGGTAAAGTGACATGTATTTAGGTGGATACTTGCACATGGATATAAAGGAGTCAAAGTTGTAGTTGAATCTTATGGTCCCTTTTGATGTTATAAATGAAATGGATACAGATTTTGATTTTTGAACATGTATATAACTTGAACATATTGATTTGGTTGTTGTTATGAAAAGCATAAGATTGTATGTGTCATGGTTTAAATGTTTGTTAGACATTCCGCAATATAGATGTCTGCAGGACATTTTGAAATATATGTGTCCATAGTTTAGCCATCTCCAGAACAATATGTAGTTGGATTGCCCGCAAGATAGTCCGCCATGTATCTACCTGTGGAACAATCCATTATATATATACATATATATGTACTGTAAGTTATGCGAGATGTGTGTCTTCGAATTGTATCAAGTGGTGTAAAAAAAACTATTCCAATATCGGTAGTAATATCTTGTAGCTTGGGTTCGACGGTCGGACTAGACTATAGGTGTTACACAAACTTCAAGCTAGACTTGTTATTCGACGATCTATACTTTTGACCCTTAAAACTCACATTTTTGCTTCTTGTAAGCTACTTGAGAATGACAAAAAATGACAAAAAATCACATTATAGTAATGTTAAATTTAAAAGTTATTAAAATATAATAGAACTCCTTTAAAAAATATATATGCATTACACCTTAAAAAATGTGTTAATATATTTAATCAACTTTAATACATAATCGAATTTCAGATGATGACAGTATGCAAGTTGCAAACAAAAGCTCCATGAAATATTAGGTTTGTCCCACCACTTTATTTACTTTATTGCTACAATTGTTCAAAATTATTATATTTCCTTTTTTTCTTTTTTTTCTTTCTTTCTTTCTTTTTTTTTTTTTTGTGAAATGTGATCCGCAATATATTTCAAAGAACTACGATCCAAATACTCCAGATTTTATTCTTTTGACGACCGACTCGTCAAAATTTATTAATTTTTTTTATAATATGAATGATTGGGTTTAATAATTATCTTGAATGATTAAAAAATTGTTAAATCACGGTTTTGTAATTTATTTTAATTTTATATGCCAAAATTTCTCGAAACCATATTCATCAGTTTGGTTTATTTATTTGCGATATTTTTATACTAATAATTTAATCATATTTATACGCAAATGTCAATCATATATTTAAAATAAATATATTATTTAAAAATAACATTCGATAAATAATAAATTGTATGTTTTAAAATTAATAATAACACGTGTGCGACATATATGAAATTAAAATAAAAATAATAACTTAAATTGTGAGTAAAAAATTTAAATAAATAAATATATCATATAAAGAATATTAAATGCACTTTAATTTCTTTCGACTCATATTGTCATTTTTTACAGCACATTAAAATGTTATCATATTAGTGAAACAAAATCAATATTAAAAATAATATGAAAAACTTAATATTGAGTTTATTTGTGATACCAATGAGACTTTTTTTGAAAAGACAGTTTAAAATTTGTAATACTTAACGTTTTGGGTTTAAATCCCATCATTTGCATTTTTTTTCTTCTAATTTTAAATTTTTTTATTAATTTCATATAAATATATGAAAGTACAAAAAATATCTTATAGTAATATTCACTAATTGTTTAAAATGTGGTTTCTTAGTACTTTCCTTCATTAAGTTGGTGTCAAGTTGGCTACTGACACTAATTCAATCACACACTTAAATAATAATATAAATAAAAGTTAATGTGAACTACACTAGTAGTCACCCAACTGTTATTAAAAAAAATTGCCACCCAACTATGAAAAAATACAAAATAGTCACTCAAACTACACAATATGTAAATGTTGAAGGTTAAGTTATTTTGGAATTAAGACTAAATTGACATAATTTATAAATGTTGAGGGTTAAAGGTGCTATTATGCCAATTTTAAAAGATGTCACAATTAGCCAACTAGTGACAAAAAAGACAAAATGGAATAGTGGGTGATCATTTTGTAACTTTTTATAGTTGAGTAACCAAAAAAGAAATTTATTAATAGTTGGGTGACTACTAATCTAGTTTGGCCTAATAATTAACAGTTATACTATATATGAATAGTTGAGTAAATTAGCCTCTCTATTATAAAGATAAACGACTTAGCCTTCCTACATTTAAATTTTGAAGCAAATAGATAAAAAAAAGTGATTAACATATGGTTTAACATTCAGGGTGTGTTTGGTTGGGAAAAAAAGGTGAGAGGAAAGAAAATAGAAAAGATAATCATGTTCCATCCTAATGCATAAAAATAAATCATTTCAAATTAAAATGATGAGAGGAGAGAAAATGAGAGAGATGTGCATGTCAGTTCAAAATTTTGCATCTTTCAAATGTTTTGTTTTATTTTCTTTCCTTCCATTTTTCCATCTATCCTACCAAGGACATCCATGGAAAGAAAAATTATATTTTCAATCATTCTAGTTTTTTTATCCTTTTAATTTTCCATTCTTTCAATTTTCTTTCCACTCTGCCAAGTAAAGTCTAAAATATACTAATTTATCATTGATTAAATATTAGCTCAGCTGGCATCAACATTGTTGCTAATGTAAGAGGATATTGATTTGAACATGCTGAAGCGTGTTTATTCTCCTATTCAAAGGTTGGGGTGTTGGAAAAATTAAAATTTTGAAAATCGAGCCGGTTTGTAAAATTTATAGCAATAAACTTTTCCTGAAAACTACATATGCTTTGTACAAAACAAATCCTAAATGTTCTCGGCTCTCAACCAAATGACCTTCTCCACTATTCTCGTACAACAAGTTGCTTCGAGTGTAGGCTCGAACAATCTGAACCAAACAAATAACCAGAAATTATTTCTTACTTTCAGTAGGAAAGTACTTCTCTCAATAGAAACTGACAAAATTGTGATTCCCCAAAAAGTAAAATTTATACTTGAAATATAAATTCTCTCTACTTTCTGGCAGAATAACAATATCTCAAACTTATGTGTAACTATTGTAAATAGCTCTACCAGTGCCATCTATTTATAAAGAGAGATAAGAAAATCCTAGTTGAACTAGTAAAAATCAAATAATATTTATTTAATAGAACAATGGTCTTCTAGTTTAACTAGAAGAGGGCTGCAACACCCTAGTTAAATATAATAGGGCTGTTGCCCCTCACATGTAATATCAGGGGAATTGGGTCTCTCCTATTTTGGGTCTAATTATGTGTGCTTCATTGACTTCTAACCGAACACTTTATAATTTAATCTAACACAAAGCATGTTTTTCTATTTCTCAAAATAAATATTGTTTATTAACTAATTTAATTAGATAAATTAAATTTTCCAATTAAATAATTTTCTCAACCCAATTCTAATTCCTTTAAAGTCATAACAACTTTACCGTAAAAGAATCTATAAGAAAATATATTTATTTTCCATATTCAACGAATTCACAATGACCAATTATTTTAATTATATTTTTGAACTTCAATAATTTAATTAAATAATAATTCTAGAAAGTTAAATTAATTATCAAATCATTATCATAGTTAGTGAGAAACCACATTCATTTTTGAATGTAGCTCATTTCTCCAACTTTATCATTTCCATCCATTTCTATTTATTTGATTCTGCATGCAATTCATTTTTAGTTTCAATGAGCAAGTAGAGAGACCAATTAGACATATATAATTAGGGATGAAATAATTTATAATTAAGTTCCACCTTTTCACCTATTAATTATAAACTCATTTACTCATGAAGTCATTCCACTATATATTGTGACTAAGCTCTCTCTAATTACATGCCATTACAAAAGCTACTCGGTCAGTGCTTGTCTAATGACATTTTCATAAGTGTGTTACCTTCATAGGATATGTTTAATCTCTTTGGAATAAATTTGTTCTCCCAACATGATCCTATTTTATCTCATGGAAATCATTACAACTTCATGAAAAGTCAATTACTATCAAATAGTAATCAAGACATTTGTCACAAAGGAAAATGACTCGTGGTCACATTTACTTTTCATCTATCATGTAATGTCGATGAGTGGATATCATTTACCAATTAGTTGGATTATGAATTCCACTATTGTGAATGATGCTACATACTACAAAAGTTGTATACCCAATGCACCAGCTTTCGGTTCCTTATCTATTTGAACTTAGGTTTTTACTTACGTCAAAGTATACAAGTCACATATACATAGTCCATCATCCACTCAAGATTAAGGCATGTCAGACTATGAACTTCAAAAGTGAATAATTCCATAAATAGATCTATGATCTATTCTGCTTGGGTATTGTCTGATATACTATCAATCCAGTCAGTCACATCTATGTCTTTATCTTTTGGGAGTCGTCCACTTTGATGCTCAAGACAAATCATCTCCCCAATTGGACTTAATAGACATCATATTAGTCTTTCAATAATTTGCTCATTTTTTATTAGACTAATGACATGTTTAGGTTCACATACTAATACAAGTTGTCTTTTCATATTATGGTCCGACGATGTAATACTACTTACTATTTAAACGTTAGACTTTGCATGCAAAAAACCATTAAGGATAATATACAAAGGGTATTAATATAATTAATGGATATTATTAAACCAATTTATTTAAAAAATACAAGTATACAAAACGAATGTACTGTATTTAGGGCATCAGATCCAACATGGGGTTATATAAAAAATATTAATTTTTCATGATTTAATGTAATGTGAAAATTGTAAGCTATTTAATTTTTGTATTTTCTTTAAGTTGATTTTTTTTCATTTTTTTGTTACAAAAGAGGGCAATGCCCTAACTAATAAATGGGTGCCAAACATGGGAATGCAACACCCTCCCTATCAGCTTGCACAAGGTGAGAAACAATTATTAGCATGTGATCAAACAACAACAATCTATCATAAAGAAACCAACTTTCCTTTGCCATACAATCTACTGCATATTTCACTGTCGAGGAACAAATGAGATCTCACAAGTCCACTCATGCGGAAAGAGTTCATGGATGACCAAGACCAAACAATACAAAGGATGCAACCTACCAACCCCACTCTTGATCATCTGAATAGAAGTTAGAGAATCCAACTCAACAAGGATAAATCAAAAACTATGAACCTAAATAAGTTATAGTCCTTGAAAACTACACCAAAGTTACGCAAAAGCAATGCAACTTTTCCCACAAAAAGCTTGAAATCCCCTAAGCCAAAACACATGCAAGTCTCTAATCACTCCTCCTACCCCAACAAAACCATCCTCCAGCTTACAACTACTATTTTTGTTCAATTTGTCATAGCCATTAGGTGGTTTTCCCAACCCAACAAGATTTTGGACCGACATTGTTGATTTACGCTGACTAGAGTTCACGAAAAATTTTGTATTCCACTAGCAATACTACCTAGTCTTTCATGAATATTACACCCCAAGCCCATGAAACAAAAAAAAACATTGCACCATTTCCACAAACTCTGAAATATAAAAGAGAACCATTAGAACCATTCCGAATGCCCAAGCTGTACCTTTCCATACGAGCATAAATTCCAAATGAACAATTCAAACCAATTTAAAGAGAAGAAAAAGCTGACACATCTCCTAAAATACACTCTTAAACCTTTTTTACTACTAGACAATCTTAAAGTATATGTAGAATAGTTTCAAGCCCCTACAACAAACCTACTACTATCATCAAATGATAGATATCTAGTCATTCGAATAACATTACAAATGAGTTTATTTTTCCACGTTAACCAGAGCAAGTGTTGAATGTTCGGTTGACATTGTAGCTTCCTAACAATCTTAGCAACTAGACAAAGAGCATCATCATCATTTAACAAGAACTTATAGGTAGACTTTATGGTGAACTGGCTATTAGAAAAAATATCCCAAATTAACTCATCAGTACAATGACTAAAAAATATTGGTTGTAAGACTTCAAACCTCGAAATAAAGAAGTTATAACTGCTCGATTTAAGGCCTAGTCAAAATAGTGGTCTCCAGACCACAAATTTAGAGTCAAATAAATTTTTTTATTATTATTTTAGAGTCATTGCATGTTTATATTAGTGTATGAATAATTTTTTGAGTTAATTTTGACGTTTGCAAGTCTAATTACGATAAAGGACTAAATCGCACAAAATAAAAAGTCCTAAATTGATGACTAAAGGTGTCCAATAGCTAGAGAATAAAATTTGGGGGTCTTTAAAGGGCAATTAGACCCTTTTAAAAGAGCTTGGCCGGCCATGAGACAAAGAAGAGTGGATGGTCAAAATGTTATGTAAGTGATGTCATATTAGGTGATAAAATAAAATCCTAAGTGTCTAGCCTTCATCTTTTTCACCTATTCTTTCTAAATCCTAAGTGTCTAGCCTTTATCTTTTTCACCTATTCTTTCTTTCTAACCAAAAATATTAGCCAAGAGAAGAGTTTTGAAGCTTGAAATTTCAGCAACTTGTAATCCTCACAAGTAAGTGATTTTCATACCCTTTGTTGATGATTTTTGCATTTTTGATACCCTTGAAGCATAAGCTTTCAAATGAGGGTACTATTTTACAAAATGAATAAGAGTTTAGGGTTTTTCCAAGAAAGAATTTGTGACTTTTGTTGAGTTTTATGGAAGAAAATGAGTCTTGGGTGTCTTATAAACAACTTTTGTGAAAGGTGTTAGCATGAAAACACCTAAAAGGACCATTTTGCACAAGTTGTAAAATAGATGTAAATATGTGAAATAGTGAGAATTTGGAGTTTATATAAGAGTAAAAAGGGTTTGGCTAGGCTTAAGATGTGAAAAATTCGATAAAAATTAATTTTCGGGCTTAGGGGTAAAAAGGTTATCTTGCAAAAAGTCTAGGGGCAAATTGGTCATTTTGTGCAATTATGAATTGTAGAGTGCCTAGATTGATAAAGTGACTAAATAAGTGCATTTTACTATTATAGATCAAGAATTACCGAATCCGAACCTAGACCGGGGGAAAGCCAAGCAAATCGACTAAATCGACTAGTCACCACATTTTGTAATCCGAGGTAAGTTGTATGTAAATAATACAACTACATTGCTTATGTATGCATTGAATTTCATTTGAATTAATATAGAATGAATTGTTGATTGTGGAATTGAGAAAGTATGATGATAACAGAGATAGTAGAATTCTCGATTGAACCTTAGGAAATAAATTAGATTTTCATGCCATGACGTTTGGGTCACTTGTATGAGCTAGTGTAAGACATGTCTTGGACATGCATCGGCCACATTATGAGAGCCATTGTAAGACCATGTCTGGGACATGGCATCGGCATTGAGACGAGTGCTAGTGTAAGACATGTCTGGGACTTACTTCGGCCTCGAGACGTAAGCCAGTGTAAGACATGTCTGGGACATGCATCGGCTACAAGATGTGTCAGTGTAAGACCATGTCTGGGACATGGCATCAGCACAAATATGCTAGAACTTGTGTAAGACCATGTCTGGGACATGGCATCGGTACTTGACCCCATGTTTGAGGCTAAATGAATATTCGATAATGTTCCATATGGTTCAACGGTGAAAGTATAATTTAAAGTTAACGAGGAAAGTATAACTGTGTTGTGAGTGGTATATGGTATGTATGAAATGTGAGCTCAATATATGTTATATGAGGTATAATAAATATTGATGAGTAAGTTTTGCCTATGCCACTTGTGTATTATGATACTTGTTGATGAATGATAAAGTTATATTGTATATTTATTTATGTGCAACTTACTAAGCTTTATGCTTACTCCCTCTCCTTTTCCATTTTCTTATCGTGTCGCCTATCTAGCTCAAGGAACAACGGAAGTCAGAGATATCGATCACACTGTTAATCGAAGCTTCCGTTATAGTTTGATTTAAATTTTTGAATATGGCATGTATAGGGCTTAGACTTTTCTATTTCTGTGTGATTGAAAACTGGACAAATATGTTGGCTTGGGTTGGATATCCTTCATTTTGTATCAAGCCTTGAATGATGGCTAATATTCATTTTGATGTATATGCAAAGATGTTATTTTCATAGATGAGTAAAATGCACAAATGGAATGTTGTTTATTGTGGCTGATTTGGTTGCATGGGATACTCTTATCTTGTTTGTGGTTGCTATTATGCAGGTTGTGTAAGTAAGGGTGGCAAATAGGCTTGGTAAATAGCCTTATATTGTCCACATAGGTAGACACACGGACGTGTGTCTAGCCGTGTGTGATGCACAGTCTACCCCATGGGTGTGTGGTCCGGCCGTGTGTCCCTTGTACATAAAAATTCCAAGTCAGTATGCATGATAGTAAACACACGGCCAGAGACACGTCCATGTGTCTCAGCCATGTGACATTTTGGGGATGCTGACATCAGAAACAGAATGTCCATGTTTTTGCACACGACCTAGGACACGGGCATGTCATGGTCGTGTGAAAGACACGGTCCAGGGACATGGGTGTGTACCAAGCCGTGTGAAAACCCCTATAGGTGTATATTTAGAATTAATTCCACACGGGTGGAGGACACAGGCGTGTCCCTATATTGCTTAGGCCATGTGAGCCACATGGGTCATCAACACGACCATGTTGAAATGGCACACAGGCGTGTTGCCCTTCTACACAGGCGTGTGCCCTGTTTCAAAGTTAAATTTTCTATAGATGGTTTAAGGACCCGGGCTGATCCCGAATAGTTTTCAATGGTCAAATTGGGGCTCGTAGACCCATAATAAGAAGTTTAAAGTAGAAATTGAAAGAGTTCTAAAATGGGACCAAGTCTTGGAGACTTGGGGAACGTTTGTGTGTATGAGATCAAGTTAGGTAATGCCTCATATTCCGCTCCGGCATGGGTTACGGTTATGGGGTGTTATAGAAGTACTCAAGGAAAAATTAGGAAATAAAAAAGGCCATATAGAAATGGTTCCAGAACCAACTCTTAATAGTAGACTTGCAAACGATCAACAACATAAGGTGCTTCATCGTAGTGGGAGAGTCTCTCGTAGGCTTCAGTTCTTCCAATCTGGAAAAAGTGTTTTAAACATTAAGTCTACCGAACAAGAAGATAATGACCCACTCACATATAACAAAGCAATCTGAAGTGCTGATTCCAAGCTCTGGGAAATAGCTATGAAAGTTGAGATGGATTCCAACTCAGTATGGAAACTTATAGACTCACTGAAAAAGATAAAACTCATAGGGTGTAAGTGGATCTACAAGAAAAAAATAAATGCTGGTGGAAAAGTGGAAAATTACAAGGTTGGACTTTTAGCAAAATGTTATACTCAAAAAAAAATTACCGGTTATGAAGAAATCTTCTCTCCAGTTTTCATGCTCAAGTAAATCTGTATATTGTTATCCATTAATACGACTCTCGATTACAAAATCTGGAAAAAAAAATGTCAAGACAGCATTCTTGAACGACTATCTTGAAGAGAGCATTTAAATTATGCAACCCACCAGATAAATAGCTATAGGAAACGAGCATAAAGTTTCCAAACTTCTCAGAAACATATATGGACTTAAGCAAGCATCCCACTCATGGAATTAAAGATTTGATCAAGTGATCAAGACTTTTTTTATTTGAGAAAAACATAGATGAACCTTGTGTTTATAAACATATTAAGGATGGAAACGTGGTTTTTTTCTCATTCTATATATTAACGACATTCTACTTATTAGAAACGATGTTGTAACGCCCTGAATTATTTAATCTTGTTTCTGAGAATTTTGATATAAATATGTATCTTCTTCAATGGTTAAGTGTTTTGGATATGTGTTTGAGGTCTTGGGTTCAAGTCTCACTTTTGGAAAAAATGTTATTTTTGGTCTTAGCCTTATCCCTTTTTGGTGGGTTTACATTATATTCTTGGTAAACTCAGATCAGAATGAGCCTGCGGGTTTAAGTGGTAAGGTGTTAGTTTGTCCTAGGGTTTCGTATTTGAATCCCCGTGTGAATGTGGATGATAATTTTTGCTGGTTTGTGTAATAGAGTTTCGGTGGAGTTGGAATTCTGAGTTAGTTGGATGAGATTAGTGGTTGAATTTAGTGGGATTGGTAGTTAGTGGGGTTGTGAGGAGTTAGGATTTTGGTAGAATTAATTTTTAATTTTAATTCTTTTGTTTTCCCAAAATTCATTTTCTTCATTTTCTCTGACTTTATTTTTTTGTTCTTCTTTCTCCTCTTTTTCGTCTCTTCTATTCTTCTTCAATTCTGATTGTTGTATGTACTATCATTGTTGTACTTTTGGGGTTCTTCGATTCGTTCCGAATAGGTAAGCTATCAAGTAGTTTTCTTTTCTATTTTGCATTATGGGGGAATTTGATTATGTTTAACAAAATCTGTTGATAATGTTTGTATTTCTTGATTAGTGGAAAGGCAAGAAGCGGCTGTTGTTCCTCCAGAGATTTGAGTATTGAGTAGTTTCTGCTCGTTGGTGGTAAGTGTTTCACTAGTGGTTCAGTTTTGAGAGGCCTTAATTCGAGATCAAATTCTAGTAAAATTTGTAAATTAATTGCTAAAACGGTATTGGCATACTATTTTTAGGTTTTGGAGGTCTTGAGATTGCTTTTCACGCAAAAAATGAACCAGGTGTGTCGGGATGGTCGGAGATGGTGTGTAGAGGATGGGGGTAGGACTTTGCATATCTATATGTTTCTGATAATCTGATTCTGATAAGGAATTATGTCCACTTATGTTCTGAAATACTGGAATTTTGAATTTGATGTATGTATATTTCCATTGAGTTACACACTGAGTTTATGAAAACTCACATCTGCTATTTGTTCTATTCAAGTAATCCTCAGACATAGGCGGATCGGAGCGACAGAGTCTCAGCGGTGACCACTGGTTCACGAACTGATTTGATTAACGGTTTTTATTTAAAATCTAGATTTTTTTTAGAGTTTTGTAATTTTGGGACTCTATGGTCTGTTTGTTTTAATTTTGGTTTTGGATGTGTTTTTTACTTTTACACTTCGATGTTTGACAAAACCACAATTTTATGCAAAAAAATGATTTCTAAAAACACAAACACGGTTTTCAACCTTAATAATATCAAACTTCAGCTGCAAAATTAGTTTTTCGAAAGAGCAAATTAACAATGTTTCCCTTAACAAAAATAATAATATGTTTGATAAAAATGTGGATTCTTTTTAATAACAATTAAACGTGAGAAATTTAACATAATAAAATTGATTTCAAAACCCTTCTTCGTAATACTTCCAGATTTAGTCATAACGTTTAAGTTGGGTTTCGGGTGTTACATTTAGTTGTATCAGAGTCAGGTTGCAAAACTCGAGCTATAAATTTTGGCCTCAAAATTGAATTTGAAAAAGAAATGGTTTCCAAATAAGTTTGTTTCTTATGAGAAAAGTATGTGGTACCCAGAGTCTCCGGCGCCAATCTTGTAACATCCCGAATTAGGGCCTAGTCAGAACAGTGATTTCGAGACCATAAATTCGAATTAGAAATAATTATTTTATAATTATTATAAGGTCTATG
Organism: Gossypium hirsutum; assembly: GCF_007990345.1. Classification (NCBI taxonomy): domain Eukaryota; kingdom Viridiplantae; phylum Streptophyta; class Magnoliopsida; order Malvales; family Malvaceae; genus Gossypium; species Gossypium hirsutum. The sequence goes on from NC_053433.1 coordinate 76,585,485, forward strand.
ATATGTTTATATGATTGTGTAAAATTTTCATGAAGAAATTATATGTGAGAAGTGTTTAATTTGGTTTTAAAGACTAAATCGCATAAACTGCGAAATTGGCATTCTAATAGCTGATAAACTCTAATTTATACAAATTTTTACCCCATGTTTAATGCATTTTATGGATGATTTCCCACTAGAATTGGTGAATTCGATGCTCCTAATGCTTTAATTTCATGTTTTGTACTCAAGAGAGCACTAAGAGTCAAAAGGAGCCAAAAACGAGCCAAAAAGGGACAAAATAGACCAAATAGAAAAGATGACACGGCCTAAGCCTTGCCACAGGGGCAGATCACACGCCCGTGTCTTTCGAGGGTGTTGACCAAGGCTTTCACGAGTCACACGGCCTATCCATTGACCAACACGGCCGTGTGTAATTTAATAGATCGAACATAGCCTGGCAATCACGTCACACGGTCATGTCATACAGGCGTGTCCCTACTGAGCCCAAGTTAAGTCCAACTCGGAAAAGGCCACTTTGGAGGTTTTCTAGGCATTCCAAAGCCTATAAATACGTACTAGTGGGGGAGAAAATGGGGGACGGAAGGAATTACCCTAAGGAAGCCGATTGATCCATCTCGGAAGTCGGATTCATCATCAAGACTGAAGATCTCTCCTCAATTTCCCTTCAGGAGTTTTGGGTTTTCTTTATATTTTGTATTCTTTATTCTTCTGAGATGTTTTCCTATTTAGTTATGAACTAATCCCCTAAATACCTAAGGGGAATGAAACCTAAGACGAATCTTGTTATTATTTTCTGAATCGTATGATAAATATTTAACTTGCTCTTAATTATGTGTTCTTAATTCTTGTTTTGATATCCCAGGATACTCATTCAAGACACGCGCTTATTCAGAGGAGGAATAGACCCTGTCTAAGAGTACACTTGTCATAATTAAGCGGAGTTGATTGCGCGCCTAGAAATAGGGTGACAAGATTTTGCCGGATTAGGGTGAAACCTAATAAGGGAATCCATAGATCGAGTTAATGCAACCCTAAAGTGTTAATTAGAGAAAAATCTCGGTTATTCAATCTAGGGATTAGACGTTATTAATCTTGAATAGGGATAATAACATAACTTAGGGATCTCTACGGAACAAGTTAAATGAATAAATCGTCCGATTCGGAGCCAGAATAACAAGTAAAGTCTAGGTGGATTTTTCCTTAGGTATTGTCTCAAGTCAATCGATTTTCCCAAAAGCAATTCTCCAATTCTTTTCTCTATGCATTCTTAGTTTTAATAATTAGTTAATTAAAATAAACCCTTTTTATTCTTAGGCTAGATAATAAAAAGATAGTTATTACTAGTACTTTTGGTTCCCTTGGGTACGATATCCCAGTCTTGCCATTACTATACTATTGTTCAATAGGTGCGTTTGCCTTTTCATCGTGATAATAGTTGGTCTAGGTTTGATCTTCAATATAAATATTTATTACTTGTTACGAATCACGCGATTAAGTTTTTGACGCCGTTGCCGGGGAACTGAAATATTAGGAACGCTAAATTTTTATTACTTTAGCCATTTATTTTTCTTGCAATTTTATTTTATTCTATTATTTATTAATTTACTTTTTCTCTCTCTTGGCAGGTTTATATAGTTTATGAATAGAAGAAACCCGTCAGGACCATTACTCTTTGATGAAGAAAACGATCGTACAATTCGTAAAAATCAAAGAGAAATAAGGCGTAGTTCACAATACACGGAGAACGAGCGAGAAGACAATACTCAAACCCCAACCGACGAGATGGCTGAAAACCTAGGTGATCAGCTGCCTCCTGCAATTGCAGCTAATCAAGATCCTGCTCCACGTACTATGTATGATTATGCTAAACCTTCTTTAACAGGAACTGAGTCTAGTATAGTTAGACCTGCTATTGCTGCGAATAATTTTGAACTAAAACCTAACACAATTCAGATGATACAACAGTTTGTTCAGTTTGATGGTTTGCAGGATGAGGATCCCAACACGCACTTGGCAAATTTTCTTGAATTTTGCGATACATTCAAAATCAATGGCATTTCCAATGATGCCATTCGTTTTTGGTTATTTCCATTTTCACTGAAAAACAAAGCTAAATAGTGGTTGAACTCGTTACCACGAGGGTCTATCACTACTTGGGAACAAATGACCGAGAAATTTTTACTGAAATATTTTTCACCAGCTAAAAAGGCTAAATTGCGTAATGATAACTCTTCTTTTGTGTAGATGGATTTAAAAATACTTTACGATGCATGGGAGAGATACAAGGACTTACTGAGAAGGTGCCCTCACCATGGGTTACCGCTTTGGCTGCAAGTTCAAACGTTCTACAATGGTGTGAATCCCTCGACAAGACAAATGATTGATGCAGCTGCTGGTAGAACCATTAACAATAAAACACTAGAAGATGCATATGAATTTATAGAGGAGATGTCACTGAATAACTATCAGTGGCAAGTTATGAGGACAAAGCCAACGAAAACAGCCGGCGTTTATAACATCGATTCAATTACCATGCTCTCAAATCATGTAGAACTTCTCAATAAAAAGATTGATAGTTTTCTTGGTTCTACGCAGGTACCTCCTGTAATGAGGTGTCACTCAAGCGGAGGAGGTGTGCATACAGAATACCAATCCTTCAATCCTACAACTGAAGAAGAACAAGTCAACTATATGGGTAACAATAACTTTCGATCTCAAAATAACCCATATAGTAATAACTATAATGCAGGTTGGAGGAACCACCAAATTTCTCCTGGGGTGGTCAAGGGAATCAAATGGCACAAAATCCTTAGGGTTTTCAATAGCCACCTTATCAACAAGAGAAGAAACCAAACCTTGAAGAGATGCTTTCTAAATTCATCTCAGTGTCAAAAACCCATTTCCAAAATACCAGGACAGCACTTAAGAATCAACAAGCATCGATCCAAGGACTCGAAACTCAGATAAACTGACTCTCCAAACTAATCTCAGAAAGACCACCAGGAAATTTACTCAGTAATACCAAGTCAAGAGAGCATGTCAAAGCAGTTACACTAAGGAGCGGGAAAGTGTTAGCAGAATCTGAAAAGAAGCTAGCACAAGAAGCTGTGGAAGGCGAAAGGAGGGAAGAAAAACCCGAAAATAGTGACAAACCAATACCGGAGGAATATTCACCACCGGTTCCATATCTAGCAAAATTAAAAAAAGACCGTATTGATGCACAATTCGGTAAGTTTCTTGAACTTTTTAAGCAATTACATATCAACTTACCTTTTGTTGAAGCTATCTTGCAGATGCCTACGTACGCAAAATTTTTAAAGGAGCTTTTAACAAATAAAAGGAAGTTCGAGGACTTATCTACAGTAGAACTCAACGAGGAGTGCTCCGCCATACTCCAAACTAAGCTGCCAACCAAACTAAAAGATCCAGAAATTTTTACTATCCCTTACTTAATTGGTAATCTGAATATTGAAAAAGCACTAGCTGATTTTGGCGCTAGTATTAATTTGATGCCTTATAAAATGTTCAAACTTGGTCTTGGGGAACCTAAACCCACTCGGATGAGTATTCATTAGCCGATAGATCTGTTAAATATCCCAGGGGTATTATAGAAGATGTACTCGTAAAAGTAGATAAATTTATATTCCCTGTTGATTTTGTTGTGCTTGACATGAATGAAGATGTAGAAGTACCCTTAATTTTAGGGCACCCATTCCTAGCCACTGCTAGAGCTGTAATTGACGTGGGTGATGGTAAATTGGTACTTAGAGTAGGTGACGAGAAAATGATCTTTAAAATTTATGATGCTAAGAAATTCTCTAGGGAACAAGATGATTCATGTTATTTCATTGACTCTATTGATCATATTACTCAAGACTCTTTTCAGGAAATTGTACAAGAGACGATGACAGAACCGTGTCCAGCTCAAGACGAGGAGATAGGTGGGAAACCTAAGAATCATCCGTCAAGACAAGTAGAATATGAGGGTATTAAGATAAATGATGAACTTAAGCAAAAACCCTCGATTGAGGAGCCTCCCAAACTGGAACTTAAACAATTACCAAACCATTTAGAATATGTATTCCTTGGAAATAATTCTACACAACCAGTTATTATTTCTTCTAATTTGCAACCCAAGGAGAAAGAGAAATTAATCCAAGTATTAAAAGAACATAAGAAGGCCATAGCATGGAAAATTTCTGACATTAAAGGAATCAGTCCTTCTTTCTGCACCCATAATATTTTAATAGAAGATGAATACAAACCATCTGTGCAAGCTCAAAGACGTCTGAACCCCAACATAAGGAGGTTGTAAAAGCCAAGGTAATTAAACTTCTAGATGCTAGAATTATTTATCCTATTTCTGACAATTCTTGGGTAAGTCCAGTACAGGTTGTCCCCAAGAAAGGAGGCATGACGGTTGTGACCAACGAGAAGAATGAGCTAATCCCAACAAGAACAGTTACAGGATAGAAAGTTTGCATAGACTACAGGAAACTGAATGACGCCACAAGAAAATATCACTTCCCCTTGCCATTCATTGACCAAATGTTAGAAAGATTATTCAGAGACATGTATTACTGCTTCCTAGACGGACTCTTTGGTTACTTCCAAATCCCAATAGCTCCTGAAGATCAAGAAAAGACGACATTCACATGCCCATATGGTACGTTCGCTTATCGTAGAATGCCTTTTGGATTATGTAATGCTCCTGCTACTTTTCAGCGCTGTATGATAGCTATATTCGACGAACTCGTGGAAGATATCATGGAAGTCTTCATGGATGATTTTTTGGTATTCGGCAACTCTTTCCATCTTCGCCTTAAAAATTTAAAATGAGTTTTAATAAGATGTGAAGAAACAAACCTTGTGCTTAACTGGGAGAAATGTCACTTCATGGTTCAAGAAGGTATTGTACTAGGGCATAAAATTTCTAGTAAAGGGATTGAGGTGGATAAATCTAAAGTAGAAACAATCGAGAAATTACCACCTCCTAGTTCAGTTAAGGCTATTAGAAGTTTTTTAGGACATGCTGGGTTTTATAGAAGATTCATTAAGGATTTTTCTAAAATAGCTAAGCCTTTAACCAAATTGCTAGAAAAAGATATACCTTTTAACTTTGATCAGGAATGTTTAGAAGCATTTAATACTTTAAAGGATAAATTAATTAATGCTCCAATTATAATTGCACCTGATTGGAACTTGCCATTTGAACTAGTATGTGATGCGAGTGATTTTGCAGTAGGTGCAGTACTGGGATAGCGAAGAGACAAGAATTTTCAACCTATCTATTACGCCAGCAAAACCTTAACGGCTGCACAAGAAAACTAAACTACTATGGAAAAAGAGTTGCTACCTGTGGTTTTTGCTTTTGATAAATTTCGATCATATCTCATATTGTCTAAAGTTGTTGTTTACCCTGACCATTCCGCCCTTCGCTACCTTTAACTAAAACCGATGCAAAACCTCGACTCATCTGATGGATTCTCCTTTTGCAAGAATTTGACTTGGAAATTCAGGATAAGAAAGGAGCCAAAAATCTCGCAGCTGATCATCTATCTAGGCTCGAGAAATCCAATACCAGAAAACTAGATGACGTGGAAATAAATGATTCGTTCCCTGAAGAACAATTTTTTCACTATATCTAACTCCGAGGTACCCTAGTTTGCAGACATCGCGAATTTTTGAGCTGCTAACATTATCCCAAAAGGGTTTACACACCAGCGAAAAAAGCGATTCCTTAATGATGCGAAAAACTATTTTTGGGATGATCAATTTCTATTTCGCAGATGTGCAGATCAAGTCATCAGAAGATGTGTTACAGGATCAGAAATATTAAAAATATTGGAACACTGCCACTCAAGGCCAACCGGAGGACACTATAGTGGAACTAATACCGCACACAAAATACTTGAATCAGGTTTTTATTGGCCTTTGTTATTCAAAGATGATATCAGGTATGTTACTTTATGTGACAATTGCCAACGGACAAGTAACATATCTAAACGTGATGAAATGCCTCAAAACTATATACTTTCTTGTGAAATATTTGACGTGTGGGGTATCGATTTCATGGGGTCATTCCCTAGTTCATTCGGAAATAAATACATCTTAGTAGCAGTCGACTACATGTCCAAATGGGTAGAAGCCCAAGCTCTACCTACTAATGATGCTAGAGTGGTAACACGTTTTCTTAAAAAACTCTTTTCGAGATTCAAAACACCTAGAGCAATTATCAGCGACAGGGACACTCCAATTTGAAAAAACTGTTAAGAAATACGGAGTTCATCATAGAACGGCCACCCTATATCATCCTCAAACTAATGGACAATCTGAAGTAGCAAACCAAGAACTCAAACAGATCCTTGAAAAAACAGACTTGTTTATGGCAAAAGTTGCCATCTCCCATTCAAACTAGAGCATAAAGCTTTTTGGGCTATTAAATTTCTAAACCTTGATCTCGAACTTACAGGAAAAAATAGGTTGATGTAGTTGAACGAACTAGATGAATGGCGAGCCAATGCATATGAAAATTCACGCCTATACAAGAAAGCAACAAAGCGGCGCCATGACGTTCGTTTAAAGCAACAAAAACAATTTGAAGTTGGGAATCTTGTCTTACTATACAACTCAAGACTCAAATTTTTTTCCCGGGAAACTAAAATCACGATGGTCAGGACCCTTCGTAATTCAATCTTTTCATCCATATGGCACAATAGAGGTAAGTCACCCATCATATGATACTTTCACAGTAAACGGACAACGTCTCAAACTTTATAATGGTGAGGATTTTAAAGTCGATGGAGAGGAGCTACGACTCCACAAACCGCCCTGAGTATACTAACAAGGTAACAGTAGAGCTTAGACTATAAACAGGTACTTATCGGGACGCAACCCGAGTACTAACCATTTTAAATTATTTTAAATTCAAATTTTAATCATTTAGGTCACTAATAGAGTATTTAAAGCACAGGTTCCCAGCACCACACAGCCTGTACCACGACCGTGCTTAAGGTCGTGTGCACCAACATGGAGGGAAACACGACCGTGCGATACGGCCGTGCGAAAACAGGGTAAATAATTTCCCCAAAACACGGGATGTGATAAATCCCCATGGCCGAGCGACATGGCCGTGGGTGAATTTGATACATATACGGACGTAGGAATGGAAACCCAGGGGCATGCCAGGGACAAGGCTTGATTCTGTTTCTTCAACATGGGCGTGAGACATGCCCGTGCCATTAAGCCATAGACAACAATACATGGGCGTGGTACCTTAACATGGGCGGGGGAGAAGCGAACACAGCTAGGCACGGCCGTGCGAGATGGCCGTGTACTACACACGCCCAAGAAACAAAGGTATGGGATAGTAGCCAAGCACAACCTAAAATTGCAATATTTAAAACACACGGGCTCAATCTCATAAGGACACGGGTGTGGCCCTAAGCCGTGTGGCCCTCCCCTATATAAGCAAATCGATGTTCATTTTCCTCTTCCTTTCCAAATCCCTAGCTAAAATCTCCCCTTCTCCACTCCCTGATCCCTATTCTCAGCCACCACCACCTTCTCGTCCAGTTCATGTGGCAGCTTCATATGCTAACATCTCTGAACACCTCACCCGATTCGAGCTTCTGTGTGTTCAACAATTTGACAACATGGATGGTACTCTACAGTAGATTTGTTAGCACCTTCCCATCTCATCGCCAGTCCCACCTCGTGAACCATCCAACGATGAAGATATTTAGAAATATTTATTTATTATTTTTTGTTCTTACTTATTATTGAAACTATTTCTATTATTTTTATTAGATTTTAGAATTTTACTACGGCTATTTCTTTTCAAATCCTTATACTTCCTAATATCTCCTAAAGATTTCCTGATTCTATCACAGTTATATATAGCTCTTAAGCTCATCATCACAGAGGAACTAAAACTCCACCGAAAAATGGTTCTCCACGACTGCTATGTCCTGCTCGACCACAACCATAGCTACCACTAGATATAATATTCTTTTGGCACAGGACTTACGGCCTAATGAACCTCTACGACCACCGGAGTATCCTCCTCCATTCTCGAACCGATCACTCTCCAAAACTCTAGTTCGAGGAATTCAACATATAGGAAGTTTCACTTCTCTCCCTATCTTATTTTTATACTCTAATATCTATCTTTGTACATTGAGGGCAATGTACATCTTAAGTGTGGGGGGATATTTATTTCATTATTAGAAAATCCCTGAATGATTGCCTTGTTCTCTTGAAAAAGCTCTCATATCATATTTAGGATAAATTTTGATTGATTTATGATTTTGATTGATATATCTTGAATTAAAACGTAGGCAATTATGTATTGATTGTTTAAACTTTAAGACATTAGAGAATTAAGCATGATAAGTTGATTTTTAAGATATTAAAATCTTAGGTTGTTTCCCCAAAATTTAAGTATTACTTTGAATTGGAACTCACAAGTTTTTAACATCAAAAAGCCATAATTTTTGTGAGATTTTTTAGCCTTTTGAGCATCTATTCATCCTTTCATGCTCACCTTTATTATTGCTTTGAGTGCGTCAGTATTGAATTGTTATTCTAGAACTTGCTTGATTATGCATGTCAAGACCACACCATTTGATTTGATATATCAAAATGATTAAGGCACTTAGGATTAACCCACTCATGCCATGAAAAGCCTACCTCCACGATTAACCCCTAGTAAACCCCCTTAATCTTAACAAACTAATTCCTGTATTACCCTTAATATTAACCTTTAACCCATTATTGTTGAAATCCCCTAAATTAATCCCTATTTTTGTCGAGTTTGGAGTTGAATGGATTGCCTAGCTATGTTTTGTTCTTGATATTTAGTCTATGTCATTTAACTTGTTCTTAAAAAAAACACAACTATGTATGCATATCTGTAATTTCATATTCTGAGAGAAGCTCTGTTGTACGTAAGTGAAGATTAACTCTTTTTCTAGATAGGCAACTTTTCGATTCAATCTCGATTCTAACCCTTTCTTTCAACTTGTGACCACACCCCCTAACCAAGCCTCATTACAACCCTCTAAAGACCTGTTGATTGATGTATCATCTTAAAAATAAAGTGGTGGAGATTTGATTTTCATGCAAGCCTATGGTAATGACTTTCCATTATTGACTATTGAGTGCTTCCTTTATTGTCCTTAGAACACCTCGAGTGATTTGAGTGAATCTTTAGTAAGGATGTAAAACTCTGTGATATTCTGAATTGAAGGTAATTACTTAAATAAGGGGAGACACCTATATTTTCAGAATAAAATGCTCAACTTGGAATGATTGAAACTTTTATGTTCTTTTAGTTGAATTCTCAATTTATGATTACCTATGAATTATTTTGAGATTTTATTGATAGAAATTATAAGTTGAGAAGAATTTATTTTGATTATGAGTTGAGAATTTTGCTTAGGACAAGCAAATGCTTAAGTGTGGGGGTATTTGATAAACTGTAATTTATATATATTTTTACCCCATGTTTAATGCATTTTATGGATGATTTCCCACTAGAATTGGTGAATTCGATGCTCTTAATGCTTTAATTTCATGTTTTGTACTCAGGAGAGCACTAAGAGTCAAAAGGAGCCAAAAACGAGCCAAAACCTTGCCACACGGGTAGATCACACACCCGTGTCTTTCGAGGGTGTCGACCAAGGCTTTCACGAGTCACATGGCCTGTCCATTGACCAACACGGCCGTGTGTAATTTAATAGATCGAACATAGCCTGGCAATCACGTCACACGGTCATGTCATACAGGCGTGTCCCTGCTGAGCCCAAGTTAAGTCCAACTCGGAAAAGGCCACTTTGGAGGTTTTCTAGGCATTCCAAAGCCTATAAATATGCACTAGAGGAGGAGAAAATGAGGGACGGAGAAGGGGGGTAAGGAATTACCTTAAGGAAGCCGATTGATCCATCTCGGAAGTCGGATTCATCATCAAGACTGAAGATCTCTCCTCAATTTCCCTTCAGGTGTTTTGGGTTTTCTTTATCCCCTAAATACCTAAGGGGAATGAAACCTAAGACGAATCTTGTTATTATTTTCTGAATCGTATGATAAATATTTAACTTGTTCTTAATTCTTGTTTTGATATCCCAGGATACTCATTCAAGACACGCGCTTATTCAGAGGAGGAATAGACCCTGTCTAAGAGTACATTTGTCATAATTAAGCGGAGTTGATTGCGCGCCTAGAAATAGGGTGACAAGATTTTGCCAGATTAGGGTGAAACCTAATAAGGGGATCCATAAATCGAGTTAATGCAACCCTAGAGTGTTAATTAGAGAAAAGTCTCGGTTATTCAATCTAGGGATTAGATGTTATTAGTCTTGAATAGGGATAACAACATAACTTAGGGATCTCTACGAAACAAGTTAAATGAATAAATTGTCTGATTCGAAGCCAGAATAATAAGTAAAGCCTAGGTGGATTTTTCCTTAGGTATTGTCTCAAGTCAATCGATTTTCCCAAAAGCAATTCCCCAATTCTTTTCTCTGTGCATTCTTAGTTTTAATAATTAGTTAATTAAAAGAAACCATTTTTATTCTTAGGCTAGATAATAAAAAGATGGTTATTACTAGTACTTTTGGTTCCCTGGGTACAATATCCCAGTCTTGCCATTACTATACTATTGTTCGATAGGTGCGCTTGCCTTTTTGTCGTGATAATAGTTGGTCTAGGTTTGATCTTCAATATAAATTTTATTACTTGTTATGAATCACACGATCAATAGCTAAAGGTATTAAATAGCTATAGAATTTTTAATGGAAGCCCTTATGTGGAAATTAGCCCATTAATAAGTTAGTGGAAGATATTTGTTTGGTATTATTGAAATTAGTTAGAAATTAAAAGGGTAAATAGGTAATTAAGTTAAAAAGGTATAATAAGACAAAAATGCAAAAAGCTATCATCTTTTTTATTTCTCTTTCTTCTCCACCGATTTTTACCTAAGGAAATGGCTATGGAAGCTTGAAAATTTTAGCAACTTCTAACCCTCACAAATCAAGAAAATCGAGATTCGGGCTTAAATCGAGAAAGTACATGATAGTGTTATGCTTCACGAAATTATATTGTAAGCTATGTATATGCAATGACCTAAAACATATGTCTATGATGTTTGATGACATTGTAATGAATGGTAACTTGGTGTTAAAGAGTGATGTTACGTTGAATATGTATGACGAGAGTTGTTGTGGTAAATATAATACCCCAACCCCGGCCTAGACGTTATGGCTGAATCTAGCAATGTCACATAAGTGTGTTTTTGGAAAAACCGTTTTGATACATAAAAATCTGTCAAATTATTATTATCTTTTACTTACGAAAACTTAGTTAATTTTAAAGAAAATCATGCTTTGGCGTTGTAGTTTATACTCCATAAACACAACACAACTCCAAACTAAAACAAAAAGTCCAAGTCCATAATTACAACAAATATCCACAAAATAATAAAATAACGTGGTAAAGCATTTAAAACATAAAACCCATGAGTAGGTGGCTGTGGTCACCGTCGAGTCCTCCGCTGCACCAATCTATCTACTGTTGGGATTACCTGAACAGATTAAACAAATAAAGGGTGAGTTTTCGCAAACTCAGTGTGTACATCCCCACAATTTAGCCTGCATACAGTCATATAACAGAATACAGTCATAATTCGAGCCTGAACCCTTTACAGAGTCGGTGTAGGCCCTGGCTCACTCAGACACAGAATCAAATACAAACTTAAGGCCTTAGCCCATCTCAAATATAGCATGCATAATAGATCAGAATAACAAAAAACATGCCCACCAACCCTGCACACCAACTCCGTCCAACGCAACACACCATGTGGGGATAAAATCGACCCATCCAACCCTACACTCCATAAAGTACCGTAATGCGGCACATGTCATAAATACGCACCCTAGCTGCGAGATAATAGGCTTATGAAGCCTTTTAGATACTCCCTTCACTTCATCAAACCTTCATCGGTGCAATGCATCATACAATATGACATGCTATAATGCAGATAAACGGATCATACATCTATATTCATAACAGTACAATTATACAAGCTAGGTGTAACATGTTAACACATACATCATAGTATCATATCACAGAACAAGGGTATAAGTAATGCTTATCAACCCTACGATAGGTTACAGTTGACTAGGGGACTCGTGCAACCTTATAGTTCGTTACAGAAAAATAGTCTCACATGCCCATGCAGTCTGCCCATATAGGCCCATACGCCCGTGTGGCCCACATGACCCAAAATAGCCTTGGCCGTGTAAATCACACGACCTAGCCCAGAATTCCACACGCTTGTGTGGCCCACACAGCCTAATTGTCTGAGCCTGTGTCTCGCACATGGCCGTGTCTGTTGCGCACGTGTCGCGTGCGTACAACCTGGTTCATCGATCACACGGTCGTGTATCGCCACATGGCCTCCACACGGGCAATGCACACTCCCGTGTGGTGTCAACAGTTTACTTTTCAACTTCCTCCAAATCTTATTTTCTGTGCAATCGGAGTACACTCCTGGTATCGTTTCGAAGATAACGCAACCACGAGTACTCTAGAACCTATTATTGAACCGTATGTCACTTATTAGTCACTTAAACTGAGTTACTAAGGACAAGCAAATCCCAAAAGTTAACGACGACTGTACCTCTAACGAACAACGGCAGTTCCTCGCTGACTTAGAGCGCCATTTTAGCAGTCCACAGAAACTTGATTGTCTCCTAAACAAAAAATAATCTCTTAACAACCCAACATTCATAAAAACGAAACAAAACGCATCCCTACACTTATCAAATTCGTGCTAAGCACAGAGATAAGCAATAACGATGGAAGAGGACCAAAAATCAATAATATAGTGAAGGAAAACGACAACAAAAATAGGGATTTTGGCTGGAAAAACAGAAAAAGGATGTGAAGAAGGGGAAATTTTGCAGAGGAATTTCGCCAGAGAAGGAGAGTAGAATATTTGGGTAACTCTCAAATCCCTTGTTTTGCTCCCACTAAACCATATTTTTTGCAACTACTCAGTATCCCAAACCAACTCAAACACTTCCAAAGCATTAGCAGCAAAAAAATAATGCCTCCGTTCAGACTCGAACCCAAGACCTCCCTCACACCAACACTCCATTTATCTACTAGACCAGCAGGCCCATTTTTGCATCTTTTAAAAAACAAATACCTATAAGTCTATTAACCAAAGGTAAGGCTTTATTTAAAAAAAACCAAAATTTTACCCAAGCTAAGGCTTGAACTTGGGACCTCACATACACACCCAGAACATTTAACCACTGAAGCAAATACACAATTGTGTTAAATAATTGCATAAACATATTTATATATAAAATTTTGGGCGTTACAAATCTACCCCTTAAATAAAATTTCATCCTCGAAAATTTACCTGATCAGAAAAGGTGAGGATACTACTGCCGTATTGAATCCTCAATCTCCCAAGTGGCCTCCTCAGTGCTATGATTCTGCCACAGCACCTTCACTAAAGGGATAGATTTTCCACACAGAACTTTATCGTCGCGGTCCAAAATATGAACTAGCTCCTCCTCGAATGTCAGATCTACTCTAACCTCAATGTCCTCTACCGGAATAATGTTTGTGGGATCAAACGGGTAACATTTCAACATCAAGACATGGAACACATCATGTATGCAATCTAACTCTGGAGGTAGCTCCAATTGATATGCGACTGGCCCTACTTGATTCAGAATCTGATACGACCCAATAAACTGATGACTCAGCTTGCCCATGTGACTAAACCTCAAAACCATGTCCCCCATAGAATACTCAATGTCCTTCCTCTTCAAATTAGCATAGGACTTCTGTCTATCAAAAGCAGCTTTCAGTCGATCTTGAATCAAGCGGACTTTATCCTCAGTCTCTGATACCATCTCCGAACCCAGAACACGTCGCCCACCCAACTCAGTCCAACATAAGAGAGTGCAACACTTACGACTATACAGTGCCTCGTAAGGTGCCATATGCATACTAGACTGATAGCCATTGTTGTAAACAAACTCTGCTAAAGGTAAGTACTCCTCCCAACTGCCCCAGACATCTATAATGCAACCCCTCAACATGTTCTCCAGTATTTGAATCACCCTCTCCGACTGACCATTTGTCTGAGGATGGAAATAGTACTAAAGTCTAACCTCGAACCCAAAGCCTCATGAAGCTTCTGCCAGAACTGAGACGTAAAACAAGGATCTCTATCAGAAATGATCGAGACACGTATCCCATGTAGCCTCACTATTTTAGAAATGTAAAGTTTGGCCAACTTCTGTAGGGAGAAGTCTATCCTAACAGGAATGAAATGTGCAGTCTTGGTCAATCGATCCACGATGACCCAAACAAAATCCTTCTTAATGGGTGTTAGGGGTAACCCACTAACAAAGTCCATCGTTACTTGCTTTCATTTCCACATCGGTATCTTAACCGGCTGCAGCAAACTTAAGGTAACTGATGCTCAGTTTTAACCTGCTGACAAGTTAAACAGCGAGCAACAAAATCGGTAACCTCATGTTTCAACCCTGGCCTCCAGTACAATTCTCAGAGATCTCAGTACATCTTGTTCCCATTGGAATGCATAGCATAAGGGCTACCATGCGCCTCCCTCAGAATCGACTATCTTAAGTCATCATCATTCGGTACATAGATCTGTCCTCAGAAACACAATACCCCATCATCATTAATCCCAAAATCCATAGTAACCCCCCTCAATCTCACAGAACCTCAACTCAAGAGACTTATCTCCCATCTGTTTATCCCTGATCTAATCAATCCATGTCAGTTTTACTTGTAGCTTAGCCAATACACTCCCATCATCGAATAAACTGAGTCGAGAAAATATTACTCTCAATTTGGTCATAGCCCTACGACTTAACGCATCGGCCACCACAATGGCCTTACTAGGATGATACTCAATACTGTAGTCATAATCCTTAAGTAGTTCAACCCATCAACGCTGCCTAAGGTTCAACTCCTTCTGAGTGAGGAGATGCTTGAGGCTTTTGTGATCAGTATAGATAGTACACTTCTTACCGTACAGATAATGCCTCCAGATTTTAAGAGCAAAGACTACTGCTGCCAACTCCAAATTGTACGTCAAAAAATTAGCCTCTTGAGCTGACGAGATACATAAGCAACTACCTTTTCGTCTTGCATCAGAACACAATCCAGACCTACATGTGATGCATCACTGTAAACCACAAAGTTCCTACCAGGCTCAGGCTGTATCAGAATAGGAGCTTGAGTCAGACAGTCTTAATCTTATCAAATCTCTTCTGCTATGCATTAGTCTAAACAAAAGGAACTCCCTTACGCAGTAGCTTAGTCATTAGAGTGGCGATCAAAGAGAACCCTTCTATGAAACGTCAATAATATCCTGCTAGCCCCAGAAAATTACCGATCTTAGACACATTTTTCGGCTGTTTCCAACCCAACACAGCCTCAATCTTACGAGGATCAACTCATATCCCCCCAACAGAAACTACATGTCCCAGAAATGTCACTTCTAGAAGCTAGAGCTCACACTTGTTGAACTTCACGTACAACTGTTTCTCACGAAGAATCTATAGAACCACCCCGAGATACTCATCGTGCTCATCCTCTGACTTAGAATACACCAATATGTCATCAATGAACACCACTACAAACTGATCCAAATAGGGCTGAAATACTCAGTTCATTAAATTCATAAATGTCGCTGGTGCATTAGTCAACACAAAGGGCATAACTAGGAACTCGTAATGTCCATACCGAATCTTAAATGCCATCTTATGTACATTGGCCTCATTTACTCTCAACTGATGGTAACCCGATCACAGATCAATCTTAGAGAACAGTGACGCACCTCTGAACTGACCAAATAAGTTGCCTATCCTCGGAAGTGGGTATTTATTCTTGATCGTTAACTTGTTCAACTGATGGTAATCGATACATATCCTCATTGTACCATTTTTCATTGTTACAAACAGAACAGGTGCTCCCCACGGAGACACACTGGGACGAATAAACCCATGATCTAGCAGTTTTTGGATTTAAGCCTTAAGTTTCATTAGCTCTTTCGGTGTCATTCGATAAAGGGTGATAGACACCGGAGCTGTACGAGGAATCAACTCAATACCAAACTCTACCTCATGACTCGAAGGCAATCCCGGTAGTTCCTTTATAAAAACATCTAAAAAGTCTTTTACAGTTAGGATATCCTTAACCCAAGAGTTCACAAAATTAGCAACACTGATATAAGCCAAGAATGTCTCACATCCCTTCCTTACTAACTTCTCCGCCCTCAATACAAATATCACATTAGTCAAATAGTCTCGTTGTTCCCCAATCATGACCACCTCATTACTCTCCTCGATCCTCAAAACAATCTTTTTCGTAGCACAGTTCAGACTCACTCGATGTTTGACTAACCAGTCCATACCTAGAATTAAATCGAACTCCCCAAACAGAAGCTCTACTAAATCCGCCAGAAACACTGTCCCTTGGACCTCAAATGGAACATCTCTGTACAACTTATCTACTCAAACAGATTACCCCAAAGGACTTATCACAGTCAACTCACTATCAGTATTCTCGACTAGAATTCCCAAAGTCCTAAACACAGTACTAGCTACATAAGAGTGTGTAGAGCCTATGTCTATCATTGCAAAGTAAGGTACATTAAGTATTAAGAACGTACCCGTGATGACATTTAGACTATCTCGATCTTTATGGAGACGTGCAGCATAAACCAGTGCAGGCTGCCTCACCTTAGTCAGTCCAGCACCTCTCCCCGATGCTCTCTGTCTTCAGCCCATGTCGTAACCACCCCTAGTTTGACCTGGTCCCTAGGTGGCTGCTGAACTACCTTGGCGGCTGCGCAGTTTCATTAATTGGAGTTTGCATCTAATTAACTCTCAATAGGCAATCCTTAACGCGATGCTCAATAGACCCACATCTAAGACAAGCTCCAGTAGCCTTCCAACACTCACCCAGATGGAGTCTATTACAGTGCTGACAAAACGTCACCCCAGTAGATGCAACAGTAGGCCCAGCTCACATGGGCCCATCAGACCTGGCCTTTTTCCTAGGCCTCATCCCAAAATTCGAAGGCTCTTTATCCCTCTTAGCCTTCCCTCTATCTAAATTTTAGCCCGGAGTACGTTTTACTTCCTCAGCAATCTTCGCCTTCTCAACCAGTGCAGAGAAATCCCACTCTCTCTGAGGAGCTATCAGAACCTGTAAACTATCCTAGAGACTATTCTCAAAATTGAGACAGCGCTCATATTCTGTCGCCACCATGCCTCGCCTATAACGGCTCAACCTTAAGAGCTCGGCCTCATACTCGGCCACCGAACGATCACTCTGGGTAAGATTCATAAACTCACATCGTCTCGCATCAGTATAGCTAGCTCCCACATACTTACTCTGGAAATCCGTCTTAAATAGATCCCATGTTACTCTGTCGGGCTGGGTGCCCTCTTTAACCGTCAACTACCACTGGTATGACTCATCACGAAGCAAAGACACAACCCCCTTAAGCTTTTGCTCAGCAGTGAAATCTAGGTTATCCATAATATGTTCCGTGGCCTCCTTCCAGTACTCGGCTACTTTAGGAGCGACTCTAGCGATGCCCCTAAATACCTCAACCCTATTGGACTGAAGTCATTCCATAATTAACCTACAACCCCCAGAACCAGTGTTAGGCCCAGCAACCCTCTCCAAAATCCGTAGCATGGCTTGGGACAGTACGTCATCTCCTTCCACACGATCATAGGACCCAAGCCCAATCTCTATCACAGGAGATACTGGCGTCTCACTAGTATCCAAATTCAAAATCGTATCAGATGCTAAGGACTCAGCTCGAGCCCCTCTACAGCCTCTACCTCGGCCTCTAGTACCCCGTCTACGAGTACCACGTAAGCTCATTATAAATTTCAGTATTTATCTGTATTAACAGTTTTATGCAGATCAGTTTACAGTTCTAAAAATTCATTAACAGATATTTTATGCAATATAGTATCAGAATATTCAAAGTCTGTTTTTACGAGTATAGTCTCTCTACTGTTTACAGTTTACACTACCTAGAGTGTTTCAACAGAGTATACTACCTACAGTAGTTTCATAGCATATTAACAGTATTTTCAGACAAATCTAAACAGAATTTTAGTATACTCTAAACATGCTTTCAAATATACTTATCAGAGTTTCAAAAACTTACAGGATCGGCGCCGGAAACTCGGTGTGCCACTTATTATTCCGAAAATATTTCAAGAACAAATCATTTCTTTAAAACCCATCTTTTAAAACCTAAATCTACAGCCAAGTTTTATAACTTAGCTCTGATACCAAAACTACACCTCAACCCCGGCCTGGACATTATGGTCGAATCGGGCAATGTCACATGAGAGTGTTTTTGGAAAAACCATTTTGATACATAAAAATTTGTCAAATTATTATTATCTTTTACTTCCAAAAACCTGAGTTAATTTTAAATAAAACCATGCTTCGGCGTTGCAGTTTATACTCCAAAATCAAAGTTCAATCCTAAATTAAAACCAAAAGTCCAAGTCCATAATTACAACAAATATCCCCAAAATAATAAAATAACATGGTAAAGCATTTAAAACATAAAACCCATGAGTAAATGGTTGTGGTCACCGTCAAGTCCTCCGCTGCACCTATCCGCCTACTGCTGGGGATTACCTGAACAGACTAAACAAATAAAGGGTGAGTTTTCGCAAACTCAATGTGTACATCCCCACATTTCAGCATACATACAGTCAGATAACAGAATACAGTCATAATTCGGGCTTGAACCTTTTACAGAGTCAGTGTGAGCCCTGGCCCACTTAGACACAGAATCAAATACAAACTTAGGGCCTTAGTCCATCTCAAATATAGCATGCATAATAGATCAAAATAACAGAAAACATGCCCACCAACCCTGCAAACCAACTCCGTCCAACCCAACACACCATGTGGGGATAAAATTGACCCACCCATCCCTACACACCAAATATGGGGATAAAATTTACCCATCTAGCCTTACACACCATAAAGTACCCTAATGCGGCACATGTCATAAATATGCAGCTTAGCTCCCAGATAACAGGCTTGTGAAGCCTTTCAGATACTCTCTTCACTTCATCAAACCCACCCCGATGCAATGCATCATACAGTATGGTATGCTATAATACAGATAATCGGATCATACATCTATATTCATAACAGTACAGTTATACATGCTAGGTGTAACATGTTAACACATACATCACTGTATCATATCACAGAACAAGGGTCTAAGTAATACTTACCGACCCTACGACAGGTCACAGTCGACTAGGGCGACCCGTGCAACCTTACAGTTCGTTACAAAGAAATAGGCTCACACACCCATGCAGTTCGCCCATGTCAGCCCACACGCCCGTATGGTCCACATGACCCAAATTAGCCTTGGCCATATGGATCACACGGCTTGGCCCAGAATTTCACACACTCATGTGGTTCATCTGTGTGGGCTCACACGCTCGTGTGCCCCACACGGCCCAATTGGCCAAGCCTATGTCTCACACACGGCCTCGATAGCCATCACACAGTCGTGTTCATCGCCCTAGTATCACTCGCTCACGGCCTGGCTCGTCAATCACACGGACACATGGCCTCTACATGGGCAATCCACATGCCAGTGTGGGTCGACAGTTTACTTTTTGGCTTTCATCAAATCTCATTTTCTGTGCAATCAAAGTACAAACCTGGTATCATTTCGAAGCTAACACAACCACGAGTACTCTAGAACCTATTATTGAACAATACTTCACTTAATTAGTCACTTAAATCGACTTACTAAGGACAGGAAAATCCTGAAAGTTAACGACGACCTTACCTCTAACGAACAATGGCAGTTCCTCGCTGACTTAGAGCACCATTTTAGCAGTCCATAGAATCTTGACTATCTCCTAAATAGAAAACAATCTCTTAACAACCCAATATTCATAAAAATGAAACAAAACACACCCCGACACTTACTAAATTTGTGCCAAGCACAGAGATCAGCAATGACAATGGAAGAGGACCAAAAATCAATAATAGAATGAAGGAAAACGGCAGCAGAAAAGACGCTTTCAGTTGGAAGAACTGAAAAAGAATGTGGAGAGGGGGAAATTTTGCAGAGGAATTTCGACAGAGAGGGAGAGTAGAATATGTGGGTAACTCTCAAATCCCTTGTTTTGCTCCCACTAAACCACACCTGTTGCATCTACTCTGTATCCCAAACCAACTCAAATACTCCCATGACATTAGTAGCAAAAATAATGCTTCCGTTCAGACTCGAGCCCAAGACCTCCCTCACACCAACACTCCACTTATCTACCAGACCAGCAGGCCCATTCTTGCATATTTTAAAAAAAATACCTATAAGTCTATTAACCAAAGGTAAGGCTTTATTCAACAAAAACCAAAATTTTACCCAAGCTAAGGCTTGAACTTGGGACCTCTTACACATATCCAGAACACTTAACCACTGAAGTAGATACACAGTTGTGTTAAATAATTGCAGAAACATATTTATAAAATTTGAGGTGTTACAATAAAACTCCCAGTTGAACCTTAGGAATAGATTGGATATCCATACCAAGACATTTGGTTGATATGTGTGCTAGTGTAAGACCATGTCTGGGACATGGCATCGGCCATATTATGAGAGCCAGTGTAAGACCATGTCTGGGACATGGCATCGGCCACATTATGAGAGCCAATGTAAGACAATGTCTGGGACATGACATCGGCGTTGATATGTGTGCTAGTATAAGACCATGTCTGGGACATGGCATCGACCACATTATGTGAGCCAGTGTAAGACCATGTCTGGGACATGGCATCGGCCTCAATATGAGAGCCAGTGTAAAACCATGTTTGGAACATGGCATCGATATTGTTATATGTGTCAGTGTAAGACCATGTTTGGGACATGGCATCAAAACTGATGTATGAGAGCCAGTGTAAGACCATGTCCGGGACATGGCATCGGTATTTTACCCTTTTGTATGAGGCTTATCGGGTATCCTTTAGTATTCCAACTGGTTCAACAGGTGATTTAAAGATTGTGTCATGATTGAGAAAAGTTATGATGATGTTGCAAGTGGTACAGGTATGTGTGCAAAACTCATGAGAAATTATCTCAGTTTATGATGCAGCTTTGGTAAGGATGCAAATAAGTCATGCCCATGAGAATGATTTTGTGATGACCTTGTGATTATGGGTCTATTCTTATGATGTATAAATATTTATTTTTACCATAAAGGTTGAAATAATTTGTAAATGTGTTATAAACTTAGTTATCATTATTCTACACTAAAATAGTTTTGGACAGCAACAGTAGTTCGACTTTGAAAATCCACAAAACATTATGGAAATTGAGTTAGAGGTTTAATAAAATATTAAATTAAATCTTATCGAGTCTAGTTTCACATAGAAAAAATGGTGTAAGAAAAAAAATTCATGTTATGATATATTTGGATTTTTGTGAGACAGGGCTAAAGTGATTTCGGGTTTCCTTGTCTTAACTTTGGAAAATAATTAAAAATTTTATGAAAATGATTATTTTTTAAAATTCATATGAATAAATCCTTAATGAGTCTATTTTCAATAAAAATAGATGGGAACATTATCTGAATTTTTTATTGTGAGATAATTAATTTTTAGTGAAGAAGTGTTGAAACTGTCAAATAGCAGAATAGGGGAGACTTTAAAAAATAAAATATACTTATTGCCTAGACCAAAAATTCTGAAAATTTTATGGTAAGAATATATATGAGCCTAGTTTCAGGGAAAATTAGAAGATCTTAATTTAAAGTTATTTAATTCAAGATATAAATAATTTAGTAACTATGACTCAGGTAGATAACATGAGACAAACAAGAGTAAATAGTAGAATTTGTGCAATTATGACTGTATTAACTTGTGAACATGTTATGAGAATTTTTAAAAACATGTTAATAAATTGGTTATTATTTTCATATGGACTTACTAAGCTATATAGCTTACCCCATTCCTTTCCTTTCTCTCTTAGTGTCACAGATGCCAGCTTGGGTTGGAGATCGTCGGAGATTTTATCACACTATCCGGCTATTGAAGGGTATAAATGATTTCAAGCACTTTAAGTCTATGGTATGTATAGGGACTTAGTCAATTCGATATCTGTCATTTGATTTGGCCAAATGTATTGGCTCATAATAGGAATATGATTCGTTTTGTCAATGGTCATGTGATATGGCTCATATTGGTTATTGGGTTGTAAACCTATCCATATATGCATGCATGTGCTAAAAAGTTTCATAGGGTGTGGTCATGTGTGTTTGGTATGGATGAATTGTGAATGTGCCCTGGAATACTTGATGGTTTAAAAGTGACTAAATTGATCTATGGATAGACCTTAGCATAAGTATGAAGTGTAAGAATGTGTTAACGATAATTATGGCATGTAGTTGATAAGTTTAAACTAGGTATAGTCTGGTGCCTTATGCATGAATAAATCGATATGAAATTGCCTCGAAAAGTGCCATTGAAGTTATGTTTAAGTAAGTGCTAACAAGGGTGCCAAGTGGCTTGGTAAATAGCCATTTTCTGGGCCACACGGGCAGAGACACAACCGTGTGTCTCATCCTTGAGGAGGACACGGTCTAGCACACGGGCGTGTGACTTGGCCATGTGACCCTATATTGTTACTAACATTATAAATAGAGAGTTACACGGGTGGGGGACACGGGTGTGTCCTGAGCCACACGGGCATGTGTGATCACACGGCCTACCCACACGGGCTTGTGACCCTCCAAAATATGAAAATTTTCTAAGTGTTATAAAAAGTTTGTAAGTTCTCGGTTTAGTCTCAAACCTCCCCCAACATATGTTTTGGGCCTTGTAAGCCCATATAAGGGACATTATGAATATGCATGAATGTTTTTAATTTGAATGAAATTTTATGGCCGATTTTACATAGTTGTGTACGTTTAAGTCCGGTAATGCCTTGTACCCTGTCCCAGCCTCAGACTTGGGTAAGGTGTGTTACAGATCCTGTAAGTACTTCTAGACTCAGAAACCTGTAATTAGAACTATCTGAAACTATATTGAGTTAGCTAGAAACTGAGATTTCTGAACTTCTAATAAATATTTGAAGCATAAACATCTGTTAATAAACACTAAAATTGATGCATAAAATCTTGTATTGTAGATAAAATTTTAAAACAATGAGCGCTCGTGGAACTTGTGGTCATGGTATTCGTGGGTGTGGCGGGCACTATTAGGGGACTCGAGCTGAATCTTCCTCTTTGGGTAGTATGCCAAATATAAAACGAGCGAGACTCCGACTACACCTACTGCTAAGACCGAGTCTTAAAGCCACTCAACTGGGGATGACGCACTGCCCTAAGCCATGCTAAGAGTTTTTGAGAGAGTCGTTGGACCCCGTTCTAGATCTGGGGGTCGTTTGTTGGTAATTGAACGACTCCGGACTAATAAAGCTGAACTATTTAGGGGCATCACTAAAGTTGCCCTTACCGTGGCCGAATACTGGTTGGAGGCTACCGAAAGAATAATGAACGACATTGACTGCATTCCTACGCAAAAACTGAAAGGTGCAGTTTCTTTTATTCGCGACGATGCATTTCAGTGGTGGTTATCGGTTGAGAAGGGTACTCAACCATATCATCGTAATTGAGATTACTTCAAGACTACCTTCCAAGGGAAGTATGTGAGTGCGAGCTATGTAGATGCTTGTAGGTGTGAGTTCATGAATATTACGCAAGGTGATAGAACTGTGGCCGAGTATGTGGTCAAATTTTTTAGACTGAGCCACTATGCTTGAGGGATAGTGGCATCTAAGTACAAAAAGTGTGTTCATTTTGAGGACGGTTTGAGGGACATTTTGAGGGTTTTTATTGCTCTACAGAGGGAGAAAAATTTCGTCATTCTGGTGGACAAGGCAAAGATAGCCGAAGAGGTTAAATGCGTGGAGCGCCAAAATAAGGATCATAGGGGAGGCAAGAATAAAAGGGAATCAAAGCCCTCTAGTTCTGTTCAGAGGCCTAAGAAACGGGATAGACCCACTAAGCCTTCTAGGGTAGGAGTTCCAGTTGCTCTTACAGGGGTTCAGCCATGCAGTGACTGTGGCAAGCGTCATCTGAGTGAGTGTCGATGGAGATTAGAGGCATGTTTGCGTTGTGGGTCGATGAATCACCAGCTTAGAGAGTGCGCACAGTGTTTTGATTATATGTTAGCTCCAGGTTTGGATTCTGTTCAGCCTCTGAGGGCAGCACAGCAGCTACCTAAGGGTCGTGGTCTGGTAAAGGGTGGTAATGATTTAGGTAGAGGATAGAGAGTACTCGGCAGAAGTGCTAATCAAACTGAGGTGAGACATCCTATACTGGTATATGGTACTCGACGTTGAGACGACAAAGATGCCCCTAACGTGGTTACTAGTACGTTCTTTATTTTTTATGTCCCTTATATTGTTTTGATAGATATAAGGTAACCGCACTAGTATATAGCTAGTTCTGTCTCTGGAAACTTGGGGATTACTGTTGAGAGTACTTTTGGTGAGATTTCTGTACTGAGTGTGCTGGGACAATCTATTCTGGTAAATAGACTATATAGGAATGTACCGCTGGAAGTACAAGGGGTTGTGTTTTCAAAAAATCTGATGGAGTTATCATTTAGAGTGTTCGATTTGATTCTGGGAATGAACTGGCTGGTAGAACACTACATTAGTTTATACTACGTGACAAATAGGGTAGTTTTGAGAACCGAGAATGATGTGGAAGTTATTGTGATTAGCGAGCATAGAGATTATTTTCCAATGTGATTTCTGCTCTAATGGCTGAAAAACTGGTTCGAAAAGGGTGTAAAGTATATCTGGCCTTTGTAAGTGTTTCAGTTTCTGGGACTCTTTTTTCAAGAATATCAGAACAGTGAGGAATTTTTAGGATGTATTTTCTTAATGAGTTACCGGGCTTATTTTTGAATCGAGAAATTGAGTTTGGCATTGAGCTTCTACCAAGTACAACCCCGGTGTCAATCGCTCTATACCGAAAGGCACTGAAAGCACTTACAGAGCTAAAGGCTAAGCTTTAGGATCTTATGGATCATGGATTTATCCATCCTAGTGTGTTTCAATAGGGGGCACCGATTTTGTTCGTAAAGAAAAATGACAGTACCATGAGGATGTGGATCGACTTCCAGCAATTGAATAAGTTAATTGTGAAGAATAAGTACACACTTTCGATGATCGACGATTTGTTTGATCAGTTTCGTGGGGCTTCAGTATTCTCAAAGATAGATCACTATTCCAGCTATCAACAGCTTAGGGTTAAGAAAGCTGATATCTTTAAGAGGACTTTTAGAACTCGTTATGGGTACGAGTTCCTAGTCATGTCATTTGGTTTGAACAATGCTCCAACTACATTTGTGGATCTAATGAACTGACTTTTCTAGCCATATCTAAATCAGTTCATCGTAGTTTTTATCGATAATATTCTGGTGTATTCTAAGACTGAATATGAGCATGATTAGTATCTTAGAGTTGTGATTCAAATACTGCGTGAGAAACATCTCTACATTTCTGAGACTGTAAGACTTCATAGGGTTTCGGTTTCGATAATTTCTGATAGGGATCCTCGCTTTACTTCTCGGTTCTGGAAGAAACTTCATGAAGCTTTAGGTTTGAGATTGGACTTCAGTACTACGTTCCATCCTCAGATCGATGGTCAATCTGAGAGGGTGATTCAAATACTGGAGGATTTACTTTGGAGCTGTGTAATTGATTTCTGCGAGAGTTGGGAGGATTTTCTATCTTTAGTTGAGTTTGCCTACAATAATAGCTTTCAATCTAGCATCCAGATGCACCTTACGAGGCTTTGTATGGTCATAAGTTCCGTACTCCGCTATGTTGGTCTAAGTTGGGTAAACGATGGATTTTGGGTCCTGAGTGGGTTTCCGAGACTGAGGACAAAGTTAGATTAATTTGGGATCGTCTTAAGACAGTTTCTGACAGACAAAAATCCTATGCAAATCTGAAAGGGAGGGATATCGATTACTCTATGGGTGACTTTGTCTTTCTTAAGGTGTCTCTGTGGAAGAAAGTTCTGAGGTTCAAACGTAAGGGCAAGTTGAGCCCTAGGTTCATTGGGTCAAATCAGATTCTAAAGCGTGTGGAACCGATCGCTTATCAATTAGAGCTACCTCTAGAGTTAGATCGTATCCATGACATATTCTACGTCTCTATCTTGAGGCGATATCGGTTGATCCATTTCACGTTGCTTTTTGTTGAAAAGATCGAAGTTAGACCGAATTTGATATTTGAGGAGGGGCTAGTTCAGGTTTTGGATCGAGATGTAAAGATTCTGAGGAGGAAGTCTATTCCGTTAGTTAAGGTTCTATGGCGGAATCATGGTACTGAGAAAGCCACATGGGAACCTGAGGACTCAGTGCGTCAGTAATATCCTAATCTATTCGGATTAGGTAAATTTCGGGGCCAAAATTTTTTTAGGGGGGAGAGTTGTAACACCTTGAATTATTTAATCTTGTTTCTGATAATTTTGATATAAATATGTATCTGCTTCAGTGGTTAAGTGTTCTAGATGTGTGCTTGAGGTCTTGGGTTCAAGTCCCACTTTTGAAAAATATGTTATTTTTGGTCTTAGCCTTATCCCATTTTGGTGGGCTTATGTTATATTCTTGGTAAACTCATATCACAATGAGCTTGCTGGTTCGAGTGGTATGGTGTTAGCCTGCCTTATGGTTTCATGTTCGAATTCCTATGTGAGCTAGATGATAATTTTTGCTCGATAGTGTAATAGAGTTTCAGTGGAGTTGTAATTCTAAGTTATTTAATGAGGTTAGTGGTCAGATTTAGTGGGGATTGGTAGTCAGTGGGAGTTAGGATTTTAGTAGAATTAATTTTTAATTTTAATTCTTTTGTTTTCCTAAAATTCCTTTATTTTCTTTTCTCTAACATTATTTTTTTGTTCTTCTTTCTCTTCTTTTTCTTCTCTTCTGTTCTTCTTCAATTCTGGTCATCATACGTGCTGTCGATGTTATACTTTTAGGGTTTTTTGATTCGTTCTGAATAGGTAAGCTATCAAGTGGTTTTCTTTTTCGTTTTGCATTGTGGGGGAATTTGATTATGTTCAGCGAAATCTATTGATAGTGTTTGCATTTCTTGATTAGGGGAAAGACAAGAAGCGGCTGTCATTCCTCCAGAGATTTGAGTATTGAGTGGTTTCTGCTCGTTGGTGGTAAGAGTTTCGCTAGTGCTTCAATTTTAATAGGCCTTAACTCGAGATCGAATTCTAGTTTAAATTCGTAAATTAATTGCTAAAACGGTGTTAGCATACTATTTTTAGGTTTTGGAGGTCTCGAGATTGCTTTCACATAAAAACGAATTAGGTGCATAATGTAAACATGAGAAAATGAAGTCCAGCAAAAGCCAAAAAAGTGGCCTATCAACGCCATACGAGCATGTGCCCAGCCGTGTGCGACACACGACCGTGTCACAGGCGAGTGTGTGGCTGTATGGGTCTCACAGGCTAGGTAGATTTGGGTGTGTGAGCCCACACGGCCATTCCACACGGACGTGTGGGCGACACGGGCAAGGCCAAATTGGACATGTGAGCCCGAAATTCTAAAATTTTCCCTAAGGCTGCACGTGTCATTCCAATTGACTGTGGGCCTACCGTAGGGTCGGTAAGGGCAAAACAAACCCTAATGCATGAGATTTATTATTCTAATAGACTGATCTGAGTTTAAGAAAATAGATATGTATGTCTGATTATACTGTATAAGCACGTATGATATCTATATACGAGCATGTGGGACATGTTAAATCTTTTATTTCTGTATATCTGTATTTTGTATTTATATATGGGTTGGGTTCTGTTTGTTGGAGAAACTTTTTTATGTGGCGATAATTTGTCGTTATTCTAGCAGCACAGCTGCAAATTATTTTGTTAAGTGTCGTACAGACACAATGTGGTGTGTAGGGTTGGGTGGGTGCTTTATACCCCACGTCGTGCGTTGGGATGGTTGGAGATGGTGTGTAGAGGATGGGGGTAGGACTTTGCATATCTGTATGTTTCTGATAATCTGATTCTGATAAGGATTTATGTCCACTTTTGTTCTAAAATATTGGAATTCTTAATTTGATGCATGTATGTTTCCATAGAGTTACATACTGAGTTTATGAAAACTCACATCTATTGTTTGTTCTGTTCAGGTTATCCTCCAACATAGGCGGATCGGGGCGACGGAATCTCAGCTATGACCACTAGTTTGCAAATTGTTTTGATTAACGATTTTTATTTAAAATCTAGATTATTTTTTAGAGTTTGGTAATTTTGGGACTCTCTGGATTGCTTGTTTTAATTTTGATTTTGGATGTGTTTTTTACTTTTATACTGCGATGTTTGACAAAAGTACAGTTTTATGCAAACAAATGATTTCTGAAAACACAAACACGGTGTTCAAAATAACAATATCAAACTTTCACTGCAAAATAAGTTTTCTGAAAGAGCAAATTAACAATGTTTTCCTTAACAAAAATAATAATATGTTAAATAAAATGTGAATTCCTTTTAGTAACAATTAAGCTCGAGAAATTTAACATAATAAGATTGATTTCAAAACCCTTCTTCGTAACACTCCTAGATTCGGCCATAACATCTAGGTCGGGTTTAAGGTGTTACAGATGTAGGGATATTGTAATCAGTTAAAATGTAGTTAGCCCAACAATTTAGCATGAAGGATTTAGGAGAAGCTAATTTTATTCTAGGAATTTGAATCCTATGGGATCGAAAGAACAAAGTGATAGCACTATCGCAAGCTTCATACATAGACAATATATTGGAACGTTATGCAATGACTGATTTGGAGAAGGGAAATCAACCTTCTGTATCGAGATTTCATCTTTATTTGGAGGATTGCCATAAGACAACGTAAGAAAGAGAAAACATGAGAATGGTTCATTGTGCTTCTATAGTAGGAAGTCTCATGTATGTTATGTTATGCACAATCTAGATATCTATTTTTTAGTAGGGTTGGTGAGTCGATATTAAGTGAATCCAAGACTAAGACATTGGCAAGTAGTTAAACATATACTCAAGTATTTATGGAGAACGAGGGATTATATGCTTGTGTGTTCCAAAGGATATTACATTCATATCGCATATACTTATTTTGACTTCCAAATGTGTCAGGATTCAAGGAAACCAACATCGAGCTATGTTTTGTCCTAGGGGAGAATCCAATGTGTGGAGAAGCGTAAAGCATAGTTATACTATGACTCCATTTTGGAGGCCAAATATATGACTGCTTTTGAGACTACAAAAGAAACAATATTGCTTTGAAGGTTCCTTACAGATCTTAAAGTTGTTCCTGGTATGATAAAAACTATCACACCGTATTGTGACAACAATAAGGCAATGAAAAACACCAAGGAAACTAGAAACCATAAGAGGATGGGACATATTAATAGAAAGTATCATATCATAAGAGAGATTATTTCAGATGGAATCATAAATGTAATCAAATTTGCATTTAAGGACAACCTTACAGAACCATTTACCAAGACTCTACTAGCTAGGAGTTTTAAGGAACATGTGGAGAGCATGGGAATGTAAAATATGACTTATCTACTTCACTAAGTTAAGTAGGAGACCGTTGGATCTGGTTCCCTAAGTGTAGTATATTCATCTGTAAACTATAATATTTTCGAACAAATTGATTAATAAAATAATTTATGGATTACATTAATACAATCTGGATAATATCCTCATGTGGTTTTTGCATGCAAAGCAAAATAGAAGCAAATATTGGCTCACTGGTTGTCTAATGTTTAAACTAATACTAAGCAATATTACGTGGTCAAATCGTAATATGGAAAGACAACTTATATTAGTAGATGAACCTAAACATGTCCTTAGTCTAATCAGAAATGAGTAAACTGGTTAAAAGACTAATATGTCGTATGTCAAGTCCAATTGGGGAGAGGCCTTATCTTGGGAATTGGAGCGAATTACCACCAAAAGATAGAGATATATATGTGATTATTAGACTGATAGTACATAGGATTGAACCCAAGAAGAATATATCCTGAATCCATTTATGGATTTATTCATTTGTGACATTCAAAGTGTGACATACCATAATCTTAAGTGGATGATGGACTATGTATGCGTTACTCGTATACTTTTAAGTAAAGCCTGAGTTCAAATAGCTGAAAGTCGGTGCATTAGGTATACAATTTCTACAATATGTAGCACAATTCACAATATTGTAATTCATAGCCTAAGACATGAGTAAATGATATCCTCTCATTTACATTACATGATAGATGAAAAGTAAGCGTGGCCATGGGTTGTTCGTATTTGTTTTGAATGACTTGATTACTATTTGATAGTAATTGACTTTTTATGAAGGAAGATGTAATGGTTACCATGTGATAAAATATGATCATATTGGGAGAGTAGATTTTTCCCAAAGAGATTAAGGATGTTCTATGAAGGTAACACACTTATGACAAGGTCATTGGACGAGCATTGATCGAGTTTCTTTCGTAATGGTATCCATTAGGGATAACTCTGTCATGATACTATAGTGGAATGATTTTTTGACCAAATGAGTTCATAATTAATAGGCGAAAAGCTAGAAATTAATTATAGTCATTTCAGCACTAATCACATATGTCCAATCGGTCCCTCTGCTAGCTTGTTGAATCCATAAAAGAATTGCATGTTGAATCAAATTAACAGAAATGGTAAAGTTGGAGAAATGGAAAACATTCGAAAATGAATGTGATTTTCTCAATAAATGGAAATGACTTGGAAAATTAATTTATGGTTTTTCTAATTATTCTTCAATTAATTTATTAAATAATTGAAGTTCGAAAATGGAATGAGATTAATTGATAATAGTGAATCCGTTGAATGTAGAAATAATAAATATATTTTCTCATAGATTCTTTTACGGCAAATTTGTCATGATTTTAACGAAATTAGAACCGGTTTGAGAAAATTATTTAATTGGGAAATTAATTAATTAATTAAAATTAATTTATGATCTTTATTTTGGAAAATAGAAAAACATGTATTGGTTGGATTGATTTATAAAATGTTGGGTTAAATGTCCGAGAAACATTTATAATTGGACCCAATATGGGAGAGGTCCAAAAGCCCATCATGCTAATACATGGGATGACAAACCTTAGTATATTTAACTTGGGTTGCCACCCCTATCTCTCCTAGTTGGACTAGGATTCGTTTTTCTATTGAAATGGACTTCTACTAATTCAACAAGAGTTCCGTTTTTTCTCTCTATAAATAGATGGAACCAGTAGGGCTAAATACAAAATAAATTTTACACAACTTTGAGATATTGTTATTCTACCCAAAAATAGTAAGAATTTATTTCTAAGTATAAATTCTATTTTCTGGAATAACAATTCTAAAATTTTCTATTGAATAGAAATTTTCTTTCCCACTGAAAGTAAAGCAAATAATTTTTGGTTTTGCATTTGATTCGAATTCGTTCGAGCCCACACTCAAAGTAGTTCATGGTATGCAATTACTAGAAAAGGTTGTTCGATTGAAAGTCGGGAATGACAAGAATCTATCTAGCCAAAAACACAGGTGCGATTTTGGGTAAAGTTTATTGCTATAAATATCACAAACTGACTTGGTTTTCAAAATTTTAATTTTCCGTTGTGCAAGGAAATCATTTTAAATCGGATTTTTTCCAACAATAAGTTCGTATATAGAAATTTTGAAAATGGAAAAGGTGTCGTAATTTGCTTATATGTAGATGACATGCTCATATTTGGCACGAATTTGGAACAAGTAGAAAACACAAAGAAATTATTGTCAAGCAACTTTGCTATGAAAGATATGAGTGTAACAAATGTTATTCTTGGGATTAATATAACCCAAGAGGAAAGCACTATAGCTTTATTACAATCACATAACATTAAAAAGGTGTTTAAAATTTTGATCTTTTCAATTGTATACCATCATCTACACCCATGAATCCGCAAATAAAATTAGTATCTAATTCTGGTAACAAAATTGATCAATTGAAATATGCAAGTCTAATTGGTTGTCTCATGTACATAATGACTTGTACAATACTAGATATTGCATATGTTGTTGGGAAATTGAGTAGGTACACAAGTAATCCAAGTAGTTTGCATTAGAAAGCTTTGAGTAAAGTACTTAGGTACTTAAAGAAAACTATTAACTACGGATTGTGTTATAATGGATATCCTTTAGTTTTAGAACGGTATTCGGATGCTTGTTGGATTACAAGTTTGGAAGATCATGCTTCTACTAGTGGATGGATCTTCATTTTTAGTGGAGGTGTCATTTCTTGGGGTTCCAAGAAAAATACATGTATTATTGATTCCCCTATGACAACTAAATTTATTACATTAGTTGTTGTATCTAAAGAAGCTGAATGGTTAAGAAATCTACTTTATTATGTACCTCTATGGCCAAAACCAATTTCACCTAATTCTATTCGCTCTGATAATAAGGCTACTCTAGAAAAGGCATATAGCAAGTAAATAATAGAAAGTCTAGATAGATTGGATTAAGACATAACTATGTCCAACAATTAATCTCTGATAGAGTAATCACTATTAATTATGTGAGGTAAAGTGAAAATTTGGTGAATCATTTGACAAAACGTCTTGCTAGAGTTGTAGTCAATAAGAACTTAAGATAGATGGGACTCAAGCCCATTAATTAGAGTCACCTGTGATGGAAACTTGACTCAAAACTTAGTATAATGTCAAGTCTTGAGTTCAATGAGACAAAGTACATCTTCAGTATGTGACTACTAACACTATAAATAAATTCATCCTAGGATTAAAGTGCAAGGTACCCATAATGATAAGGGAAGGATAAGTAATATACTCTTAATAGTCCCATAACATAAATAAGTTAAAGTGTTATAACTACAAGGACACTCTTGATGGGATCTACTTATGTGAGTACGAAGTATGGTCACTTCTAACAGCTCAAGGGCTTGGCTCTAACAACATTCATGAAAAGAGGACACATGCACATAGCCATAATAGTGTCCCTAAATACTATGCATTAATTGGTGTTGAAATCATTGTGTGAGATAATATTTTGAAAATAGGGGAGATTGTTGAAAGATTTTCAAATACTTATAGTATTCCAATAACTATAAATGAAAGGGTGTAATATCTTTTGGTTATTGATAAAGAGTTATATCATTTCATTTTTGACAAAGAACTATAACTATACAAGTTGTAACAGCCCGTTTTTAGTGAAACCGGAATACTGGTTTTAGGACCACAAATCTGACGTCAAAAAATTTATTTTATTATTATATTAATGTCTATAGCATGTTAGTAGTGTCATATAAAAATTTCATGAAGAAATTTTATCTTTTGCAGCTTAATTTGATAAAAAAAAAAGATTAATTTGCAAAAGGTGCATGTAACACCCCTTACCCGTATCCAAAGCTGGGACAGGGTTTGAGGCGTTGCCAGACTTAAACATAACCAATCATACAAAATCGGGCCATAAAATTTTCGTCCAATTTAAAACCATTCATGCAGATGCATTTCGTCCCTATTCTGGGCTTACGAGACCCAAAATATACATAGAGGGCGGTTCAGGAATAAACCGATAACTTTGAAAATAATAAGAAGACTTCGAAAATTTTCTTGATTTGAAGAGTCGCACGCTCGTGTGGGTAAGCCGTGTGGTCACACACGTCCATGTGGCTTGGGACACGCCCATGTCCTCAGCCTGTGTAACTCTCTGTTTATGACGTCATCAACCAAATAAGGTCACACGGCCAAGTCACACACCTGTGTGCTTAGGCCATGTGGTGAATTAAATTCCAAAAATCAAGTGCAGACTTCACACGGCCTGGGTACACGCCCATGTCCTAAGGCTGTGTCCTTCACACGGCTGAGACACACGGTCGTGTCTTAACCCGTGTGTTTACTACTAGGCATTCTGTTTTACATAATTAGGGTGCAGAGGACACACGGCCGGATCACACGCCCATGGGGCAGATTGTGTGTCACACACAGCCAAGACACATGCCCGTGTGTCTAACTGTGTGGACAATTTCTAAGCTATTTTCCAAGCCATTTTCCATCCTTAAACACTCACATACTTACACTCACTTCATGACATGCAACGTAGCACATTTGAATACTCAAGTATTCATATTCATGGTTAAATTATGACTTGGTAATGTCAACATATTACCTATTCAAACTATCATGCTTTCATATGGCATTCCACGCCAATTTCATATTTATCCATCATCTTTACTAACCTACTTTCAAGTTACACACTTGCATCACCTTTATTGTCATGCACATTAATCATAGTTCATACACCAAACATACATGCCATCCATCACACTCATTAACCATAAGCAACCATAAACACATTAAGGCATAAGGACATTTGCATGCATGCACCAATAGTTAGCGCTACAACCCAAATAATCAATATGAGCCACCTCTCATGACCATATACAAAATAATCACAATACTTTCATGAGCCAACACATTTGGCTAATCAATATGACACATAACAAAAAGACCAAGTCCTAATACATGTCATACTCAAAATGATGAGACTAGCTATACCAAATATTCAATTGATAGTGTGATCAAAAACTCCGACGTCCTTCGAACCCCGAGCTAGATTGGCAACACTATAAGAAATGGAAAGGAAAGGGGGTAAGCTTTGAAGCTTAGTAAGTTCACATGCAAATAAAATACAACTTAAACAAGCATTAATCATACATTTAACCTAATGAACATAACCTTGCATTTTATCAAATCTCTTAAACTTATTCTTCATATATATATATGTATACATGTTCTTACCACAAATTCATCATATCTCATGAGTTCGATGTACATACCTGTGCCACTTGCACATAATAACTTACTTTCTCATCTTTGACGTATTCATCAAGATTATTCATTAAACTTCCTTTAGAACTACCCGTTGAACACTCGAAATACTATCAGATACATCGAAATCTCGCACCTAAGTGCCTCATATGTAGCCAACGCTCCTCATATCACATATCACATGTTGCTCACTTTCGAGCTACTCATGGGTCTGCTCACATAGGCTGTCAGGTATCCGCAACACATGCCGAACTACCCAGCCACCAGTAGAATATGCGAGACTATTACCCGGACACCAAAACATGTGTTACATACATCATGAACTCAGACCACAACTCAATGAGTTCATATTACATAGTTCCTAGTGACATGTCACTTGTATCCTAAACTATCCCTAAGGTTCAAATGGGATTCTTCGATACCACATTTCCGTTGAGTTTGCTCATAATGTCAATTTCAATATCCATAGCGCCAATCACATACTCATGGAATAATTAAGCATACTCATAATAGTAATAAAGCATTAAAATTCACTTGATATCAAAGCAATAGAAATATGAAATATCATCTCATATGAACTTACATACATGCAATGTTAAAGTATTTAAAGTATGGCACATGTTGCAATATTTGCAAATGAACTTAACTTAATACAAAATGATAGAAACGAGTCTCATCCTCGTAAGCTTTGTTTTTCCCCCGATCAATACCTAAATCACTTTTTTCTTGATCTATAATACCAAATTCAACTTGTTCAATACATACATTACTCATATCGACCCATAACACATACTTTGATAAAATTACCTTTTTACCCCTAACTTTTCACTTATTTACACTTCAGTTCCTAGGCTCGTAAAATGAAATGCATGCATTTTTTTTGTTACCCAAGCCTAGAAAATTCATATTTTAACTCATATCAGCCCATATTTCTCATTAAACCACATTTCTACTACTCATTTCTTCATCTTTTACAAATAAGTCCTTTTTAGGTGTTTTCACTAAAAATCACTTAGTCAAAGATGTTTATCACACATCAAACATTCATATTCCTCCATTAAACATCAAAATACAACCATGTCACACATGGTTCAAATTTTATACATGAACCCTAGCTCAAAATATGGCTAGAAATGGATAGATCATGCTTCAAGGATCTCAAAAATGTAAAGAACATTAAAAACGGGGCTTAGGAGCACTTACAATCAAGCTTGAAAGATGAACAAAACCCTACCTATGGCTCTTGGAAATTTCGGCTAGCACTTGGAGAAGATGAGCAAATTTTTACTTATTTTCCTTTTTTATTCTTTTATTAACCAAATGACCAAAATGCCCTTAAGGCCTTTCTTTCAAATTTTTTCCTATTCATGTTCATTTTTTGTTCAAAATTTTAAAACTTGGTCAAATTGCTATTTAAGGACCTCTAATTAATAATCTAATGCAATTTCATGCTTGAAGCTTCTAGAACACAAGTTTTACAACTTATTCAATTTAGTCCCTAAAGTCAAATTGGACATCTTAGGCATAGAATTTCTTCATGAAAATTTCACACAAACATGAAATCATATCATGGATCATCAAATAAGCATAAAATAATTATTTCTATTTCAAATTTGTGGTCTTAAAACCACTGTTTTGACTAGACCCTAATTTGAGATGTTACAATCTAAAACTTGAATTCTATAAGCTAAAGGGGTTCAATAGCTTTAATAATAAAATTTTGGAGGGTTTATGTTGTAATTAAACCATCCATAATGTGAGTGACAAGTATGGACACTTTTTAGGTGATTTTCAGGGTTATTAATTAAGGTTAACTTAGTAATTTAATAAATATAAAATAGTAAAAATAATTAAAACAAAGATATCATCTTTATTTTTTCTTCTCTACCACCAATTTTCAACCAAAAGAAAATCCATATTTGAAGCTTCAAGGTTCAGCCATAGTTCATCCTTGCATGTGAGGGATACTTTGTCTCATTTTTAATAATTTCTATATTTTTGGAGTCATTGTAGCTTAATCTAGCTAGCCCGGGGATTAATTTGCTAAACTGTTAAAAGTATAGGGCTTTACCATGAATGTAGATTGGTTGTTTTTTATGTTTTATGGATGAAAATGAATATTTGATGATGGTTGAGCAACTTTTGTAAAGGAATTTTTTTTATGAATTTGTCATTTAAGTATTTAATTGAAAAATGAAAAAATATTCATGGTAAAAATGTGAAATAAATAGAATATAGGGCTTGTTAGGGGCTAAATTAATATCTGGCTAGCATGAGTTTGGACTAAATTGCATGTATTTACATTTTTATGAGCTAGAGACCAAATTGAAGTGAATTCAAAATTTTAAGGGCAAAAGCGTAATTTTGTCAAATTATGATTTTTGGATTAAATTAAATAGAATGAATTTTGAATGAGTTAAATTTGATTATATAGATCAAGAAAAGCAACTTATGGATTTAGATCAGGGAAAAGAAAAAGTATTGGATTAATCAATCGTATTTTTTTGTTCGCGTTTGAGGTAAGTTCGTTAAATTAAATAGCATTGAATTATGTTTGAATTAAATGCTTTTATGTTATATATCGATGTTTCAACTTTAAGAAAATATCCAATGAAGTTTCGGAAACTTTCAGATCTCGTTTAAAACTTAGGAATGTATAGGATACAAATGACACGTCATTAGGGGTTATCGTGTTTTGGGTGCTGGTCCTATACGTCCTACTGGTGCCTGAGTTTTCGACATGTGTTGCGTTTATTTGACAGCTTGTATAAGCAGTATCATGTATCTACTCCTAACTGACAGCTTGTGTAAGCAAAACTATTTATGGCTCGAGAGTGAGCATTGATACTAGATTGAAATAATAGTGGTTTCGACCACATGTTAACACATAGTGTGCAAGATTCCTACGTATCCAATATTATTCTAGTGGTTTAACAGGTATGAAAGAGGGAAGATTTGGCAAATGCTTCAATAAGTGATCCTACGAAAGTATGAAAAGGTATGAGTTGATGATGCTTAAAAAATGCTTAGCCATATGCTTGAAAATATGAATGCTTATAAGTAGTATGTATAAAAGCTATGATGTTTTAAGATGAATTGCTAAGCTATGTGATTATCTAACTTGAAAGATTGTTGTTGCTTAGGTTAATGCCAAGTCATGTTGGATTGTCTCAAATTGTTTTTATGCTTATAAATTGAAATGGTAAGCTTTGTTTATGAATTACAAACTTATTAAGCATTGTATGCTTACTTCGTGTTATTTTCCTTTGTGTTTCTAGATAATCGAAAGCTCATTCAGATTGGAAGTTGTCAGAGATCCATCACACTATCCATCAGTTATATCGGTATATTTTGATGATTTTGAGTCATGGTTATAAAGGCATGTATAGGTGTTTTGTTTAATGAATTTAGCCATTATGTGTGGCTTGTATATTCATTATCTTGGTTGAGGAATTAGTTGGTATGATATTAAGATTATATGGTATTTTGTGTGGTTGTTAAGTTGATGTTGTATTGGTTAAGATGATGGTAAGGAAATGTTGATGGAAATGGTATAGTAACAATGAATGGTTGGTATGGAATGAATGTAGCATGATGTTGAAAATGGCTAGTTTTGGTAGTTTAGAAGTGATCATCTTTTGGTCAATTTGGTATGGTATATGTTAGTTGGGAAAATGGTCATTTTGTATTGGTTGTACATGAGTTTTTGGTATATGATCATTATGGAAAATGTGATAGTGAATTTGTTCAATTGATAATTTAATTAGTGAAGGAATTGGTTAGGTGTTTAGATAAGTTTGATTTTCATTAGGTGTGAGTTTGGGTGAGAAAAATGGCTTGGAAATGACCTATTTTTTGTCTACACAGGCAGATACATGGGCTATATCTCAACCGTGTCTGACACACTACCAGGCGACACGGCCGTATGTCCCCTGTAGCTTTCAACGGGTTGCAAGTCAGGCTGTTACAGGGCCTAACACATGGCCTGGCACATGGGCATATGAGGTTATTTCGAAGGGTACATGGCCTAGCACACGAGCATGTGGTTGGCCGTGTGACCCAAGTTAGTGAGTTACATAGGTGTGGACACGGGCTGGGACACAGCCGTGTGTCCCTATTTCGAATGCCCACACAGCCTAAGACAAGGGCGTGTCTCTTGGCCGTGTGATGTGCCCCTGCATTTTAAAAAATTTTTATTTTTCTGAAAAATTTCATATGTTTTCGATTTAGTCCCGAATCATTTCTAATGTCTTTTTAAGGCCACGAAGGCTCGTAAAAGGGACCTTATGTTTGTTCTTGACTGGCGTTGCTATGACTTAACTTATGAATTGTTATGGTAATAAATTGTTCATTGTATGACGTTATGCTCCAGTAACACTCCGTAGCCCTAATATGGTGACGGATATAAGCTAGGGGTGTTACACAAGTAATACTACTTGAATAGTTATGAGATATTAGTTGAACAATTATGTCTCTTTTAAATATGTAACTATTTAAAAAAGACACATATTAAAAGTTATGTCTCTAGGAAGAGACATGAGAGTTCCTAGAGATAGGAGTGAGATTTCATTTGG
Source organism: Gossypium hirsutum (assembly GCF_007990345.1). Taxonomy (NCBI): domain Eukaryota; kingdom Viridiplantae; phylum Streptophyta; class Magnoliopsida; order Malvales; family Malvaceae; genus Gossypium; species Gossypium hirsutum. The sequence goes on from NC_053433.1 coordinate 76,625,043, forward strand.
AAGGCATACCAAAAAATTCTCAAAAGCCCTTTCTATCATTCCTCCATCTTCTACTATTATTAGATTGTTCTATAAAGAATTATTGCAAAAATTTGATTTTCTTGTTATACTCTGTTTAGTACTGCTTAGTAGATTGTTTTCGCTAGTGCAAAATGCAAACAGTCGTCAGGCTTACTTGTATTCTCGAGGTTCATTTGCTTGAAACTCATTTGTACACTAAGTATAGGTAAGGACAAACATAACCTTAAAGATAATGGCTTGATACACGCCTTGGAGCCTTATCCTATTGCTTCATTTTTCCGTTTGAGTTGTGATTTGGGCAATAGGCCCTGAGACAAGTTAGGAGAAATAAAAGAATGAAGAGCTAAGCTCCATTCAATGGAATATGATAGTGTGATGGAGAGTGTTAGCTTAGCACGACACTTATGGGATATGTCAAACTCATTGAGTCATTCTGAAATGTAATAAGGAGATTTGATTGTCCAACAGAAAATCATGTCTACAAAGATTTTGTTTTGTTTTAAAATATTATGTTTTACTCATCTATACTAACTAATATTGTAGATCCGTGAACCAAAATTTGCGTAAATATGGTAAACTGAGTTCGCGTATCAGTAACCTTGATAAAGCTCTCATTTAACCATGTATTTGTACGTGCTATGTGGTTTTTCTGTTCATTCACTCAGTTGTAAACTCACACACTCTTTAAAATATTTCAATTAGGTAGCATTGGGTGAGGGAACACGGCAGAGCCGGAGATCCGGCATATTTTCGTGGGTACTTTGAAAGGTTGACTTTTGGAACATAGAGACAATGTGGCCCATAATCTGTCCGGGATGCAAAACTATATTTTATTGTTTCCTTAAATTATTTCGGGTATCTGCGAATGCCCTTTTTGTTTTCCCATTTAAAAGTTTACATAAGATAGAAACATTGATGTAATGTTTTTTTTTTTTTTAAAAAGGTATTTGCCCATGTTTTAATAATCCTAGCAACCATATTTCGTGAATAATGAAGACTTTTAACACCATGAGTTGTTTTATACAAAGCCGAAATCGCACCAACTCGCAGACTAAATTTTACTTAACCAACATTTGTCCTTCTTCTATACCAGCTCGCGTATCAGATGGGTTCGCGAGAACCCCTCCAAGACTGGATAGATCGCAATCGAAAGTTTGCTGAGCTTTTAAAGTATTCACTAGAAATACACCATTCTCTTACTTTCCCGAGAGCTATGCAAGGTGCGAGCCTTAGCAGTAAACCGAGTCTCGTTTTAAACTTTAGATATTTTACTTAACGTCTGCCCATCAAACTGGTTTCGTTCGAGAAATTAAATAGTTGCTTTCACACTAGGGTTTGCTGACATTATACTTTGTAGGGTATGGTTCGCAAGGTTCGGTCGGCGAGGTATAGTTCGCGTAGTCTATTCTTAGCCTACCTGTTTTTAGTGCGAAACAATGTTACTAAGTAAGAAACTGTGAACCCCCTTAAGGCGTGAACCCTAAGGACGAAATCTAAGTTTTCGTACCTTAGTCCATTGCATGACTTTTCCACTGCATGTTAACTTATAAATTTGTTTGCAAATAGGATTTTCAATGGGCGTTGATTAATATGACATTTCAGGTTCGAGTTGGGGTCTTATAGTAGCAGAGCTAATCAAGAGATCAATTACATTTAAAGTGAGTTTGGATGGACGGTGCTTTACCTGCGATTAGTATAAAAACAACGGTGGCGGTGAGATTAAATACTATAGCAATACTGTAGTGTGAGGCAAAAAGTAAGCTAAACGCACTGCACCGCACCGCACCACCGCCCCAAACCCACCCTTAAGACATCAGCCTCCCTTCCAACAACTCGTGATGAGTCAAGGAAGGAGTTGGTGCCTCCTACTCCACTAAATACTGAAGCCGTCGTATTTTAAAGTCTTTGTTGGAGCTCAAATTTGGAGGCCCGATCAGTAATCTCATCCAATGAAAGGTTAATATTCTTAACCTTTTTAGCATCTTTAGAGTAAATGCTAGGTGATTTTCAGAGGGGGAAAGGAAATCCTTGACATGTTTTCTCTTTTAGGTGTCCATGAAAAATATATAGAAAAACTTAGAAAAAATTTTATTGATATGTTATTATTAATTAATTTTTTCAATAAAGACATAATGTGTATTTTTTCATAGACCAAATACTTCTTAAATTCTATTAATCCAATTTGACTTTCTATAAAGTCAAAAGATAAAACTTCAAAACAAAATCGAGCATAAATACTCTGACACAATTTCTTTATTATTTAAAGATTTGAGACTCCAACATGTCATGTTAAAATTAGATTCATTTGTTAGTGTGCACTTATTGAAAATAATGCTCATGAAGATCATCGTACACTCATAGAGGAATGTCGGGAGTTGATGAGTGGAGATTGGATTATTGAAATGGGGTATATTCACAGGGAAAATTATCATCTTGCTAACATGGCTTAAATTGACGGTTGGGTCTGTTCATCTTATGGAATCTCCCCAAAGCCTAATCATCTTAGTCATGGACAACGTATCTCACCAAGGTCTGACTAGCCTACTTGTTATTTAAAAAATATATATATATATATTTGCAAAAGATAAATATAAAGCAAACATGTGACTGCCCCTATAAATAGCAATTTTATAAAAATAGACATCATAGTATATATATGACTTATATCTCTTTTTTTAACATTAATTATGTAAAGTTAAACAAAAAATAGAATATTAAATAAATCTAGATTTTAAATACTGTGGTTAATTTAATTTTTACCTTTTTAAGTTTTGGATTTAGATTTTTTTTTTAACTTTGATATCTAAATTTGAAAAAAAAAATTATTTTAGTTCATGAATTTAGATTATATAAAAGTGTGATAACATGAAATTTTGAAATTGTGTCGCTTCATCACTTGAAATTAAAATAAAAATTATATATTTTTCAATTTTTATGTATTATACAAGTTTTTTATTTTTAAATGATAGTTGATACAATCTCAAAATATCATATCATCGTGTTTTTACAAAATTTAAGTTCAAATATTAAAGTAGATCTATAACAAAATAAAAGTACAAATCATATGAATTTTTTAATTAGTGAAATTTGATATTTTAACCTTTTAATTTTGTATTAAAAACGTAATATATGAGTTAATGAAGACTTGGCTGAAATAAATTTCGGTAGCCTTAATGTCACATGTTTTAATATTTTCTCATTAATTTCGGTATTTCATAAAATATTTTAATATTTCCTCATAATTTTTAAAATTAAGATTAGGTAGGAGAAATAACTTTAATATAAAAACATATTATTTTAAATATTAAGAACTTTCCAGTATTTGTGATTGTAAATTTTGGTAAGATTAAACCATTATATTTTTAAGATGTAAGATCAATAAACAGGGGCGAAATCGGGGGAGGCATGGCCCCGGCCCCCCTAAAATGGAAAATTTTCATTTAGGCCTTTTAGATTTTTTTAAAAATTTTAAATTAGTAAAGGTAAAATTACACTTTGGCCCCTTCTAAAATTATAAAAATTCAATTTAATCCTTTAAAAATTATAAATATATAGACTATAAAAAATTAAAATTTCCTTCGGCCCCCAAAAATTTTTTTCTGACTTCGAAATAAAACACAACTCCTAATATGAACCAAAGATAGTAAACCTCATGTTTACTGGTATGTTCTCATAATTTTTTTTGGTATATTCTCATGTTTTCTGATAATTCATCACATTTATTGATATCTCCACATGTTTTTGTTACTCTCACATTTTATGGTATCCACTCATCTTTTTTGGTTTGTCCTCATATTTATTGATAACCCCTCATGTTTTATGCTATGCACTCATGCTTTTTTGTTTGTCATTATGTGTGTTGATATACTCTCATATATTTTGGTAATCCCTCATTTTTCTTTTTAAACTTTCATAATTGTTAATATAGTTTCATTATTAGAATTTGGTAAGATATATAATTTTAAGCTAAAATTTTGTGAGAGATAAACTAAATTTAATCATAATTTTTTAAAAATGAAATTTATATAAACTAACAAATTTCTTAATATGAACCAAAATTGGTACATCTCATGTTTTTTTTAGTATATTCTCATATTTTTGGTATATTCTCAGATTTTTTGATATTCTCTCATATTTTTTGGTATACCCTCAAAATTGTTGATATAGTTTCAAAATTAGAATTTAGTAAGAGATATTCAAAAACATAAAATTTTGTGAGATAAAGTAAATTTAATTATAAATTTTTTAAAAAATAAAATTTAAATAAATTAAGAAATTTCCTAATATGAACCAAATTGGTGCATATCATGTTTTTATGATATTCCCTCACAATTTTTGGTATTTGCTCATATTTTTTGGTAACTCTCATGTTTTTTTGATATACTCAGATTTTTTTGGTATCTTGTCATAATTTTTGATATCCCGTCATGTTTTTAGGTAGTCTCTCATATATTTTGATATACCCTTTATCTTTTTTGGTACACATTCATGTTTTTTGGTTTGTCTTCATATTTTTTTGATATTTCCTCATATTTTTTTGCTATACTCTTAAAGTTGTTTGTATGGATTCAAAATTAGAATTTAGTAAGAGATATAATCAAAACATAAAATTTTATGAGGGATAAATTAAATTAAATCATAATTTTTTTTAAAATAATGATATTTAAATAAATCAACAAATTTCCTCATACGAACCAAAATTGGTACATTTTATTTTCTGGTATATCCTCATATTTTTTGGTATCCCTCCATGTTTTCTAGTAATCTGTCATATTTTATGGCATTTCTTCATGTTTTTTGGTACTCCCTCACAAATTTTGGCATTTTCTCATCTATATGGTAATCCCTTATGTTTTATCCTACACTCTTAGATTTTTTTAGTGTATCCTCATTTTTTTCTCGTGTCCTCTTGTAACAACTCATTTTCAGTAGTGTCAGAAACTATGATCTTTAGGACCACAAATCTAATGAGTGAGCTTGTAAATATTATTATTTAATATTTACGAGTCAAATATAGTATTATATTGAGTTTTAATATGATAATTTTTTCTAATTGAATGAATAGTTAAGTACAAGTGATTTGTTCCTAAAGTCAAGTGGTTTTGGAAAACGATATATAGTGACCTCGTTTTTATAAACTAAAACAGTAAATATTTTTATTAAATTTTTACGGAGTGATTATATAGGTGTATTGAAACTTGGTCTAGAAATTTTCACGTTTGGTTAATTAATTAAGGAAAAAGAACTAAATTATAATAGCTGCAAAAGTTAATCGCTATTAAATTATTTGTGAATGATGGTTATAAAATCTTAATTAAGGGGTTGCAATTTAACCTTGTTGGATTTTAGTGACCTATTTTTATGCTTAATTAGTGTAAAATCTATTAATAAAATATTGATTAATAAATTATATATAAATTAAAAACATAAAAAAAAGCAAAGTCATTTTATTTTCCACTTTCTTCAACCTCTTATGATCGAAACTCCATCGTTAAGCAAAGAAGCATTCGGCCAAGCTTTAAGTCTCATGCATGGTATGTGTTTTGAATCCATTTTTAGTTATTTTTATGTTTTTGATATCATTATAACTTAATCTATCTAGTTCAGGGACTATTTTGTGAAACTTTCAAAGTTCGAAAAACTTGTCATTGATATTTTTGAATCTTTTTAGTTGTTAATGGTTTAGTTTGAAGCTTAATGTTAAAATAAGACTATATTGTAAAGTGATTTTGTATAGTTTTTAAGCTTAAGAACTAAATTGAAAATATGTTAAATTTTTTCATGGTTTTCTTGTACAAGTTCATTATTAGAGGGCTAATTATGGATGTTTAAGAATTTGGCTCTATAGGTTAAGTGTGAAAATAAGCTTGTTTTGATATTAGGGACTAAATTGAATAAAAAGTAAAAGTTTGGGACAATTGTGAAAAATGTCCATGAAGATGTCATATACATTAAATGGATTATTATTAAGTATTTGAGTTGATAATTGAAATAAATTATTGTTTAGATCAAGAGTCGGTAGATAATCATAGAAAAGAGAAAATTTCTTATAGTCCCTAACATTGCAATTTATTTTGTTTAGCCTTGGTAAGTTCATACAGTATGTGTGTGTTAAATTGTTATGCATTTAAAATTTTAATTGTAAATATGTTTAATTGAATTCTGGTTGTTTACAATTCAGTACAAAAAGGTGAGATAAAAGTTTAAATTAAATAGAATTGAAGATAGTATAATTCGATAAATTAAGGAATTGACTTTGAATTGGACTGAGATAGGATGTGTTATGTGATAAAGTGATGATAATAAGCAAAATTAATTCGATTTAAATTAGTGGTATATGAAAAGAACTTAATTGAATAGTTGAAAATATTAAATATTATTTGAAATGTGGAATTATACTAATGTGGTGATGAGCTATGACATATATATATATGGAATTCTTGATTTAGATTACGATATTGAAATTGAGAATTGATTTAAAATGAATATGAGAAACTTGTTACCCAGATTAATTGTTAGAGCATGGTCAGGTATAATTGGCATGCCATAGATAGCATTCCAAATTGGTGTGTTGGTTGGGCCCGTGTTTCCGTCTGAGTCTTAGTTAAGTCAATAGGGGTATGTATAATGTAATTGGAATAAATGATCTTCAGATTGATTTGATACAATGATCGGATGATGCTTATACATATTGATAATCGGTTTTATAAGCCCAGGGGGACCAAAATGGAAATGTGACAAATTAATCGACGTGAACAGAAATTTGTATTACGAAACAAAGTAGTAATTGACAATAAATTGGCAATTGATATATATATGGTTCAAAAATGAGCTGATATGAAAATAAAATGAAGTTCATATGGTTTAACAAGATTTGGTTTGATAATTCAAATTATGAAATGAATATAATGTTCGACAATTATTTGAAATGGGATGTATTACAGGTAATCAGATTGAATGATATGATCAAGATAGTGAATTGATTAGATGATTATTTGTTTTATGAATGATGATGAAATGTTAAATTGACTTGTTATATGATTGAGTTACTATATAGTATGATAAATGTTGAACTCGCCTTTTTTATATTTGAATTGTCATAATAGGAAAACTTTACCAAGCTAAGTAACATGTAAGGTATAATTACAACAAGAGGTAAGTTATTTAGTTTTAAATACTTGTGAACTTACTAAGCATTTGTAATGCTTACTCCCTTATTTCCTTTGGCCCCTGTAGAGCCAACTTGCAAAACATGTCAAGCAGATCATCAATAAGCTCACAATATCCTGATATTGACTTTATAGTCTTTCTATCATTTAAAAACTCGATTTTATGGTATGTAATAGGTGATTTATTTTGGTCAATCTTTAATATTGGTAATTTGGTTCTTGATTGTGGTTTGAGTTTTTAATGGTTATATGTTAGGTATTTAAGTGTTTATGATGGTACATGGTTAAGGCATAGCTAAATTATTTGAATGGTATTTTGGATGTGGTACGAATGACGTTTTTAAATGCACCTTGAATATGGATTTGCATGGTAAAATAATGTTATCGAATGGTGATGTAAATAAGGTTTTGGTTTTGTAGGTTATAAGCACTAAGGTTATATTTTAAGCCATTTGAAGTATATAATATGTGCGTTCATGTAAATCCTATTCGGTAATTTGGTTGGTTGGGGTGTGTGACAGTAACTGTATTATCTAAATGCATTTTTGAATGGTTGTTTCAGTATAAATTTTTTAGGTAACTTGGTGAAACTTGGGCCAATAATATGCTAGCGATGTGAAAAATGGTGTAATATGTTTAATTAGGTATTGAGTTCATGGAACGGTTGACATGGATTCCTAATGGATGATTGGTTTATGTTTAATGTTTGAGTTGTAATGTCAATGATAGCATATTAGTTAGGCACATAGGTTGAATGTGAATTGCCATATTTTTTCATCTTTTGGTACATTTTGAATAGGCAAATGTAATGGTTAATGCATGGCTTGGTGTCTAAGATATTGTAGGGGAAATGACTTGTGTTTGAAGGTATTTTGGGCACATACGGTCTGTGACATAGTTTGCCACACGACCATGTGTCCCTCACAGTTGCATGGCACGGTTGCATGACACGATCATGTGGTCTCTTTGATTTTTGGTGCAGGTTTGTTTATACAACCTCATAGAGTTACTCGGTGTAATAGCTCGATTTTAGCTAAAACGGAACAGTGGTTTCAGAACCACAAATCCGAGATCAGAAAAAAATATTTTAATATTTTTTTAGTGTCTACAGCATGTGTTTAGATATGTGTGAAAGTTCCGTGTTTTAATTTTATCGATTGGATGGTTAATTTGACAAAATAACTAAATTGCGTAAAATGCAAAAGTTGCATTCTAATTGTTTAAGTGCTTATTTCCTATGAATAATTAAATGTGAAGTCCTTATGTTGTGAATAGACCATGGATAGTGGGAATTGACATGAATAGCCATCCATTATAATGTTTTATTAATGTTTAAACAAAGGTTAATTAAGTAATTTGTGATTTAAGTTTAATTAAATTAAAACAAAACAAAGTGGTGGCTATGTATCATCTTTTTGCACTGAATTTTGAAGAAAAAGAAAGCTATGTTCAAGCTTTAGCGTTCGGCACCTTTAATTCTTAATTAAGGTATGAATTTTGTTCGGTTTTTGATGATTTTTATGTTTCTATGATCGTTGCATCGAGTACCAGCTAGCACGTGCCCTAATTTTTGAGTTTGTTGATGATTTTGTAAAGTGCCATTGATAAATGTTTAAGTTTTTAAATGTTTGATGATGAAAAATGGATATTTGTTGATAGATTATCATATTTTGTTAAGTGATTTTTGGTAAAAATACTATTTAGAGATTAAATTGTGAAAAGTATAAATTATGTGGTTGAAATGTGAAATAAATGTGAAATATGGGCTGCTAGAGGTACTATGGTAATTTGGCTAAGCATGTGTTTTGTTAAATTTTATGTAATTTGTGTTTTTATGAAATATGGACTAAATTGAGAAAATGTGAAATTATAGGGGTTAATGTGTAAAATGCCTCATTTGTGTGTTTTGGATGAAATTGAATGAAAAGATGATTAAATTAGTTAAATTTGAATTCATATAGATCAAGAAAGAAAGAAATTGGATTTAGATCGGGGGAAATCGAAAGTTGTCGAGTAGTCGATCCGATCCGTTCATCGTATATACGAGGTAAGTTTACATGCAAATAAATGTCTTTAAATTAAATTATAAGTATTTATTTATCATTGAATTGTATTGAATACTGAATGATCGAATACGAGCAAGTATTGATAGGGTTACGACGTTCGAAAAACCCATACGAACCTTAGGAATAGTATAGGATACAAATGTCATGACATAAGTTTACCGAGATGTGATTACGTGTAAGACCATGTTTGGGACATTGGCATCATTATATGATTTCGTATAAGACCCTGTCAGGGACAGTGGCATCGATATGTGATAACATGTAAGACCTTATACTGAATATGGCATTGTACGAGTTATATGTGATTTCCGAGTATCCTTAACGATTCCAAATGGTTTAACGGGCAAAGTCAAGACGATAAAAAATGTGTAAATGAAATTAAATGACACAGGTACGTATGAAATTCTTATGTGTATTGAATGGAAAGGTAAGTTATGAGTTTAGATGTGGTTGTGTATATTAAATGAGAAAGATGGATACTTATGTATGTGTTTTAGACATGCTTGTATAATTGAATTGAAATATAATTGTTTCAAATGGTGATTTTATTTCTACATGGCTTACTAAGCTTTTAAAGCTTACTTTGTGTGTTATTTCCCTGTTTTATAGATAATCGAAGCTAGCTCAGGCTCGGGGATCATCGGGAAATGTCATCACACTATCAATCACCTAGTTGGTACTTTTGAAGCTTTGTAAATATGGTATATGGCATGTATAGGCTAGTGTCATTATGGTATCTTTTCAGTTGTGGATTTAGCCATATGAGTTGGCTTGAAAATAAAGTCGATGATGGAATGGTATTTGGCTTATAGTATGAATTGCAATATGGTATGTGATGTATATATGTATGCCTTGTGAATTTGGTAATCTTTTTATGGTTTTGAGATGCACAAATGACTAGTTGTTGATGGTGTATAATGGCATGATTGGAAATGATGTTTTTGGTTGGCTAAATGTTTGATGTTTAGATGCCATATTGTTTGGCAAAGATTGATGAATTGGTATATGATTTAGTAAGTAAGCATTGAATGATGAATCATGTGAAGTTGGTATACGTTTGAGCTAGTTTATGGTCATTAGATGAGTAGTAAAGGAATAGATATAAAATGGTATGAAATGTGCATGAAATGGTCATTTTTGGCTGCCTATTGTCTTTCAAAATGATTCCAAATGAATGCTTTTAGGTACATGAAAGATAGGTGGGAAAAATGGCTTAAATCAAGCCTATTTTCGTGCCACACGGTTGAGCACACGAGCGTGTGACTCGACCATGTGACCCCTGAATCCTAGTTAAAACAAGTCAGTGAGTTACACGGCTTAGACAAACAGGCGTGTCTACTGGCTGTGTGTGGCACACGAGTTGGAACATGGGCATGTGGTCGGCCATGTGACCCAAGTCAGTATACCCTCCAGTTTTCACACGACCATTGCACACAGGCATGTCTCCGGCCGTGTGATGCAAGTCAGTATGTATGCCCTATTTCCACATGGCCTGGACACGAGCTTCTCTGGTGGCCGTGTGAGGCACACAGCCTGTTCACACCGGCGTGTGACCCTTGAATGCTTTAAAATTTTATATGTTTCCTAAAGTTTGCAAATGTTATCAATTTAGTCCCGAACCACTTCTAAGCATGTTTTAAGGCCTTGAAGAGTCTCGTAAGGGACAATATGATTATGTTCTGTATAATTATGACTATGAATGTTTAAAGTATGTAATATTGATATGATTTTATCGATAATGTCCTTTAACCCTAATCTGACGACGAACACGAGTTAGGGGTGTTACACACAGCCTGTCAAAATGGTCGTGTGGCCTTGAGTTGCACGAGTATAGGTTGTTACACGGTTTGGTCACACGACCATGTTCTTGATCCACACGGGCAGAACTCTGTCACGCAGTCTGGCACACAACCGTGTGGCTATGTTTGCACTTTTACTCAAATTTTTGTACTAGTTTCATTTTCATCCAAAATTATTCTCGGTTTGTTTTAAATGCTTCGTATGCTCAATTTAGTCCTTGCTTTATTAATAACTTCTATTATGCATGAATTTGGATTAATTTGTTGATTTTAATTGAATTCAATATAATAAATTGGGTGTGAATATTTTAGCGTTTGTTGTAGCATTCCATAACTCGAGTCTGTCAACCAGACAGGATGAGGGGTGTTACACATATCATGTTTTTTAGTAATCCGCCACATCTTTTCGAATTTCTTCATGTTTTTTGGTCACCACTCATAATTTTTTGGTACTCACCCATGTTTTTCGGTATTCCCTCGTATTTTTTGGTAAACTCTCAGATTATTTCATATATCCTCATATATTTTGGTAACCTCTCATGTTTTTTGGTAGCCTGTCACATATTTCTATATTTCTTTATATTTTTGTAGCCCTTACAATTTTTGGTATATGCCCATCTTTTTTTCGTAATCCCTCATTTCTTTTTTTTGTGTACTCTCATTTTTTTCGTATCCGTTCATATTTTCTAGTAATTCATCATAATTTTTTGGTATTTCTTTATTTTTTTGGTATACCCTAAAATTTGTTGGTATAGTTTCAAAATTAGAATTTGGTCAGAGATATAATTTTATGTTAATATTTTGTAAGGGATAAATTAAATTTAACTATAATTTTTTTTAAAATGAAATTGAAATAAATTAACAAATTTCCTAATACAAATAAAATTTGGTACATATCACATTTTTTAGTATTTCATGTTTCCTATAGTCCCTCACAATTTTTTATATCCTTTCATCTTTTTCTATAATCCCTCATGTTTTTTAATCCACTCTCAGATTTTTTTTTTGTATGTCCTCATATTTATTTGTATCCCTTCAATAATAATATAAAGAATAGAATATGTAAAAATATTCAAGGATCTAAAAGTATGAATAACAGTAATCTCACAATTCAATGAATCAAAAACCTTGATAAAATCCCTAACTAGAATGAAAAGTTTTAGAATCCATGAAGAGAAGAAAAGCAGCTAAAAACATGAAAAACCTGTAACAGCCTGATTCCAGTAAAATCAAAACAGTGATTTCGAGACCACAAATCTGATTTCAAAAAAACAATTATTTTTATATTATTTTATGGTCTATAGTATGATAGTAATGTCGTATAAAAATTTCATAAAGAAATTTTACTGATTAAATGTTTAATTTAATAAAGGACCAAATTGCACAAAGTGCAAAGGTTGAGTTCTAATAGCTAAAAGGATTAAATAGCTATGGAATTCAAAATTTGAGGTCCTTATATCAAAAATAGACCAGTAAAAATGCTTAGTGGTTGAGGATGATGATTTATCCATGGAAAATAAAATAAAGAAATGGATGAAATTGGAAAGTGAAATAATAAAAGATGATAAATGATAAATAAAAATAAAAATATCATCATTTATATCATCTTTCCCAAATTAAAAGCATGGAAACCCTAGCCATGTAAACCTAAGCTCAAGCCAACTTATTTTGCTTGATTAGGTAAGTATTCTTGCCCCTTTTTAATGATTTTTATATTTCTCAGATCGTTAATCTTAATCTAGCTATCTTGGGGATTAATTTGCAAAGTTATCTAGGTACTAGGCTTTGTCATGGATGAACATAGATGAATTATAAAGTTTTATGATAGAAAATGAAAGGTTGTTGATAGATAAACAACTTTTGTAAAGTGAATCTTGATGAAAATGTGATTTAGGGACTAAATTGAAAAGATGTAAAATCTATGGAAAAAATTTTGAATTTTATGAAATACATCGGCTGTAAATTTTACAAGTAAAAAATCGGCTAGGCTTGGAATAAGGATTAAATTGTATGAATTTCAATTTTCGAGCTTAGGGATGAAATTGTCACTAATTAAAAGTTTAGGGTCAAAATGGTAATTTTTCCTAAAATGTGACTTGAATTGAAATGAATATGAATTAATGTTAAATTCATTCATATAGATTCAGCAAGATCAAATTCAGAGCTAGAATAAGGAAAAGAGAAAATGTCGAATTAGTAGATTTTACGTACATTAACATTTGTCGAGGTAAGTTCATGTAACTAAATTATGTATATTAATATGTTTGAATTGAATGTTGTGTATGTGAATTGTATAAATTCCAAATATATGAAATTAGTTGCATATCTGACAAAGCCCGATAAATATTAAATCCCGTTTGAATAATAGATTCGATGGATACAAGATTTCCCAATTGGTTGTGGTCTTACATGTGTTACGGACACACCACAGCTCCTACAAGCATCCCGTTATAAGCCCTCTCGAGCTTTCTATTATATGGTTCCTGCGAGCATCTTGATCGGTAGTGATCTTGCAAGTGTTGCGGACTACCGCAGCTCTTTGTAAGCGTCCTGTTATATGATCGATTATGATCCTGCATATATTACGGACACAAACGCAGCTCTTTGTGAGTATCCTAATATGGATCGCTTGAACTTCCCAATATATGGCTATACAGAGCTCCTAATTAAAGGCTCTTTGTCAGCTTCCTAATTAAAAGTTCTTTGTGAACTTCCTGATTATGGCTCTAATGAGCTTCTTGTTATATAGCCCGGATGAGCTTCCTGATAGGCTCATTGTATGCTTTCTGATTAATAGCTCTTTGTGAGCTTCTTGTTATACGGCTCGAGAGAGGATTTCCTGATTATGTGCTTTAATGAGAACTTTCGAATATGAATTGATGGATTGCTAATTTTTACACTTCGAGTGTACTACATGTGTATCTATCGATATTTCAAATAAAATTCAACGGGAAAAATTCTGACATGAGAAGATATGAACACAAAATGAATTACTAGACGTATCTGCCTAAAATACATGAAAATGATAATACATTATATATGGAAATATGAGATAATGATATATGAACACGAAATTTGTTTGATGAATATGTTCATTTATGATTATATATTTGTACACCTCGATCGTACTACCCGTGTAACCATTAACATTTCTATTGATTTAATAGGAAAAGTTCTGACATGAAATAGTCTGAACTCGAAATGAATTATTATGAAAATGTACTTGAAATACATGGATATTATTAGTATATGTTATATGAATATATGATGTGGAAAGCATATTTATATGGAAATTTGATTACTGTTGATAAGGATATGTGTAGGGCTTGTGATCAAGTTGATTGAATGTGCCTTGTATGTTTATATTGAATTTAAATGAGTGGTAAGTTAATTACCATGTTATACGAACTTACTAAGCATTTCATGCTTACTCTGTTTTATTTTCCCCTGTTCTAAAGTAATTCGGAGGCTCGTTGGATTGGAAGCTTGGCGGAGATCACTCACACTATCCATCAGCCCATTTCGGTATATATATATGGTAAATCAATTATGGTTATAATGGCATGTATAGATTAATTGGCCACTATCGGTATATAAATGCTTTAATTGTAACTAGCCATTGGAATGGCTTGTGATGGATATATTTGGTATGTGTTTGAAATTGGTTGATTTATAGAAATTATATTGGCATATTCATGATTGAGTTAAGTTAGCATATTTGATAAGATATGCATATATGTGAACTTGGTAATTTAAGTAGGTGTGTATACTTGATTATATGAGGTATTATATCATGTATAGGATTTGATTTTGAGTTGGGTTAAATGACCTATAATAGATTGTGAATATGTTAAAGTGTTGTTGTAGGAGGATGAAAAATGGGGTGAGAAATATGACTTGGAAAATAGCCTATTTTCATCCACACGGGTAGAGACACGGGCGTGTGTCTCAGTCGTGTGTGTCACACGGCCTAGCACATAGGCGTGTGACCTGGTCGTGTGTCCCCTGCATCCTTAAAATTTCAAAACAGAATGCCCAGGTATTTACACATGGCCTAGCACATGGGCATGTGGCTTGGCCGTGTGACCCAAGTCAAAGAGTTACACGGCCTGACCACACGGGCATGTGACCACTACACCTAGCAAATTTTTTTAGATTTTGCGAAAAATTCTCTGAATACCCGGTTTAGTCCCGACTCATTTCTAATGCATGTTTTGGACCTCGAGGGTTCATATAAGGGACTTTATGTTTGATTTCTGACATGAATACTATATAAAATGAAATATCTGTTTACTTTATCTGTATATTTCGGTAATACTTCGTAACCCTGTTCCGATGACGGCTATGGATTAGGAGTGTTATAAGACCTCTATTTTTTTACCTCCCATTTCTTCACAACAAAACCCTCTCTTTCTAAGTATACCATGTAACACCCTCGCCTGACCCGATTATCGAATCTGGGTATGAAGTGTCGTAACTAAACTAGATTAGATTAAGCACAAATTTTAAACTTGATAATTTTAAAGACTAACTTGTTAAGTAACGATAAATACATTATACAAAGGAAACCTTCAATTAAAATAAAAATTTACTATCTTCAATTCCCAACTCTAAGGGAACTATTTAATTACAATATATTCAACCCTGAGGCGAAGCCTCTAAAGGTACCCCTCTTATGTGCATAACATCAATCCATCAATAAATCCTTGGACACACCAAGTCTGGCTTATCCCCTCATCGAGTTCCTTTTTCCATTGAGTCCTGCAAACACTGGTCAAAACCCTTATAAGTTCGTATGAACCTAGTGAGCTCCTTTACTACATTAATCAAAATTAGACCCCATCTTGCAGGGATTTTTAATAGAAAAGAACCAAACACACTACTATCTATCTCATTTAGACGATCTCATTTGTCTAAAGTGTTGGACTCCTATTTGAATTTTTCCTTTCTATAATGGCGGATTGATCGTTGAGTGATTGTTAACTAGTTGGCTTATGATCATTCAACTAATTTTAGTGGATTCTAGGTGATTTATCATCCTTGCATATTCTCACTTTTCCTTGCACATATCACCTTTTGTTCATTTTTTCCTCTCACTTCCTATCATGAATATCCTTTCTAGTTTCATCCTGACTCAAAAACATGCCATAGCTCTGGCAAATAAACTGACATTTTACTCACAAGCTCTACTAGAAAAGGCCTACACTGCACTAGCGGTCTTCACCTTATTTCAACCTTTCTATTTCTACCCTACACAAGGGTTGAAATGTTAATTGGGTTACCTCCTTGTGAATTGCACAAATCACGATGCCTTCTTTTTAAGGCGCAAAAAATCTATCTGATTGGACCGATTTAGCTCATAGTTTCCACAAGACTATTAACCATTGGAGTTCACATTCCTCCTTATACAAATGGTTTCTTTGTTGGAAAAAATCTGATTTGAAAATGCTTTTCTTACATAGCAAAAAATCAAAATTTTGAAAATTGATTTGGTTTATGATATTTATAGCAATAAACGTTAACTGAATTTGTACCTATTTTTCAACTTGGCAAACATTCGTTGTTGCCAGTTTTAAACCAAAAAATCTTTTCTGCTATTCTTATACCATGAATTGTGTAGACACTCAATTTTTCCCGGCCCATTTCAGTATTTAAAATAATAAACCCCAAAAAAATAAAAATAAAACAAAGTTCAAGTCCAGTACAAAATTACAAACATATAATTTGGCCCAATCGGAATGGCCCATTACTTGAAAAAATTTAAGGTCCATCTATAAGCTTGACTCATATGGAAATATAATCTTTAAGGATATGCAATCTTAGATATGATATGCAATCTTAGATATAATACAATCTTAGATATGATATGCAATCTTAGATATGATATGCAATCTTGAAGATATGATCTTGTAATCTTGGAGATTTAATTTGTAGATATCTTTTAATCTTAACCGTTGATGTAATTGATCTATACCGTTGGATTTGGGGAGGCTCAACTATAAATAGAGGCCTCTCCCTTCATTGTAAATCACTTGAGTTTTGGGAAGCAATAAGAATTCTTGAGAGCATTCACTCAAATTTCTCTCCCTCTTGCGTTCTTACTCCCTGTGGTTTGTTCTTATTTTATTCTTCGTCTATCTTAGTTTTTCAACCTTTTTTTTATTTTAATTTCTTCATTTTTCAAATATTTATATTTATTCCTATCTTTTATACATTTGATTATGTATTTTATATATTATAATATTTAACCTTTTTATATAGTTTATTTTCAAATATATATTTTCTATGCATGTATATATATTATATTATCATTTCATGTATTTTGAACTATTGCATTATATTTTTATAATTTCTAAATGTTCTATTTATTCATTTTTTTAGTGTATGTCATTTATCTTATTTGTGCATAGTTTCATTTTTTTATATGCTATGTTTAATTATTTCTTTTATGTGTTATTTTATGATATATATTGTTGTATAATTTTTTGCATGTATTATGTTTTTCTTTTAGTTTACTCATGTTTTTATTTGTTTATTATCTTATATTTACCCTAGTATGATTTTTTTCATTAAACGTATGTACATGTTATTTAGTTTTGTCATAATAATATTATTTATGTTTGTATGGAAATGTTAGAATATTTTGTACATCTATGCTTCATGATGCATTAATATGTCATTCTAAAATGTCATTTAAAATAATATTCCAAGGTTTTTTAAAAAAAAATAATAAAAGGCAATGCTTGATGTTTGAAAACTTCGAGAAAGGTAGTGCCCTAACTTACTGGGTTGCGACTTTTCTCGTTGAATTCGAATAGTCAAGCACGCTTCTAAGTGATTTTGAGTTTTCAAAACTTAAACAATTATTTCGAGATTTCAAAACATAGTGTCCTAACTTACTGGATATGGCATTTTGTTGTTTCGAGATAGAAATTTTCGAAAGAAGAGCTTAGTTTCGAAGGTTTTAAAATTTTGCGTCCTAACTTACTGGATGTGATGTTTTGACTCTTTTAAAATAAGTGAGCCTTAATTTTCAAAATTGAGACATTCTAATTAAAAGAGGTTTGCATCTTAAAACTTTCAAATTTCCGACATTAAAGACACTTGATAATCAATTAGGTACCAATTTTTGGGCGTTACGAGGGTGCTAACCCTTCCTCGTACGTAACCGACTCCCGAATCTGTTTTCTCGACTTTCGTAGACCAAAATTAATGTTTTAAAACAAAACATTTTATAAGGTGATCCAATCACACCTAAAAAGATTGGTGGCGACTCCCGTTTTCGTTTTTCTTAAAGTCAATTCCCATTTTCTAAAACTCGATTTAAAAATGGTTTCGACAAATTGCTTTGATTGTGGGCTTGAACCAATTAAACCAAAACACAGAACTAGAAAAAGTTTTCTTTTTGGGGTGAAAAAAAACTCTCTTCTTTAATAGAAACCGACGAAATTGTTATTCTAAAAAATATGTTTATAAGTTGAGAATAAATTCTCTCTATTTTTTGGCAGAATAACAATTTCTCAAAAGTTGCGTTAATAGCTCTACCACTACCATCTATTTATAGGGAGAGAAGGTAGAACCCTTGTACAGTTGCAGAGGTTTATTTTAAATAGATAAAAAAAACATCCTATTTAGAGTATAAAAGGGGTGAATGACTCGCTCTTGTATTTCTACTAGGGTTGTCGCCCCCTATGTGTTATATAAGGGGCTTTGGGCCTCTCTCACATTGGGTTCAATTATGAGTACTTCCTAAGCCTTTTTGACCCAATACTTTGTAATGTGATCCAACTCGATTTAGTTTTTGTATTTCTCAAAATAAACTTTAATATTTACATATTAAATAATTTTCTTATCCCAATTTGACTCTAGTAAAAGTTTGATGATTTTACCTCCCGATAAATTTTTATGATTTTACCCTGGTAAAATTTCGAGAAAATTCATTCAATATGTCATAACTCAACATGTTCACTATGACCGAATGATTTATTTTCACTTTTGGGCTTCAAAATAGTACAAAAACATAAACTCATTCTTCCATCATTTTTTTTAAGTAATCCTATATAATATTGCAAGTTTTCGTTTTCGTTTTCGTTTTCGTTTTCGTTTTCATTTTCATTTCCATTTCCATTTTCATTTCCATTTTCATTTCCACTTTTGGAAACCTACATTCATTTCAAAATAATTCCACTTTTCCATTTCGGAGAATCTTAATCATTCTTGAATGCTTCCTGTTTCTCATTTTTTATTCATTCTATTCATTTCTATTCAAACGCATAATTCATTTATGGTTTCAACGAGATAGCAGAAGGACCGATTGAACATATGTACTAGAGACTCAAATGATTTATAATTAAGTTTTGACTTTTCTCCTGTTAATTATAAACTCATTTAGTCACGAAGTCATTCTACTATAGTATCATGACTGAGCTCTCCCCAATGACATACCATTATGAAAGCAATTACTCAGTGCTCGTCCAATGACCTTGCCATTAATGTGTTACCCTTATAGGATATCCCTGATCTCTTTGGGGTAATATCTATTCTTCCAATATGATTCTTTTTTATCTCATGGTAACCATTACATCTTCTTTTATGAAAAGTCAATCACTATCAAATAGTGACCAAGTCATTCATCACAAAGATGGATGACCCGTGGCCATGTTTACTTTTTATCAATCATGTAATGCCAATGAGAGGATATCATTAACTTTTCATCTCACTTCTTTAAAGAAATTCCATCATCAAAATCTACACGTTTACACATCAATTGCTTAATCACAAAATCTGTCATTCTTCCTTTCAAACCAACCACTACGCTTTCGCTGCGCAACTCTAATTCCTATGCAGATCCATACAATACATTTCCTTAAACTTCAAACGGACTTCTCTTGCATATCCTATTCACTACCCCAGACTATTCTAGAGGACTAACTATAGTAATTTCACTAATAGTTTCTTTTACCCCAAATGCTTGGTCTAATAGAAACACTATTGTTTCTTCAAGTCTAAGGTTTGTCTATGATTTTCAAGTAAAAGTTCAAGCATTAGTTATTTCCTAGGTGTTTACAATCTAAGATTACAGTTTATCTAAAGTATCAAAAGTACTAATAACTAAAGTAAGATCAGCATCAGAGTCTCAAATTTTAATTTCATACGAAAAATCAATTTTTTTGAAAATTTGTGGCATGATTTTTCCCAAAATACCCCTTTTATGTGCATGATTGTAGACTCATTCAAAAATCCATAGTCTGAGTTTTGTAACTCTGTCCCTAATACCACCAAATGTAACTTTCCCAACTCGACCTAAATGTTAGACCCGAATTCGAGAGATTACATTGGCCACCGAGATGGCCTAGTACAATCAGAGTTTATAAAATAGTCATTTTAAAAGATTTGTTTATCTTAGAAAAAAAACTTAGCCTATTTTTAGAGAAACCTGTGAGTTACCAAAAACCAATTAATTTTTAATATCTTTCTTGTAACAATGACCAATTTCGAAAACTTGGTTAATTTATTTATTCTACCAAACCTTATTTACAAACTTAGTAGCAGAAATGTGAAATTTACTTATTTATAATGAAATCTATGTTTCATGCATAATAAATTAAATTATGTATTTCAAAATTTTAAAGTTAAATTTAAAATAAACAACATAATTGTCATGCAAGCTACATAAATCTAAAACTTAAAGACTCATGCCACAGTTCAAAAATAAAATCGTACAGCTTCTAAATAATAATTTATCAAATAATAAATTTAAATTATTTTTATATAAAAACACTTATTCGAGCTAAGCCCTCCATATGCCGAGTCCACGTCTTAACCGTGTAGGTTATCTGAAAAGATGGAAATTAAAAAGGGAGTGAGCTATGAAGCTCAATATGAGTTCTATCACAAGTAAAACCAGTCCAAACAGTCGATAAGTCATAATAACACATAGAATAATTGCAATCAACTGACAAATCAAAGTATCGATTTTTCAGGTTAACTATCAATAGAATCTCAAAACTCATAATAACAATTTCAGAATATCGGTATTTTAGTTCACTCAACAATTTATACATAGGTATAAATATGACATCACAGAAAATCCAAACTGTATGCACATGCTTTATGATTTTCATATAGATTCATTTTAACAAAAAGGATCCTACGCCACCACCACACACCACAATAGGAGTCCTTCTGAACTCCAACCACCTACACACTAGGTTATGGTTTAACTACCACTGGTTTCATAGATAAAATCTGCCACTGGGCTGTGGATACACAGAAAAAATTCATAGATGAAATTTGCCACTGGTCTGGATGCACAGCAAAATATCGCAGATAAAATCTGTCACTGGGCTGTAGATGC
This sequence comes from Gossypium hirsutum, assembly GCF_007990345.1. Taxonomy (NCBI): domain Eukaryota; kingdom Viridiplantae; phylum Streptophyta; class Magnoliopsida; order Malvales; family Malvaceae; genus Gossypium; species Gossypium hirsutum. Next base: position 76,646,455 of record NC_053433.1, read on the forward strand.
ACAACATTATTGCAGGTAAAATTTGTCAAAGGGTTATGGATGTATAGCAATTTTTTAGTTAAAGGATAAACACTACCACTAGGTTGTGGGAACACAGCAAAATATCGTAGATAAAATTTGACACTAGGCTGTAAATGCAAAACATTATTGCAGGTAAAAGCTATTGATAAGTTGTGGATGTACACTAAATTTGTATTTAAAGGATAAACACTGCCACTATGCTATGGGTACACAGCAAAATGAGTAAATAAACTAACAATAATTCCTCCGTACACATTGTCTCACCCCAAGCAATGCAATATGGTAAGCACAAATGGATCAATATGGTAGAATTTAATTATGCTTTCAATAGAATAATACGATAAAAATCAATATGCTTATAACAAATCAACTCAGTAGAAATTAGTCATGCTTATTAAGTGTTTGGCTTAACAGTAACAAAAGGCATGTTGTATGTGCAATCACAAATTTAAATACTATAACCATATGTACTGTCCATAGTTCATACAAATATGTATATAAGTACTATTATTAATTCAATCAATTATGGATTCTAACATAAATTATACTATCAAGGACTTAATTGAACAAAATTAAACATTAAAACTGTTCGGGATTCAATTAGGAACTAAACTTGAACAAATAATAAACTTTAGGGTCAAAATTGTAAAGTTTGAAAAAATAAGGGCAAAACTATAGAATCTAAAAATTAGGGGAAAATTGTAAAATTTGAGAAACCGAGGTAAAATTATAAAATTTAAAAAATAGGAGGAAAACTATAAAATCTAAGAAACGAAGGCAAATTTGTAAAATTTGAAAAATAGGGGTAAAATGTTAAATCTAAAAAATAAGGGAAATTTGTAAATTTTAATTAAATAAGGGAAAAATGTAAAATCTAAAAAAATAAGGGACACACAATCGTATGGACGGACCGTGTGGAAAGCCCTAGACCGTGTAAAGGACTACATGATCATGTGGTTGGGTCGTGTAACAGACTGAGGCCATGTGAGAATTGAAAAAACTAAGGTTTCAAGAGAACATGGTAGTGTGAGGGGTCGTGTGGTCCACATGGATGGCCCTCACGCTCATATGGCAACCCGTGTGGCCTTAATCCTAGGCACAGTTTGTCCCGATTCGCTTGTAAAAGAACTAGATGCTGAGGATGTAACTACTACAAAGAATCTTGAAAAAAGAAACAATTACCATGGATGTAAAGATGATGTTTCCTTGGATGAGATGAATGTCTTGGCTATATGATCGCAATCGTCAAAGACAAACCAAGATATTTCCACATTTTCAATAATGAGAAGAAAAAAAGATTCCTGATGGAAGTGAACAAATTTCTACTTCATTTACTAATTTTGCCACATTGTTAGGGGAAAACATACGAACTGTTGGCCTTGAATATAGTAGGAGCATTGCGTCCAAAGTGCTAATTCAAGGGAAGTCAGAAATGTTCGTTCAAGAAAGTGCTAAAAAATTATATTTGGCCTTATGTGAAGTAGAAGGCTTAATTGAGGATGAGCACTTTCGTGCGTTGAGCAAAATTTCAGACCATCCAATGTAAATGCTTGTTTTCTTTTGTCTACCTTCTTCTATGCGATTGGAATGGGTGAAAAGATTTATTTCTGACCATTAAAAATCATGGTTGTGTTGGTGATATTTTGGTAACTTTTTGTATATGTAATATTGAGATGGTATAATAACATGATAGAATGTCACAGACTATTGTAACTTTTTGATGTTGTAAAGTTTAACATATAGATTATGGCATATAAGTTAACGACTTCGTGTAATGTTTTGTTAATGTATAAACATTATATTTGGATGTAAAATATAATTGTCAAGCTATTTATTACTTCTAATCTTTTTTTCTTTTTAGTTTAGAAGATAAATAAATTATTTGTTTCACTAATGATATTTATCACATTAAATATGCATTGCAGTTTAAAAATAATAAAGTAGGTTATATATTATTTTTCTAATATTATATATTATGATTTTTATTAATTTATATTTTAATAATAATTATATTAAGAATGTTATTAAATTATATATTTTTTAAATAGTATTTAATAATAATTATGTTAAAATATAATTAAAATATTTATTTTTTAAAATTATATTTAATAATAATCCTATTAAAATTTAATAATAATAACAATAATCATTTATCTAAAAAAATTCTGCTATTTATTAAAATGTATCAAATTTAAAAATAGCTTTGCAAACTCTCTAGAAAATGAGGAAGGAAGTGTTCTACATCTCCCTGTAGAAGACCGTAATACCAAAAAGGTGAGTTTCAAATACAATGGAGGTGACGTGGTGTGTGAATCGAACATGGTAGTGGATCGGGATCGACCTATGGGTGTGTCTGAGAGAGATAAGGTACTAAGGAAAGGCAAGTTTATGGTAAGAAGATGTCGAGCTTGGTTGTTTTAGAAGATAATGAGGATCTGGAATTCTTGGAGGATGATGTTATAAAGTCAACCATCAATGGAATCTCGTCGATTAATTTCTCTAATCGTATCAAGTATATTTTGGTCAACTTACGGTGATGGTGAACTTTCTAGGACGAAATATCAAATATAAAACACTGCACAATCGGGTTAGTAGTTTGTGGAGACCTGCTAGATTATTTAGAATCATGGACATTAAAAATGGATAATTTTTTGCGAAATTCCAGTGTGCGGTCTTAGGGTCCATGGATCGTCTATGGCCAGTACTTGACCATCAAACCATGGACGATTAACTTCAACCCACTTCAAACTTACCTGAGCATGGTGTTGGTCTGGGTCAGATTGCCTGGTCTTCCTAGACACTTGTATAAGAAAAAAAATCCTTGGGGAAATAGGGGGTTGATTGGAAGAGTCACTAAACTAGACCTTAATATTGTTAGTAGATCTAAAGGTAAATTTGCCCGAATGCCATTATATGTTAACATCGACAAACCTCTAGTATCTTAGATTCGGGTCAATGGTGAGATCCAAAAGGTAGAGTATGAATCCTTACCATCCATCTGCATTACATGTGGTCGATATGGCCATGTGAAGGACTTGTGTCCTCTAAAAAACTAAAATCAGAGTCAGAGGGAGAAAGATCCGATGGTAGTCTCCTCGATTCCAAACACTGACAAATCAAAGGAACCAGGGGTTTTCAATCCATGGATGCAGGTTCAAAGGAAATCTCGGCATAACCTAAGGGATAATCAAAATCAAAATACGAATAATGTATGGAAAATAAAGCCAGGTTTGAAACTTTTGGCGCTTATGGGGTTAAATAAAAATAAAGAGGAAGGGGCTGAAATTACAATGGTTGGCTCGAATAGTGTCAAAGAGAGTCTAGGTTTTGTTTTGGGGGATAATCAAGGGAATATGAAGGGTCAAAAGTGAAAGCAGCGGTCCAATAACCAGAGAAGATGCTAGAGTGTCAGATTTTGGACAAGATTATGGGGCCTTACCCGATATCAGGAATGGGTTGACTATTTTGGGCAGAAATATGATGGACAAGGCATTGGGGAAGAGACCAATCTAAGTAGATGGATTGACTAATAGTGGGTTGCTCAATAATTCAACTACGGTTGATAAAATTAATAAGACCCATACGGGTGACTTTTCCCTCAAATCTCAAAAGAGCAATGACAATTTGGGCAATGTCATGCTTTCTAATTTTGATTCGAGTGATACTACTTTTAATTTGGATAAAAATAATTTTAATTTTCTTACTGATGAGTTCCCTATAAGCTTGATCTCTTGCTTCAATCATATATTTGAGGATTAGCCTGAGAGAACTATGATTCTAAGTCCAGATGTTTTGAACCTAGGAAAACATTTTGTTGTAACATACGGGGGAAAAAGGTGACCTTAACATAAGTTTTAATTCAGTAAGTGTTAATTTTGCATAAGGCAGTCAGCTTAAACATGGGATTAAAAGTTGTGCCTTTGGCGTTAAAACTGAGAATGGTCAGAATGGAAAAAAGCTCAACAAGGTTATTAGAGAACGAGGAAATCTCTTTAAGGTTGCGGGTGCTTCGAGTGTTCCTCTAGCAGATATAATGGATTCCATGGTGAAATTATTAAGTACTTAGTTGGGAAATGAAGTATGCAAGGATTATTCGGGCTCAGAAATATTATAGACCAAGAATTTGGAATTGTCCGAAAAGTGAAAGGTTAGCCTTCTTTTTTTCTAATTATATCTATGAATTTATCAATTTTTACTTGGAATTGTCAAGGTTGTGCCAATGTTGAATTTCCTCATATCTTTCAAGAGTATAACTTGGAGTTCAAGCCTGATATTGTTGGTTTATTTGAAACACATGTTAGCACTATCAAAGCAGACAAAATCATAGCTATGTTGGGTTTTTAGTACACCAAGTGGAGGCTGATAGTTTTTCTAAAGGTATTTGGATTGGTTGGAAAGAGTCTATTAGAGTAGAGGTAGTTTCTAATCATTCTCATTTCATTCTTGTTCGGGTTTTCGTTTGTGTGCATGCTAAACTTCTTTATGTCGCATTTTTATGGTAGTCCTGATGGCCAAAAGCGTAATAAGCTTTGGGAGGCACTAAAATTGACTATTTCAGACAGTAATGTTCCTTAGATTGCCATCAAAGATTTTAATGCTTTGTTATCCTCTAACAATAAAATTGGCGGAAAATCTTGTGGGAGAAGATGTCCACTCTTTTTTGAACTTTAGGATTTGGGTTTTAAAGGACCTTAATTCACTTGGCATAAAGGAGGGATATTTGACCGTTTCAATAGAGCAATTGGTAATGGTACTTGGATTAATGTTTTTCCTAATTGTACAATAACTCATTTTTTGAGAAAAGAATTAGATCATCGGTCACTCTTTCTTTCTTTAAAATCGAAACGTATTATGCTCAAAGGTTGGCCATTTAGATTCTTGGCTGGTTGAGTTAAACACTTGAATTTTACCGAGTTTGTCAAAAATAATTGGGATTTTCATGGTGCAGTCTTTTGAGTAGGTTACATCAAATATCAAATCATGGAACAAGTTTATGTACAATCACATTAGTGTTCGTAAAAAACAATTTTTTTGGAAGCTTTTAGTATTCAAAAAGTGCTGGAAAACATGGCTTCTGACCGCTTAGTGCATTTGGAAATGAAGGTGAGAGAGGGGTTAGAAGTTGTTCTCCACCATGAGGAATTATTATGAAAAAAAAAAGCTAGATATGAATGGTTGTGCTTAGGAGATCATAATACCACCTTTTTCTATAGACGCTTACAGAGAAAGAAGCATAATAGGATATCTACCTTGAAAAATGAAGATGGCGGGTGGCTATTTAAAGAAGCTAGTCTCTAGTTGGAGGCAATTAGTTTCTTTCAGAAATTGTATGGGTAGCATCCTATTGGTATGAACAACTTACGAGTTTGTAATTTTCTAGGGCTTGAACATAATGATCTCATCCTTTTAGGTAAAGAGGTTTCAACGGATGAGATCAAAACCGTACTGTTTGACATGTCTCCGTTGAAAGCATCACAAAGTGACGGTTTCTATGTTCTTTTCTTCCAGAGTCAGTGGGATGTGGTTGGTGAAGTAGTTTGTAAGTAGGTTCAAAAGGTATTCGCTGAACAAGCTATCACTTCAGAATTTTTCCTTATCCTTAAAATGTTTAGCCCTAAGAAATTTTTCCATTTTCGACCTATTAGCCTATGCACGATTCTTTACAAATTGGTTATGAAGGTGATAGCAAATTGCTTCAGAGTTGTCTTCCCAAAAATCATTACTCTTAAGCAGGCTGGATTTATTGCAGGTAGGAACATCATGGATAATGTTATTATTGCCCAAGAAGTAATCAATTCTATGAAAAGTAAACAGAAGAGTAAGAAGTGGATGACCATTAAAATAAAATAGTAGGGACTTTATTAATACTTCTTTGAAAGCTACAAGTATTCCTGATTTTTTTCGCGATGCTATTATGTCTGCTATTACGGGTTCTTCTTTGCAGGTATTGTGGAATGAAGTCCCAACATAGAAGTTTCGACTGGTAAAGGGAATTAGACAAGAGTACCCGTTATCACTATATCTTTTTGTCCTTTATATAGAGTGGCTTGGACATAATATCCGATCAATGATTAATTATGTCTTATTGAAACCCATTCATCTATCTCGGTCAAGACTAGAGCTGTCTCATTTATTTTTCGTTGATGATCTGGTTATTTTGGGTCATGTGAATATTGATCAAGGTAGAATAATACTGTCTTGGAGGAGTTTTGTGATTTTTCTAGCCCTAAAATTAATGCGAGAAAGACAAATTTATTATTCTCTAATGTTGATGATAATTTAAAGGAATGAATTGGGAATATCCTCAGTTTTCAAATTGTATCAAACTTTGGTACATACTTGGGATTGCCCCTGTTTTATAAGAAGATAACTAACAGCTCCCTCAGGTTTGTTGTTGATAAGGTTTGAAGAAAGCTACTTTGTTGGGATGCCAGAAAATTATCATTAGCTGGTAGAGTTACGTTACCTCGATCGGTGTTGCTTTCGATCCCTAGTTATTTCATGTAATACATAATTATTCTTATAGAGGTGTGTGAAAAGATTGAGTGTATGGTCAAAAAATTTATTTAGGGATTCTTGAGTGATGGGAAGAAGATGGCATTGGTGAGCTGAAAGTCGAAGTGCCAACCTCGGTCTTGTAGTGGTCTTAGGATAAGGCAGTTGAGGGACCATAACACTTTGTTTACGCTTAATGTGGGGTTTAATATTGTGACTAACTCTTTTACTTTGTGGGTTAGGGTTATTCGGTCAAAATATGGGATAAAAGAAGATCTGCCAGAAAGTATTACTCGAAACAGGTACTCTTTCTTATGGAATGCGCTTTTTAAAGTCTGGCATCTATTAAAAGAGAACTTACTTTGGTTAGTTGGAAATGGGTCTAGAATTAAGTGTTGGAATGATCCATGGATTCCAGGTGTAGGACTATTAATAAGTTAGATTCCATCTCATGATAACCTGGATTTGGAGTGCACTCTCAAAGACTTGACCACAACGGGTGGGGCTTTGAATCTTAACTTATTCTATTTATGGGTCCTTAAGGAGATTATTAGACGTATTGTAAGCATACCGCCTCCATATACCTCGACGGGACTTAACAAGATCATATGGATAGGTACCTTTACAGGCACTTTTTCCCTTAAAAGTGCTTATTGGAAGTCAAAGGAAAGTTCTTGGGATCCTAAGGATACTAATTGGAATATTACATAGAAATTTCAAGAACCCCAAAAAGTTAGACTCTTCATCTGGCTTGTGTTCAAACAAAGGTTGCTCATTTTATATGCCATTAGAGATTGTATTGTGGCAAAGGAAATCTAGTTGCAGGTCATCCCTTCAAATAACGAAGATGGTTTTTTTCAAGTAGCCTTCATGAGTGGCTAGTGGATAACTTGCAACACAAGCAAAGCTTGGTGACGGGGGAAGTGGATTGGGCGTCACTCTTTGGCTTCCTAGCGTGGTGCATTTGGAAAAATAGAAACCTTTATATTTTTCAAGGTACGACATGGAGCGTTATTGAGGCGATTAATATTTTTTTATAGTTGAGCTAAACAACATGCTTCCTGGAATAAGAATAGTTTCTACAAGTGGTAACAAGGGAAAATTCCTTGGGAGGATGGATGGGTTCATTTAAATACAGACGGTGCTGTCAAAAAGGACTGTTGAATCACTGCTTCAGGAGGAATTCTGCAAGATCATGAAAGAAAGTGGATCTTGGGCTTCAATAGGCCATTGGGAAAGTGTTCAGTTTTTTAAGATGAACTATGGGGAATATTTCATAGATTAACCATGATGCAGAATTGAAATTATGAGAGAGTGTTGATTCAGACTGATAGTGTGAAGGTTGTAAAATCTATTCAAGAATCCTCTTCTCATCCTCGAATTCAACTTTAATCTCACAGATTCATTTGTTACTAATGAAGGTTGGTTGGTGGTTGTTACAATACATTCCTAGAGAAGAGAACAAAGATGTGGATAAAGTTAATGTAATTTTTTGTTTCTTTACACCAAAAAAAAATAATTCTTCTAAGGGTACTCTAGTCATTTAAGCATTTTTCCTTATGCTATTACAACATCTATTCCATTCAACTAAACACAAGAATACTATTACAACTCTATTCCATTCCATTCCATCAAACCAAACAATTGAATTACTAATTACAACTCTATTATATTACAGTCCTATTCCATTCACCCCAACCAAATATGGTGTAAAGATGTAATGACCCAATAGTCACGGATATCGAAAATTGTGATTCCAAGTTATTGTTCTCGTAAAACAAATTTGTAAATATTTATTAGAAATATTTACGAATGTTAATTGAGTGATTAATTAGGATTTGATTTAGTGAATTAGTTTGAATTTAGAGTAATTTGAAGAAAGGACTAGATTGTATAAAGAATAAAAGTTTAATTATAGATTAAAGAAAAGTTAAGGGACTAAATTAGCAATTAAACCCTAAGTGACACATGTGTGGTAAAAATAAATTACATGTGTAGAAAGTATAATACATACATTTGTAATATAGGTATATGTTTATTTATTATTTAAGTAAATAATAATAATTACTAAAATATAATAATATAATAGTTAAAATAAAGTAAATAAAAGAAATTAAAAAGAAAAAGAAAGAACAAAGGTGGAAAGATACAGAGCAGGGAAAGAAAAAAAAAGAAAAAAGAAAAAGAAAGGAAAAATAGGGTTTTGACGTTTGAAGTTAAAATGGTAAGTCAATTTAGTCCATTTTCTTATAATTTTGATGTTTTTGGAATCCTAGAGATAAGTACTACTTGAATCATGTGGAAATTTAGAAAGTTAGTGAATTTTTAGATGTTGATTAAGTTGAACAAATGGAAGAATTATGAGTTAAAGTGATGGAAATTCAAGTTAGAAGTGGGAAAAGGATTGAAATGTAAAAGAGGTGCAAGTTTTGGTATAGTGGTGATTAAATTGAAAATATTTCATAATTAATGTTTTATGGTGAAAATTGAGTGTTGAAACTTGTTTAAAGATAGAGTAGAATGAAAATATGGGATTTGTTTTAAAGAAAAAGTGTTAGTCTTGTTTAGGGACTAAATTGGAATTTAGGCAAAAGTTATGTAGAAATTGAAATGTATGATGTTAAATGGTGCATTGATAATTTTTAATTGTTTAATTTTTCGTAGCTAACGTAGTACTGGAAGCATCAACAAAGAAAGGAAAAGAGAAGATGGATGAAGAATAATTCGAAAAACTACGGTTTGTATTTCTATAAACCATATTTAATAATTAGTTGTCGCTTTTATTAATTAATATGTATGGTAAGTGAAAATGAGGTAAGTATTGTTATTAATGTACTGAATCAAATTGAATATGAGAATCGAAATGAATATTGACTGATAAATGAAAAATTAAATACCCTATTAACAATGCCGGGCTAAGTCAGATATAGTTGGCATGCCATAGGGTTAGAAGTGTTCAGGGATATTTGACCTGGAGTCGATAAGGCACTATAAGTGTCACATTACTGTTACTGTTCCGGATTAATTCCGATGAGGTACTATGTACCTTACTGTTACTGTTACTGTTTACTTCGGTTTAGCCAATGAGGCACTATGTGCTATACTGGTGTGTGGGTTGGATCCGTGTATCCATCCAGGTTCGAGCTATGTTAATAGGGGGTAAATTATTGTACTGAACAATTGACTGTTACTGATTGATACTGAATAAAGACTGAAACTGTATATTTTACTAGAATAGTATAAAGATAGTTGTTATTGTGAAATGGAAGTGAATGATTGAATTGCTCAATTATAAGGAAATTGTAATTTTTATAGTTCAAATGTTTATGAGCTAAAGTTTGTCTTAAGCATTGGTTTATAGAAATACCACTGAGTGCATACTCAGCGTACGGTTTGTTTCTGTGTGCAAGTTAGGTACAAACAGGATTAACGACTCAGCATCCAAGCCACTCTCGAACTCAAAGTGGTGAAGTACTTTTCTTTTTGATAAATGGCATGTACCTAGGTTGTCAAAGTGATCGTTTTGGAATGTTAGTGAAAAAGTTGTTGTAAATACTAGAAGTTGAGTTTATAACATGCTAAAGTTAGTATGGAATATGCATATTTTGGGTATGAATATATATATATAAGTTTGATTAGCATGATATTATAGAGTTTTGTTGATATACATTGTGGTACCAATGAGGGTATATTAGTTGAATGTTTAAGTTGGTGAATTGAAAATGTTTTAGATGTGTTTAATTGTAATTTGAAAAAGTTAAAAGTTTAGGACTTGAGTTGCCTGCGGTTCAAGAATTGCAGGGTTGGTAAGCTTGACGCTCAAGGCTCATTTCGAGTCCACACGACCTTGCACACGGGCGTGTGACCAGATCGTGTAAGACACACGGCTTGCACACGGGCATGTGGTTAGGCCGTGTGTCCCCTGCACCTAAAATGTTGTAAAACAGAAGGCTTAGGTATTGCCACACAGGCGGAGACATGGGCATGTGTCTCAGCCGTATGAGGTACACAGCCAAAGCACACGGGCATGTGCCCTGGCCGTGTGAAAACTGTACTAGATTCGAATTGAAAAATAAATCCACACTGGCTAAGCACACGGGCATGTGACTTGGCCGTGTGAAATCAATTTGTTCATGAGTAACAAGTTAAAGAGCTCCACGGGTAGAGGACACGAGCGTGTCCAGGCCATGTGAGCCACACAGTGTGTCAACACGAGCATGTCATAGAGACACACCGGCATGTCCCCTAGACCACACGGACGTGTGGTACTGTTCATTAAAGGAAAAATTGGAAATTTTACGAAAATTTTTATAAACTTCCGATTGAGTCCCGGTTTATTTCTATCCTCTATTTTGGGCCTTGAGTGTCCAATAAAGGGACAATAAGATATAATTTCTGAACTGTATAATATTTATTTCCATATTATTTATTATTGAACTATAATGACTGCTAATTCTTTGTAATCCTGTTTCGATGCCGGAAAAAGATTAGGAAGTGTTACAAAAGATTTCAACTTCCAAACAGTCATTGTAGGCTCAAAGCATCAAATTAAAGAACCAAAATCTAAGAAAACCCATAATAATTTCATCCATACCAAACAACATCCATTCTAAACAATTTTATTTAATCACACTAATAAGAAACAGCATAGCAATCTAAAAATAATAATAATAATAAAGTAATAATCTTTCAATATTTTAGTGCATTTTAAAGAGATTATACATTCTTTAACCACTCTAAAAAATGAAGTTCAAAATCAAAAAGAAAGAAATATTACAATGATAAATTTGTATTTAATTATTTGCATGGCTTTAAAAATATTGAAAATGTTAAAAATAATTAGAAAAAAAAGTTAGAAAAAAAATTAAATTGGAGTAAGGTTGGTGACCACCACCAAACGCTTGCATGTTTGATTGGAAAATACTACACCAAAAATATATTAAATTAAAGCAATGATGTTTGCAAGTATTCAGGTCAAAATGTAATAAAGATGTGTATAATAGAACACAGGAAAGTATTCCGAGAATGGTACCCAAGGGAGGATGAATTAAACCAAAGATTACTTCTACAATAACAAGTCTAAATAGTAATAATTTAAAATTATATTACGACAAATAATAAAAGAGATGAAAATCATAAAATAAGTTAAACTAAACTAAATAAATAGAAAAATAACAAACAACTAAATTAGAACAACAAGCAGAAGATTAACGCGTTTCAATGGTTGTAACTAACTTCAGAATTCGGGTTTAGATTGAATTAGCTATTAATTAACTAGTATTACCACTCAGCCTCTACTAACTAACTAATGAGTAGATACTCGCTTATCTCCCGACCTCACTTTCTCCACTAAGATAAATTATGATTTACCCGGTAAACTTATTTCCCGATTTTGTTTAACCTAAATTACTTCCTAGGTTCTTCACTCCTAGGGTTTAAGCATACATAATTTAAACCAACTAATTCTTATAGGAACCCTTCTTCCTCCGTTAACTATTCTCACATCCACTTGTTAATCTCCTTAGAGAATGAGCCTCTCATGAATCTAAATGTCATAACTCTTAGAATTAATTTAAACATGTAAGAACACAATTAAATTAAACAAGAGAAATGTTTAGAAATGTTTATGAACCTTCCAATGTTGCATTACTACCAATTTATCTTTCTACTCTATTGAGTTTTTTTTTTTATTTTTTATTTTTGCAAACAATGAGAAATTATACAATAATTTGTAAGTGCTTTATTTGTCATCTATACTACATTTCATTTGTTTATGGTTGTTATTAGTAAAAGAAAAAAAAATCTTACCTATATAATTTTCGATAAAGTACAAATACAAGTCTAAATTATTATAAATGGATAATTTGATTAATTAAAATATAAAATCAAACTATTACATTAAAACTGATACAATTCAGGTATTCAAGATATAAGACTTTTGCCTTTACTAACTGAGACAAGGCCTCATTAGCAATATTAATTATATTTAAATATAATATGTATTCGTATCATATTAAAAATATATTATAACCAACAAGTATATATATATAATAATAAAACATATCACGTTTCGAAAATATATATATATATTTAAATTTGAAAGAGGATATTATTAAAACTGTCAACTACAAAGTAGAAACATAAATTATGAAAGACAGAAAATATATACTGAATGCATCAAAATAAGATAAAGAGACGTAAGAAATTGGATGTTCACGGGTACATAAATCCTGGAGCACATGGCACCGGCACCCATTATTGTAAACCCGTGGATGCTATTTTAACAAGTATTGTAATTCTTTAAAAAAAAAAAACAATTATTGTAAGTATATTGTCCTTATTCTTTTGTATTTTTCCCAAGATTCTTTTGACATTTTGAGTGTTTATTTTTTCAATAGTGTGTAATACTTAAGTATAAAATGGAAAGTTGCCACTTAACCTTTTCTTAAATTGAATAGGAAAAATAAAATCTCACAACCATCTTATTCATAAGCGCATTGTTCAAGAAAATGTTAAAATAATTTTTTTTGAGTTATATGATTTGAATATCTGTGGTCAAACTTTTATTTTTACCATTATACTATAAAATTTTATAATTTATATGATTTGGTATCTATATTACTGTATATGATTTGAATTTTTATAAATTTTAATTATATAATTTATTTTTTAATTTTTAATATCATTAGTTAACTTAAATAATTAATATTTATTAATTATTTTAATTAAATTATTAATGTCAATTTTTTTAAATTTAAAAATAAAGAGTCTAAATTCTAAAAATAAAAATATTAAACTAAATTCCAAAAATACGAAACACATATAAACTTAGAACATATTTTAACTTTAAAATTTTTCAATATCCAAACAAATAATTATCCATCTTGAAACTTGAGTGGAGAATTATACTAGTTTGTTATTACATTCAAGACTCTCTGATTCAATAAAAATTGGATTTTTTAAGGGTACTTAACTTTGATGTAGCTGACAAAATAGCCACTCTGATTTCAATTCAGCACTTAACTTTCGAAAAATAACAAATCAATCTTCCATACCAATTTTTGTTACAGAGGTAACAAAAAAGTGACCTGCCATTTGACCGGGCATGTTGGAGTCTTGTTGTCATTTAAATAGCCCCATATTAAGAACCCTAATTGGGTAGTAGAAGAATAAGAGGAAAAGAGAAAAAGAGAAGAAGAAATAGAGATGTCGCTCGTTTTCTTTCATGTCGCTCCATTCCATTTTACAGTCATTTTACAGTTCTTCAAAACCCATTAATGTAAAACAAGCTTTTCTCCTCTTCTGTCCATTTAACCAACATTAGAGATTTGAACAAAAACCCATTCAACCAACCATAAAGATATGGGATTTCCAAAGGACAATTTTAAAAACATTTCTAAGAGAGCTCATCAAATATGAAACAATTATCGATTGATGTTGGAGAAATTGGAAATTAGGGCTTGAGATTTGAGATTATTGAAGGTGAAGACATTTTTTAAACCTCAACTAATTGTTATGGTGCCACACTTCTTTTTCCCATAGTTCTAACTTACAAACCCTATTTTTCTTTAAATTAAATATCCATCAATTTTTTTTGTTCTTCTTTTTATACTTGAAAATAGTGGTAAGTGATATAACTTCACTTTTTAACCATCAAAGATTTCAAATGGTGGAGGAAGCAATCAACCCTCTCCCTCTCCAATTTTTTCAAGGTCTTACTTTGGGTTCCTGTTTTTATGTAAATGAAAAAGAAATTAGGTTGTTGGTTTCTTGGTGAAACGAGAAGAATTGTGAGAAGTGGAGGAAGAAGAAGAAGAGAAAACAAAGGTGGCAGACAGAGCAAAGGCAGAGGCAACAACAATGATTATGGGAGTGGCAAGGGTCGACAACCTTAAAAATGCCATAGGTTTTGTTTGGCAAATTTTTCTTTTGATAGTTAGTTGAAGGAGAAGAAAAGGAGAAAAATAAGAAGACCCTTCTGCTTCTCATGTCCAACGTGACAAGTTAATTGGCCACGTTATCTAGTTAACTGGCCATGTCAACTGCCCATTAAGCCTATAACAAAAAATGTTAATAGGTAACTGATTTGTCACTTTTCGATAAAGTTAGTGATTGATTTGTTATTTTTTCAAAGTTGAGTGACTGAAATGAAAGCAGAGTGATTGTTTTGTCAGCTACATCAAAGTTAAGTGATTGTTGGTGTAATTTACCCTTTTTTTTTAAAAAAAGTATTAATATTTTATATGATGCGATTTAAACTCATTGAATTTATATTAAAAATAATATTATTTAGTTAAATACTTATTTTTATTAACTATTTATTATATTTAATACAATTTTAAAATTGAGTGGATTGTTTTGAATTTTCATATGAAGAATTTTAAATTTTTTATATTTTCAAAAGGCTAGCATTTTAATATTTATAAATTCAAAATGAAGCATTTGTAATTATTTTATTTGAATAAATAATTGATTTAGAAAAAAAAAGGTTGTCAGCATTTTACTAATTAAAAAATAATTATAAAAAAGAATAATTATATTAAAAATAAATAATATAAAATATTCAATATGAATATAATTGTAATTTTAAAATTTATTAAAATTTTTAATTTAATAAAATTTTAAATATATATATTAGAATTAAATAAAAATAACTTTTGAAGTGTAGGTCTTTTATCTTATAGCGGGAGCATGTATTTTAAATGAAATAAAATTAAAACTGATTTTGAAAAACCACATAGTTAGGTGGAATTTGAAAAAGAAGTTGAGCTACTCAAATCCTCCTTGAAATTACTCTCAAATTGTAAATTTTTTTAATATTTTTTAAAAATTCTTCAATATTTGTATAAATCTAAAATAAGTATATTTTTGATAATTTAATTATAGTTTAGAACATTTATAACTATAATTAGATTTTATAATTTAAATATATTTTTTATATTTTTTATAATATAATATATAGTAAAAATAATATTTTGTGCACTTTGAGTGAAATTTTTAAATTTCATAAGTAAAGTTGAGGGGTTGACAATTAGTAAAATATATTTAAAAAAGAAAAAGAAAAAAAACACATAACAATTTTTTAAGACAACTTGTGGAATAAAAAAATTACACTATTAGTGTATCAAATATTAAACCTATATATATACACATATATATACACACATTTTGACTTTTTAATATTCTTGCTAATCATTATCTATTATCACCTTATCGCTACAGTTGTTTTTTAATTCAAACATATATATTATTATTACAGTAATTAATCTTATTTTACTACTATTTAATAGTATTTGGGTAAAATAAAAAATTAAATGTTGATTTTTTAATATTAAATTTATAATTATTGAATCTGAATATTTAAAATTCAAAAAATTATTTAAAACAGATCCCTCTTTCAATTTTTTTCTAATTTTAAATTATGTGGAACTTGTGTTATCATTTCATAATTTAAAAAATAATAATTTCATACTAAAAATATTTTATAATTAAATTAAACAAAATAATAAATTTTTATAATTTAATTAAGCCCTTATTTAATTAATACTGATTTCTTTATAATCATTTAGATGTCGTAGGTTGAAGCATGTTTAAAGACATAATTTTTTTTAATTTAATTAATTATAATTCAAAAAAATTATGAATAATTTAAAGAATTGTGGAAGAAAACTCGATCCAAATCCCAAAACATAAAGTTATCAGCTGAATGACAAGTGATATAAAGTTTGGGTAAACTATTAAAATTATCATTTCAAGTTACATTTTAATTATTTATATTTGAAATATTACATTTTAATCACTTATGTTATCGTTTTGTTATGAAATAATCATTTTATCGTTAAGATCTATTACCTACCAAACAGTAATCTGACGTGACAATTAAAATGGTTTTAAATGCCAACATGGATGTTTAGCCTAAGTAAATTAATTAATTTTTAATTAAATAAATTTAATTAATTGAATTTTCTAAATTTATTAAAGGAAGATGTTAATTTGGTTTCCCCAAATAATCAAAACCAATGCATCAGATTAATCCTTGATCTAGAAAAAAACCCTTGGTCTATTTTTTCTTTTAGTTTTTGTTTCCATTTTGACTTAAAAAACCATCTATTTTCATAATCATATTTGTTGAATCGAAACAATAGAAATCAAATTGATTGTTTCATCAATCGGTTGGATTTTTTATTCAAAATAGAAGAACAAAGAATCGATTCAATGGAGAGTCTAGGTAGGGACAAAGCCAGAAAAAATTTTAGGGGGGCCCGAAATTAAATTGTCTATATTTTTATAATTTTTAAAAGATTAAATCAAATTTTTATCATTTTTTGGGAGGTCAAAGTGTAATTTTACCTTTATTAATTTAAAATTTTTAAAATTTAAAAGGTAAAAATGGCAAAATTTTCATTTTAGGAGGGGCTGCAGCCCTACCAGCCCCCTAAATTTGCCTCCGTGTAGGCGTGGATTATAGTAAGTAATGGGTTTTTTTGTTTTTTACCTAGGTTTTCGGTACAGATATTATGATTTTTTTTGTAAAAAGGTGGTCCATCTTTTCATATTTTTATGTACGTGTGACAAACAAAAAGGACATGTTTCATCTTTGTTTATTTGTGTCTTGTAGGCAACCACAACGGCAAGTAAGTATAGAGGTTGGTGAGTTTATTTCTTCTTCCTCTTCTTCTTTTTCTCTATTGTTCTGCTCCTCTTCTCTTTTTTTATGGTAACAAAAAAACCCAAAATTGTTACTTCTTTTTAAACAGGAGAAAATTAGGTTTTAAGGCAAAATTTAATATTCTATTTTTATAAAAAAATTTTAACTTTTATCATTTCAGTTGGACATCTACGTTGGCATTTAAAACTCATTTTAATTGTCATGTCGGACTATTGTTTGGGAGGTAACATATCTTAACGACAAAGTGATTATTTCGTAACAAAATAATAACGTAAGTGACTAAAACGTAATATTTCAAATATAAATCACTAAAACGTAACTAAAGCAAATAAAAATAAATATTTTAATAAATTACCGTATAAAGTTTTGGGTTTGACATTGAATGAAAAATAAAATTCTATTCACATTAATCTGGAAGTTTAATTACTGGACAAACCTACTCGACTCGGCTTGTCCTTGTCAAAAAACAACCAACTGCACAAGATCTAATACGCATGCTGTTTTTTATTTTCCTATACAAACGCATGCTGCATTTGATTTTGATGTAATACTTTCCTTTTCCTTATTTTTGGTAAACTATTTCATGATTTTCAAGAAATGATGAAGACGTAATCGTATGTTAAGTTATACCATAAATTATGAAATTACGTTGGTGACTTAGAATTTGTTAAATTAATTAATCAATATGTTAATTTTTATTTAGAAATCTATTTTTCTTGTAAAATTAAAAAATTATGCTCGTCTCTTAGAATCTGTTAAATTGGTCTATCAATATGTTATTTTTCTCTAGAAATTAATTTTTCTTTCTTTAGTGTTAAAACCGATTGAATTTGTTTAAAAATAAACTTACGTTTTTCAATGTAAATCTTAGGTGGCATAGTCAACAATAGATTTGTGTTTCTTGTTCTTCCTTTTTATTTCAACGATTATTTAAAAGGATCTTACGAGATCTCACACTATAATGAGATCTCTAAATATATGCTACCTATTGATTCACACTCAATTATTAGTAAATATTTTTTGTTATTTAATTATGAAAAATTACCAAATGATTATCTAATTATTTGATATATCTTGTTTGGTCATTAGTAGTTAAATAGCTAACCGAAAAATGACATAACATCTTTGAAATTTGTCATAATAATAAATTTAACCTTCAAAGCTTTTATATAGTATCAATTTAGTCTTGATGTTAAAAAGTTTAGCCCTCAACGTTTAGACATTGTGTAATTTGATCATTTGCTATAAATTTTTTTCTGTGACCTTTTTGTCTAAAAAACTTAAAAAATTATTAGCTAAATTTAATCAAATATATACAAAAAATACAAACATCCATAAACTCAAGATCATAATTCTCATATTTTCTCATGTCTCTAATCGTTGGATTGAAAACTAACGGTTGAGATGATTCAGTCTCCACCGACTCAACCTTCACTGATTTCATAAGACTCATGCTTGTATTGTTCAACATTGATTCAAGTGAGTTGTCCTTTTTATTGTCAATATAGTTGTTACCCTTTTTGGAAAACACCAACATTTTTGGAACAAGACTGATGGTTAAACTAGTCAAGTCATCGATTCTCGGTTTAATTGATTCGATTAGTCCAACCGCCAATCTAATTTCAAGTAAATAAATTATTAAAATTTTATAAAACTTAAAATATAAACATATTTAAAAATTATAAAAAACAATTTAACCTTTGGCTCAACCGATTTATTATATCGATTGAATCGACTTGTACTGGTTTGCTGGTTATCGATTCTTTCCTTTGCTCCGAACTAGTGTACTAACCAGTTGCCAATCTTACCCAATTTCAACAACCTTGACGAACACAAAAAGCTTCAACACTCTCTCAATTAACTCAATATTAAAAGAAAAATGAAAGTTGGCTTTGAAATCATTAAAGTGCAGAGCAAGAAATGCAGTAATTTCAGTCGAGTCCGAGGAATGAATAAGCTAAATAATTTGAAGAGTCGGGAGTAGTTCAAATAGAGTTGTGAATGAACTTGTATTATCAATCGCGGAAGCCGGCATCAAATAGTGGATTTGGTCGATGTGTAGGAGTATTTAAAGTGCTGCCACTTCATCTCCTTCATGACATCGTCTCTATGCTTATTTCCATGGCAAAAAAGAAGAAGAACAAATAAATCTATCCAAATTTTGAAAAATGCCAAATTCAATTCCTCAAAAATAAAACAACCCACTTCGTTAATTCAACCCAATAGTTTCGTTTATTTTTTTTAGCTTTGATTTACTTTATTAATGACCACGAACTCAAGTTAAAAAAAATGAATTAATTGTCATAAAGAGATATTAAATTTTCAACCATTTCAGGTATAAGAAAAAATCATAATTGGAGATTATCTTGTTTAATAATAAATAGATTTTTCTTAAAAATGTTTTTATTTCTAATTTATATATTGTAAATTGAATTATATTTTTGTGTAAAAAATATGAGAAATTAAGGTAATATGTAAATATTAAGAGTTAACTTTTTAAGAATTAAAGCTAAATTAACAAAATGTATAAACATTAATGATAAAAATTATTATATCAAAATTTAAATGCTTACATGTCATCTTTTCATTAGCATTTTAAAAATTGGTGACAACAAAAAAAGTCTATAATAAATAATCATTTTATAATTTTTCATAATCAAGTGCTAAAAAAATTACTAATAATTGAATAATTATAAGTATATTTTACAAAAAAAAAAGTTTGTAAACTCAAAGCATCTTAACTAAGGTTTACAGAATTGAACTAGTAGTTGAATCGATCATGCCACCAATTCGCGACTCGTATGATTCGATTAAATAAATCATTAAAAATTTTAAAATATATATGTTTAAAAGAACAGTTCAATTGATTCAATTGATTTTTTTATTTAGTTCAATTGATCCATACTAACTCATGAGTCAATTAATCTGATAGCTCTTTTTCAACTGATACCTCATCGATCTAATTAGTCTTATGATTGATCCAATCTTATTCAAATATTAACCGGTTGTAATTATTCGATTTGAAAGTTGCTGCAATTTTGCTTTTCTTGCTAACTCTTTTGCCTAAAAAGCTAAAATAAATTATTAGCTAAGTTTGATCAAATATATACAAAAAAAATAAAAATATCCAAAAACTCAATATCATAATTCTCACATTTTTTTCTCATTTCTCTTAATAAATTATTAAAAATAAAAAAAAAGACAGTTTAATTAATTTTTTTAATTCTATTCAATTAAACTGTGATTTTCTATCTAACCAATCTAATTCAAATCTTAACAGGTTGTAATTATTATAAAGACAGATATGAATTTCTTGTTGTTGATGGACAAAAAATATATATATAAATGGCAGTAAAGCTCGAAAATTGTGACATAAGATCAGACGTCACTTATGATAGTGAAAGTCAAGCTCAACTGAACCTTTCTCATCGGTTTCATCATTGATTCACATAATATACTCACTGCCCACCCACACCACCCTATATGTACCTTAGGTAGCTGCTAAAACACCATGGACAACAAACCTGCCCCCATGGATTTGCCTACTCCCAACAAGCTTGTTGAAGAAGCTTGGTGCCCCCATGCTCAACAACAAGAAGCTTGGTGGCATTAAAACAATGCCATTCATTCTTGGTTAGTTTGCATTCTCTGTCCTTTCTTTTTTTCTATTTCAGATTTCATAAATCCTTACAGTATTCAAAACCTGAGCAAAGTTAGTTCATTTTTATTTTATTTTTCATATTAAAAATTATATATATCGTATTTTAATGTAGATTATTAAAGATAAGTATATTTTTAATGACTTAATAGAAGAAAAATATGTTAAATAATTAAATTAAATATTTTTTTTAAAAAAATTGTATAGGTACTGTTTACAAAAATGGTAGAATTTAGAAAAAAAAATGTTATAGGCCCGAGCATAGTCATAGATACCTCTACACCTTATAAAGGTATTATAAGATTTTTACGTTGGGAATCAGATTACATTTTACCCGTTTACTTAAAATATGGATAAACTAATCCTTTCTATTAAAAAAAGATAGATTTATTTTGTAATTTAACTACATCTGAATTAATTTAACTATTTTTTAAATAAAAAGAATATAATACAATCTTAATCTTAGTATAATGGCTTGTACAGTATTTTAGCCTCTACACCCCTGTTGAAATGCAATAACTAGCCTTTCATTTCAGTGGCATAACCCTTCTTATAAAAATCTTAAAAGCTGAAATTCAGATCCCCAATTTGTTAACTATTACATTACCCATGGACTGAATCCGGATTCGTAAACTAACTGTATTGGAAATTTGATTTGGACAGCAAATGAAATATGTGATAGATTTGCTTCAAGTGGATTCCATAGCAATATGATAACGTATCTGACTCAAGAACTAAACATGCCACTGGTTCAAGCCTCCAACACCCTCACCAATTTTGGTGGAACTGCCAGCTTTACCCCCCTCATCGGTGCTTTGATTGCCGATTCATTCGCCGGTCGCTTTTGGGCCATCACTGTTGGATCCATCATTTACGAACCGGTATCGATCCCTTGCACTCATTTTGGATCCCTCACTGCCAAACTAGTTTTTCAATAAGTTGGATCATGTTGCCCTTGTTGTTGCAGGGCTTGGTTAGCATCACCTTATCAGCAGTGCTACCATCGCTCCGTCCGCCCCCTTGCCCGACACAACAGAACTGCCAGGAAGCTTCAACGTTTCAACTGTGGATATTGTACATTTCACTTCTCCTCACATCGTTAGGCACCGGCGGCATTAGGCCTTGCGTTGTAACATTCGCCGCGGACCAATTCGGCTCGGACAAAGTGATCACGGGTCGGTCCAAAAAGTGGAATTTCTTCAATTGGTACTATTTTAGCATGGTGTTAGCCACATTGACTGCCTTGACAGTGGTGGTTTATGTACAAGAGAATGTTGGTTGGGGCTGGGGTCTTGGAATCCCAACCATTGCCATGATCGTATCAATCATTGCCTTTGTTATGGGCTCACCCCTTTATAAGAAAATCGAACCAGGTGGCAGTCCACTGATTAGATTGGCTCAAGTCATTGTTGCAGCCTTTAAGAAAAGAAAGGAAACTGCACCAGAGAATCCCAAGCTCTTGTACCAGAACAAGGAGCTTGATGCAGCCATTTCTCTTCATGGAAGACTTGTTCATACAGATCAATACAAGTAAGCCATGGTTCTTTATTTGTGTCCGATATTTAGGCGTATTCGAATGGCTTGAATTGCTTATTCGATCTTTGTTTTCAGATGGTTAGACAAAGCTGCAGTAGTGACAGAATCCGAGTCTGTAAGTTCCAACCCACCTAATCTATGGAGGTTAGTCACAGTCCATAGAGTCGAAGAGCTTAAAACTATCATCCGAATGTTGCCAATTTGGGCTGCTGGGATTTTACTCGTCACCTCATCTTCACACCTGCATAGCTTCGTAATCCAACAAGCTCGAACCATGGACCGACACTTGTCGAAATCATTCGAAATCCCACCAGCAAGTCTGTCCATCTTTGGCATCCTAACAACGCTCTCTGGCCTAGTATTGTATGAACGCCTCTTCGTTCCGCTAGCAAGACGGTTCACTGGACAGCCTTCGGGCGTCACGTGTTTACAACGAATGGGAATCGGTTTTGTTATCAACATCGTGGCCACGATCGTTTCATCGTTCATCGAGATCAAAAGGAAATCCGTCGCAGCCCATCACAACTTGCTGGATGATCCCAAAGCCATAGTTCCCATCAGTGTGTTCTGGTTAGTCCCTCAATTCTGCCTCCACGGCATAGCCGAAGTTTTCATGTCAGTTGGACACTTGGAGTTCCTGTACGACCAGTCGCCGGAAAGCATGCGAAGCACGGCAGCAGCCCTGTATTGGACAGCCATTTCCATGGGGAATTACATTGGGACATTGCTGGTTTCGCTTGTTCATAAATACACAGGTGAAAACAGTAACTGGTTGCCAGATAGGAATCTGAACAGGGGAAAACTTGAATATTATTATTGGCTTGTTAGTGGGATCCAAGTCCTGAATCTCATTTATTACATAATTTGTGCTTATCTTTATACTTACAAACCAATAGAAGAGGTTAAAGAGGAAGAAGAAGATGGTGAATTCAATGGAAAGAAGATTTCAGAAAAAGGAGTTGAGCTTGCTAGAAACGAAACAGCTTAGTTGGCTTTGCTATTAAGGGAGTTATGTTAGTTGGTGACTCGGGTCCGTGTGATATGAATATGATCAAATTTTCACGTTTTTACTATCACATCTTTATATTTTATCTATTAAATGCGAATATTTCAAATATTTGAAATGTTTTAGCATTTATTTAATAATGAATGTTAATGAAGGGGTTTACAAGCTCAAGTTTTATTAATATATCTTTTGATAAACTATATTGTATGTCACCATCATTTCTACTTTACCATTAAAAATTTTATTAATCCACTAATAAATTATTGATTTGATATTTTTTTATTAAAGTTAAGAATATCTTTATAATTAGTTCAATTTATTTACAAAATAAAGATTTTAATAATATCATCATCAAAATTTGAATACTTTAATATAGAGTATCACCATTTTTAAATATTTAAATTAAATATAAAAGTGGTACCCGAATTTATCCATTTCTCCCAGATTGATACTTATTTTTTTTGTCCCAGATTGGTACTCAAACTTTTTTTTCATCCACTATATTGATACCTGAGACTAAAGTCGTTGATTTTTTACTGACATGGCAACGTTAACCAATCATGGATCGTCGTGTGGCGTCCTCTTGCACCTCCTTTTCTTTTATTCTTTTTCTTTTTCTTTTTTCTGATTTCATCGTTTTCTTAAATTCTCCCTCACTACCCAATCAATTCTAAGTTGGAAAATTTTGTTAATTTATTAAATTGCTGAACTAATGTAAAAAAAATTGCAATCAGTTCATTTCACAATTTCTACAATATTTGTTTTTTTAGAAATTAAAAGAAAAACAATTAAACATATAAACGGCTGAAATTAAACTTATTGAAAGTGTTACAATACATTGATGGTACCAATATATAGAAAACGTTGTATTAGGAAAAAGAAATACTAACATTTGATTGCATAACAGTGTTGGATTACACAACTCTGGTTTTTCTGGGGGATGTACAATTATGCATAGCCAAGTTTGCAGCATGAAGAAAGTAGTGGGTTTTGTTTTTCATTGTTTGCTAGTGTATAATTGCAATTCTAAAGTGAGAGAATCTGTATTTAGTTTTTTACAGGTTAAGAAAAAAAAAAGGAACTTGGGCTTTTATGCAGCCATTGATGTGCAAAAATACCAAATATCCTTTGGTTTTTCATGGTTTTTTGCTGCTTTTGAAGCACCAAAAATACCAACCATCCTTTAGCCATTGATGTGCAAAAAAGAAATATGTATTTTGTTTTTTCTCATACTTCCTGAGGAAACAAATAGAAAAAAAAATCCAACTACCCAAAACTGAAAAAAGGTAAAAAAGTTGAATGAGGAAATCTAAAAAAAGAAGATGGATCAAGACTTTAAATATAAAATAATGATAACTCAAAAGCTATAAACTAAAAAGAAAGCAAAGTAAACCAAAAAAAAAACCTATTTTTTTGTTCTTTCCCATATTTTCTCATGAAACAAATAGAAAAAATTTAACTACCCAAAAATTTTATTAATTATCGAGTTTCAATAATAAGTTCTTCATTTCAAGTCTATCGGGTAATCCAGATCTTTGTAACTTCAATTTGAACTCACTTCCTCCACACCCGAGAATCAAACCCAATACCTTCTACGTCGAACAAAGAAGCAACAACAGTAATAGAAGATTAAGGAGAGGAATTGAAATCAACCATTGAAAGCAAACATGTTTAGCAGAGAAAAGAATAAGAAAAGGAAATTGGAAAGAAGAAGAGAAAATGAAATTAGGAAGAAAAAAAAAGAGATTAGGAAGAAGAAATGTCATTTGGAAAAAGAAACAACAAAAATATTTTTAAAAATATTTTTTATTGATTTTTAATTTTTTTATTATAACTCATCATGATGTCATTTATTCTACGTTTAACAATCTTATTTCATCACCTGTCCTAAATTTAATGTTGTTAGTCTCAAGTATCGATATAGTGGACGAAAAAAAAGTTAGAGTATCAATCTAGGACAAAAAAATCTATAAGTACCAATACGAGAGAAGTGAATAAGTTCGGATATCAATTTTATACTTAACCATATATAATTAAAAAAAATCAAAATTTTTTTCTTATAGTTACGCCATAAGAACATATCCAGATAAATTTGAGGTGTAAAAACAACTTCAGCACAAAATCTTAAATTATTTTTCTTAATTTTCTACAAAAAAAATCAAATTATTTCTTTATTTTTCTAAACAATCAAACAACCAAATAAAATTTCAAAAATTAAAAGAGAATTTAAAAAATAGTTTTGGTTTACAAAGAAAAAAATTGTAAAAGAAAAATTTCGAACTCTCCCGCCAAAAAAAAATTCCACCTTTTAGCTAATTCTTTTTATTTTATTATGTTTTGATTTTTTTAATTAACGGGTTTCTTTAGTTTTGATCATCATTGTCTTATTTTATTTTTTAATTTTTAAAATTGTATTTGGTTGTTTAATTGTTTTAAAAAGTAATGAAATAATATGGGGTCTTTTATAGAATATTAAGAAAAAAATGAAGATTTTGTGGAGAAGCTATTTTTTCGAGTAAAATTAGATAAAAAAACTATTTTAAAAAAATAATTAGAGATTTAGGTTGTTTTTCTTCCCGAATTTAGGGGAAAGAGAAAAACAAAAAAACACGTCCTATAGGAAGTGTTTTCTGCTGAGGTGGCAGCTAGGACGCGCTTTCAAGCTCCCTGCTGTCACCTCAGTAGAAAATGCTTCTTGCAATATGCGTTTTTTGTTTCTAATTTTTTTTTTTGTGTTGGGTGTTGAAAAGTTGGCGATAAAAATTTATTTGTGTTTGTGTTTGTGTTTGAGGTAGACATTGTGATAGTTTTAAGGTATGTTTGAGTTCACAGTGCTGCAATAGTGCTCAGAGACCCCATATATTTTATCGTGTGGGGATGGAACCATCACCTTAGAAGCTTATTGCATTGCAACTCAAGCTCCTAGTTAACGGTGGTCATATAGTGACGGGTTGAAGTATAACTAGGGCTCTCAATTGACGGTGATTATACGATTACAGGTTAAAATATAACTCGGGCCCCTACTTGACAGTGGTTATGCGATCACAGGTTCAAGTGTCATGAAAGATGATGCTTTATAAACCCCATACATAAGTTTGAGACCATAATCATATAGAAAGACAAAGGGGCTTTCCAATATAATCAACTTATTATTTTTCTCCATATTCATCAAAGGTAGTACCCTTAACCTTATTGTCTATAACCTATGACAGAGTTAGGGGCAAAAAGACCTTTAAGAGGAGGAGTGATTGTGACGGTGGAGAAAAAGCTGAAACTCGAGTCAGGGTGGGGGCAACAATTGGACTTATTAATGAGTTCTTGAATCATAACCATTGTTGTCGCCCCAAGTCACATTTCAGCTTTTCTCCATCAACACAATCACTCCTCTCTCTGAAAGTCTTCTTGCCTCCAACTCTATCACAAGTTACGGATAATGTGGTTAAGGATATTACCTTTGGTGGAGATGGAGAAAAAAAATAAGTTGAATATATTAGAAAACCCCTTTGTTTTTCCTATGATTATGGTCTCAAACTTATATATATGGTTCATAAAGCATCCTCTTTCGGTGGCATTAAATTTCAACCCGTGACCGTATAACCACAGTAAACTTGGAGACCTAGTTGCAATGCGATGAGTTTCTAAGGTGATAGTTCCATCCTTATACGACAAATGAAATGTATCGGTCTCTAAGTGCTGTGGCATCACTATAAACTCAAACACACCTTAAAACTATCACAATGTCTCCATCAAACACAAACACAAATAAATCTCTTCCTCCAAAAATTTCAACACTCAACAAAAACAAACAATTTAGAAGAGATTTTTTTTATTTTTTAAGGGACAGTGGGCAAGAGAGTTGATGGAGTAGGGGGAGAAAAACCCCTTTTTATATATGCAAACGGGGGGAAATTTAAAAAAATATAAATTATGTGGAAGCCTATAACCGTCTAAGATTCTCAAGATAGGATGTCTGAAAATTATTCCAAGATTCCCAAGTTCTGAAAATTTTTCACGGGCTAAGGTTAGGGTTAAAAATGTGAGGGAAGAAAATGCCTCCTATAAGAGGCATTTTTAGCTGAGGTGGTAGCAGAGATGCTGAAAACGTGCCCTGTAGGATGCATTTTCAGCAGAGGTGGTTGTCAAGCAGGCTGAAAGCACGTTTTACAGGGCGCGCTTTAAGCGTCTTTGCTGCCACCTCAACTGAAAAGCCTTTTACTAAATGTGGTTTCTTCTCTCACATTTTCAACCCTAACCCTAAACCCAACCCTATCCTTAAACCAAATATCCTTAGGCCAAAGAATCCCGAATAAAATTCAAACATCACATCTCAAAAAAATTTTGAAAAATGCTTCTAAAAAGAAATGTTTTAAAAAAACTATTCAGAATTTTCAGGAAAACACTTCTTGTTAGAAGAGTTTTTTAGACTTTTCATATCCAATCTTTTCCAACATTTCGAAGTTATGTTTAATTTCCAGGGGTAGTATTTCTTATAAAATGAATACATTTTTTGTAGAGGTTTCATACTAAAATTTTTAGCAAATTGTTTAATAAGGAGATTTGCATAACGAGAAGATTGTTTATGTTAAAATTTTGAATTTAAAAAATCGACGCAACAAAGTAAATTAGTTCAAGTATGTGTTGTTGTTTGAATTTGGATAATGCGTACTAATTTTTCTATATAGTGTTTTGGTTTTAAACATGTGAAACAGGTTATTTGGTTGAAGATGATTAGACAATTTAGAGTTGTTATTTATTGCAATGGTCAAATTTTTGACACAAAAATTGAGGTCGTTTTTGTATTAGACCAATCTACAAAAATGGCTTTCAACTCTAGCATAAAATTGCACGAACTTTGGTCAAAAGTTAGAAGAAAAATGGCCAATTCAAGTCGGAGATGAATTTCAAGCTTGAAATATATATATCTAACGTCACTGAAACCCGTTAGGTATGATATATTTGAGCTCACAAGCGATATGAAGGTCGAGGCGATGCTTAATTCGCATTGCTATAATGGATAAGCTATACTAGATTTATATGCCCACTTTGTTGACGTCGATGAAGGTGTTTCGTGTTCGATAACAGTTCCAGTTAATACTTACCAAGAAGAAGAAACAGAAAGTGTAACACCCCTAACCCGTATTCGTCGCCGGAATAGGGTTACGGAGCATTATCAAAGTTTACAATTCAAACGAACATAATTTTAAAACATTTCAAATAATATCAATAATCATTTTAAATCCAATCCAAATCATACATATTGTTCCCTATACAGGCTCTTGAGGCCCTAAAAACACGTTAAAAACAAGTCAGGACTAAATCAGAAACTCAGAAAATTTTACAGGAAACAAGGAAAATTTTCAAAACTCTAGGGGTTACACGACCGTGTGGGCATTCAAAATAGGGACACATGGTCGTGTCTCAGCCCATGTAATTCACTGACTTGGGTCACACGGCCAAGCCACACACCCGTGTGTTAAGCCGTGTACCCTTCAAAATAACCCCACATGCCCGTGTGCCAGGTCATGTTCTAGGCCGTGTAACAGACTGACTTACAACCCTTTGAAAGCTACAGGGGACACACGGCTGTATCGCCTGGCCGTGTGTCACACACAACTGAGACACACGTCCATGTGGACAAAAATAGGCCATTTTACAAGCCATTTTTCTCATCTATTTTGGCATGTACCTACAACCAAAATTTCACATATATACAAGCTATTATAAGGCACCAAAATCATGCATATTCTAGCTATTCAAACATGGTATAAGATCATACAACCAATATGCCCTTAGGCACCTCAGATGACAACATAAAAACATGTATAACCATGTACCCTAATTTGGCCAAAATAATCATCTAACTTCTAAGCATAATTGTATCAATACATATCATTAAATTTACTTACCAAAACATACTAAATGGTGCAAAGCATGCCATTCAACTACTAAAATTAACATTTATAAATGTCATTCACAATAAAGTACCAATTCACCATTTTTCCAAACATGTCAAACACTTATCAAAAATTAAGCATCATAACTACTTAAAATCAAACTAATTCACATAGCATACTTGAAGTATTCAGTCATCTTCATATGGCACCAAAAGATTTATACAACTTCTACTTATATAGGTTCCAAAAGTTTTACCTAATTAAGCATAAAGTTCAATGATCTCAACTAGAAACAAACATAACAAGTTACTTACAATATTTACATCCATAAAAAATATTCAAGTACTATAGTCCCTTTCCTAATACATGCCACTTAAACCAAAAAACAAGAACCAAAATGACTTCCAAGATGTTGATGGTAGTGTGCAAGCTTTTGAGTCGATCCAATCAAAGCAACGATTCTAAAGGTCCTACAAGAATAAATCAAACTATTAAGCATCAAACAGCTTAGTAAGTTCGATATTAGTTCCATTTATACTTAACCAAAAACTATTAAATTAATGCAAATTTTCAATACACCAGCATATAGTCTGCTAGGCACATAGCCCGAATAGTCACCGGCATAAAGCTTGCTAAGTACATAGCCTGAATAAGCACCAGCACAAAGCCTGCTAGGCACATAGCCTGTTAGGCACATAGCCTGAATAATCATCGGCACAAAGCCTACTAGGCACATAGCCCGAATAATCACCGGCACAAAGCCTGCTAGGCACATAGCCCAAATAGTCACCATATTTTTATTTTGGTAGAACACAATAAATAATAACACGTATAGTTTGAAACTAATTACTCATAATAGGACATAAAATACATAAGACATTAAAATAAAAAATTAGATTAAATTGTGAATAAAACGAAATTTAAACAAATAAATACATCAATTAACAATACTAAATGCACTACAATTGTTTATCATGGTCTTGTCATTAATTATGAGTTTGGGTCGAGTTGATTTGTGATACCAACTCAATCAACAACATTATTAATACTAGAAACTCTACCATATGAGTATGTGTGTGTGCTTAAAAATAACATACAATAAATAATGATATATGGTTTGAAACTAATTAATAATAATACATGAAATATGTACGATTTTAAAATTAAAAAATTATATTAAATTATAAGTAAAACAAAATTTAAACATATGAATGCATCGTATTAAGTATATTAAATGAATACAACTATTTATCATTTAAGCCTAAAATTATTAAAATATTATTAAAAATTTAGAAAAATATAAAAATTATTAATATATATAATTGACGAAGATAATAAAACATGCATAATAAAGTTACAATATATAAATAAATTAAAATAAAGCCTTGCTTAAGTGGTAAACTTAATGTTTTTTTAATGTAATTAGATGGGTTCAAATCCTACTGTAAGTATATTTTTTATTGTTTTTAACTTAAGAAAACTAAAGTACCTTCGAATAATATAACATATTTTAAATATACAATGTCATTTTTGCAAATTTTCTAATTAAGTTGGTACCTAATTATCTCGTGATATCAACTCAATCAAGGATTTTATTAATAGTGTAGATTTTAGTCTTCAAGTTTTTTAACTTTATGAATAGGATTAAAAAATCTATTTATGGTGCATTTAATTTTTTTGTTAGTGAACTATGAAATGTTACAATTTTTTTTTCTTTTTGGTGTTAAATATAACCCAACACAATAATCACATTACACTATTTAAAAATAATAGATTCTCAGCAAACATTTGCAGCCCCTTATTTCTATCGAAAGCTAACTTTGTTACGTAATTTGCTTTTATGTTCTCTTCCATAGAAACATATAAAAGTTCCCATTTCACCATTCCCACCAAAATCTGTTGAATACGTATAATAAGTGTTGAATGTGAAGGCCTTGAAAATGCTTCTTTAATAAACTGAATAACCTCCAAACTATCTGGCCCAATTGACACTTTGCCCCATCTCCTATTATGGATAACAATCAAGTCGTCTAGGATACCCCATAACTCTGTGTTAAATACAAAACAAAGTCCCAACCTTCTATTAAATCCAAGAATCCATTGACCATGGCTACCATTTATCACTCATTCTAACGCAGCCTCACCCGAGTTCACCTTGATTGCTTCATTAAAATATATTTAGATCCAGTTCCATAAAGAAAGTGATGTGACCTGTATGTTTATTGAACTGGTGTTGTCGGCCTTATGTGCGTAAGAACATTGTATGGCCCACTTAAAGGAACATTTGATTATATATTTATCACTTCATGATGTATCCTAAAAAATGAAGAGATTCTTATTTTCCATATAGTTCAAGTGACTAATCCAAAGAAACACGACTATTTGATAGCCCCTAAGGAAAAGTTATGTTTATTCCCCAAATTAGCTACAAGCCACTCTTATACGTCTCCGGAAAAATAATCATGTTTATCAATTGGAATGACCTACGACCAAACTATTTTAGCCGCAGGGTAATAATAATATTTTTCGAATTATGCCGACAAATCTAACACAGATCATCTCCCCCGATACCTCTCATTACCCGCTCAACTTGGGTGAGTAGTCTATGTTGAAGAACGACCCAAATGAAACTTTGGATTCTTTGAGGACCTAGGAATTTCCACACCAATTTCCAATATACTCCATTTGATTCCAAGATCTCTCCCTAAGCATCGTGTAAGCATTTTTAATAGAAAACTCCCTTGAATTAGTCTTCGCCTAATCTAGATTATCAAGTCCTGTAAAAGGATGAGGAGAGGGAAACTTACAGTACGTTTAATAATGTCTTTAGATAGCCAAACTCTAAACAGCTCTTGATTCCAAAAGCTTTCATCTGTGACCATGTCTTTAAAAAGACAATTCTTACCCAAGCCAGTTTATCAAGTCCTACAAAAAGATAAGGAGTGGGGAAACTTAGACTGCATTTAATAATATCGTTAGACAATCAAACTTTAAACAACTCCAAATTCCACAAACCTTCATCTATGACCATGTTTCTAATAAGACAATCCTTATCAAGATTATTATGAGAAGGAATTTGGTTGACTAATGGTTCTATATCTGGTATCTAGTTATCGTTCCAGCATCTAACATTGCTTTTATCACCCACTGGCCAAATTAAGTTTTCTCATAATAAAGGCCAAATCTTTGAAAGAGATATTCAAAGTAAAGAACAATTTACACATGATATAGCTTTAAGAATACCTTCATTAACTCCATATTTGGATATGAGAATACGAACCCACAAAGAGTTAGTGTTTGTCACGATACTGAAACCCAGTTTAAGCAAAAATGAATTATTTTGGTCCCTTATTTGACGAAAACTGAGACCACCACAATCCTTAAGTTAACAAACCGTCTACTAGCTTGCTAAAGATAACTTCTTGTTATTTCCGGGAGAGCCCCAAATAAATTGTCTCACCAACTATTCAATATTCTTGCAAATATTTTATGGGACAATAGGAGACTACATGAAAAAATTAGGAATTGAAAGTAAGACCGATTGAGCTAGAGTTACTCTACTAGCAAAAAATAATTGTCTTGCCTCCCATCCTTAAAGCTTGTTTCGAACCTTGTCGACAACAAATCTCAATGAGTTATTTGTGATTCTTTCATGAAGAAGCAGAATTCCTAGGTACTTACCTAGGCTATGGACTTTGCAGAATCCTAATACATTACACAAATTATCCTTCACCTCTACCTCTACTTCTACCCCTATAGAGAATAACACATTTGTAGAAAGCACAAAATTCCTCTAATAAATTCTTAATCAATTTGTCTTGTTTCAAGTTAGCTTGTCCAAAGATGATCAAATCATCTACAAAGAACAAATTCGATAAATGAGGACCTGAATGCGACAAACATATAGACTGCCATAATCCAGAACTAATGCTCGAGTGAATGCTATGCTCGATTCATTCCATGCATAAGACAAACAGATAAGGTGATAGAGGAAAACCTTGCCTTACCCCTCTTGCTAGATGGAATTTTGAGAAGGCACTCCGTCTCAAAGAATTTGCATAGTGGAATTAGATATTGCAGACATAATAATTTTACTCAGGAAGTTAGGAATATCAGTTGCATGAAGGGAAACTTTAGTGAGATCCAATCTTACTCGGTTGTACGCTTTTTCCAAATCTATCTTAATGGCCATCCACCTCCTATTCTTCTGTTTGTTCCTCATAGAATGAATTACTTCTTGAGCAACGATAACATTATATGTTATATTCCTTCCTGCAATGAACCCTGCTTGTTCTGGAACAATAATTTTAAGGAAAACCATTTTAAACTGATTAACAATTATTTTTATTACTAGCTTATAAAGAGTAAACATAAATTTATTGATTTAAATTGGGCATAACTCCCTCGATTTGGAACTTTCGATAACAAAACTATCAGTGTGTTATTTAACTCCTGATCAATATTCTTTCTAGAAAAGACTTGTTGAATCCATTCACAAATCACCCCACCAATCGAGTCCCATTAGTTCTAAAAACACAAAGCATGAAACCTGTCACTACTTGGTGCTTTTAGAGGAGCCATTTCAAACAAAAAAGCCTTAATCTCTTTTCTCAAAACCTCATTTCCCAAAAACATGGTGTCACTATGATCAAGTCTCGGGAAATTACTAGGTCCAAGTTCAAGCATGTGATTCAGTATTTCATCATATAATTTCAAGAAGAATTTAACTGCTCGAGTTTAGAGTTCACCAATATCATAAATCATTCTTTGTATAGTACGAAAATGATAAAACTTCATATTACGATCACCCAAATGCAACCAATCGCACCTTGGTTTATGTTTCCATAAGAGTTCCTTGTGGTGAAGGACGGTGTCGAGTTCCTCACGAACCTAAAATTCCTTATTAACTAAATAAAAAGATTGCGATTTTTCAAGTGCCCTTTGAATCCCAGCCAATTTCTGTAAGAATTGTCTTTTACGAAGTCCAATATGCCCATACACAGTTTTATTCTAATATTTAATATTTAAAATAAAATTAGACAAAGACTTAGCCATGTTATTGGTAAAAAACCAATTCTCTTTGACAAAATTAGAGAATAAATGATGCTCCACCCAACCAGCTAAGAACCTAAAAGATCTTCCTTTGGGCAAGATAAATTCTACCCTAATAGATAAGAGTAATGGTCTATGGTTAGACTTCAACCTAGGAAGGTGAGTAACAAAACAGTGTGGAAATGCCTTGACCCAAGCATTATTTCCTATCGTCCTATCAAGCCACTAAAAAAAAACCTCCTCTCTGCCAAGTAAAGGAAGGACCCCTGAAACTCAAATCTAGCAAATCAGCCTCCTCTATAAAGTTACCAAAAAGCATACACCTCCTCCCTTCTTTACGACCACATTTCTTGTCACTAGATAAAAGGATAGCATTAAAGTCACCAATCGCAAGCTAAGGAACAATACTAGGAGGAATAACTGACCTTAAACCCTCTCAAAGATTTTTCCTTTTCTGCCTATCTGGGCTTCTATAGACAAAAGTGATAAAAATAGGCTGAGAATAAATAACATCGATAATTCGAATTAAAATAAATTAAGGGTGATTACTAATAATTTCCTCTTGAACCATCTCATTCTAACCAATTTAGATACCACCAAAAAATCCAATCGTCTCAACATAGTGAGAATGTTGAAACCCCAGTTTAGCAACAATACCATCTGCTTTGCTCCCACTAACTCTTTTCTTGAGAATACTGAGAATATCCTTCTTATGTTCCAAATTGTATTCCCGAAGAATTTGCGAAAAATTACCACTAGCACAACCCTGGAAGTTCTAAGAAAATATTGATAAATTCATAATAAAACAAAACAAAAACCAAAATTGGCCTTTACTAATCATTAACTCCAGTTCCATTGATCGACTTGTGAAAGGTTACAATTTCGATTATTAATATTATCGAGTTATAGTGTCCATTAGCAACCTAAATATCTAATATCTAATTTCACTCCTAAACTATTTATTTAGGATATATTTGAATATCACAGAGTAATTGAATGAAAGTGTAATTACTAAGGTAATAATTACACTCTCTTGTAATTACAAATTACAAAAAAAATTGTAATTTCCTAGATGTGTTTGGTTGGCAGAGTGTAATTACATTATACTTCACTATTTCATGTTTGACAATACAAATTGCAATTACGTAGTTACATAATTCATATTTTTAAAAATATTAATTACTAT
Source organism: Gossypium hirsutum (assembly GCF_007990345.1). Taxonomy (NCBI): domain Eukaryota; kingdom Viridiplantae; phylum Streptophyta; class Magnoliopsida; order Malvales; family Malvaceae; genus Gossypium; species Gossypium hirsutum. Next base: position 76,681,972 of record NC_053433.1, read on the forward strand.
AAAAAAATTAGTTTTAGAAAATTTATTTCTAAACAAGTAACTTAAATCATCATATGTATTATGTTAGTATCAAAAAGTAGTTGATAATACGAATACTAATAAAAATAACAAGAAACTAAACATTATATCTATTTTTATCTAATTGTTCTAATGCATATTTGTTGGGTTATTCCCTATTTAATATTTAACATATAATCCTTATCATCATTTGTTGGTCATTGATTGAGTTCATCAATTGAATTAGAGTATGTACCATTAATATTATCATTAATATTATCAAAATCTCTTTCTTTCATGTACCCTTTGAAGTATGAATCATTTTAATTCCACCTATGATTCAAGTTATGAAATATGCAACATGCTAACACGATCCAACCTTATTTTTTTTATGTTATACTAAGGTGATGTTAATATGAAAAATATTTTTTTTAGAATATCAAATGTTTTCTTAGCCACATTTCGAATCTTTGAATGTCTCAAATTAAAGAGTTTGCGAGTTGTTTACGATGCTTGTGTCTAGCACTATTCTCTCAAATGGTATTATACCCTACGATATGGTGCAAGAAAACACTTTGTATTTGCATAATCAACATCGACCTTATAATATTTGAGTCCATAGTCTAAATAATATGTAGCTTTAATTATAAAAACTTATATAAATTTAATTTAGAGACATACTTATGCTAAGTTATATCCCTTTTTATAATATGTAAACTAAGTAAAAGATAATATAAGTTATCCATGAACTTTTATAACACTTCTTATAAATAATACAACATTTTTTTTGCAACTTTAGAAAGTTATTTTTTATAAATAAGCTATGATAAAAATAAAAAAAAATTATAATATTTTTTATATGAAAAAGTATGTTATTTGTATATATTAATATATGGTTAGTATTTGGTACACTAGTATGTTTTTTATTCTACAAGCAACTTAAAAAATAGTTATGCGTCTCTTTTTTTTAAAATATTTTATTATACTTCTATAGGAAGTCAACGTCTTAACCCTACTTGTGAAGTGTAAAAACTCTAATTCTAGTGTACCAAATATCATTCCATAAATATATTATAACATTTTTATAACATGTAATTTTTTTTATAATAAATTTTTAGGATTTAAAAAAATATACTTTTTTGTTATAATTTTATAAAATACACAAATTATTTTTATAATATAATTTTTTAGGATTTATAATATAAGAAATTTTTTGTATAACCATTCAATCACTCATACATGTTCATGCTTATAATATAAATTTTTATAACTTATGTAAAAATAACTTTCTAAAATTAGATTTGAGTGTAATTTCAAGTCTTCCCATTCTCTTAAGAATTGTAAAATGTGATGGGAGTGCTCTAATTACACTCAAGTGGGACTCACTAATTCCAATAAGTACCTAAACATGTTATCATTGTATAATTATAAGTAATTATAGACAACCAATTACTAGGTTACTTTCTAAACATTATCTTAATTTGACATTTTTACAAAACTTTTAACAATAATTCTAAAAGTTTATAAAAATTCTTACCTTTACTAGTATCGTAAAAATCGTGATGAAACCACAAGGCTGTTGAGAAAAATATTCTCCTACCAAGTGGCAAAAAAACTAAAAAAAGGGGGAGAAATGTCGAGGATATTCTACCAAAAGCGGGAGAAGGTAGAGGGAAAGGAAAAGAAAAGCAAAGCAAAGAGAGATAAAGGTAAAGAGGCTTGCAACGGTCAGCAGCATTAAGCCTCGGATTTTGGATGGAATTTATGTCGAACATGAGTTTAGTTTCAGAGTTTTTTCGAACTTAGAATAATTTAGACTCAAATTTTATTGAATTGGAGCTTTCTTGAGTTCAATTTCTTCTGAATTCAAATAGTTATGAACTCAAAATAACATGAATAAGTATTTAAAGATTGAACTTATTTTATCAAATTAAATTCAAACCAATAACACATTTATATTTATATTGTATAATGTATATATTCACACGTCATATTTGATGAGTAATTTACAATTTATAAATTTAAAAAATACTAAACCTTGTTTTTTTTTCCATTTTTTGGCACCATACAAAATAAAGAGGAAAAAAAAAACATCGGTAAACCGAAAGGATTCTAGAACCTTCATGAAAGAAGGAAGTATTACTTCAGCGAATCGCATCCACTCGTTTCCAATCAAGCCGCGATATGGTGGGACCCAACGTAACACACAAATCAAATTAGAAAGAAAAGATAGTGAAAAATTAAGAAAATAATTTATGAATATAACTGTTTGTGCAACCATTTCTAGTTTCAATTACTACGAACGAACGAATTTATTGTTTTGTTGAAGAGGTTGAGAAAAAAAAAAAAAAAGAGCAAAGTTTTCGGTTATGGCGTTTGTTGCAGGAATGGCAACTACGTCGTCGTTTGGTATGGTGAAGCTTCACAGCATCCCCTCGGTTTCTGCCAAAGGGAAAACTGGTTTGAAACTTATGAGCGTGAAAGTGAGAGCTGATTCTTTTAAGACCGGTGGTGCTGGTGTATTGGAACGACCTAGTTTCGATCAATCTCAGTTTGACCCTTCTTCCCAAGCTCTTGAAGGTATTCTTCAATTTCTTGTGTGGAATTAATACCAGTTTTTGTTTTCTTTGAATTTTTATATTCTATTCTAATCGCGGTATGACTATTTAATGTGAATCTTTGTTCTTTTCTTGAATTCAAAACGATGGATTTTGTATAATCAAGTTAGTCTTTTGAAAGAAATTTGATGTTTAGCATCTTGAAAATGAAATGAACGAGTTTTGATGTTTTCTTTTTTTTGTTTATTGCTTCAATTTACGTTATTCAAATCTGATTATACGCTTAACATGACAGGAGTATGTACATTTTTTACCAAGTTTTATTGACTATCTCCGAATATATGTGGAACAGGAATACATTAGGAAACATGAAGATCCTTTGTAAAATCGATTTGCTAAATCCTACAGAGATAGCCTGATTCATTACCAAAGTAAATTGAACATCTGTATATGTGCATTGAGGTGTCTTTTTTATGTTTGTGTGAGTTGGATCAATTCAGTCTTCTTTGTGGTTATATGGGTGTGCTTTCTCTGTATAGCTGTATGATCATGAAATACTGATATGCTTTATTTGTGATTAATGACCCAAGTCATCTGTAGTTTCCTAGATTAAGGTCCAAAATGGATGACTATCGTAGTCAAGAAATGACAAAACCTTGAATATCTATTTGAGTGTGATTAGGGAATCAAGACAAATGTCTTGGCAAGTTATTTGGGTCAGCTTGAAAACCTTGAATTTGGTTTGGTCATTTATGAGAATCTTAATGCTGGACTTGCATATCTTGTGTGCTTAGTCGAATTTTTATGCTTTTATTCTTTATTTTATTCTTAATATTTTGTCGATTTGAACTCAAACTCGAGCTTTAAAAGTAAAACTTAATGGAGCTCGAGCCAAACTTGAGGTTCTTAAAGTTTGAGCATTGTTTGGCTAGATAAGATTACACCTTCTATGTAATGCCTCTGATAGATAACTCGCTTACTATGTTTATTTCTAACAATCACAGGTGGTGATATTGGGCGATCGAAGGATAAGAATGGTACTGGCAGTGGAGACAGTTATAAAGTTTTGCTGGTTGATGATGCTCGTCATTCTGAAAAATTAGGTAATTTATTTGGATAACATGGAGCATATGTCAAAACATAAATAGTTTATGTCTAGGAGCTAATATTTGAATTTCGTTGGTAAGCAGCTAGCAGTATTTAATGCTCTGGTTATATGGAAAGACGCTACTCTATTGAGCAAATGAATTTGTTTAATATTAGAACATAAAAAATCAGTCAGTCTTATTTAGCAGTTGATCAATAAAGTTTTCATCAGTTTGATACTTTTATATTGTATTCATGTTTGATATTCTGTTGCAGTTGCAAAGGTTTTGCCTCAAGTTGTTCCATCTGTTACACCCAATGATGCAAGAAAACTCTTCCATGTATCGCGAGAACACGGATTGGCGGTTGTGATTGTCACAGTTAAGGTATGTTTGTTGTTTGGCATCATCTGGAATTTTTTACTTAAGTTCTATGATTCCCATGTGCTCTCTTTTGTTTTCCTTCTGTTAATAACTTGTATAAGTTCGTAATCAAGAGTTGAGCATGCACGTGTCTAATTCACTCTTGCCTTTAAACTTTCCTGAAATATTTTTTCGAGTCTAAATTTGAACATGGCCAAATTGTCCCCCAATCCTGTCCTCCATTTTGGTTATTTCACATTTTACGACTTATAAACCTTCCACATAAATATTCTGTTTTAAGATGCAGCTACCTTTTGCTCATCTGCAACATTATTGGACCTTTTCGAATACGAATATTTCATGGAATTTTGGTGAACATTTTTATTGCATAATTGAGTGACTGTGGTGTTATTTTGCATGTTAATAGTGAAAGGATCAGTGATGGTTTTATTGTCTAAGCCGCATTTATCATATAGGTTTTGTGCATCGGTGCTGTTTTTGTTTTGCAAGTGCCTGATTCTGGCTTGCATGTATGGAGATGGAAAAATTAATATGATATTTACGGTAAATTGCAGGAGCATGCTGAATTCTATTCCCAAATGATGGTACGAGGTGGACTGCGATCAACAATCGTGCCTGATTCAGATGTGGTGTAAAGTGGTTGCAATTTTTGTGGAAGGTGCAACAAGCAAAGATTTTGCAGTGTGGCAATTTTGAATTTTGAAGTTAGGATAGGCAGATATTAGATGGGAATGTGAGATTACAGATTTTGCATCCTTTAGGAGTATGATAAAAATAAAAATAAAAAGAGACATTCCATTTTCCTTGTTCCAGCTAACTAAGAAATGAGAGTTTGAAGTTTGTTTTGCTTTGGTTTTATAAATTTTCTCATTTATGGTTTTATGAATTTTACCTGAATTTTGGAACGTCATACGCCAACTTTATTTTTTATTTTTTGTAATTATAAAATAAAATTTTAATTGAAAATTGAATTTTCACTATTAATAATAAAAATCGAATTAAATTGAATTTTCACTATTATTTTATAGTCAGGTGAATGACATATTTTACTATTATTTATAATAAAATAGGTTTTAATATCAACACGTAAATTACTAAGTTGTGAACATCGTTAAATTTCTCATTAGGTCATTAAAATTTATCATTGTTAGATTTTGTTACTAATAGGATTTATTATTTTTTAATTTTGTTTGTATTATACTAAATAAATATTAATTTTTTTCATGTTCAAAAGTTAAAGTTGAAACCATTCAAGTCTATTATAATTTAAATTTTAATGCTAGGGATATACAATATCTAAAATGACCCACTACAAAATTATGTTAGAGTTTTTTATTATTTTAATTGTCTTTATTTAGAAGATGTAGCTTTTTTTTATGGTGAATGTACCCTTGACTCATATTATTAATAGGGAGCAAATAAATCTCTCTACTAAAAAAAGAACAATTAAATGTTTGTATTGTTAAAATGTAAGCAAACAGGTAAAATTGTTAACATTTGAATTGAAAATCATCTAAACATATGATGACTTCTTGTCACATCAATGCTTACATGACATTTATAAGATGTTAATATTTAAATATAAACTTAAAAATAATTCTTTTTATTTTTAAATTTAAAAATAATTAAATTACTCTAAAATTATAACTTACGAAGTTGAAAAGAAACCTAAAATAAAAGGAAGATTGGCGTGTGTGCATGAAAATAAAGAAATATCAAATGGAAAAGGATGAATGCTAATCCCACTTACTCATTTTGTTTTTGCCATTCCATTTTTTAATCTTAAAACCTAATCCTGTCTCTCTTAACAACCTTATTTTTAAGGTTTAAATTTGCATTCTTTTATTTAAATTTTACTAATATGCAAAGTATAATGTGAAAGAATTCTGTTTATTTTTTTTTTGTAGGTTTTATTTTGTGGCAAATGCTAGTTAAAGTAGAGGTCAATTTGTTGTTGGATAGTTTTCGTTACAAATATTAATAATTTTATCAATTTGTTTTAGATTTCATCAGGTCACTTAACCCGATTCGAAGGTCCGCTCGAAAAGTGGAAGGGTTTGGATAAAAATATAGATCCAAAAAATGGGCTTGTGAAAAAAAATAAGACCTATTTAGAAAATAGGCCGAGCCTCGAATAAATTTTTTTGGCTCAAGCTCAACTTAGCTTGAATTTGCAAAAAAAAAAAAAAGAAGAAGAAGAAGAAGAAGAAAAAAATTACTACTTTTTTTTACTATTTTGTCACTATTTTGCTGTCATTTCACTATTATATTGTTATTATTTTGTTGTTATTTTTTGGATATTGTGTAAACTTATTTTATTGTTAATTTTGCTACTATTTTAGAGGCATTTGTTTGTAAAGTTATATTTTAATATTATTTAAGTGGACTTTTTTAATTTATTGAGAAATTTGTAGTGTTTTTTTTATGAATTATATTTTTAAAATTTATTTTTATATAAAAACAATATAAGAAAATTAATACAAATGAGTCGGACTGAATTTGAGTTTTAACTTTTTTATCCAAATTGAATTTAAGTAAAATTTTAATCTCATTTTTCAAGTTGAATTGAACCTGAACCTATTGAACTAACTTGAAATTTTATCATGATCCGATCCGAATCACTTCTAATTTATTTGCACTTAATTGTTTTTTTTTTATTATTAAATAGAGGAGTTGTTTGCTCCCTTATTGAGAATACAAGAGACTTTTGGGGATACCTGTATCCTTTTTTGACGGACCATTTGGTGAATGAACAAGTAGTAATTATAACATGTCTTATATTAAATACTTGCACATATTTGCTGGTTATTAGAATTGTAAAAATTGAATAAATTATATAATGTTATACAATTTAATAAACTAATATTTAGATTGTTACAAAAATATAGATATAAAAATCTATTTCAATTAACAATATATTAAAAATTTTCAATCTTCAGATTTTAGTGTTTGAAATAAACATATAACTCTTAATTTTCAGTTAACAATATATTAAAAATTAACATATTTACAACTTAATTGCAGATTAATTAACAAAGATTAGTCTCTCTTACTAGACTTCTCTCTAAATACTTACAGTATCTCTTGATGTGGTGGTTACGACTACCTAACAATACAAAACTTTTAGAGTCTCTTAAGAATTTTTAAATTATAATTTTATTTCTATTTTTCATAAAAATAAATAAAATAAATAAACATACAGCTATTTTATGGAAGATTTCTCTTTGTTTTCTAAATATGATAAGTTTGGGCTTAACCTTTTTATCTGATTATAGGTTGTATTTATTTTTTTATATAATATTTATACTAATAGAGTTTTAAGTAAAAAATTTTGGTAAAAATAACAAGTAGCACTAATAATTATTAAAATAATAATATTTCATGTCTCTTCCCCTCCTAAATTACTAACAGAAACAAAAAAATGTATGAGGTTGTATCAAGGAGTTTTTCACTTCGTTTTAGTATTGGATTTGGATTGGCCTTGGGAGGGATGGAATCGAACAACAAAATGCCAAAAACAAGATTCTCTGTCAAAGCCCTCTCCTCTTCTTCTTCGGATCAAAACCCAAACCCAGGTTTTCAAACCCCTATCATCCGCTTCTTCTTCTTCTTCTTCTTCTTATTTCCTTTTGTCTAAACCTTTTGAGTATTTTCAGGTTCTGGATTGACCAACAACGTTTCTTTGCCTCAAGTTCGAGTTTTTACCAGGAAAAAAAGGCTTAAAAAGACACTGGATGTTGTAAAAGAAAATCCCAAACCAGAAAATGAAGACCATAATGTAAGACCATTGTTTTTTTTTCCTCCATTTTTTCCCTTTTTTTTCCCCATTAATTCCATTATTTTTACTAGTGATATGTTACTCAGGATATTTTTTCCTGTATGATTCTAGAACATGCTTATATGCTCTGAAATTCGTTATTTAACGGTGTCCTATTACTGTATTAGTCAAAAATTGAAATTTGACAACATAATGGATTGATCACACAACCTATCGTAGATTTGTCGGTGTAGAGTTGTTCTTGACCATCTAACCATAATGTCTTTTTGTGCAGTCGTGTAGCTTACCTGACATAGAAGAATTTGCATACAAGAAGGTAGATGGACCTGCTCGGTCAGGTAGGATTCCTGTGGTAATGCTATGTTCCTACTATTAGTACGCAAATGGTGAAAGTTTTTGCTTAAAAGGATTGTTGGATTGACAATGTCAATGCATCGAGTTGTGATGGAATGATTTCCGAATCTCGAGACAATTCACCACGTTTGGAGACTTCGCACATTGCTATCATGCTGTTTTCCTATTGCACATATGAACCCCCGCACTAACAAATACACCTATGAGCCGACAAAGTCACTGTTACAGTGGCAAGGTGGTTGTAAGTTGGCACCAAAGACCACGGTTCAAATCTTGATCCCCTTCCCCAAATTTGTAGCGATAAAAGAAGAAAGACCTATTTACCTAAGCACACAGATGCACAAATGCTTGGCTGTGATATATGCTTATGCTGAATTTTGTCCATTTTAATGGATTATCTCCCTGGGTCTGATTAGTTTTTTTCACATACCAATGATTTTGCAGGGAAGTCGAAGTCCGCATGTGATGAGCTTAATGTGGGTGTCGGTATTGCTTCTCCTATTGGAGTGGGAGGTAAACAGTGATAATTATGTGCATGTGAAAATGTTATTTGGAATTACACGAGAAGAGAGATTTTCTAACGTAAAACTTATAATGTACAATGCGGGCCAATTTGCTCTAGCTTGTATGCATTTTTTTCCTACAAATAAATTGAGTAGTCTAATGTTGCCAAAGTTTGCAGTTGGTGTTTGCACCCTATCATTGTGATTCAGATATAAAAAAATTATAGACTTCTGTCTGTAGAGTGTGTGTTTAGGTTGTTAATTACATTCGCTCTTTTTAATGAAGAGGTCCATGTAAACAATGGAATGATGCGACGGTTTTGATTGACAAGACCTTCTTCCTGGTTCATTTCTTTTGAGTGTTAAAACAAAGAAAAGATGATGCATTTGCTGTTGATTTGTTCCACATGATGCAGGCAAACCACCTGCCAACTGGGAAAAAGTGCTTGAAGGAATCCGTAAAATGAGATCCTTAGAAGATGCACCTGTGGACACTATGGGATGTGAGAAAGCTGGAAGTGTTCTTCCACCCAAGGTACAATCTTGTCGATCATTTGTAGGTAGATATATCATTGGTAATCAATAATTTATCCTTTTTATACTGTATTTGCCATTTGCATTTCTGATGCTGCTTTGGTTCTTCAAGTTTAAGGCATCAAATTTGGGATTTAAAGTAAAGGGCACTGAAGTGCTTTATTTAATCTGAGGCTACGCGAAGAAATATTGAACCCCACATAGTTTATTAGCTAGAGAAACTGCTTAATGCCAGTATGGAACGTGCTTCATGTTGTAGCTTAAATCATCTTTGGTTCTTGTAGACGAATTATCTTGAGCTCAATATTCCCACTTTGCAGCACCAACTAGTGTCCTATATATTTGATTGTTGACAGCGAATATGATGGGTGGATGGAGATTGATTTTGCCTTATTAGCCTCGGCCCTTGCTTCAAGCTCCATTAGTGGGGTCTGGCTTCCAAAACTATGATTTCGTCATTCTTGATTCTTGAAGCAATGTTGTTGAAGATTCTTTGCATCCTAAAGACATTTGTTTTAGATTCTTATTTACTGATTCTTTTCTATTTAATGGATGTTTAATTATGTATTCTTGAAAACATATAACTAGTATATCTTTTAACTCTTACCGTGTGTTAGGAAAGAAGATTTGCTGTCTTGGTATCATCACTACTATCTAGCCAAACCAAAGATCATGTTACTCATGGTGACTCCCTAATCTTTTAGTTTAGTTTACAGTTATATATCAATTCAACTAATCATCTTCTTGAAGTATTAGACATTCTAGTTATAACTTGCAACAGTAGGAAATTGGGGCATCTAGTGCTAGTTTTGCTTGGTGGCCGTAAAAAGTTTTGCATCAGAAAGTTCTTAAGCTTTATACTTTCATGACTGTTTATGATGAAAAAGTTTTCTTCAAAGTATATCATGGTTATGCTTACTTTTAATATAAAATTTTCATAATCTAAATTCTTATAAAATCTCAGTCAGGGATTTTTAATGTTCTCATTTCCCTTTTTCTACTGGATCCATAAGAAGTTTTTTTCATGTTTTTATTTTTGGCGAAGAAGTTTATCATGGATGAAACTTGATGTATGATGAAATAAGTTGTTCATTGTGGTTGCTTGGTTGGTGAGTTTCTATCCTAACATCTAGATACTTGAAAATAAGTATATGCTTTTTAATTTAATGCATGCCTTAAGAGTTTGTGCTTGTAATCTCAACTGCGGAAGGGAATGATATAGAGAAATGTTTAAAAGCTTATATAACTGTAGCTCAACATGAAAATGAAAATTCTTAAATAGATGATAGTTATGAGCACTCGAAGTAGGACAAGGACATTACCAAATCAAATTAGTTTAATGGTAATGAAAGAAAAAATCCATTTTCTCTCTCTTTCTCTGTGGCTTGGACTCTGGACATGTATTTATTGGTAATGGTCGTGAATGACTGAAATAGCTTTGAATTAGGCCACTGCCACTCTTAAATTTTGCATTAAAGATTTAGGCAAGGAATACCTTTGCAACGTATGAGATGTAACTGATAGTATATTCTGTGATGTTATTATCATTGAAACTTTGTATAGGCTTTGTCTTTTCTGATATAGTCCTATGTATTACCCTGACTTTGTTGATTATGTTCTTAACACTAATAAAGATGCTGTATGCGCAGGAGCAATTCAACGTCTCAGTCAGAATTGTCTTCTGACTCCTGATGCCATTGACAAAGCTGATGAAGCAACTATTAAGAATTTGATCTACCCGGTATGTCATCCTAGAAGTTGCTTAAAAAACTAGGCATCAAAGCTTTTCCATTTTGACCTGTGTGTGCTAGTCCTGATAGGTATACAAGTTTTTTTTTCCCATAAGCTGTAGCTTTAATCTTATTGCCTATTTTCTTTCTGTCTCTTCCCTCACGTCTTTGTCAGCTACTGTTATGAAATTTCATTTTGTTTGTTTTAGGTCAGATTTTATATTATGAAATTTCATTTTGTTTGTTTTAGGTCGGATTTTATACAAGGAAAGCTATTAATATGAAGAAAATTGCAAAAATCTGTCTTATGAAGTATGATGGGGACATTCCAAGCTCCTTGGAGGAACTACTCTTGCTCCCAGGGATAGGCCCGAAGATGGCTCATTTGGTAGGAGGGTAATTACATAACTTTTTAAAATTATATGTATACGGAATTTGTAGTTTGATGTGTGGTGCTTTAGGTTATGAATGTTGCGTGGAATGATGTTCAAGGGATATGTGTAGATACTCATGTGCACCGCATTTCCAATCGGCTTGGATGGGTGTCTCGACCAGGGACAAAACAGGTACCTCAATCTTATTTTGTTTAGTTGCTTTTTTTTTTCATAATATATTTTTAGTATTAAAACTACTTAATTTACATACCTATTTGAAATTAATCAGGATTGTATATAACACCGAAATTTGTAACTTAAAATCTGTTTCTGTGTCTAAAGAGAAATGTCATGGATTTTTGCGTGTAATTATTTTGATAAATGCAATTGACCTGGTTAGAAGTTATGAGTAAATTATTTAAGCAACTCAGTTGACCTAGTTAGTGGAAGGCCTCTAGAGATATGATGTTTGTTCCTCCCTCTTCCCACATTCTAATTAATCACCACTTACAAACATATATGGTCATACAACTTCAAAGTGAACCTTTAAATAGAATTTGATTTATTAGTTCTGAGTTACTACAAATTGGAAAAAGTGTCTTTCTTCCTTGGAAAATTTGTTTAATAGATGCTCTTTCCCTTTTCATACTTAAACAAATGGCATATGTCATTACTCATTATCGTGTCGGTTTGCTAGAAAACTTCGTCTCCAGAGGAAACAAGAGTGGCATTGCAACAGTGGCTTCCAAAGGAGGAATGGGTCCCAATTAACCCTCTTTTGGTATGTAGCCATTTCATTTATTCGATTTGCTCACACCTAAATATGCACTCTTATATATGAAGAATTTAGATGCATGCATGCAATAAAATTTATCTCTTCTGTTAAAAGGTCTATTCATGCTACAATCATTTGTATATGATTCACTTTCATGGTGTTCCAAGTTTACCTACATACACAAGAGGCATGATTTCAGCATCCTCGTGTTAAAAAGGTTTCCAATCTTTATCAGAGCATTATAACTAATTCGTGATGATTAGTGCAGTTTCTTTTCATCATGTGTTTCAAATGATCCTAATGCAAACCCCTAAATTGATGCAACTAACGTCTAACAACTTAATGCTTGTATGAACAAAATTGAGTTTGAACAGGTGGGATTTGGACAGACGATTTGTACTCCACTCAAGCCACGGTGTGAAACCTGCAGCATTACGTTGTTTTGCCCATCTGCCTTCAAGGAAGCCTCGAGCCCGTCTAAGGTGAAAAAATCTGGTGCTAGGAAAAAGCTTTGATCATTTTAATTCTTGAAAACAGGATTTTAGTTTCATTTTGCGAGGCAACCCTAAGAAATCTCCGGCCGGGTATGTTGAATGCAGCCATGTATTCTTAATATCGGTAGGAGTATGTATTTTGTTGAAGGGCTTAGAAAGCATATTCTTTTTGAGGTAACTCTCGTATAAACTTCTTAAAGATTAATGTGATGACACAAATTTGGGAATTCATGGGTCATATTTTTTGTATTTACTCACACTGCAGCTTTTACAATCAAACCATGCTCAAATATCCGTTATCCAAAATCGATCCTTGGGCTTGATTAATTATATACAAAATAAAATTTAAATGAATTTTTTTTATTAAACACTATTCAATGTTTATACCAAAATATAAACCAACCATTCAATGTGTTTGACAAAAAGAAAAAATAAGAAGAAACTATTCAATTTGTACGAGTTTGAATTTTATTTTAGAAATTTTCAGGATCAATGATTGGATCATGCAAACTAGAAATACTTTTTCTTGAATCAAGTAGATCACTCGATCCATTTCTGTATCGCTCATGATCTATCTCATTTTTGTACAGTAGGGATATGAAAATCCATGAGAAGCAATTGGGCATATTGTATGTGTCAATTGCCATTTAGCGAATAAACTCATAGAAATTGAGCTTCCTCAAGTGGTACTTCTTAATACTGTATTTGAAGCGGTTGCTAGAATTCTTTTGTTAAAACCAACTGATATGAATTTAATCCAATTAATTTATGCCTAATGATTGAATTTTTTTCCAAAGATAAAAGAGCTACTTAATGTGGATTTTTTTAATTATTTTTATTCTTTTAACATTATCTTTTAAATATTTTATCTTTAAAGTTTTCAAAATTATTATTTAGACTTATCTCTCCAATTCTTTAGATTAAAATGGAAGGATTGAATTGAACATTTCAAAAACTTTGTAGCCCAAATTGGGAGAAAAATAAAATAAAAGGACCACTTCTACTTTCTTACATTGAAACGAAGCTTAAAAGAACTCACACATCAATCATCCATGTACAGTAAAAGCGGCGCAAAAAGAGTTCAAGAAAATCACAGCAAACTCTGTTTTATTGTAACCAACTTTTCCCAGGCCATATGTGGTTTTCATTTGAAACTCAGCTCAGCTATTGCTTCTTCCGTTTTGCTTAATTTCAACATATGGGTAAGCTTATTCCTTCTATTTTCCACTCTTCCTTTCCTCGATATTTTAACACCTTTGCTACCCACATTCAAGCTTTAAGTGAGAATTCCATGTCTGTAAGGGGAAACCCAAAAAATTCTGATCGCTTCCGTAATGTTGAGGATGCTTTGGCTTCCTTTAAAAAGATGATTGACAAGTACCCACTGCCTTCAATTCTGGAATTCACCAAAATATTATCATCCATTGTTAGAATGAAACATTGTGCTACTGTTGTTTCTATGTGTAGGCGGATGGAAGTATTAGGAGTTCCCCATAATGTTTATTCTTTCAACATCTTGATTAATTGTTTTTGTCAATTAGGTCATACTGATTTCGGGTTTTCTGTTTTTGGGAAAATGCTCAAGTTAGGTGTTGAGCCTGATGTTGTAACCTTTACCACTTTGATTAATGGACTTTGTAAGCAACGTAAGATTTCTCAGGCTGCAAGTTTGTTTCATGAAATGATTGGAACAGGGTATCAACCTAATTTAATTGCTTACAGTACAATACTTAACGGGTTGTGTAAGACTGGGAACACCAAAAGAGCTGTTAGGTTTTTATCGATGATGGAAGAAAGAGGTTTCAAACCTGATATTGTAGCATATAGCACCGTCATTGACTGTCTTTGTAAGAAGGGCTTGCTAAATGAGGCTTTGGATCTCTTCTCCGAAATGATGGTTAAGGGCATTAGACCAAATATTGTTACTTATAGTTGCTTAATTCATGCTATGTGTGATTCCGGTCAGCAGAAGCAGGCAACAAGGCTTTTGAATGAAATGGTGGATAACAATATCTCACCTAATATTTTTATATATAATATATTGATTGATGCACACTTCAAGGAGGGAATGATTTTTGAAGTTCTAGATATTGTTAACACAATGGGAAATCAAGGCATCGAGCCTGATGTTGTCACATATAGTATATTGGTAGATGCATATTGCAAGAAGGGAATGATTTCTAAAGCTGAAGATATTGTTGACAGTATGAAAAAGCTAGGCATTGAGCCTGATGTTGTCACATATAACATATTGGTTAATGCGCATTGCAAGGAGGGAATGGTTCCTAAGCTGAAGATATTGTTGACACGATGAGAAAGCAAGGTATTGAGCCTGACGTTGACACTCATAGTATATTGGTTGATGCACATTGAAAGAAGGGGATGGTTTTGAAGCACCAGATATTGTTGACACAATGAGAAAGCAAGGCATTGAGCCTAAAGTTGTCACATACAACACTCTTATGCAAGGTATGTGTCAACTAGGGAGAGTTTCAACTACATTTGAGCTTCGAAGAAAGATGCTTGCTTCCAGAAAATTTCCAAATCTAGTGACCTATTTGATTCTGCTGGTTGGTTTATGCAAAAGTGGTAAACTTGAAGAGGCATTGAAAATTTTTCGAGCAATGCAAAACAGTGGGTTGGAACTTAATATTACCTCCTATACTATTGTAATTGATGGCCTGTGCAAAGCGGAGCATATCGAAGATGCAAAGGAATTATTTCGTGAACTCTCTGTCAATGTTTTAAAACCTAATGTTTGCACAGTGATTATTGGATTCTGTAAAGAGTGACTGTCAGATGAAGCATAGTAGTTGTTTAGGAGGATGGGAGGAAATGATTGATTACCTGTTATTATGTAATGATTCAGGGGTTTCTTCGAAACAATTATACTTCAAAAGCAACACAATTTCTTAAGTTGGTAAGGGTTTCTCTGCAGATTTACGCACTGCCATCTTATTTCTGAATCTAATCTTATGATGTGAGAAACTAATCTTAATCTGAAATGTTTCAAAGATAGTGTCACTTGCGATTATGAATCAGTTTGTTCATACAGTTTCAAACATGGTGTATAACATAATAAAACACGCTAACACAAAATGAATTTCATACCATATTTGTACCTGCCAGAGAGTTCTTAAGTGAGAATCACTTTTTTGAACAATGAGAACACAAGTTCTTTTGGTAATGCCACCATTTGCAGTTCCATTTCAAGCTCTTATCTTCTTTTTGTTTTTATTCCCCATTTTGCTAAATTCTTCATTAATGCTTATTTTCAATTGTTAATGGTTGAATGAATCTTTGTAATTTCCACTCTTTGTTTGCCATTATTGTTTCCACTCTTCTTTGTTAATTTGTTATTTTTAATTAATGTGGGTAATCTGTAACTCTTATTCTTCATTTGGTCACCAAGTAATAATACACAATAATTAGTACAAATTTAAATTTATGTGAAAAGCAAAATCAGTAAAAGTTTTTACTTTCTCTTTACCAAAAAGAAGTGATGGAAGTGATTAAAGATTAGTTTATTGCTGACTTGTAGGATTAAGCTGGAATAAAGATTACCAATTGAAATTTGGTGCTGTTTAACTAGGATGCAGCTAATAGGGGCAAGTGAGTCTGCAAAAATGCCTTATGTTTTAACCTCAGCATTTACAAAATTGATGAGCATGCATAATTTTATGAGGAGTACCTGTGTGAGAGAGAGCATAGGTGCTTTCAACACAAGTACATGCACTTTCTCTTGCATTTGGACCTTTGAAGTATTAATTATTACCACTGTTTATTTCTCCTAATGTGATGGTGTAGTTTCACCAATGTTGCCATTTAATAGAAAATCAAACATTTACTCTGATTATTTGGTATCTTTTTGAGATGATGGACTGTGACCATCTCTGTTTTCCCATTATAATTTTGAATCTATATTCTGTAGTCATGCTCCTTCCTGACAAGATAGGAGAAATATGGTAAATGATATTGTGCCTTTTTCTATTTCAGTTTCACTTCTCTAACTTCTTATCATCATTGGTATCTGTGTGACTTGGAAATTCATTTTTGAATATGAGTAAATCAATGGTAAACCTGAATATACTTAGCCACACCAATCAGTTAATTAGCTTACCATTCTGCCGCCATTTCTGGTTTTTGGATAAAAATTCAACCGAATTCTTTCATTTGGTTTTTGACTTTTGAAATCAAAATTGTATTGAATAAAATTTGAAATATCCGAAATCGATAATTGTGATTTGATTCGGTTTAATTAAGTTGTTTTTGGTAAATTTGAGATTTGTTTATCAAAAAAATAATATCACCTTGTTTTGGACTTCAAAAAATATAATATTAAAATTTTTTTTATTTCTTTTCACAACAATCATAATACATATGCTACATTCATTTATGCATTTATAAAATAAATTAAATAATTAAATTAATATCATAATCATTCATAGGACCGTTTAAAAAAAAATCTTTTTAAATTATTAAATTGATACCATTGAAACTTGTTAAAAGGAAAGTTAATGTTCTAAGGTGTCGTTTCTTTTAATTAGTTATAACCGAGACACTGTAATATGACATATACTTATTTAAATTTATAACTATCAAATATATATAATTGACAACATTT
Organism: Gossypium hirsutum; assembly: GCF_007990345.1. Lineage (NCBI taxonomy): Eukaryota > Viridiplantae > Streptophyta > Magnoliopsida > Malvales > Malvaceae > Gossypium > Gossypium hirsutum. Next base: position 76,699,162 of record NC_053433.1, read on the forward strand.
GAATAATTATTTCTTTTATAAATAAAATATTATAAAATTTCATAAATTGTTTTTAAATTAGAATTATGCATATAATTATTTTAAGGAATGATTTTTTTTTCATTAAGTAAGGATTCACCAAGACTAATATAAAACAACTATCTCAAAAATATTTTATTGTATGGTTATATTTAGTTTTTCTTAATGAAAAAAAAAATTAGGTTAAACAAATTAATCTATCTAGATATGGGTCAATCTATATAGTTTTATTTTATAAATATGATATTGTTTTCATTCAATTTAATTTGAATAAAATGAATTTTATGCGAGAAAATCAAATCCAAATTGAATTATGTGGTAAGAGGTAATCCACCAATACAAAACTATAACGGATTTAAATTGAATGCATTAATTCGAATAATTTTTCGATTTCCTTAATTTCTTCTTTACGTCTGTTCTTAATATTTCTAATTTCCACTCTTCTTTTACTCATTATTTTAACACCTTTGCTAGCCGCATTGAAGAAAAATTAAACAATAAATATCAACAATTGTTGTAAATAAAAACATGCGAAGAAAGTTGCAACTTCCAAATTAATTTAAAGCTATCAAAAAATTATAATCAATGAAAACCATAGCCTTTTTTTTAAAAAAAAAAATCTAATTAAATTCTCTAAAATAACTTTTTTTTTTAATTTTCCTCAAATTTATTCGTGAAATGTTTAATTAACTTCTATTTACCTACACTAGAAATTGTGAAGTTGAAATTTGTTGAATAATTTAGAGTGTCATTTAGATGGGTTAAACTGTATATTTATATGATATGGTTACTGTTCATGGATATGATATTGTGGTAGATTCCCATGCACATCGACACGTACCTTACTCCAGGGTTAACACGTGCTTTCTAAATGTGGGTTTGCCTACATGGTAGTGCGAACCCACACTATACGGTCTTATAGAAGAGTGCGAACACTTTGCATGCGAACCCAAAGTGTGAACCGCGTAGCGTATGGGTCAAGACCCAATCGGGTAATCAAGTAGCGAGTCGGTAATAGTGAGTAACATGTCCTCCGCCTGGATCGAAGAAGAGTTATAAAGTGACTTTTCTTAGAACTTGATTTCACAAGATGAGAGGTCACATAAGGAGAAGCTTATTAAATACATTTTGTGCTTTAACTTGTTACGTACAGTTCACCACGTGTTAAGGAGTGATATAGTTGTACATAGCTGATTGTGCCCATATTTTTGGATACAGGAATCATTACAGTGTAAAGCCCTTTAAAAGGAGGTTACCTGAGCCCTAAAAACTAAACTATTTGAATTCAAAATTTTGAAGAATGAGTCATTTTCAAGAGAACGACTTCAGAGGTAATTTTCTTAAAATCCCCATTGTTCTTGTGATTTTTTTGAAGGGTTTATTAGAACACAATGGTTAGGACGAGAGGAAACAGTCGTGTTATTCAGGGCATATTTTCACAACACAGTGAAGTGAGTACTCCAGTAGAGGCAACGGCTTATGTTTGCATCACCAAAAAGGAAGAAATGAATTGTGTTTTGGCTGCTTGGGGAATTCAATTACCTAATTTCGCTTATGACTTCTCAATCGCCGAAGGATTGAACTGATTATGGGACACCACCAGTGGAAATTTCTAACTTCCACTGCACGTGATAAAAACAAGTTTCCATGTACCACTCCACCCTTTCTTGTACCATCTTATCGATGAATACAGGATAGCTCTAGGACAATTATTTGGCTTTTCGTGGTGGATCACAATGGCATATTTCATTAAATACAGTTGACGAGAGGAAGTGTCATTGATTGTTGTTTTCCAGAATTTGTACCAACTAAAAGCTTGCAATTGAGGAAGTTCAACGGGTTTGTGTTATTTCTCTCATCGTGAAAATTTACAATTAATCACCTCGAACTGGTTATCATACCTTCACCTAAACCGTTGCAAGTACATACGAGTTAAGTACAAGCATAAAGTTGGTTTTGATTTTCCAACTGAATGGTTGTAACACTTGGGTTTGTGCAAGTATACACAGTCATTATCAAGTACTAAATAAGTATAAAGTTATCATTTTTACAAGGATTGTATATGTTAATTAATATTTTGCAAAATTAAAGTTTTACAAATTAGTGAGAAAACACAATTAATTTGAGTGTTAGATAAAAATAAGTAATTAAATGAAAAATTACCCTAAATGTAATTAATCCTAAGTGTGATGAATAATTAAAATGTATGAGGTGGATTTAGCAGCAAATTCGCAAGCTTTAACAACAATAACAAGAATAGGTTATAATAATTACAACATTTGACTTGGTTCATTTTCATCATGCTCACAATGTTCCACAAAATATTCCATGGCAACTCAATCTCTCATTAACTTTGAAACCAATATTAAGTCATTTTAGAATCTTTTACTTAGAAAAGCATGCATACTACCATGATTATATTTAATTAAAGGTTTCTTAGATTTTATGTGAAGTAACAGGGACAGATTAGGCTTGAAACAATTTAATCAGACAAATCTAAAAGTTATGCAAGGTAATAGAGCTCTCTTGAGTTATTAAGAACTTTTAATTTAGTCGAGCTAGGATCTAAATTAAGCATGCACCTTTCAATTATTGTGTCCATTAATCGTCATCTGGCTAGGATTGATTAACTAATTCTAATGCATTCGATCACATTTTAATGAATGAAATACATGCATGATTTTAATTGAAAGCATGATCGATTGAAGCACAGAACATCATGGACATAAATCAAATGAACTTCATCAAATTAATGTAATCATTCTAGCTAAACAAAATTAAACTATCATTGTTAATAAAAAAGCAACAAAGAAAATTCCAAACATGTTGAAAAACAATAAAGATTAAGGAAGAAAAAACTTTGAAATAATTTCAGTAATCCTCTGAAAATTGATCGCGGTGGCTTCTTCCGATCCTCGTAATTGCTCTTTCGCAAGATATTCCTCAAGGTGGCCAACTAAGAGAGAATTTTCTCAAGGAATTGCTAGTTAAATGGAAGGGAAAATGGATGGTTGATACGTGAGAAGGAAAGGAAAGATTATAGAATGTGAAGTGAGGGATTGAAGGATTATTGAATGATGAGGGATTATTGAATGGGAAGTAAAGGGTGGTATTTATAGTAGAGGGATGGCTAAGGAATTTACTAAAAATAGTTTTGAATATCCCTCAGGTTTCTCCTTTACTTGGCCGACCATGAATTGTGGAGAGGAGAGGTTGTTGGTTGCTTAATTCATACTTGATTTCATGCATGAATCATGCAAGAAGGTGGACGAATTCCTGGGTAAAAGTTGAGAGCTAATTTTTAATTGTTTTACAAGTGTAAGGACCTCTGAATAAATCTTCCAAAAGCTAATTTTGGGCTACTCATATGCCCTTGCTGAATTTGGGTTTCTTTCCCCCTTACTTCGACGGTTTTTTGTGACCCAATTACTTTTCAAACTTATTCTTCAATTAAATCAACTTTAGCTGGGTCAAAGTGACCTTCTCTTGACCCAATTTACTTTCCTTTACCGTCCAACTAAGGTAAAATGGAGCTCATGTCATGTATAATTAAAATAAGCTTATCAAATTATTAACTCTATGGTCCCACTGCAACAATTAAATAAAGAAAATTACTATGTAACATAAAATAATTAAATTATGCAAAAATTTAATACATAAAAGCATAAAATTGCATACTTTACTAAATTATGCCCATTATCTCAATGTAAACAAAATTCACCCATTTAACTATCAAATATTCGGGATTAACATAATTTTTAAGTAAAAAGGTGCTATAAACAACTATAAAAAATCCATATAATTTAGAGTTTACAATGGTCGATACCTAATAAGAGTATGTACTTGAAAAAAATGAGAGATTATGTCTGAAGTAGGGTGGGGTTAGTATTTCAAACTTTGCAAGGGTCATGTACTAGATTTGGAGAAAGTACTAACTATTAGGAATGTGTTTCACTATTACCTCTTAAATCTAAGTTCTAATGGATGGCGGTATATTGATGATGGTAATGGTACAGACACCGTGCGGGTATTGCCTGCGCAATTCATGTGGCCACATGGAGCCACTGATGATTTGAGGCTTATACTCTTAGGGAAGAAAGAGGAACATAATAAATGGTTTTATAGCTTTCATAAATTAAAGTCTCTTCTATAGTTCTCTAAACCTGCAGGAGATCCAGAGTGTAACAGCCCGATTTTGGGCCTAGTCGGAATAGTAGTTTTGAGACCACAAATTCGAGGTCGAGAAATTATTTTAATGTTATTTTATGTGTTATATCATGATTATATGGATGTTTGATAATTTTGATGAATTAATTTCAGCGATTGCATGCTTAATTTTGAAAAAGGACTAAATCGCATAAAGTATAAAAGTTTTGTTCTATTAGCTAAAGGTGTTAATTAGCTATGGACCATTAAAATAGGGGTCCTTATTAAGGAAATAAAAAATATTAATGTGATGGCTGGATATGGAGACAAAAAGCATGAAAAGTCAATGGTTAGTTGGCATTAGGTGACAAAATTTGACTAATGAAGAAAAAATAATAAAAGCCTAGTTATCACCTTTTTTTTTTCCATCTTTTTCTCTCCACCAATTTTCCCTAAGAAAAATGGCCATGGGAGCTTGAAATTTTCAGAAACTTTAGACTCTTGCAAGTAAGTGATTTTGATGGTCATTTTTGTTGATTTTTATATTTTTGGAACCCTTATAACTTAATCTAGCTAATGAGGGGACTATTTTGCAAAATGGTTGAAAGTATAGGGTTTTTACATGAGAATATTCATGTTTTTTGCTGCATTTTTATGGAAGAAAATGAATATTGGTTGTTAAATAAACAACTTTTGTTAAATGATTTTCATCAAAACACTTAAAATGGGCCATTTTGTACGTGTTATAAAATATGTGGTAAATGTGTGAAATAATGGAAAATGTGGGCTACTCTGCATGAAAAAGATTCGGCTATGCATGGGTAGTAAAGAAATTGAATACATTTCATTTTACGAGCCTAGGGGCAAATGTGTAAATATGACAAAGTATAGGGGTAAAAATGTAATTTTACCAAAAATGTGAAATTGGGCTAATTTGAGTAGCATGATGGGAAAATAAATTAAATGTGTTGTTATAGATCAAGGAAGATGAAATTCGAAATTAGATCGGGGAAAAGCAAGATAATCGAGTAATTGACTTATTTCGTCATTTCATACCGAGGTAAGTTCGTATGTTAATAAGCTTTAAATTTGATATGTTTAAATGCTTAATCGATATCATGTATTATTTAGTATGTTATTATTGGATCATGAATAATATAAAAATACGAGATTGTATTGAAAGATCAAATTAAGAGAAATGCAGGGTTGAGTATGATCGAATTACGATATGTTATGAATTGACAATAAAGATCATGGTTGGACCATGGCAATATGTGTAACCGTGTAAGACCATATTTGGGATATGACATCGGCATTGTTATGTGGCCAGTGTAAGACCATGTTTGGGACATGGCATTGACATTGTTACGTGAGCCAATGTAAGACCATGTCTGGAACATGGCATCGGCATTGTTACGTGAGCCAGTGTAATACCATGTCTGGGACATGGCATCGGCATCGTTATGTGAGCTAGTGTAAGACCATGTCTAGGAAATGACATCGGCATGAGGCATCGTGTAAGACCATAGCTGGGCTATTGGCATCGATATGAGATTTTCATGTAAGACCATGTCTGGGACATGACATTGGTACGATACATCATGTACAAGTTTTTCCCGAGTATCATTAGTATCCCAAGAGGTTCAACGGGTAAATCCAAAGATTATGTCAAAGAAATAACAAGGTATTATCATGTTGAAAGGGTATAGGTATGTACGCAAAATTCATGAGTAATGAATTCGATGTATATGAGACATTTGGTAAAAATGTAAATGAGTAAGTCCTACCTATGAAAATGATCTTGTGATGACCTTGTGATTATAGGTCTATACTTATGATATATAAATAGGTGGTAAATTTGATTGATGATCATGTGTGAGGCTTTTAGGCCAAATTAAATTGAGACATGATAAGTTTAAGTTTTGTTTGTTAATGTATAGGTTAATTGGCCAATGAATGGCGTGTAAATATTTGGCACTGACTAGCTATTGGAATGACTAGTTAAGGATATGTTTTGGTGTTATGTATGATTAAATGGATGTTAATACAAAGAAATCATGAAAAAGTAAAGTTAGCAGTAAAACTGTTCTGGACAGGAGCAATTGTATAATTTTGAAAAATCCCCAAAAATTGTAGAAATTTAATTATAGGTTGAATAATATATGAAATTAAATTTTATTGAGTCTAGTTTCACATAGAAGAAGCAATGTAAGAAAAAGAATTTCATATTATGAGATGTTTGAATTTTTGTGGGACAGGGTCAGGATGAATCCAGAATCCCCTATTCTGACTTTAGAAAATCATTAAAATAGTATAAAAATAATTACAAGTTATAATTTATCTTTTTTAAATTCTTAATAAATCTATTTTCAAGAAAATCAAACAATAACATCATACGAGTCCCGTACGAGGAGATAATTAATTTTTAGTGAGGAAGAGTTGAAACTGTCAGACAATAGAACAGGGAAAAATTTAAAGAATAAACTATACTTATTGACTAAACCAAAAATTTTGAAAATTTTATGGTAAGGAGATATGTGAGTCTAGTTTCACGAAAAATTAACAAAACTTAATTTGGAGTTCCGTAGCTTAAGATATAAATAATTTAGTGACTATAACTTGCGTAGACAACTTGATATGAACATAAGTGAATAGTGGAACTTTGTGCAATTATGATTGCATTAACTTGAGAACATATTATGAGGATTGTTAAAAGCATGTTTATAAATTTTTTATTATTTAAATACCTATTTACTAAGCTATATGCTTACTCTCCCTTCCTTTCCTTTTTCCTATAGTGTCATAGATGCTAGCTCGAGTTGGAGGTCGTCGGAGATCCTATCACACTAACAAGCTATTGATGGGTATCAATAATTTTCTAGCATTTTAAGTGTAGGCATGTATAAATATTTGGTTATTATGTACATGATATTATGACTTGGCCTAGAATATTGGCTTATGCTAATTGAAGGTTATTGTTGTATAAGGCCATTTAGTGTGGCCAATATTTGCCATGTTATAAGTCTATGATGAAGCATTACATGGATGTGCATGCTTGTTTGGGTTGGATGAGTGAATGTGTGATAATTATATGTGGCAAATACTAAATGTGAATGGTTGAGTAAGTTACATGTTATAATTAGTTAAGTGTGTGTGTGGTTGTGCATGATGAATGTGATTTATAAATAGTGTGTGAATGCCATGGTGTGGTTATTGGGATGCTTAAAAAAATGCCATGTTGTGTGTTGATAAACTTAGTATGGGTATGCAAGTGTTTTTGGATGGAAAAAGGCTTGGTAAATAGTCTAATTATCACGGCCTAGCACACGGGCGTGTGACATGGCCGTGTGACCTTAAATGGGCGATGACGTCATAAACAACGAGTTACAAGGGTGGAGGACACAGACGTGTCTTGAGCCACATCGGCGTGTGACTTTCCAAAATATGAAAATTTTCTTAGTGTCTTAAAAGTTTCAAAAGTTCTCGGTTTAGTCCCTAACCACCTCCAATGTATATTTTTGGCCTTGTAGGCCCATATAAGGGACTTTGAGATAGAAATTGAAAATTTTTAAATTTGAACGAAATTTTATGACTTGGAAATGTTTGTATGCATGCATTTGAGTCTGGTAACGCATCGTACCCTATTTCAACGACAGACGTGGGTAAAAGGGTGATACATTTAGTGGTATCAGAGCTACAGTTTAGTCGGTTCTTAGACTAATGTAGCGTATGTGATATCTCCCGACTCTAACAAAATTATTTTGTTAAGACAGAGATGACTTCCAACCGAGCTGTTTTCAATAATGCTGAAAAATGAAATTGAGGTGATTGAAATGTGTTTATGATGAAACGAAACTTAGAAAGGTATGAATAGAAGTTCATGATATGTATGTGTTAATGTACGAAGTGAGATAACCATGAGTTGAGACATGTGAAAACGTAGAATAAAATGAAAGTTTATATGGTGATAAGCCTATCTGCTTTTGCTTAGCATGCATATGATGTTATGTGCTCAACATATTTGATTTTTACTCAAATAGACGGAATGCGTGTTTATGTTCACTTGCTTGAATAAGTGTAATCAGTATGTTCATATTGTAGAGTCTTATGTTTAATTGTTAAATTAGAGATAATATGATGTTTTGTTTTATGTCTTTGTTATTGAACCATGAATATTATAATAGTATGAAAATTGAATTGGAAGATCAAATTGAGTAAAACGTAGGAAATAAGTACGATCTTTCAATAAGAAATTGATGGTTAAGACCATGGTTGGTCCATGGCAAAGTATGGAATGTAAGACCATAGCTGGGCTATGCATCATAATGACATGTAAAACCATAACTAGGCTATGGCAATTGTGATTTTGTGTAAGGCCATAGTTGGACTATGGCATCAAGTAAGCGATGTACTTAAACCCGTAAGGCGTTCTCTAATTTGACAAATGTCGATAAGTAAAATGGAAGCTAAGTGTTGGAATTTAATTAGATATTAATATTGAGCTCGAGTAAGTAAATTCATTGTTTGAAATTGTGGATGACAGAAAATATTTGTATAATAAATAAGTGTGTTAATTTATTTGGAATGAACTATGTGATTATGATGGTATTACATTAGTGATGAATGCTAAGACATATGTATGTATTTATGAGAGTCAAGTTAGAGGCTTTACGACCTCACCCCCTTACCAGTGTTGCTTTATGACGAAATTTTACGAGAATCATGTTGAATAAGTTCATAAGTGTGAACTAAAGAGTTCAATGGTGAAATAATTAGTTATACAAACAGAGCTGAGTATAGTGTGATAAACGAACTCAGTTTTAAAAGAAATATCAGATTGTTTTAAAGATTATACGGATTATGCAATGTCACGGTTAAAGAAGAAAGTAGTCTTGGCTAATTGACTTAATTAGGTATTGAGTCTAAAGATGTGTTTACTGAAAGTTCTTCTGAATTGATTTTTGTTAGTGAGTGAAAGAATACAGGGTTTTATGATAATAGGATTAGTCGGAGAAATTATGTTTGAATTGTAAAGATGTCTGTGTGTAACAATTATGGTTGAATAGATTACAATGATCTTTTCTGAGTATTCTGAGTATATATTCAGTATTCGAGTATATATTCATTCATCCTCAGGGATTCACTTTAATGTCCGTTTTCTGATGAAATTCTTATCGAGTGAGAATGTTAGCTAACTTTAATGTTAGATAAAAGTATTGATGGTCTGTTTGAATTATGTTGCCTCATCTCTTTGGGATTCTATCCTAAGATGTGGAAATAAAGTCGGTGGTAAAATTTATGTGAGACTATTCATCTATTTTACTAGATGTTGTTCTATCTATATAAATAATTGGAATGTGTCTTAATACAATGTTGTTCTGTCTATATAAATAATTGGAATGTGTCTTAATACAAGAATGTAAAGAGGTAGTTTGTACTTTTAGATGGTTAAAGTTACATCAAAAAGAACTGTTCAACTGGTGATTGTTGACCACTTTTATGTCCGTGTTGTGAATTTGATGATATAGTGTGTTCAACGGATAATGTCATATGCTTTCCAAATCCTGATGGGTTAAAGTATCTAATGTTGCAAAAAAAAATAAATTTAAGACAGTGTTAATGACTTGAGTTATTACAAAAGTATGTGTAACTATCGATTTACCTTTCGGAAAGCAGATATAGTGCAGATGTCTGGAGGGAAAATCCTCATTTAATTGGTGTGAGTTGATTACTCGATTGATCTTATGTGATGATGGTTTAATTCTAGCCATACTATATGCCAAAGTGAGGTTTTTTTTGCGAAACAGAAGCTCAGAAATACGATAGTGAATGGTAATCTAAATGAGTTCAGAGTGAGTTTACTTCTGATGTTAAATTTCAGATCGGACATGATTCCTGTTATTATTTTTATTTTGAGATAGAATTTGCATATTGATGAATCCAGAACTTATGTAGAAGTCTTTGGTACAAGGCTCAGTAGTAGCACGTCTATTCACCCAAGAATAATAAAATGAGCAGTTATATGAGTAGATGTTCTGGTGATTGAGTATGTATCACGATATTTTCGTGTTTATGTTTAGATGTCTATTTGTTATCAAGTAAGCCGAAATCAAGTGTATGCAGGACTAATACAATCAGTGATGGTACGAAAGTGATGATGAGATAGAGTTACCATAAGGTTCATATCGGGATTGTTATAATTTCCGTAAAGGAAGATGTTATTTGGATTGTGGCTGATTGTTTGGAAAATATCCGTATGATCATTTCAGTATGTGCAGAGTTCTTATTTGACAGATTACTAAGTATATGTATTCCGGAGAGAGTAATTCAGATTTTGACAATGTGCTCCAACGCTGGGTGCTAAAGTTTAAAGGTTATTGGAAAGAGATGTACGAGTTTAAATCGATTTATGATTCTAGAAAGTTAGTGAAAGTGTTTCATGAGAGTTGAAGGTAACTTCTTCTAGTAAGATTTTCAAGAACGAAAATCCCTAAAGGGGGAAGAGTTGTAACAGCCCGATTTTGGGCCTAGTCAGAATAGTGGTTTTGAGACAAAAAATCTGAGGTTGAAAAATTATTTTAATGTTATTTTATGTGTTTTAGCATGATTATATGGATGTTTGAGAATTTTGGTGAATTAATTTAAGCGATTACATGCTTAATTTTGAGAAACGGACTAAATCGCATAAAGTATAAAAGTTTTGTTCTATTAGCTAAAGGTGTTAATTAGCTACGGAACATTAAAATAGAGGTCCTTATTAAGGAAATAGAAAAATATTAATGTGGTGGCTAGATAGGAGACAAAAATCATGAAAAGTTAATGGTTAATTGGCATTAGGTGACAAAATTTGACTAATGAATAAAAAAATAATTAAAAGCCTAGTTATCATCTCTTTTTTCCATCTTCTTCTCTCCACCGACTTTCTATAAGAAAAATGACCATGGGAGCTTGAAATTTTCAGCAACTTTAGACCCTTGCAAGTAAGTGATTTTGATGGTCATTTTTGTTGATTTTTATGTTTTTGGAACCCTTGTAACTTATTCTAGCTAATGAGGGGACTATTAGATCGGGGGAAAAGCAAGCTAATCGAGTAATTGACTTATTTCGTCGTTTCATACTGAAGTAAGTTCGTATGTTAATAAGCATTAAATTTGATATGTTTAAATGCTTAATCGATATCATGTATTATTTCGTATGTTATTATTGGATCATGAATAATATAAAAATACGAGATCGTATTGAAAGATCAAATTAAGAGAAATGTAGGGTTGAGTATGATCGAATTATGACATGTTATGAATTGACGGTAAAGACCATGGTTGGACCATGGAAATATGTGTAACTGTGTAAGACCATATCTGGGATATGGCATCAGCTTTGCTATGTGAGTCAGTGTAAGACCATGTCTGGGACATGGCATCAGCATTGTTATGTGAGCCAGTGTAACACCCATGTCTAGGACATGGTATCGGCATTGTTACGTGAGCCAGTGTAATACCATGTCTGGGACATGGCATCGGCATCGTTACGTGAGCCAGTGTAAGACCATATCTGGGACATGTCATCAGCATCGTTATGTGAGCCAGAGTAAGACCATGTCTGGGACATGGCATCGGATGAGGCATCGTGTAAGACCATAGTTGGGCTATTGGCATCGATATGAGATTTTCATGTAAGACCATATCTGGGACATCGCATTGGTACGATACACCATGTACGAGTTTTCCTTAATATACAAAGAGGTTCAATGGGTAAATCCAAAGATTATGTCAAAGAAATGACAGTATGATCATGTTGAAAGGGTACAGGTATGTACGCAAAATTCATGAGTAATGAATTCGATGTATATGTGACATTTGGTAAGAATGTAAATGAGTAAGTCCTACCTATAAAAATGGTCTTGTGATGACCTTGTGATTATAGGTCTATACTTATGATGTATAAATAGGTGGTAAATTTGATTGATGATCATATGTGAGGGTTTTAGGCCAAATTAAATTGAAACATGATAAGTTTAAGTTTTATTGTTGATGTATAGGTTAAATTGGCCAATGAATGGCATGTAAATATTTGATAATGACTAGCTATTGGAATGGCTAGTTAAGGATATGTTTTGGTGTTATGCATGATTAAATGGATGTTAATACAAAGAAATCATGAAAGAGTAAAGTTAGCAGTAAAACTGTTCTGGACAGGAGCAATTGTATAACTTTGAAAAATCACCAAAAATTTTGGAAATAGAATTATAGGTTGAATAAGATATGAAATTAAATCTTATTGAGTGTAGTTTCACATAGAGAAACAATGTAAGCAAAAGAATTTCATATTATGAGATGTTTGAATTTTTGTAGGACAGGGTCAAGATGAATTTGGAATCCCCTATTCTGACTTTGAAAATCATTAAAAATAGTATAAAAATAATTAAGAGTTATAATTTATATTTTTAAAATTTTTAATGAATCTATTTTCAATAGAATCAAACAATAACATCATCTAAGTCTTGTACAAGGAGATAATTAATTTTCAGTGAAGAAGGGTCAAAACTATTAGACAGCAGAAAAGATACAAATTTAAAGAATAAGTTGTATTTATTGGCTAAAACAAAAATTTTAGAAATTTTATGGTAAGGAGATATGTGAGTGTCGTTTCAGGGAAAATTAATGGAACTTAATTTGAAGTTCCGTAGCTCAAGATATAAATAATTTAGTGACTATAACTCGCGTAGACAACTTGATATGAACATAAGTGAATAGTGGAACTTTGTGCAATTATGATTGCATTATCTTGAGAACATATTATGAGGATTGTTAAAAGCATGTTTATAAATTTTTTATTATTTAAATACCTATTTACTAAGCTATATGCTTACTCTCCCTTCCTTTCCTTTTTCCTATAGTGTCACAGATGCTAGCTCGAGTTAGAGGTTGTCGGAGATCCTATCACACTAAGAAGCTATTGATGGGTATCAATGATTTTCTAGCATTTTAAGTGTATGGCATGTATAGAGATTTGGTTATTGTGTACATGATATTATGAGTTGGCCTAGAATATTGGCCTATGCTAATTGAAGGTCATTGTTGTATAAGGCCATTTAGTGTGGCCAATATTTGCTTGTTTGGTTTGGATGAGTGAATGTATGATAATTATGTATGGAAAATACTAAATGTGAATGGCTGAGTAAGTTACATGTTATAATTAGTTAAGTCTGTGTGTAGTTGTGCATGATAAATGTGATTTATAAATAGTGTGTGAATGCCATGGTATGGTTATTGGGATGCTTAAAAAATGCCATGTTGTGTGTTGATAAACATAGTATGGGTGTGCAAGTGTTTTTGGTTGGAAAAAGTCTTGGTAAATAGCCTAAGTATCATCCACACGGATGGCCACACGGCTTAGCACATGGGCATGTGACATGGCCGTGTAGCCCTAAATGGGTGATGACGTCATAAACAGAGAGTTACACGAGTGGAGGACACGGGTGTGTCCTGAGCCACACGGGCGTGTGTGACGTCACGGCCTGCCCACACGGACATGTGACTCTCCAAAATATGAAAATTTTCTTAGTGTCTCAAAAGTTTCAAAAGTTTTCGGTTTAGTCCCTAACCACCGCTAATGTATGTTTTGGGCCTCGTAGGCCCATATAAGGGACTTTAAGATAGAAATTGAAAAGTTTTAAATTTGAACGAAATTTTATGGCCTGGAAATGTTTGTATGCATGCGTTTGAGTTCAGTAACACCTCGTACCCTATTTTGGCAACGGATATGGGTAAAAGGGTGTTACACAGAGAGTGATGTGAACCCCATTATGGTAACTGGTACTAACAATTAACTTCTTGGTGATGCAGACACAGTTCCCTTGTTAAAGAGAATTCAAAGGAATCTACAAGTCTATCTAGGGAGATCGATGAATATATGGATGTTCGATCGTTCATGCAAAATGTGCGAGGTGGTCCCTCTAGTACTTTCACTGGAGAAGGAAGTGCAAGTAGTAAGGAGAAGCGAAAGTCGTAGGGGTTGCTAATATCATTTTGACTAGCGAAGACGAAGCTAGCCCTGTAAAGGAGCTTCGTCAAAAGAAAGGAAAAGATCATGTTGCAACATCTGGTGATGTGGTCCCTATTGCTATAGTCGCTTTTGAGATTCCTTCTCCCCCTAACTCTCCTGTTGCTTTTCAACCACCACCAAGACCACTAACTGAAGATGCATTCAAGGCAATTGTTGATTTTGGCCCTCTTGGTGGTTCCATGAAGTTTACTATTTTTGATGGTGAGACAGAAACATTATTCCCGTGGCATGAGCATCTTAGCATGCAAAAGTTTCCCTACAGTCCTATTAAGGTGAGCAAGTAACGAAAAATTTCTATGCCTGAAGAAGCGAAAGAGCATATTTGTCCATCTGCTTATTTAGCTGTAAGGAAACCTTCCTTATAGGAGCTAATAATATCTCTCTAAGTAGTCTTAGCTGAAGTTAGCATGGTCAATGTAGGGCTCGTTAAAGGTATTAGCGAAGCAGAAGCGAAGAAGAAAGAGACCGAAAATGTTTATTAGTCTACCATAGGGGTACTAGAAAGGGCTCATGAAGTACATAAGGGCTTAGATGAAGAAAATAAGAAATTAGTGGAGTCGAATATGAGACTATAAGAGTATCTCACCCTTGCTGAAAAAGATATTGAAAATTATATGGAGAGGTTGCAGGTGAGCGAGCTGATAAGGTTGTCTTGGAAGTGACCATGAAAAGTATGGACGAGTAATACAAAGTTGCTTTCAAGATTACTTTCTAGATTTAAAGTCTAACTTCTTGTTGCACGCTCAAGTAGTTGGTAGTCCCTTCTATGCTTACAAGGTAAACTTTGATGCTTTTAGTCACCTCACCAGGGCCTAGTTGGATTTCGATGTTCATTTCCCTTCTAGAGCAGCTTGGGAAGAGTTTGTAGAGGAATGGAAGAATTCTACTAGGCTTTACTTCGCTGAAAATCCTACTAAGATAAATGTAGGTGAAGGGGATAGAAATGAAGGAGAAGATGAATGAGAGGATGAAGAGCTCGCCAACCCCTAGGATACCAACGCTAATTCATAATTTCATTATTTTCATTGTACTTGTTTCTTTTTATTTGAAATGAAAAATCTATGTTTATTTTGTATTGAAACGGTGTGGTGTTTGATTGTGAATTTATTTGAGCAAACAACATAATCAAGTTGTCACCAAAAATTAGTTAACAAATATAATTTAAATAATGATTGGAAAATCAGGTAACACAAATGAGATTGTTCATGATATTGAATAGAATGAACTTAGGTTGTGATATTAAATTAATGAACTTTAATGATATCAGCTGCGATATTAAATCAGTGAGCTGTTTGGTGTAGCGATATTAAATCAGCTAACTCAAATAAGATTGTTCATGATATTAAATCGAATGAACTTAGGTTGCAAATTTAATTCAGCAAACCTTACCGATATCAACTGCGATCTTAAATCAACGAGCTGTTTGAAGTAGTGATCTTAAATCATCTAACTCAAATAAGATTGTTCATGATATATAAAGTAAAATATATTTGGAAATAGTGTATCTTTATTGAAAAAGAGAGATAAATCATTCATACATGATATTTTTTGAGATGATGTTCATTCTATGTACAAGGTAGAATAGGGTCATCCACTTTTTCTATCCTGTAAGCTTCATATTCTACAACTTTGTAAGGTCCCTCCCAATTTGGGGTCATTTTTCCTTGTTGAGATGTTAGAAAACTTGCTTTAGTATTTCTTAAAACAAGATCACCCATTTGAAACTATTTGTTCTTCACTCTGGAATTATAATATCGAGCAACTTGTTAGGCTTGTGCAACATTTCTAATCTCTGTTGTCTCCTTAACTTCATCGATGAGATCTAAGTTGAGTTGAATGGCCTCCTGATTGGCACTTTCATCAAAATGAGTTGTTCTATGAGATTGTGGGCTATCTCAGTAGGGATTACTGGCTCTATCTTATATATGAGTGAGAATGATGTCTCTCTAGTTGCTTATGAGGTGAGGTTTGCATGGCCCATATAATTCCTGATAACTCTTCTAACCTCGCACCTTTGGCCTCACCAAATTTTTTCTTTGGAGATGCTAGAATCTTCTTATCCATTGCCTCTACTTGACAATTTGCTTGGGGAGTTTTACAGAGCTTTGAGCGAGAGCAATTTGCATGTCATTAAAGTTCTTAAATTTTCCTTGAAATTGGGTTTCATTGTCTATTATAATCAGGAGTGGGATGCCAAACCTACAAACAATGGATTTTCAAAAAAAAAAAAAGAAGACTCCATTTGTCTCTCCATGATTATAGTTAAAACTTCAGCTTCTATCCACTTCGTGAAATAGTCCGCAACTACAACTATGAATTTCTTTTGAGCTGTGGCTATTGGAAATAGACCTAAAATATCTATTCCCGAGTTGCAAATGGCCAAGGGTTAAGCATTATTTGTAGAGGTTCAGTTAGTGATCGTTATACTTTAGCATGTTTTTTATAGGAATCACAAGTGCGAATCATATGGTGTGCATCCTTCTGTACTGTTGGCCAGTAGTATCCTTAACTGAGGACCTTTTTTGCTAACAATATCCCACCTAGATGATTTCCGCATATTCCCTTATGTATTTATCTCATAACATACTCAGCTTTCAAGGGAGCCAGACTTCACAAAAGAGGTTAGGGGCAGCCTTTTTTATAAAGCACACCTTCTAACAAGATATATCTAAAGGTGATAAATTAAATGGTTTTAATTGAATGAGAATTGAATAACTTGTAGATACAAGGATATATTAAATGTAAATCATAACATTATACATTATGTTGAATTTTGGCGAACTTCTTTTTTCTTAGGTGGTGAGTTTCCCCTTGTAGTGTTTGTACAATGGGTGTCATCCACGTTTCTTCGTAGTTCAGACTGAGCACTTGATGAGTGTCATTGCTTGGGTAAATTTATGATTGAATAGGATTTTTCCTCTCTATTCAATAGTAACAAAGGATGCTAACTTTGATAAAACATCAGCTTTTGTATTCTCCGTCCTGGATAGTTGTGTAACTTGTGCCTTATCAAACTAAACGAGTAGTTGGGCTGCTATGGCATAGTACTTTTTTAAGCTTGGTTCTTTTACTTCATACTCTCCATTCATCTGTTTTGCTACGAGCTGAGAATCAATATGTATGGTCAATTCCCTCAACCCTAGTTGTAGAGCCAATTGTAATCTTGAAACAAGTGCCTCGTACTCGACAACATTGTTAGATTCCTGGAAGCCGGAGGATAGACCAAATCGCTACTCATTTTCATTAGGATCTATCTTGACCTTATCTTCACTATCGAGCCATCAACATAACTTGTCCAACACTTTGGCTTTACAACTAAACTCATTTGCCCCTATGATGAGCTAACTATTACATATTGTGTAATCAACAGAAAAAGTTTTTAGAACCAAATGAATACTTGTAATAAAATATTGTAAAACAAAATAAGTATCCGTCAAGTAAAATTCCAATAATTTGTGTGACATGCTACTGTATCATTTATGTAAGTAATAGTGTTTGAAATTAAAAGTTACTTACAGTGTCTGATGATTTGTCGAAAGAGCATTCCACCATGAAATCAACTAAGATCTGAGCCTTGATTGTTGTTCTTGGGACATATTCTATTCCAAATTTTGCCAATTCAATTCCCATTTGGTCATTCTACCTGAAGTATCCACACTAGATAAAATATCATTCATGGGTTGATTCGTCATGATAGTCATGGGATGAGCCTAAAAGGAAGGTTACAACTTGTGAGTTGCCACTATTAAAGCGAAAATGAGTTTGTTTTTCTTTAACTATATTTGTTCACCGATCTGTAACACATTGCCAACATAATATACTGGAAATTGGAAATCTCCCTTTGTTTTGATCAAAACTGCTACTATCGTTTCTTCCGAGGTCACCAGATAAAGATAAAGAGTCTCCCCCACTCTAGGTGACATCAGAAGTGGTGGAGATGTAAGATATAACTTGAGCTTCTCAAAACCATTTTGATACTCTTCTGTCAAACTAAAAGAAGTTCTTAAGATTTTAAAGAAGGGTAATCACTTATTTGCCATCCTTGAGACAAACCTATTGAGTGCAAACTGTGTAGAGTATGGGTCTGGACCCAAACGGGTCGATAATAATGAGTATCATAATAAAATTATATATTCTTTATAAAAATGAAAATAGTAAATAGGTAAACAGCATGACATGAATAAAAGAGTTCAAAAGGAATTGCTTATACTTAATATAGAATTGTAACTGTAAGAATTTAGTAAACATTAAATATAAATAATCTTTATAAATATAAAAAAACCATGTGAAAATAAATGTTAGTTTAAAGCCATCATAAACTGAAATGAATGCAAATTATACTCTAAATTTTAAATTAATTAAATTAAATTCTTCATATATATTTTTATTTTCCTCAAATTTATTGAGGATGAAATAATTTGGGCTTATGTTTGGTAACCCCAAATTTTGTTTGGGTATAGAAAATGTTGGGTCAATTTTTGGATTGGCTCAGAGTAGAGTATCTTAGCCCATTGTAATAAATAACGATGGTAATAGCTTTAAAAGCAAAATAAAACTGAAAATTAGAAAGGGAAAGTACAAAGCAAAACAAAGCAATCGAATTGGAGCAAACCTGTAATACTGCTACTTGAAAAATGGAAGAGTTTGAATAAAATACAAGACTCGAAAAATGAGTTTGGGTAAAATTTAAGGTCCATTTTCTATATGAGCCGGGCCTTGGGCAAAATTTTTTTACTCAAACCTGGCTCAATCCGAATATTATGTTATAAAATAATAATATATTAATTATATATGTTAAATAATAATCATATATATATTTATACTTATATTAAATCACTAGCCCAATAACAATTAAATATATTACCCAAAACCTAAAAAAAACTTACCCAACTAAATAACTCAATCCAAAATATAAAATTTTAAAATTTATATTTAATACAATAAAATATATATTATATATATTTGTGTTTTTTAATATAGTAAAACATTTATTATATTTATGGTAGTGTTTTATTAATATAAATACTTTTAATGTGTTATAATATTGTTTCTGAATTCATTTTCACAGCTCAAATAAGATATAATCATGGCATAAAAGAGTGAAACTCTGTTTCATATTCAGATATGGATTAAGAGTATGATCCTTAGTGTAATTGTACTCAGGATGGGCCAACATACAAGAGCTAAGCTATCAAGGTGAGCAGGAAGAAGTTATGTTTTCTGATATGAAATGAGAGATGAGCTCAAGTTTTCCATTCCATAGTTTGATTAGCAGTTAGGAATGTTGAAGGTGAGTGCTTCACAAAGAAAAAGTACCATCAATTTCAGGTTAGAAATCCCTAGTAAATGACCAACAAGGGGATGCTTGCTTAATCATTTCTAATGTTGGATTTAAACCTAGGTTTGAAATTTTTTTATCTGTAAATTATTGCAAGTCGAGTATATGTATATATTAATTGTTTTTCTCTCAATCATCCAAGATTGGCTTATATAACTAGACTTTGTTAAGAGGATTATTGAATCAATACTAAAGTAATTCCCCTCTTTTTGCCTTCCATTGTTTAAACAAATCATTTGGAAAAAGCACCTCTTTGATAGATATATATTAGGAAAGAAATCAAGGAATATATTTATATATGCAAATATCTGTTAAATATGTAAATAATATATTTAGGAGAGAAGTTTAGGGTTTTATTCTAGAAGTTAGGGATTTTCATAGATTTATTAGGTGATTTATTTCCCATGCTTATCATGTATATATATGGCTCTTTTTGGCCTGTTAATACAGAAGAAGGAAGTCATTTTCTCTCAAAAGTTTTTACATGGCATCAAAAGCCAGAGAAAAACAAAATAGTCATCAATAGTGAGGGAAATAAACCTGCTTCCACCTATGTGTTGACTTCGAGCGATAATCCTGATAATATAATTACTCGGGTGCAATTGAAAGGAGACAACTATGATGAATGGGCTCGAGCAATACGAATTGTGTTGAGGGCCAAGAAGAAATTTAGATTTATTGATGGAACGATTGAACTACCTGATGATGATTCCTCTGAATTGGAGGATTAGTAGACTGTAAATTCTATGTTGATTTCATGGATGCTCAACACAACTGAGCCAATCTTGCAATCTACTATAACTTATATGGATATTGCAAAGGATTTATAGGAGGATATCAAAGAACAATTCTATATTGCTAATGGACCTCGTGTTCAGCAAATCAAGGTATAACTTGCCAATGGCAAACAAAAGGTTTTCCAATTGTGACTTATTATGGAAAATTAAAACAACTATGGGAAAACCTTACGAATTATGAGAAGATTCCCATATGCTGTTGTGGAAAATGCAATTGTAATATTGCAGCCGTACTCGACAAGAAACGAGAAGAAGAGAGGCTTTATCAATTTTTGATAGGGTTGGAATATGCGTTATATAGAGCTGTTCATTCCAATATTTTGAGCACATATCCTTTGCTAAAATTAAACAAGGCATACTCGTTGGTGTGCCAAGAAGAATGTGTTAAAAAAATTTCAAGAAGGAAGGAGGAACATGTAGAAGTTGTGAGTTTTGCAGTGTAAGCCAAGACAAGAGGCCTAAAGTATAAAACAGATACAAGAGACAAATCAACTGTTTGCTCACATTGCAAAAGAAAGGGACATGATTTTGAAACTTGTTTCCAACTCATTAGATATCTAGAATGGTGGGGTGATCGATCCAAAGAGACTAGGCCTGGACAAAGGGGACAAAGTACAGGGCAAGGACGTAGTGATGCGCTAAAGTGAATACAACTCATATAATTGGGCAACCATCATCATCAGTGGCTGTAATAAGAGAACGTACAGCTTCTGGGGTATTGACAGCTGAACAATGGACACTATTTCTCAATTTTTTGAACACGTGCAAATTGGGTACTAGCGAAAAGTTGAATGGTAAGAGTAATCTGAGTTGGATCATTGATTCAGGTTCTTCCTAACATTTGGCAGGTACTTTAGAATGTTTAACAAATTTGAAAGAAATTGAGGCATGGCCAATTAGTTTGCCTAATGATGATGAGGTAATGGCATTGAAGGAGGGATCAGTTTGTTTGGGAAAACATATCAAGCTGGACAATGTTCTTTATGTTCCAAATTTGAGTTGCAATTTGATATATGTGTCACAGTTGGTTGATGAATCTAATTATGATGTCCAATTTACTAATAAAATTTGTGTTATACAGGACCGCTCCTCGAGGATGGTGATTGGAACAGGTGAACAACGTAAGGGGCTTTACTGTTTGAGGTCGGCAACATCAATCCAAGCATGTAAGGCTAGTCATGTAGATTCCTTTGAATTATGGCATAGGAGGATGGAGCATTCGCCTGCAAAAATAGTTGAATCTCTTCCTCAGATTAAACTCAGTAATAGTTTGGTGAAGAATAAACGATGTGACATTTGTTTGAGAGCTAAGCAAATAAGGGGAGTTTTTGCTTCTAGTGACACTAAAGCAAATGAAATTTTTGAATTAATTCATTGTAATTTGTGAGGACCTTATCATGTTAATGCTTCTTGTGGTGCCTCATATTTTTTTACCATTGTTGATGATTTTTCTAGGGGTGTAAGGATATATTTATTGACTGAAAAAACAGAAGGGTCTTGTCATGCGTAATTTTTTTACTATAACTAAAAGATAATTTTATAAAGATATGAAAGTAGTTAGAACTAATATTGGGATTGAATTTGTATGCTTGAAAGGTTATTTTCTGAAAATAGAATTTTATATGAAACTTCATGTGTAGGAACAATAGAATGATCGTGTTGAAAGGAGGCATCGTTATATATTAAATGTGGCTAGAGCTTTAAGATTTCAAGGCAATCTTCTTATCAAGTTTTGGGAAGAATGTGTTTTGACGGTTGGATATTTGATCAATCAGACACCTTCTAAATTGTTAGGAGGAAAGACTACTTATGAAATCTTGTTTGGTAAACCTTCTAGTTATAATCATATTTGAAATTTTGGATGTCTTTGTTATGCTCGAAACTTGAATAAGGAAAAAGACAAATTTGCTTGTAGAAGTCAATATTGTGTGTTTGTAAGATATCTCTTTGGAAAAAAAAAGGGTGAAGAATTTATGATCTTGATCCAAGAAAGTATTTTGTATTAAAAGATGTTGTGTTCTCTGAATATGAATTTCCATTTGTTGATGTTAGTAAGGAGCGTGCATGACCAAATCTAGTACAGAGTGCTCCTTTCGGTATCACCAATCATGTTGATGGTGACTTGAATGAGGATGAAGAAAGTGAAGTACTTAAGAATTAAACGTGACTCAATATGATAACGATGATAGGAGGTGTCATTGAATTCTCGGGTGAATTTATTCAAGAACAAGTTGGGCGTGGCCATAGAACAAATGAAGTTTCTACTTGACTGCAATATTTTGGAACATATGCTATACAACAAATAAGCCCATTTGCATGTTCATCCAAACCAATCATGTCCTCAGGTATCTCTTATCCTATAACACATTATGTAAATTGTGACCAATTTTCTCCAAAACATCATTCTTTCTTAGCAGCTATGACAGCTGAAAGGAAGCCTACCTCGTATGTTCAGGCCATTAAAGATATTTGATGGTAAAAAGCTATGATGAAAGAAATTGAGGCTCTTGAGGCTAATGGGACATGGACTTTGGAAGATTTACCATCAGAAAAACAAGTTATAAAGAGTAAATGGGCTTACAAGTCAAATATAAATAAGATGGGTCAGTTGAACGTTATAAAGCTTGATTGGTGATTCTTGGAAATAATCAGATTGAAGGAATTGATTACAATGAAACCTTTAATCCTGTAGCAAAAATGGTGACCATTCGTACTTTTCTTTCAGTGGCAGCAACAAAGAAATGAGAACTTCATCAAATGAATGTTCATAATGTAACAGCTCGAATTTGGGGCTAGTCGAAATAGTGGTCTCGGGACCACAAATCCAAAGTCGAATAAATTATTCCATTATTATTTTGATGTTATAACATGTTTTTAATAGTGCATGAAAAAATTTGGTGTAGTAATTTTGACGTTTGTGAGTCCAATTGAGAAAAAAGACTAAATCGCATAAAGTGCAAAAGTCCTAAATTGATAGCTAAAGGTGTGAAATAGCTAGAGAATAAATATTTGGGGCCTTTAAAGGGCAATTAGACCCTTAGAAATAGGGTGGCCAGCCATAGGGGACAATGAATTGAAAATTTTCAAGGTTAGGTAATTGAATTTTGACTTTTTGATTAAAGTAGAAACAAAATAGGGCTTTGGAAGCTTGAAATAGGGCTTTGGAAGCTTGAAATTTCAGCTACTTAGTTGACTCACAAGTAAATGATTTCCATACCCTTTGTTGATGAATTTTTGCATTTTTGAGACCCTTGAAGCTTAAGCTTTCAAATGAGAGTACTATTTTGCAAAATGATTAAGAGTTTAGGGTTTTGCCATGAAAGGATTTGTAATGATTGCTGATTTTTTATGGAAGAAAATGAGTCTTGGGTGTCTTATAAACAACTTCTGTGAAATGTGTTAGCATGAAAACACCTAAAAGGACTATTTTGCATAAGTTGTAAAATAGATGATAAGGGTGTGAAATAGTGGGAATTTGGAGTTGCTATAAGAGTAGAAAGGGTTCGGCTAGGCTTAAGGTGTGAAGAAATTCGATAAAAATTGATTTTCGGGCTTAGGGGTAAAGTGGTCATTTTACAAAAGTTTAGGGGCAAATTGGTCATTTTGCCCAATTATGAATTGTAGAATGCCTAGATTGATAAAGTGACTAAATAAGTGCATTTTGTTATTATAGATCAAGAAATACTAAATCCAAATCTAGACTGGGGAAAAGCCAAGCAAATCGACTAAATCGACTAGTCGCCACATTTTATAATCTGAGGTGAGTTGTATGTAAATAATACAACTACAATGTTAATGTATGTGTTGAATTGTACTTGAATTTAATATAGCATAAATTGCTTGTGTAACACCCCAAACCCGGCCTAGACGTTATGACCGAATCTGGCGTGTCACATTAAAATGCTTTTTCGAAAAATTTTGTCTTATTAATAAATCTCGCTTGAAAGAGAAAAGCCCCTTTGTTTAATTCTAAAGACAACTTAATTATTTGTTAACCATTTTAAACCAACCTTACTTTTAAAAACATGTTTGTTGCCGTGAGCATTTCAACAATGTTGCGAAAACGTGATGTTAGGAAAACAGATATCATTTTGGAAAACCGCGCTCTACTTTTAACATAAATAAATCATAATAGTTAAAAACCCCCAAATTAAAAGCTAGAAAATTAGAGAAAATTCCTTATTACATCAAATACCGAAAGAGAAAGAAATTTAAGTAATGTAAAAGAAAATACGAAAATTTAAAACTGTTCGTAGTGTGGCCAGCTCCGAGTCCTCCCATATGTCGAACCGCCTACTGAGGATTACCTGAAAAATTTAAAAGATGGGTGAGTTTACGAAAACTCAGTGTGTACAACCCTCATCGATCATAAAGCATGCGTCACATCAATTTGGGCCTAAGCCCATTACAATAGCGGTGGCACTTAGGCCTTAGTCCATAGTAGCCTCAGTTGGGCTTGAGCCAATGTCACAATCAGAATCAGATTATGCAATGCACAAATACCCAACCAACCCTGCACTCTGTATCCCGTCCAACCCTACACTCCTGTGGGGATTTAATCGACCCACCTATCCCTACACTCCTAATGTAACACCAGTTGCGGCATTAACCAATTTCGTAACAGAGCTGCCAATCACATAATGGCTTTAAGCCGTCGATGGATCCACAGTCGTTAAGCATCCAACCGACCCTAAAAAATCATACACTTCCTCCAAATCAATGATCCTGTCCCCCATACAGCATAATATCACATGAATGCAAATATATCATAAATGGCATACAATAACAATCATATATCATGTAGGGGCATTTTAGTCATTTTTCCATTCAGGGGCATAACGGTCATTTGGTAAATTAGGATTTAAGTACACTTACTGACCCATCAGTAGGTTCACAGTTGTCTCGCGCGACCCGTGCAACCTTTAGGAAACAAACAGAGCAATTGGGCCCAAAGCCCATTTAAGTAGGCCCATAGGCCCACACGACCCATTGGCCCACCAAGCCCAATTTCGATCCAAGCTATGTGAGTGACATGGTCGGTCCAATGTTTTCTCACCTATTGGTGAGTTTTACACATCAATGGGCCCGTACGGCCCAATGTGGCCCATTACGGCCACAGCCCATGAGTTCCCTCATGGTGGCCTCTACTATCGCATCAGATTTTTCACTCGTGCGTTCACACGCTCATGTAGTAACCGTTGCCATTCTTTCGGCTTCTCGGCATTTTGAGATTTACTGATCTAGAGTTAAGGTGGTGTATGTAGACACTTGGTTTACGAAATGTACTACGAATCCCCTAGCAACGAACCTACAATATTCAGGACTAATAGTTAGCCACTCGATTCATATTGTTGTTCTTCTTTTCCTACAACATGAATTGAAACCACACTAATACATACCTTAAATGGTAAAGCCTTGATAAAAGGGATTGTAAAAACATGTGGTTCAATCCACACTTGGCAATTCATAGGGTCATTAAGAACATTCGGCCTTCACTCATAACAAGGCAAAAACACTTACTTGACCCAAAACTAGGAGTGAGATGCCGATTGCTTCACATCACTTGCCCCACTATCAACCCTCGAGCGAACACTTGATCCTGGCAAAAAAGGAGAAGAACGCAGTCTTATGATAGGAGAATAGAAGGGAGACGGATTCGGCAATACCTAATAGAGAGAGAGAGTAGGGAGTATTCAACTTTACACACGTTAATATTAAAGAAAATAACGTTGCAGCAAGGGAATCCAACTCACAAGAAGTTGGTTGAGAGAAAAAGGATTTCAACTATGAAAGACTAGTGGGAAAATAGAAGAGAAAGGCCACGATTTAGAAAAAGAAGAGGGTTAGCATTTAGCTCAAGCCAGAAGGAAAGAATAGAGGTAAAGGGAATAGAAAAGAAGGGAGAGGACTAGAAGATGAGAAATGGGGGAGAAATCGGCTAACAGATGGCCTAAATGGTAATGCACTTTCAGCTAAAACAAAACAGCGGACAACTCGGAGTCAGAGAGCCTTGAAAACGAAAGGCAAAGGTACCAAAATGAGTGAACAAAACAAAAGAAAACACCCATAATTCTTCTAGCAAGATTCGGCTATACCAAAACAATACCCCAAATGCCGAAAATGAACCAAATCCCCCTTTGCCGAATTCTTGTACAACCCAAAGTCCCTATTCGGCTAGACTTCCTCCTAATTCAAATCCTCATTGATTCCCTCCAACAATCAACTCTATCCCTTAACTTCCTCCTCATATCCCTCAAAGACTCATTCAACCTTTATCCTATAGAGTTTTGATCAAACTCTACCACCTACACGTCCTTGAAGAAAAATAAAACATCTAGTGCTCCTTCCAAGACTCGAATCCCAATCCTCACTCCCTTATGAGGCGTCACTTATCACCTAAACCACCATGCTTCTTTTATCAAATTTTACCATCCAAAATTTAAGAAGCATTCAGCCTAGAGTCAGGGTTCCCTTAATGCTAAAAACCAAAATTTTTCCTATGCCAAGGCTTGAACCCAGGACTTCATAGAGACCCCCCATAACATCCAAAATCACTAACCCAACAAAACTAACATGCAATTGTACCATTCTCTTGCTCTCAAGAATTTTAGGCACTCTCAAACCCAAGGCCCAATTCTTCTAAGCCTAAAATTTAGGGCGTTAGAGCTCTACCCCCTTAAAGAAATTTCGTCCTCAAAATTTCCAACTATCCAATAGTCTCACAACCCAAGTTACACCACTACGCTTCTGCTGCGCACTCTAATTCTAATTTCAAAATAGATAAATAGTACACTATAGATAAAGTATGTACCAGTATTCGCATCTAGAGCATTTTCGTCCTCTTAGCGGCATGCTGTATAGACCAAAGCTGGTTGCCTCGCATCAGTATGACCAGCACCTCTTCCTGGTGCTTCACAACCCAAACCGTTTCCACCACTAGCCTGACCACGGCCTCTAGGTGGCTGCTGACCACCCTTCGGTGGCTGTACATTACCTCTACCAAAGACTTGCATCTGATTCGGTCTTCTGGGACACTCTCTGAGATGATGTTCCATGGAACCACAACTCAGATAGGCTCCTGTTCTCTTCCAGCACTCTTCTGCATGACATTTTCCATAAATAGCACATGGTGGTAACTCTGTAGTAGCAACAGGGGGCCCCGCTCTAACCAGCCCATCCACTTTGGCCCTTCTCTTAGGTCTTTGATCGCTATTGGAGGGCTCAGAATCCTTTTTATTTCTGCCCCTTTCTCTTTCTTGGTTTAGGCGCTCAGTGCGCTTTACATCTTCAGCGATTTTTACTTTCTTCACCAATGCTGCAAAATCCTGCTTCCTCTGAGGAGCAATCAGTACCTGAAGGCTATCTCTGAGGCTGTCTTCGAACCGAATACAACATTCATAATCTGTTGCCACTATTCCTTTAGCATACAGACTGAGCTGTAAGAACTCTGCCTCGTACTCTGCCACAGATCGGTCTCTCTGAGTCAAGTTCAAGAATTCCTTCCTCCAGGCATCCACGTAGCTTGCGCCCATATATTTCCCTTGAAACACCGATTTGAAGAACTCTCAGGTTATCCGGTCAGGCTGAGTTCCCTCTTTCATGGTAAGCCACCACTGGTAAGCTTCTTCTCGCAGCAGCAACACTGCTCCTTTCAGATTTTGCTCAAAAGTGCAATCCAGGTCATTTATTATTCTTTCGGTGGCCTCCAACCAATATTCAACCACATTTGGTGCTACTCTCGCGATACCCTTGAAGATCTCAACTCCATTCGATCGGAGTCTCTCAAAAATCGACCCTCGGCTCCCAATACCAGTGTTGGGCCCAGTGACCCTTTCTCGAATCCTTAACATTGCTTAGGAAAATGCGTCGTCCCCAGCTGCTCGATCATGCGACCCTGTCTCGGATATTGGTGAAGCCAGTGCTTCTCTCGCCTCAATGTTGGGCATGTGACCTAATGCCGAAGATCTAGCCCTAGCACTTCCACAGCCTCTACCACGGCCTCTTGCACCTCTTCTAGTGCTCATTATCACTTTGCGTATAATCTGGTTAAGAAATTTTATGCAATTTAGCTCATAGTCTCAGTAATTAAGCAGATGTTTTATGACAGTAGTAGTTAAGAGTTGTTTTCGCAATCGCAGGCTCGCTACAGTTTTAGTTTCCTATAGTTTTTCAGTTTACTCTACCTAAAGAGTCTCAGTATAGCCTATCATCTAAAGTAAAACCAGTAACTATCTATAGTATAACAGTTTAAAATAGATTTCAGTATCAGGAGAACTTACTTGGTTCAACGTCGGAGACTCAGTGAACCACACAATAAAAATCCTCTAAAATACTTCGAAATCGTTTGTAAATAACTTCAAAATCCAAAAACTAAGGCCCATTTCCCAGCCGAGTTTTGCAACTTGGCTCCGATACCACTAAATGTAACACCTAAATCTAGCCTAGACGTTATGACCGAATCTGGCGTGTCACATTAAAATGTTTTTTCGAAAAACTTTGTCTTATTAATAAATCTCGCTTGAAAGAGAAAAGCCCATTTGTTTAATTGTAAAGTCAACTTAATTATTTGTTAACCATTTTAAACCAGCCTTACTTTTAAAAACATGTTTGTTGCAGAAGCATTTCAACAATATTGCGAAAACGTGATGTTATGAAAACAGATATCATTTTGGAAAACCACGCTCTACTTTTAACATAAATAAATCATAATAGCTAAAAACTCCCAAATTAAAAGCTAGAAAATTAGAGAAAAGGCCATATTATATCAAATACCCAAAGAGAAAGTAATGTCAGTAATGTAAAAGGAAATACAAAAATTTAAAACTGTTCGTCATGTGGCCACCTTCGAGTCCTCCCATACGTCGAACCGCCTACTGAGGATTACCTGAAAAATTTAAAAGAGGGGGTGAGTTTACGAAAACTCAGTGTGTACAACCCTTATCGATCATAAAGAACGCATCACATCAATTTAGGCCTAAGCCAATTACAATAATGGTGGTACTTGGGGCTTAGTTCATAGTAGCCTCAGTTAGGCCTTAGCCCATGTCACAATCAGAATTAGATTATGCAATGTACAAATACCCAACCAACTGTGCACTCCATATCCCGTCAACCCTACACTCCTATAGGGACTTAATCGACCCACCCATCCCTACACTCCTGATGTAGCACCAGTTGTGGCACTAACCAATTTCGTAACGGAGCTACCAATCACATAATGGCTTTAAGCCGTCAGTGGATCCACAGTCATCAAGTGACCAAGCGACCCTAACAAATCATACACTTTCTCCAAATCAATAATCCCGTCCCCCATGTAGCATATATCACATAAATGCCAACATATCATAAATGGCATACAATAACAATCATATATCATGTAGGGGCATTTTAGTCATTTTTCCCTTTAGGGGCATAACGTTCATTTGGTAAATCGGGATCTAAGTACACTTACTGACCCATCAGTAGGTTCATAGTCGTCTTGCGTGACCTGTGCAACCTTTAGCAAACAAACAGAGCAATTGGGCCTAAAGCCCATTTTGTGATGGATTCTCCAGTAACCCTGAAGAAAAAGGATGCTGTTTGGGTTGTTATGGATAGGCTAACTAAGTCAACACATTTTATACCAGTGCGTACCGACTACCCCCTTGAGAGATTGGCTGAATTGTATGTTTTCGAGATTGTGAGACTCTAAGGGGGTACCCTTGTCGATTGTTTCAGATAAGGACTCGAGATTTACCTCAAGGTTTTGGAAAAAGTTACAAGAGGCATTGGGAACAAAGTTGAGTTTTAGCACGGCATTTCACTTGTAAATCGATGGCCAATTTGGAAAGAGTGATTCAGATTTTAGAAGACATGTTGCGGTGTTGTGTTCTCGAATTTCAAGGTAGTTAGGAAAGGTACTTACCATTTATTGAATTCGCCTACAACAATAGTTATCAGTCAAGTTTGAAGATGGCGCCTTATAAGGCTTTGTATGGACAAAAGTGTCGAACGCCCTTATATTGGACTGAGCTCAGAGTAAGTCAGATTTAAGGGGTCGATTTAATAAAGAGACTGAAGAAAAAGTTAAAGTGATTCACGATTTTTTGAAGGCTGCTTCGGATAGACAGAAATCCTATGCGGATTTAAAATGTAAAGAGATTGAATTTCAAGTGGGTGATCGAGTGTTTTTGAAAGTATCCCCGTGGAGGAAAGTTCTCAGATTTGGTAGAAGAGGCAAGTTGAGTCCTCATTTCATAGGACCTTATGAGATTACCGAGAGAGTAGGGTCAGTTGCCTATCGATTGGCTTTGCCACTAGAATTGGAAAAAATTCACGACATATTTCACGTGTCCATGCTACGCTGATATAGATTAGACCCTTCACATGTGATTACGTCAAAAGAGGTTGAGATTCTTCCAGAGATGACTTATGGCGAAGAGCCGGTCAAGATATTGGCTCGGGAAGTCAAACAGCTAAGAAATAAGAGTATTGCACTCATAAAAGTTTTGTGGCATAGACATGGAGTCGAGGAAGCTACATGGGAACTCGAGGAGACTATGAGAGATCAGTACCCGAACTTATTCACCGGTAAAATTTTTGGGGACGAAAATCCTTAAGGGGAGAATTGTAACAGCCCGAATTTAGGGCTAGTCAGAATAGTGCTCTCAGGACCACAAATCCAAAGTCGAATAAATTATTCCATTATTATTTTGATGTTATAGCATGTTTTTAATAGTGTATGAAAAATTTGGTGTAGTAATTTTGACGTTTGTGAGCCCAATTGCGATAAAGGACTAAATCGCATAAAGTGCAAAAGTCCTGAATTGATAGCTAAAGGTGTCAAATAGCTAGGGAATAAATATTGGGGGCCTTTAAAGGGCAATTAGACCCTTAGAAATAGGGTGGCTGGCCATAGGGGACAATGAATTGAAAATTTTCAAGGTTAGGTAATTGAATTTTGAATTTTTGACTAAAGTAGAAATAAAATAATCAAAGGACGATAACATCTCTTTCACCTCTCCTTCACAGGATTTACCAGCAAAAATAAGGCTTTGGAAGCTTGAAATTTCAACTACTTGTTTGACTCACAAGTAAGTGATTTTCATACCCTTTGTTGATGATTTTTGTATTTTTTAGACCCTTGAAGCTTAAGCATTTAAATGAGGGTACTATTTTGCAAAATGATTAAGAGTTTAGGGTTTTTCCATGAAAGGATTTGTAATGTTTGCTAAGTTTTTATGGAAGAAAATGAGTCTTGGGTGTCTTATAAATAACTTTTGTGAAAGGTGTTAGCATGAAAACACCTAAAAGGACTATTTTGCATAAGTTGTAAAATAAATGATAAGTGTGTGAAATAGTGGGAATTTGGAGTTGCTATAAGAGTAGAAAGGGTTCGGCTAGGCTTAAGGTGTGAAGAAATTCGATAAAAATTAATTTTTAGGCTTAGGGGTAAAGTGGTCATTTTGCAAAAGTCTAGGGGCAAATTGGTCATTTTGCCCAATTATGAATGATAGAATGCCTAGATTGATAAAATGACTAAATAAGTGCATTTTTTATTATAGATCAAGAAATACCGAATCCAAATCTAGACCGGAGAAAAGCCAAGCAAATCGACTAAATCGACTAGTCGCCACATTTTGTAATCCGAGATAAGCTGTATGTAAATAATAAAACTATAATGTTAATGTATGTGTTGAATCGTACTTGAATTTAATATAGCATGAATTGCTTAATTGTGGAATTGAGAAAACATGATGGTAATAGAGATAGTAGAGCTCCCGTTTGAACCTAGGAAATAAATCGGATATTCATGCCATAACATATGGGTTATTGTGAGCTAATGTAAGACATGTTTGGGACATGCATCGGCCACATTATGAGAGTCGGTGTAAGACCATGTCTGGGACATGTTATCAGCATTGAGACGAGTGCTAGTGTAAAACATGTCTAGGACATGCATCGGCTACGAGATGTGTCATTGTAATACCATGTTTGGGACACGTTATCGACACAGATATGCTAGAGCTTGTGTAAGACTATGTCTGGGACATGGCATCGGCACCTTACCCCATGTTTGAGGCTTAATGAATATCTTGATGGTGTTCCAAATGGTTCAACGATGAAAGTTATGATTTCTAGTTAACGAGGAAAGTATAACTATATTGTGAGTGGTATAGTTACTTGTTTGGTATATATAGAATATGAGCCCATTTTATGATATATGATGTGTACTGGATATTGATAAGTAAGTTTTTGCTTATACCCAATTGTAAAGTTATGTTGTATATTCATTTATGTGCAACTTACTAAGCTTTATCTTACTCCCTCTTCTTTTCCATTTTCTTATAGTGCCGCCTATCTAGCTCAATGATCAACGGAAGTCAGAGATATCGATCACACTATCAATTGAAGCATTTGGTATAGTTTGATTTATATTTTTGAATATGGCATGTATAGGGAATTAGGCTTGTGTTTTGGGTTACTATTAATTTGGCCAAATGTGTTGGTTTGGGATAAGTCCCTCATTTTGTATTAAGCCTTGAATGATGGCTGACATTCATTTTGATTTATATACAAAGATGTTATTTTCATAGATGAGTAAAATGCACACATGGAATGTTGTTTATTGTGGCTGATTTGGTTGCATGAGATAACCTTATATTGGTTTTGGTTGCTAATGTGTAGGTTGTGTAAGTAAAGGTGGCAAAAAGGTTTGGTAAATAGCCTTATATTATCTACACGGATAGACACACGGGCGTGTGTCTAGGCCATGTGTGACATACGATCTACCCTATGGGCGTGTGGTCCGGCTGTGTATCCCTTGCACGTAAAATTTTCAAGTCAGTATACATGGTAGTAAACACACTAGCAGAGACACGGCCGTATGTCTCAGCCGTGTGACATTTTGGGTACTGACGTTAGAAACAGAATATCCAAGTTTTTGCACACGGGCAAGGACACGGGCATTTCATGGCCGTATGAAGGACACAGGCCAGGGACACAGGCATGTGTCAGGCCGTGTGAAAACCCCTGTAGGTGTGCATTTAGAATTAATTCC
Source organism: Gossypium hirsutum (assembly GCF_007990345.1). Taxonomy (NCBI): domain Eukaryota; kingdom Viridiplantae; phylum Streptophyta; class Magnoliopsida; order Malvales; family Malvaceae; genus Gossypium; species Gossypium hirsutum. The sequence goes on from NC_053433.1 coordinate 76,732,565, forward strand.
ACACGAGTGGAGGACACGGGTGTGTCCCTGTATTGCCTAGATCGTGTGAGCCACACGGGCCACCAACACGACCATGTTGAAATGGCCACACGGGCGTGTTTCCCTTCTACACGGGCGTGTGCCCTATTTCAAAGTTAATTTTTTTTATAGATAGTTTAAGGACTCGGATTGATCCTGAATAGTTTTCAATGTTCGATTTGAGGCTCGTAGGCCCATAATAAGAAGTTTAAAGTAGAAACCGAAGAAGTTTTAAATTGGACCAAGTTTTGGTAACTTGGGGAATGTTTGCGTGCATGAGATCGAGTTTGGTAATGCTTCGTATTCCACTCCGGTGTGGGTTACGGGTATGGGGTGTTACGCATAATGCATTCTTGCATGGAGATTTAGAAGAAAAGGTGTACATGAATATGCCTCTTGGTTTTTTCACTCAATAGGCTGACAAAGTCCGTAGATTATGAAAATCACTTTATGGTTTACAACAAGCCCCTCGGTCTTGGTTTGCAAAGTTGACAACTACATTAAAACAGTATGGGTTTCTTCAATCTCAGTCTGACAATTCATTGTTTACTTTGAATCGAGATAAGATACAATTGAGTACACTGGTGTATGTTGATGATCTTGCTATTGTGGGAAATAATAGTATTGGCATCCTGTAACACCCCTATCCCGTAACCGTCGCCGGAATAGGTAAGGGGCATTACCGGACTTGTAACTCATGTCAGAACAGTAAAATTTTGAACTTTTTCTTGAAATAAAGATCATTCATTTAAATAAGTACTAAGCACAGCCAGGGATAAAATTTAAACTTCTCTAAGTAAACATTCAAAAGATGCCATTTTCGCATGGCTTATATACATTAACCAAAAATATTCTTCCGCCACTAGTCTATTCTATACATGCCATAAGATAATCCAAAACGTAGCAGTACCAAACAGTGGATAGTGATAGTGTGACTAGTTGCTGATGATCCCCGAGCCTGTAGCTTCCAAATGAGATCTATAAAACAGAGGAAACAGAGTAAACGGAGTAAGCATTACAATGCTTAGTAAGTTTTAAGCAGTGTCAACAGATAACAATCAAATTATAACATAGTTGTTCGTATTTTTATTTCACTCTTCCTTCGGGCATACCATCACTTTACCGAATATGCACATCTCATCATATACAATAGGCAGATAAACTTTCACATAAAAGTGAGCTCATGTGACATAGATATATCGTATGATTTCACATAACCTCTCACACTGATCCGATGTCACATAATCATAGGAATAGTCTCATAGATTGCTCTCGTATGCATCACATAACTACCTTATGATTTAGTGCAAATCAAGCTCACATATAAACTTGGAGTACATACCTGTTTAACCTTTCGCATTGAATATATTTATAAGCAATTCTTATTACGAAGTCTTACCCGGACATAATCTCCACACGAAGTTATCGGGTCTTACCCGGACAAAATCCCCACACGTAGTCATCGGGTCTTTAGAGCTCGGATATAGTACGAGCACGAAGCTTACGGACATTAATCAGTGATAATATTCTCGCATAAGGCCTGCGGGGTTTTAACCCGGATATAGTACTGACACAAATGCCCTTCGGGACTTATCACATTTATACACTTTCACATCCATCACGTTGGCCACTCGGCCCTGTCACATATATACACTTTCACATTCATCACATCGGCCATTAGGCCTTATCACATATATACACTTTCACATTCATCACATCGGCCATTAGGCCTTATCACATATATATACACTTTCACATTCATCACATCGGCCATTAGGCCTTATCACATATATATACACTTTCACATTCATCGCATCGGCCATTAGGCCTTATCTCATATATACATGTTCACATCCATCACATAGAATCCTAAATCAAAATATAGATTTTCATGTATTCACATCACAATTATCCAAATATACTTCACATACCACATATACTTTCACGTATACACACTGTCTTGGCTGAATCTACATCTATCATTTTCCAATATCACAATTTAGAATTCATGTATGGGTTTAATCAATAGCTTATGAGCAACTAAAACAAGTTTATCAAGGTTTACAACACAATCTCAAATTCAGCACAAGCTGTTTTAACTGAACAATAGTCACTAAATTATTTATAACTGGAGCTAAAAAACTCCAAATCACTTTCCGTTAATTTTTCCTGAATATAGACTCGTATATCTTCCATCCATAAAATTTCCAGAATTTTAGGTTTGGCCAATCAATACCAGATTTTTCTTAAAGTTTCCCCTGTTTCACTGTTTGACTAATCTGACCACTCTTCACTACGAATCAAATTTCTCATTTTACAGAATTAAAAATGTGTTGTATTTGATTTCATTTGAAACTAGACTCATTAAGGAGTCTAAGCATATAAATTTTATCTTATAACCATTTTTGTACAATTTATAATGATTTTCTAAAAACAGAACAGAGGATTACAGTGTCATTCTGCGCTGTCTCACACAACTTTAAGTATCTCATTATTGGAAATTCCTTTGCTTACACGGTTTCTTTTATAAGAAACTAGACTCATTAAGCTTTAATTTCATGTCTCATTCAGCCTCTAATTCAAATCCATAAATTTATGGTGATTTTCTAAAGTCACGTTACTGCTGCTGTCCTAAGCAGACTATTTCAAATTACCCTTAAATTCCCAAGCTCAAACACTTAAGAACTTACCATTTGAGCTTAGAATATATCGTGGCCACATCATATCTTATTAAATCAACTCATCATGTCCTATTATAATTGAATTTACTCAACGTTTAATCACTTAAAACTTACCTCGGATGTTGTTGAACGATTTCGGCGGCTATTCGATCACTTTTTCCTTTCCTTTATCCAACTTTGGTCCTCTAAGCTCTTGAGCTAATTCAAACAAATTTAACTTATTAAAGTCTCATTATGCTAGCTTATGGCCGAATATGAAAATGAATTTGATAGGTCATGTGGCCACCTTTAGCTCAAATACAAAATGGTCATACGCATTTTTAATCACATTAAGCAATTTAGTACAATTAATCAAACATTTCCTCATGTGCACCTTTAGGACCAAATACACACATCATTAACCTAATATCAATTAACTAAGCACTTAACAAATTCTCCTTGAGCCGATTGTCTAAGTCAAGATAGGGTCATCATTATGCTTACCTATAGCCGAATGTACAACATCAATCTATGCATTCATTCGTGTGGCCGAACATGCATGTCTATGTTGAGGCCGATTGCATACTTAATACATTCTACAAGTATGGTCACTTGTATTGACCAAATACCATTTTGTTTCAAGTTCAAAACTTGGCTAATACACATGTATGCACTATTAAAACATCCTCTCCATTCCATCAATTCAACACATGCATTACTCATTAATATACAAAATTATATTCGGCCTTAGCACACCTCTTGCTGGCCGAATTTTTTTCTCCATCTAGCAACATTTTATGTACTATGCCGAACCAAAAAGATCAAACACCTAGCTTAATCATTTCCAAAACACTTAACCGGCCTTTGACCAAGACTTTAAACAAAGTCTATGTTCGGCTATCACACATATGGGCATTATTAGTTCAAAGTTTTAACAAGATTAATTTCTTTGATCTTAACCTAAATGACAACCCCCATTGTTCATCTAGATTTAGCATGAAACAAACACCAACCAAGAAAACAACACCCATGGCCGAGTATCATCTTCATCACATAGCAAGATTTAAACCATAGGCTAGGTAGAACTCAAACTAACATCAAAAATATGCATGAATCTCATGGAACAACATCAAACTTACCTTAACCTAGCTACAAGCATGGCCGAATCTCTTCAACATTTCCTCCTCCTAAACACCAACCAACCGAACATGAAGCAAGAAAATCCTCTTCTTCTTCCTCCTTAGAATTTTCGGCCAAAAGAAATGTTAAAGGATGGACACTTTTTTTTTCTTTGTTTTCATCACGGCAATGGGGGGGGACAATCACACACTTTTTTTTGTTTTCATCATATTCCCTTTCATTATTTTATTCCCATGCTCCTTATTTTATCATACTTCCCATGAAACACTAACTTAACATGTTTATGACATGTTCTTGCCCATCACACTTGGTCTACCATACTTGTCATGGCCGGCCACTACTAATTAGGGGGGAAATTGACATGCAAGTCCCCCCTTTTTATTTCATGCACTAATAGATCCTTATGCTTTGACCTATCACATTTCAAAATTTTCTCACATAAGTCCTATTTACTAAAATTCACCTACAATTAAACAAAATTCAAATATGAAATTTTCACACATGCATATATACATATAATAAGCATCAAATATGACAGCTAATTATTTTTATGACTCGGTTTAGCGGTCCCGAAACCACTTCTCGACTAGGGTCACTTTAGGGGTGTCACACATCCAAAAGTTTAAAAATTATTTATGCCATTGTTTCCACATGAAAGATTTGGGGACATTGAAAATTTTTTTGACTGTAGAGGTGGCACGGAATCACAAAAGGGTTTTTATTTGCCAATGCAAATATACTTTGGATATTATTAGTGAAGCTAGGTTATTGGGTGCTAAACCATCTGGTTTTCCCATCGAACAAAATCATTATTTAGTCTTGGTAGAGAGTGGTGTTTTGGTAGATTCGGAGAAGCATCGGAGATTTGTGGGAAGATTGACTTATTTGACTTTCACTCAATTTGAGCTATCCTATAGTGTTCATATCTTGGCACAATTTATGCATCAACCAAAGGAAGCTCATTGGAAAGCAAATTTGCGCATAGTTTGTTATTTGAAGGAATGTCTTAAACAAGGAATACTTCTACGAGCTGATTGTAATCTACGACTATATGGTTACTGTGACTCTGATTGGGGAAGTTGTTCTTTAACATAACGGTCTCTCACTAAGTATTTTGTTATGTTAGGCACCTTTCCTATTTCCATTAAAATTTTCAATTTGCTGAAAGTTAATAGTTTTAGTAATTTAATTTTTTTAACATGTTTAATAACTTATCATACATTGAGCCAATTCATACTTTATTTCATTTTTTTTCTTTCACATTATGCATTATCATTTAAATTGCATCAAACCACAATAATTTAAATTTATTTTTTTATTAAATTTTAGTTTGATTTTTATCGATATTAATACTAATACATGAAAATATAAGTTTGAGCGTACTGAATACGTGAGTTGTAAAAAAAATATGAATAATTATAGGCATTATATAAAAAATATTTATTTTATAATATTTTATATTTAACTCTGTAATTTTTACCAAGTATATTTTATATTCAAATTAAAATTCATGATACAAATATAAGATGAAAATTTTCAAATTTTTACATTTACATTTATCAAACAATATATCTATATTTAGCCTTTAATTTTTAATAATAGATAAATTAATTTTTATAAATTAAATTCAATACTTATTAAATCTAACATTAAAATCTTAGTACTTAATTTTTTTTATCAATAGTCGATTTGATTCAACCATTTTCAAGAAAATATTAAGGTTTAACTTGAATTAAAAAAAAATTTAAGTTTCAATCTGAAGGCAATTGTCAAGTTTAGATATTAATATAAATAAATAAAAAAGTTCAAAACCCAACATGGCACATTTCCTAAATTCGAACTTAAAATAATTAACCCTACTTAGATTAAAAAAAAAGCTTCTCCTTGATTTTGATCTTGATCAATATAAATTACAATTTAATAATACAAATGTTTTGTTTTATTTAAATTCAATCATGACTATTTTTTTAGACATTATATATTTTCTTAAATAATATGTTAAAATTTAACAAATTTTAAGTATAATTTTGATTTTTTTATAAATTTTAATAACTTATAAATCATATATATATATGAAAATTTAGAAAAAAAATTAAATTAAAATTAAACGAAAATATTGAGAATTAAATTTATTGATTTAAAAAAATTAAATAAAATTAATAAAATGAATTACCATTGACTACTTAGTTAAGTATTACACAAATAAACAGGTGACCAGTGTGAAATTTACCTAAAAAATTCCAAAAGAAAACAAATTTACCTAAAGAGGATTTGGTTGAATAGAAGCGGTCTGCACCTGGAATAGCAAATTTAGCAGAGCAAACAAAGAAGGAAATGAAGCGATTACCTCCAAACACCTTCAAACCATGACTCACCAATCTGCCAATTAGGGATAGCCTTTAAACGGAATATCGGTGACTGCCGCCGCCATTTGGGGTTTCATTTGAAGCTCACCTCTTTCTTTTCCTTTCGCTTAATTTCAAGATATGGGTAAGCTTCATTCTTCATTGCTTCTTCGTCATATTGTTAATGGTGGAAGGAACTTTTCTAATTTCCACTCTTCATTTTCTTGTTATTTTAACACCATTTCTCCCCATATCTCTGCAAGGGGAAACCAAAAAAAGTATGATTGCTTCTATAACGTGGATGATGCTTTGACTTTGTTTAATAAGATGGTTGCGAAGCACCGAAAGCCTTCAGTTGTGGAATTCAACAAATTATTAGGAGCCATTGTTAGAATGAAACATTATGCCATTGTTGTTTCTATGTATAGCCAGATGGAATTATTAGGAGTTTCCTATGACATTTATTCTTTCAACATCTTGATTAATTGCTTTTGTCAATTAGGTTATATTGATTTTGGGTCTTCTGTTTTGGGGAAAATGATGAAGGTAGGTGTTCAACCTGATGTTGTAACTTTGTCCACTTTGATTAATGGACTTTGTAAGCGAAGTAAGATATCTGAGGCTTTGAGCTTGTTTGATGAAATGATGGAAAAAGGGTATCGACCTAATTTAATTGTTTACACTACAGTTCTTAATGGTTTGTGCAAGACCGGGAATACTGATCGAGCTCTTAGGTTTCTAAGAATGATGGAAGGAAGAGGTTTCAAACCCAATATTGTAGCATATAGCACTGTCATTGACTGTTTTTGTAAGAAGGGGTTACTAAGTGAGGCTCTTGATCTTTTCTCCAAAATGAAAGTTAAGGGAATTAGACCAAATATTGTTATTTACAATTGTTTAATTCATGGTGTGTGTAACTTGGACCAGCAGAAGGAGGCAACAACGCTTTTGAATGAAATGGCGGGTAACAATATTTCTCTTGATATTGTCACGTATAATATATTGATAGATGCACATTGCAAGAAGAGGATGATTTCTGAAGCTGTAGATACTGTTGATGCAATGAGAAAGCAAGGCATTGAACCTAATGTTGTCACATTCAGTATATTGGTTGATGCACATTGCAAAGAGGGAATGGTTTCTAAAGCTGAAGATATTGTTGATACAATGAGAAAGAAAGGCATTGAGCCTGATGTTGTCACATATAATGCATTAATAAATGGTCATTGCTTGCAAAACAAAATGGATGAAGCTAGAAGAGTATTTCAGTTGATGAGTAAGAAGGGTTGTGCACCCGCTATATGTAGTTACAACATCATGATCAACAGATATTGCAAAGCTAAAAGGGTAGATGAAGCAATGGAACTCTTTCACGAAATATCACAGAAAGGACCAACCCCTGATATTGTCACATACAGCATTCTTATGCAAGGAATGTGTGAATTAGGGAGACTTTCATCTGCATTGAAACTTTTTCGAGCAATGCTGAAGAGTGGGTTGGAACTCGATATTGTCTCTTACACTATCCTAATTGATGGCTTTTGCACAGCTGGGCGTATTGAAGTTGCAAAGGAATTATTTCTTCAACTCTCAGTCAATGGTTTAAAACCTGATGTTTACACATATGGTATAATGATTAATGGATTCTGTAAAAAGGGATTGCCAGATGAAGCATACCAGTGGTTTAGGAGCATGGGGAATAATGATTGTTTGCCTGATAGCTGCTGTTATAATGTAATGATACAGGGGTTTTTTCGCAATAGCTATACCTCAGAGGCAACACAACTTCTTGTGGAAATGGTCAGTATGGGCTTTTCTGCAGATTTATGCACTGCTACATTATTTGTGGATCTCATCTTACAGTCTAATAAATCAATCTTGATTTGAAAAATGTCTAACAGGTAGTGTAAAGATTGTCACTTGCGAATGTGAATTATTTTGTTCATACTGCTGTGATAAGAGTTTCTAGAAACTGCAATGAGTGAGTCTTAAGACTCTTTGCCAATGCCATTCCTTACTCTCTTTTTTTTACATTGTATAATGTATTGGGGTTTTCCTCTGAAACTATTACATAACTTTGACAATTATTTTTGAATAATGGAAATTGATTGGTGTGCTTTCTTTCCTTTTTCTTTACTTATTTTTCTTCCTACCTAACTTTGACAAAGAAAATACAAACACGTTCTTCATGCTGACCTTTTCACTCATATTTTCACAATTCAAAATTAGTTCAGCATTAGAATAACACGATGAAAAACGTGGTTGATGAATGTTTGAAGTTTTATGTTTCGAGATCTTATTCATGTTTAATTCATAATTTCATGTTATTTCCAAAATTATCGTTTGAGTAAGAAAAAAGAGGGATATCCTACTAGCTTGTTTGAAGAGAAACATAACAAAGAACATGGAATTTTAGACTTTGAATTCAACTGTTTTGATGTACATTAAAATGGAACTATATGTATAACAAAATCTGGTAAAAGAATACAAGACACATGGTAGCAAAATTAAGCTTCACTAAATTCTTGTTTGATATCCCAATTTCAGTATTGCTACCAAAAGAATTGAAACAATGTTCTTATATATAAATATATATAACACCAAAAGATACAGAAAAATAGAACACTATATATGTGTGTGTGTGTGTGATCAGTTGAGCAGCCATTTTTCATACTTGTGAACATTGCTTCACTTGAGAAAGAACTTCCAAATATCTACATCAGTCACCTCTTTAATTAAATGAGCTCCAAAAATGCCTTCTTCATCAACCAGACTTCTGAGATGCCGGGCTGCATTGTTGAAGCCGACATAGTTTTTCTTCGTCGACAAGTATACAACCCCGTATGGAGGCCTAACGCACTGGTTTGTTCATCATGATGACCAAAAATAACAATAATAAGTTGTGAATTACAGAGAAAAACAGAATAGAAAATCTAATCTGCATTTCATAGTGCATCCAGATAAAAAGCAAAATGAAATCAAGAGGGGAAGTTAATAGAAAAAGTAGCATCAAGACTAAGGTGGTATATATATATATGTAAGTAGGCAGGTATATGTAACCAATCATTCAGGTTATGTATGATGTATGTATGTCTGCATATGGAAAGCAAAGGAAAGAAACTAACCTTCTTAATTAGTGCATATAACTTCTTCAAAGAGGAAACCGAGTATGGAATTTCAGTCATCAAAATAATGTCATAGCCACTTTCTCCCTGATCTGTCTCACTAGCTCTTTCCCATGCCCGGCTTCCTGAAAGCTTTCTTGACCTCCTTGAGGAAATTTCTTGTGTTATGCTGCTACCATCTTGGCTACTGCACCCATCCATGAAATCCTCCTCAGAGAAGCTCAACCTCATCCCTGTGGTCACCTCGGACACGTCATTCCGAACAACAGATAATACAGTGGGGAGTTCTTCCCAGTCCCCAGCATAGAAGCGCACAGTTGGGGAAAGAGTTTGTCTGGATGGAGTCAAAGGACCCTCAGGCTGTCGGCTTTGCCTTTCCCGAGCTTGCTCCAGGTTTGCAAGTACATTTGGAATGGTAGTGCATCGAATAGTTTCTGCACTGAGGTCTTGAAAGTGCACTGTACAAGCACCCTACACCAACAATTGCATAAAGTGGAGAAATAAATCTTTCATAAAAGTAAAATTCTTCTTTGACTATTTTCTAGCATATGATACAAGCCAATTGCTAAATATGTGTGTAAAACACATATAAGAGGAACAAGCAAATATCTATAAATGGAGTATACCTTCAGACAAGCAAATATCCCCGGAACACCATAGCCACAACCCAACTGCAAGAATTATTGAATAGAATGATTAGTGTACATTCTACAAAGAACTATAAAACAGACAAATTAGTTCATTAACTCTTAAGATTTATTCCATGCATGACATGAGAATTGTTGAGAAGGCACAAAAGCAAGGAAGCTTATATCATATCGACCTATTCTAAAATTGGTCACTCAAGTTTGGTATCGTCAATAAAAAAGGCGAAGAATTGATTCAAGTGTGAATTTAGTTTGATTAGTCAAGCTGAACATAAGAGCCAAGATTCATTCTACCCTATGAGTACATTTACCAATTGGTGAACCATTTTAATTTCCCCTATTCAATAATATCATCAAATGGACCCCAAACACTTTTTCAACAAAGAGAAGGATAATATATCATGTTTAATAGTTAAAAATCAATTAAAAGAGATGATAAAAAATGCTACATGAGGTGATGGCTAATGTTTTTAGATTTTTCTACAATGAAATTACCTCAAGCACCCTTTTCCCTCTAAAGCTCAACTGCCCATCACGGATCTCGTGCTTAAGGACGTTAACAAGATCGAAAGAACTGTTCCAAGATTTCAGAAACCCTGCAAAATAAAATTATTTCATAGCTATCAGTTGCAACTTATTATTTAGACAAGTCAACACTTGAACTAAGATTGATACTTCACAATAAAAAACATAAATTATTAAATAAAAAATACCAACCATTCCTTACCATCAGGTTTTGAAGATAACATTTCAGTAGTGGTGAAACCAATAATGTCAGCAACACTAACTCTTCCCTGTAAAGGTTCGAAAAGGCATCATCAGCGTGCATATCACAACCTAGGTTCTTCAAAACGGCCTGCTGCTGAAGGGATGACTATACGTTGTAAACACAACATATATATATATCCCCAGCATATATGTCCCCAATAAAGCGATGCAAAAGGAAGTCAACATACCTTGAATACATCAAGCCCTTGCAAATATACATTGTCCCCAGCATATTTACAAGGATGGGCTGTCTGCACAATAACAAAATGTCTTAATTGTGAACGCAAATTCAACTGCTCGCAATCACTTGCATGATAAACCATCTCATTAGTATGGTGGTCAACCAACAACAGTTTACATCTTGAATAACAAATTTAAATTTCACAATTATTTCACTAGTCCTGAATAGGGAGATGAAAAACACCTTTGATGGGAGAATCTCCACAGCCAGTGAAGGGAGATGGACATCTCTATCAGATACAGGGGACATGCTTTGGCTTCCTCGATCATAGAGTACCAAGCCTGGCAAACATTGTGCAAGCAGTGACGGTGCACGCATTGTGGTCTAACAATAGGAAACCGTTATTAAGAAAGAAAAACCTGAAAATATCAACATTTTCCATTAATAGCCAGACCACTCCTAAAGAAATAATCACTTCCAGAAATAAGAACATTTTTGAAAATAGATCAGAATCACAATATCAAACTCACAAGGGTAGAAAGACACGTATGCTTAACCCTAAACAAATTTCCAGAAGGCAATTCACTTACATGGGAACATCAAAATGTTATAGCTAGACAAGAAAACAAATTCAACCAAAAATTGCACTAAAAAAAGCAGAAACTTTAAACACTGACTACATAAACTTTGTTCTTTAAGTGAAAACAAAATCTCAATATTTTGGTTCTTGTTATGAATAACATGAAACATTAATAGTAGAGGCAATTCTTCAGGTAGAAAACAAAGCCAACCATAAGGAAAGTTCATACATAATTCGGAAAAGGCTAATATTATGAATAATTAAAGAGAACTAAGGTGAATCCAATTCTTAATTTCCATCAACAGAGTCAAACTCGAAGATCAAACTAAACGAACATATTGAAAATGGAACGTCGTAGCATTCCCACAAAGTTCAACCTAAAAAGACCAAAACCAGATTAACAAAACTTGCCAAAACACATGAAAATTTAAGAAAATTAAAACAAACCCAGAAGCCAAAAAACCAAAAATCAGAAAGACGCAAACTTACCCAGAAATGAGAAATAATCAGCAAGCAGTCTTTAACTCAAAATTCAATTGCTTGAGAAAGAAAGGAATTTATTTTCTTTTATAATACAAGTAAAGATCAAAGCTTTGTAATTTCAGAGAAAAGAGACCGCTCTTCACATTGGAAAGTCAAAAAAACAAAACAAAGCGACGACCCGTTTACGCTGAGATGAGAGGTAGGAAGACAGAAGCTTCCATTTTCAGACACCTATTTAGAGATTTTAACTTTAAGCCTTTGACGGTAATGAAAATTCTGCTTACTAATCCAATTTCTGATCGAATTTGTTTTTGTATATCCCGTACCCGTAAGTACTACCCTTTACACTTCTCCGTACGTGGGGGGTAGAGGAAAAATCTGATTTTTCTTCTCTTTTTGAAAAGGTTAAGGATGAGAAGGAATCACAAATTTTATACATTTTTTTATGTACGGTTTAATTTTAACCCACTCGGGTTGAATTTTTAAAAATATTTTTTATGCACCACTAAATCTTTAATGCCTACCTTGGCAATACTTTTTATTACCTTGGCAATACTTTTAAAAAGTATTGTGAAAAATACTTTTGAGGGTATTTTTAAAAATTTTAATTTAAAATTTGAGTTTTTAGCATTACGGTTAAAAAGTGTTTTTGAGAAATAAAATGTCTATTTTAGACATATTAATATTAAGTAACAAATATGTATTTAATTAATATTTAAATTAATTAATATTATTATATTTTAGTAAAAACATAAAAAATTTATTATAACTTGTTGTTAATATTTTAATATATGAAATATAAATTTTAAATATTTTTAAGTAAAAAATATTAATTATTTATAAAATTTAATTAGAATATATAAACTATATTTTAAATATTTAAATATAACCATTAACTATTTGTAATTAGTATTTTTAAAAATATTTTTTTATTTTTAATTAAGCACTAAGAAAAAAAGGGAAAGTACTATATTATTAGAGGGGTGAAAAGTAATTAAACACTAAAAGTGCTTTTGAGAGATGAAAAGCTAAAAATTTTAACTTCTCCCTTACAGCTATAAATTTCAGTAAAAAACAGCTTGTTTAGTACAATTTTTCTTCCAAAATTATTTTTGGAGGCAGAATTGTTTTTTTTAAGCACTGCAGAACAAGCTACTAGAACAAGAAAGTGGTTATTGCTCCTTTTATTTCCAAAAACTCATATACACTAAAACTAAAGTCTTATCTATTTGTAGATGGAGCTTGCAATAGCAACTAGGTTTAGAGGGGAGCATTACGTTCATGCATAACTTCCATACCAAGGTTAGCACGGTTAATAATATCAATCAATGTATTACTTACACAATCTTGACTATTAACTATTGATTGGTTAATATTGAAACTATTTAGGTTGAAAGCCTTAGTGCTAATACCTAAAACGGTAAATCAGATGCCTACTACATACTAAGCAGCTAAGAAGAAATGTAAATAACGAGAATTGTTGAAACTAGCATATTGGAAGATCAATCGGCCAAAATAATCATGAGCAACTACGATATTATAAGTTTCTTCCTTTTGACCTGTAGAATTTTTAGACTTTACCAAAAAAGTTTAAAGGTTGAAAAGTGTCCCATAAAATACAATAAAATATTAAAAAAGAGATATGATAATATTTTAAAGCTACTTGTAGAATAAAAAAATACACTATCAATACCAAATACTAACTCATTTATAAATATTAATATAAAATTATATAATATTTTTTTAAATATTGATATGGAATATTTGGGTGAGTTGGGTTTGGGCTTGGAAATTTTTTTAAATTTGTACTTCAACTCGACCAATTCAATTCATAAATAAGTATAATTACATTGGATGTGATTTTAGATATATAATAGTTTAATTAGTTTTTTATATAATAAATTTTTAATTGATGTAATCATCAATGGCAAATTCAAAAACTAATTTATGAGTTGGAATTGAATTATAAATTTTTGAGATATCAAAATATAATTTTATTATGTATTAATTTTATGGTTTCATTATTGTTTTCCTTTTGAAGGGATGATTTCATCATTGTTGAATGAGCTAAACAAAATCTTTTAATTTTTTGGGTCAAAGGTAGACATGTTCTGTAACACCCCTAACCTATATCCGTTGCCGGAACAAGGTTACAGAGCATTATCGGAGTTTACAGAACAATTACAATTAATTCATGTCATTTACTATTCATATATGAAATTAATTATATTTTATTTTATAGCCCATTTAAATGGGCCCTCAAGGCCTAAAATAGGCACTAGAAACAAATCGGGACTAAACCGAAATCTCAGAGAATTTTTCGCGAAATTTCAAAAAAATTTCTAGGTGTAGGGGACACATGCCCGTGTCTCTACCCGTGTGGACGAAAATAGGTCATTTTAATGCCACTTTTCTCAACCAATCTTGGTATCAACCTAGGCACAACCATTTCCACACTCACAAAACACAATAAGACCTTCAATTCAAACCAACACCAAGTCTTATAACTAACATATCATTAGGTATATTCAAATATCCAATCTTACCAAATCAATCATATACAAATTTATGCATATTTTACTAAATTTATTAAGTTAAATTATACCTCATTATACCTATTAACTAACCATCAATTAGCCATTTTAAACACATCTCATGCATGTTTAATTCATACTTATATAAGTTGGTTGGAAACTTAAACAAAGTATACATCATAATATTACACAAACCAATTTTACTTAAATCATACCAATTCCTATACATGCCATATAAACCATAGTATGCATAACAAAATCTACCGAAGCAAGCTAGATAGTGTGGCTCAGTGTGTTGATCCGATCCTTCGATTTCACGTTAATCTACAAGAACATTAAACAACACGAGTAAGCTTATTGAAGCTTAGTAAGTTCATTAGGTTAAACATTGATCTTACCGAACTCACTATAATAAATTAAATTGTAAATAAATCATACATTCTTCTTGTCAAACACAACATAAATCAATGAACACACTTCCTTCAAATTAATAACAATAATAATCAATAAATCTTTCAAATTCCAATCACATAAGTCTTTTACCAATTCTTACTAAATTGAAGAATGACTTACGGATATGAGTACATCGTTTTCTTTGTGTCATAGTCCAACTATGGTCTTACATATATGTTGCCATGGCCTTGCCATAGTCTTACATTTGTAGTGCCATAGCCCAATTATGGTCTTATCATCAGAATGCCATAGCCCAGCTATGGCCTTACATATAAACACTGCCATGGTCCAACCATGGTCTTACGTTTATAGTGTCATAACCCAATTATGGTCTTATCTATCAATTCGTCCTTTACATTAATGCCATAGCCCAACTATGGTCTTACATATAAACATTGCTATGGTCCAACCATGGTCTTATCCATCAATCCATCCTTTATCACAAAACGATTGTACTCAATCCCGTGTTCTACTCAATTTAATCATTCAATTCGATTTCACAATTTAACAATAATTTTTTTATTTTCAACAACAAAAATATGACTAATTACATAATAACATTCACCAATTAGTAAATAAACATTAAAATTTTAACCAAATGAACTTACCTGGGCTAATTGTGGAATTTATAGGGGACTATTTTGTTAATTTCCCTTTTTCTCGTTGATCTACGGTGTAACAGCCCGATTTAGACCCTAATCAGAATGGTGGTTTCGGTTCCACAAATCTGAGTCAGAAAAATATTTAAATATTAATTTTCATGTTTATTATATGTGAATTTGCATGTGTGAAAGTTTCGTATGAAAATTTGATTGTTTATGTGCTTAATTTAATTAAAGGACTTAATCGCGGAAAATAAAAACTTGATAGTTAAAAGCATAAAGGCCAAATTGTTGATGGCTTTGTAAGTTAAAGTATTTAAGTGGTAATTTGACCATGTTTAATTAGATGGACCGTAGTGGCCATGTAATATAATGGTTTTATATTAGTTAATAAATGTTAAATTTGTAATTGAATTAAAAAGTTAATATATTACAAAACATAAAAAAATAAAGCCATGGTGTTCATACTTTCTCTTTCACCGAATAATAAAAAGAAAGAAAAGAAACTAAAGCTTGGTATATTCGGCCATTTCTCAAGCTTGATTCAAGGTTAGTTTGATTTCGGTTTTTTATTATTTTTACGTTTTTGAGATCGTTGCTTCGAGTACTATCCGACCCATGCTTAAATTTCTGATTTTGATGCATATTTTGAGTCATTCCATTGATGAATATTTTTTTTGTGATGTTTGATGATGAAATATCAAAAATATGTTTTAGATTAACATGTTTTGTATTGGAGTTTTTGAAGATTTTGAGTAATTTGGACTAAATTGCAAAATAATAAATTGAGAGACTAAAATGTGAAATAGATTAAATATATGGACTAGTATGAGTATATGGAAAATTCAGCTCAACTACATTGTTGTGAGATTTTGTGTATTTTATGTTTTATGCAATTAGGACTAATTTGTAAAAGTATGAAATATTAGGGTAAAATGGTAATTTTCCCATTTATATGTTGTTGGATTAAATTGGATGAAATTGTATTTAAATGAGGTTAATTTAAAATTATATAGATCAAGAACAAAAGAAATCGAACTTGGATCAAGGAAAAGCAAAAACAATCGAATAGCCAATTTATATCGTTCGTCGATATCCGAGGTATCATTTATCTTGATTGTAATTTAGTTTAATATGTTGTTTTGAAATCTATAGATTCATAAAGAGCTAGCCGAATGTGTTTGAGCATAGAAATACTGTATTTGAGTTTAATTCGACAGAGTTATATCATTTAAAAGTCTGTAGAATCTATATGGAATTTATGGAGTTTTTGTTATATGAATTGTGTACAAGATAGAATTATAATAGTGATATTCGGGCTTTGAGCCTAGCAAGCTTTATGCTGGTGAATGTAATCGGGCTTTATGCCTAGCAGGCTTATTGCCGGTGAATAGTATCAGACCTTGAGTCTAGCAGGCCTTGTGCCGGTGTGTGATTCAGGCTTATGCCTAGCAGGTTTTATACCGGTGATTTATTTTAAAGCTTATGCTTATAAGATTTCAAGTTGATGTGGAAATTGAGCAAGTAAAATTTAGCTAAATGACCTTGTATATATTCGACCACATAGGTATGTACATATGTGATGTTATATTGGATTTTGAATATTCGGCCATGAAGGTATGCACAAATGTGATATTATATTTGAATTTGTATATTCCGCCATATAAGTAATTACATATTTGATGTTAAATTTGATCTTTGCATATTCTGCCATATAGGTATGCACATATGTAATCTTATATTTGATTTTCTATAATCGACCAAATGAGTGATGTTGGTTTATAAAGTTGAGTTTGATTCATAAGTATATATATTTGAATGTAAGCATACTTGAGATAATGTTATTTTGGGAATGAAAAGTTGAATGATATTATGCTAAATATGAAATATTAGCATTCGACCAAGTTAACCTTTTTGTGTAAAAGTATAAGTTACAAATAAATAAATGAGATGATATGATCGAGATAATGTATTACATTAATGTTATAATTTGGTTTGTTTAAAATGTTTTGATTATTATTTTGAATGGTTAAATTTGCTTATGACTTACTAAGCTAAATTAGCTTACTCTATGTGTGTTTTTGTTACTCTGTTTTATAGATTTTGTTGTAAGTTACGAGCTTGGGGATCGTCAGAGAAGTCATCCACACTATCGTCAACCTTCGGTACTTTTAAAAGTCTATTTTCGAACTTATTACATGTATAGGCTAATATGTATTTTGTTCGACCTTGGATATGTATAATTTGAGCCATGCTAATATGGCTTAACTTCAAAGTTTGAATTTGGTTACGTTTGGTAATGGTTTAATACGTTTTATTTATAATGTTATATGAAATGAATGAATGGTATATGTGATTGGTGTTATACATCTTAGAAATAGCTTGAAAATGATTGGTGGACTTGGTTGTGGTTGATGAGTCAGTCATGGTGTGTATAAATTATCATGAGTATGTTTAGATGATTCGGTTTTGGTTGGGTATAGACAAAGTATATATATATGAAATTGGTTTTTATGTTTGATATAGGTGTTAATATGTAAATGAGCTTTTGATGATATAAATATATATTAAGTTCGAACATATAGTAAGAGATTATTATGATGTTTTAGGTTTTTTAAAGGACTTGTAAGTTGGCTTAACAAAGGAGCAAGATGTTGATTGTGTATATATATATATGCATATATGTATTTGTGCGTAATCGAATGATGCTTGTCATTATGATTCGATTTTTAATGGAAGTGAATATGCATATGTGATACTTATGTGACTGACATAATAGGTATAATTGATGAAGTTAAATATTGAGTAGGTAGTAGATAATGCCATATATGTTAAGAGATAAAATGTCTTGTGATACTATTTATTTGGTTAAATATGCGCACGTTTAGAATTAAGAAAATAAAGTTTGATTTTTATTTTTGGTATTTGCTTATCAATAAAGTGATGAACCTATAATTCGTATGTACAATATGTTTTATAATGTATGTTTAATATTTAATTAATTGTATGCTTTACATGTAAATATGAATACGACTTGTGTTAGCATGAGAATGTTCGGAACTGTATTTTTGTTCAGTAATGCCTCGTGACCTTAGTCAGACGACGGATACGGGTTAAGGGTGTTACATACGGGCTCTTGATCTAAAATGTAAAATTATTCATTCATTAGCATATATTTCAATTCAATTTGCTTCACAATTAATACCTCTTAATTTTCATAATTACACAATTAACCTAACTTTTATAGTTTTTACAATTTAGTCCCTTACCAATTATCCTATCAATTGAGCTAATTTTTTTCTCAATTGACAATTTATTCAATTATTCTAGGCTATCTTACAACATTTGATATATAGAAATTTAATAGCACACCTTAATTCTTTAATTCTTCACAATTTAGTCCTAAAATCAATTTTTATTGAAATCACTTGATAAAATCATCATATAACAAAATTAAAGCTTCAATTCCATGTTAATTCATCATAAACATCCAACACTCATCAATGGTAACTTTCAAAATTACCCATAAAATCAAAAACTAATGAAATAGCTAGTTGGACCTAATTGTAAAAGTCTTAAGCTGAATTCAATTTAAATAATAAAAAAAGTATTTTTTAAATTAAAATTTCATTATAAAAATATATAAAATAGTAGCCAAAAATATATTTTTAATATTTTATTAATTTTTAATAGTAAAATGAACTTTTTGGATGGTTAGGGTTGGTCTGAAAACGAGCCTAGGTTTCAAAATATTTTAAAATCGAGCCTCGATCCAGCTCAGCCCATGGACACCTTTAGTTAAAGATTAATTTTACCATATATTAATTTATAATGTAAAGTCGTTATTTAAAGGGTTAGTATTCTAACAATGTACTTTTTTTTATTCTTTCACTTTTTATATATATTTCAATTTTTAATTATCCATTAAATTTGTTTTTTAATAAAATAAAATGATAGATATATCATTAAAATTTTAAATTAAAATAATTCAAAATAATTTATCATTTAGAAAACTCCCTAAAATTTAAAACTATTATTATAGATATATCATTAAATCATATTTAAAAATTAAATATTGTTTAATTAATTAATAAAAAATAAATAGTGTTTCAAAAATATAAGAATGAAATATTAAATTTTATAAGGTTTCATAATTCTAAAAAATAAAATATGAGAATGTTTAAAAATTTTATTAAAAAAGTTTAAAAATTATACAATTTTTTTAAAAAATAAAAAAATACTAGTAAAAATTTTTTAAAAAATTAAATATTATTTAATTAGTCTAAAGGTGATCATGGGTCAGGCTGGGCTCAACTAAAAATTCAGACCCATTTATTAGGGCCAGGCCCAGCCCAAAAAATGGGCCAAAAATTTTGCCCAAATTCGATCTGGATAAAAATGCTAAAACTCGAGCCCGACCTGGCCCACCCGTATTAATTTTTATATTATTTTTATATAATTTTTAAATATATATAATACATTAAAAATACTAAAAGCATCCAAATAAATATTTCCCAACAAATTGAAAATAAAATTTAAAAAATATGAAGACTTAAATAACACTAAGATAAATACAACTTAACAAGCAAATGCCTCTAAAATAATAACAAAATTAACAAATACCTTTAAAATAATAAAAAAATTAACAATAAAATAAGTTTTATACAATATCCAAACAATAACAATAAAATAGTAGCAATATAATAGTAAAATGGTAACAAAATAGGGAGAAAACAACAAGAAAATAACATTAAAAAAAGTAGATTTTTTTTGTCTTTTAGTGAATTCGGGTGAGGCCAGGGTAGGCTCGGGGTCAAAAATACCTTACCCAAGGCCCGACCCTTTTTTTAAACCGGTCTTATTTTTTTGTCCAAACCCATTTTTTGGGCTTATATTTTTGCCAAACCCTTCCACATTTTGGGCGGGCCTTCGAGTTGGACCAGGTAGCCCAACCCATAATCAGTCTATAATTAATCATTTAATTTTTTAAAATATTTATATCTATTTTAATTTTTCTATAAATACTATTAAAAATTTTAAAAACAAAATTGAATACTATTTAAAAACATTATTAAAAATAAGAAAATTTATATGAAATTTAAAGAACTATACTTAGAGTAGTGCATAATTATTGAATAGTATTATATTACTTATTCAAGTATTTATTTATGGAATAAAATAATTGTATCCTTTTATATTATATTCAAGTATCTATTTTACATCTTTCAAAATAATATAATTTATTAATTTTAATATTTTTATAGAATAATATACTTTAATTTTTTACATAATTTATAAATTATAAAAAAACTAAAAAATAGTTTATGATATTTAATTATTAATAGATAAAAAGTATATCATATATATATTAAAATTCTAAATCATTAATTATATATCTAAATATCATAAGAGTTTCATTTTTCAAATTTTCTTCTTCATAATTAAAGCATAAATTATATTTATAATATTATAAATATATTATATTTCAAAAATTTATACACACAATCAATCCGTGCATCTCAAAAGGTAAGAAAACTAATTTTTTTAATATCTTATTATACCCCTAAAAGACCAAAACTCTATTGTCAATATATTAAATATTTATATTTATTTAATCGGGGTTAACAAGTGTCTTATAATGGTATAGTAGAATATTTAAAAAATAAATATTAAAAAAAGACAGACAATAACGTATATTGCTAGTATATCAAATACTAACCTAATAAAATTTATTTTTTAAACATTTTTAAATATTTTTTCAATTTTATAAGAATTTTTAAAAAACTTTACTATTTTTTTTAGAGCTTCTTAATATTTTAAATAATTTATCTATATTTATATATTTTTAAATAAATTGAAAAATAAAATGATTTTTTACTAGTTTTTACAATTTAAAGCATTTTTTTACAATATTTAAATATTTAAATATTTTTTTTATCCATCAACGATTGATCAATGTCAATGAACAATCAGTCAACACCAATCAATGGTCAACCACCCGCAATCACTGTCAACTTACCACGTCATTGATGACATGACAAATTTTGGGCAACTTTTTTTATGTTCAAAATAAAAAAAAATATTAAAATGAGCAGAGGGTAAATTAGGAAGAAAGCGTAGATTTTAAGGTAAAAAGAAAGTTAAGGATAGTTTGGCCCCCGAAGTTGCGGCCGGCATAGGTGTTTAACTCGATTTCTTTAAAATTTTATGAACTTGGAAAATCATGGACTCCATTTCTTAACAATGCTAACAAAATCAAAATCAAAATCTTCCCTTTACTATGTTCACCTCATTTTTCATCCCAAAATTTCCATTTCTTCACTTCACACCGCAACAAAGGATAGCATCGTCCATAACTCTGCGAAAATCCTCCGCAAAAATACCAAATTCCTCGTTTATTGCAATACCCAGATTACTCAACATGGAAGAAACAGAAATATCAAAGAAGCTGAATCAATCTTCAACCGGATGCCCTTCAAAAGCACCGTATCTTGGACTGCCATGTTGACTGCATACGCAGAAAATGGGAACATTTCGAAAGCCCGTGAAGTGTTCGCTAAAATGCCTGAAAGAACAACTTCTTCGTATAATGCGATGATCACCGCTTATAATAAGAATGGTTGTATGGTTGATGAGGCTTATGAGCTTTTCTGCAACATGTCTGAACGGGACGCAGTGAGTTATGCTACGATGATCACGGGGTTTGTTAGTAAAGGAAGGTTTGATAAGGCCTTGGAAATTTACGAAAATACTCCTGGGAAATGGCGGGAACCGGTTTGTTCAAATGTATTGATAAATGGGTATGTGAAAGCTGGGAGATTGGATATGGCAGATGGCATTTTCGAAGGAATGGTTCAGAGAGATGTCGTTTCTTGGAGCCTAATGGTTGATGGGTATTGCAAAAGTGGGAGAATTATGGAGGCTAGAAAGTTGTTTGACAAGATGGTGGAGAGAAATGTAGTTACTTGGACAACAATGATTAATGGGTACCTAAAAATGGGATATTTAATTGATGGTTTTGGTTTGTTTTCGGCTATGAGAAAAGAGGAAGGAGTTTTGGTTAATTCTACTACTTTGACTGTTATATTTGAAGCTTGTGGACATTTTGATAGATGTAGAGAAGGAATTCAAATGCACGGATTGGTTTTAAAGTTGGGATTCGAATTTTCTGTTTTTCTAGGGAATTCTATTATTACCATGTATTGCAGATTTGGTTGTACTGGTTCTGCTAATTTGGTATTTGATTTGATGACGAGGAAAGATTTGGTTTCTTGGAATTCTTTGATCATGGGCCATGTTCAAGAGAATGAGATTGAGAAAGCTTATGAACTTTTTGAAAGGATGCCTAGAAAGGATGTAGTTTCTTGGACTACCATGATTATGGGGTTTTCTGGTAAAGGACAAACTGATAAAGCTGTCAAGTTGTTTAGAATGATGCCTGAGAAAGATGATGTTGCATGGACTGTAGTAATTTCAGGGTTTGTAAGTATTGAAATGTATGAGGAGGCTTTTCGCTGGTTTACTGAAATGCTTCAGAAATCAGTAAAGCCAGACTCTCATACTTTGAGCAGTCTGTTGAGTGCTTCTGCCAATTCAGCAATACTAAGCAATGGGCAGCAAATCCATGTCCAAGCAATAAAGATGTGTCTGGAACTCGATTTGTCAGTTCAAAATTCGCTTGTCTCAATGTATTCAAAATGTGGAAATGTAGCCGATGCTTGTCAAGTCTTTATGAGTATTAAAGAACCGAATGTTGTTTCTTTCAATACAATGATTACTGGCTTTGCTCAAAATGGATTTGCTAAAGAAGCACTTGAATTGTTTGGGAAAATGCAGAGTGAAGGGCAGGAGCCAAATCAGGTAACCTTTCTTGCTGTTTTGTCCACCTGCAGCCATGTTGGACTCATAGAAGTAGGATGGGAGCACTTCAAATCCATGACATCTTTATATAACATAGAACCAGGGCCTGACCACTATTCATGCATGGTTGATCTCCTCGGCCGAGCTGGGTTGTTTGATGAAGCAGTTGGTTTAATTTATTCAATGCCATTTGATCCCCATAGTGGAGTTTGGGGAGCTCTCCTGGGTGCAAGCATGACTCATCTCCGTATCGATTTCGCAAAGCTTGCAGCTCAGCAGCTTATTAAATTGGAGCCCGATAGTGCAACTCCTTATGTCGTTTTGTCCAACTTATATGCTATCTCGGGAAAGAAGAAAGATGGAGACAAAGTAAGAATAGACAAGAAATCAAAAAGGATAAAGAAGAGCCCTGGGTGTAGTTGGTTGGTAGTTAAAGACAAAGTTCATTTGTTTCTCTCAGGAGATCAATCTCATGAGGATTCAGAAGAGATTAGAGTTACATTACAGACAATTATGAAGGAAATGGAAGAGCTAGGTTGTTATAGATAGATGGCTCCTTTCTTAAGGTCCTCCTCTTTGCTCTCCATAGGATCTCTTCTGCTGTAATAGTTTCTATTATTTAAGGCTTGTGACTTTGTTCAAGCAGGCCATGCATTGGTCTCTATATTTTCTGTGTGCTTTTCTAATGCGAACAAATGCCTTTATCACTAGCAATGTTGCTTTGCTGAAAGGAGTTAACTTGACCATCCCATCTTTTCATGTTACTCTGCGTTCTCTTCCCTTTTCTGAGTCAAGAATGTAGTCCATTGGGTAAGTGATACTCGTAGCTCTACTTTTAGTATACTGGATGTGTAGTCTCATATCTTTCATCTGTTGTCCATTTTGCAGATGTGAGTTTGAACCAGAATTATGACGGCTACAGATCCCCAGGTAAGGGAAATGATATATGTGTCTCTTATATCATATCTTGAGTAAATTTTTTTATTCTTCTTAAAAATGCAAATCTGACCAATATTTTCTTGAATCTAAATAGTAATGTTATTGCTTCATAAAGTTTGTTCAACTTTTTTTTTTTTTTTGGTGAACAAAGTTTTACTTCTCTGAAACTGGTTAAATAGAAGACCATGAGGAAACAATCTGGCAGATCCTTTTCCCTTTTACTGCCCAGTTACCTGCTGCAGGTGGTTATGTGGTTGGATTTGATGTATGCCTTACTCATCTGAGTGTCTTCTTCACATAAATGCTATTACTTTGACTCTTCATTTTTCTCTAAGTGCTCGTATCATACATCCATGTTAGATGAATATTCAGACATGTCTGTGTCAAAAACATGTATATTTCCTCAATGACATTTGAGTCCGAGCTACATAGTCAAACATAGCAGAGAAACACAAATGCACTCATGCACACATGATTATTAATCATATTGCTTATATGAATCTGGGGGGTTTGTATGAGAGAGCAGCTTCAAGTCAAATGCAACATATTTTATGTGCTTGAATTCATATTTATTCTTAAATTTATTTTGCACTGATGACCTGGTAATGATTAATAAGTTGGATGTTCATGTGTTAGAAGTTAACTATTGTAGGATATGGCGATATGCTTATTGATGACTTGGTACATCTGGATTTGATGCTACAGGTCCAAATCTTTATTTTGTTTGAAGAATCGTATCCAACACCCTTGTCTAGCGCATATTCGGACATGGGCGCAGAGACATCACCTTTCTAAATCCTCTAAATGAGGACTTGCCGATCAATGTGGTGAACTGGATACTTTTGGAGTCATAATATGGTGGCTGTGGAAACAAAGAAACTACTTAGTGTTTGCAGCTGGGAATCCACTAATATAAATGGGAAACGCCTTGCATGTTTGAGGAGCACCATGGCGGCTGTTAAAAGTCAGCAGGCTCGAGGCAATAGAAAGACGATGGGGATTGGATGGAGGCCTGGATAAAACAAATTTGTGACAGAGCAGTGGACACCAGCAATAATCTTGCTTCAGCTGAGGGAATCTTTCGCAACTGTTATGGCTGTTGGATTAGTGGGTTTAGTAGGTTTCTAGGCCTCAATACTGTTATGCAAGTGGAGCTATAGGCGGTATATGACAGCCTCAGCATTGCTTGGGAGGCAGGGTCCAAAAAAGGTTTTGGTAGAATGTGACAATTCGGTAGTGAGACAGATGCCAACCGATTGCAATGCGAGTCCATTAGAGCTAGTAAGGAATACAAGGTAGCAGATGCAATGGCGAAGATTAGAAAATCTCCACGAATTTGTACCAATTGAGTAAAAACGAGCTAAGTTTAGGTAGGAAATTAAAGAAGAAATAGTAATTTTCTTGCAAAGGTGAAAGAATAGAGTGTTTCAATGCCAAGAAAATATAAAAGATGAAGAATTTTTTGAAAGAAAACTTTCAATCTTAGATCTAACAATAAAATAAAAAAGGATGGAGGGAAACAAAATAAAAATAAACAGACCATGGGTGTGGCTTTTTATAGCGAACTAACCATATTTTTGAAAACAGGCTATTTACCCTCTAAGTCCTCCTCTATTCTCCCTTGTTCTAATTACTCCTTTTTTAACCACTAGTTTTTAATTTACACAATTAACCTCTACTTTAACCACTATTTCCAAATTAGTCTTTATTAATTTTTACTAATGCCTTGATTATTAATACCATTATTATTTAGTTTAATTATTATTATTACAATTATTAATTAATTAATTTTTTATTCTATCTTAATTCTTAAACCCAATTTATCTCTCGAGCCCACAATCTAATACCGGACTCTACCAACCCGGTTTTCAAGATGTGAAACCTAGATTATTTTGACACCTATGCACCAATGCTAGGATGACCTCCACTCAAATTCTTATGGCACTTGCATCTATCCATAAATTACATGTACATCAAATGGATGTTAAGACGACTTTTTTGAATGGTGATCTCAAAGAAAAAGTCTACATGGAGCAACTAGAAGGTTTTGTACTTCCTAGGAATGAACATAAGGTGTGTAAGTTGATCATGTCATTATATAGTTTAAAACAAGCACCTAGACTGTGGCATGAGAAATTTGACTCGATTATTTTATCACATGGTTTTTTTATATAATGGTGCGAATAAATGTATTTACACTAAATTCACCAATAGATACGGTGTAATTATTTGTCTCTATGTAGACGATTTGTTAATTTTTGGGACAAACATGGAAGGTGTTCGCAAGACCAAAGAGCATCTAACCTCGAATTTTAAGATGAAGGATCTTAATAAGGTATATACAATTCTAGGTATAAAGTTGTAAAAGCATGAAAGGGGCTTTGCATTAAGCCAATATCACTACATCAAGAAAGTATTGGAAAAGTTCAAATACTTGCATATCAAGGATATGAACACTTCATACAATTCAAACTTCAAGTTAAGTAAGAATAACGGGAGGACTATAGTGCAACTTGAGTACGCCAACTCAATTGGAAGTCTAATGTATGCAATGCATTGCACTAGACCCGATATCACATTCACTGTGTGCAAATTGGCGAGATTTACAAATTGCCCTAGTATCGATCATTAGAAAGGAAATTTTAGGATTTTTGACTATATTAAGAAAACAAAAAATTTGAGAAAAACAAAAAATTTGAGATTATTCTATAGTGGTTATACAGCGGTACTCGAAGGTTACTCAGATGCAAGTTGAATTGCAAGTCTAAGTGACAATAAGTCCACATCGAGATGGATTTTTACGATCAGAAGTGGAGCCATTAGTTGACCCTCTAAGAAACAAACTTGCATCTCACATTCAACTACGGAGGCTAAATTTATAACCTTGTCGACTACTGGCAAGGAAGCGTAATGGCTAAGAAACCTCTTACTAGATATAAAGTTGTGGCCATAACGTAGGTTCGCCATTTTCGTTATTATAATAGTGAATACACCATGTACCGAGCGTATCATAAGGTGTACAATAGAAAGTCTAGACATATAAGTTTAAGACATGAGTATGTGAGACAATTTGTAACAGCCCAATTTCAATGAAATCGGAATAGTGGTTTCGGGACCACAAATTCGAGTTCGAAAAATGAAATTATTTAAATTTCATAAAATGATAAGTATTATGATAGGAATATTGCATGAAAATTTTTATTGAAAAATTTTATCAATTATGTGTCTAATTGCAAAAAGGACTAAATTGAATAAAATATCAAAGTTGAATTCTAGTAGTTATAAGGATTAAATAGCTATAGAATTAAAAGTGAGAAGTCCTTATATGGCAATTAGACCATTGATGAAAAATATGTAGATATTTTTAATGAGTCATCCATGGAAAAATTGAAAAAGATTAAAGATTAAATTAGAAATTGAATTAAATAAAGTATGACAAATGGTTAAATAGAATTAAAACTCATTTTATATCATCTTCTTCTTCATAAAATACATGAAAACCCTAGGAGAGAGAAAAGAAACTTTTCAAGCTTGAATCGGTAAGTTCTATGTCCCGTTTTTAGTAATTTTTATATTTTTGAGATCGGGAAAGCTTAATTTCTTTATTTGAGTGATTAAATTAAAAGAAAACCAAAGTTTAGAAAACTAAACATGGATGAATATGCTGTAAATTGAAAGTTTTTGATAGAAAATGAAAGATTATTGATAGATAAACCACTTTTACAAAGTGATTTTTAGTGAAAACATGTGTAGGGACTAAATTACAAAGTAGTGAAATTCCTGGAAAATTTTTGAAATTTATGAAATACATGTGCTGTACAAGTTATATTTGAATTTTTAATAAGCTTGGAATAAGAAGTAAATTGCATGAATATCAATTTCCGAGCCTAGGGACGAAATTGAAATTAATTAAAAGTTTAGGAGCAAAATGGTACTTTTTCCTAAAATGTGAAATGGGCTTGATTGAATGTAAAAATCATAGAATTGATGATTAAATTTATTTATATAGATCTGGAAGTGTCGAACAAAGAAAAAGATCGAGGGAAAGAAAAAGTCTCGGACTAGTAAATACGATCAATTGTCAAGGTAAGTTCGTATAACTAAATTAAGCATGTAGATGTGTTGAATTGATTGTTGAATTATGTACATTATGATTTGTAATTGGTATTTACAAGTAATAAACCAATAATGATTTGTGATTTACATATAAATGATGAAATATTACAAGAATCCGTTTGAATATTGATTTCTGTTTGGACAGGTGATTACTGTGTATATGAGATCCTGCATATGTTGTAGTAAAGATTGTTCCGAAAGGATAATCTTTTGATCTCATTATGAAAAGGAAATGTATCCCGAAAGGGTGATACTTGAAAAGGACTTATGTACCCAAGTTGTACAACTTGAAAAAAGTTATGTACACTTTGTGTGTACAGTTGATAAGGTTAGGTATATTTTGTGTATACCATATGGAAAGGAAATGTATACTTTGTGTGTACCACTTGAAAAGGAATGTACACCTCAAGTGTACAATTGGAAAAGGAAAGGTCTGTCAGAAATTCAATAATTCAGCAGTAACGACATACATAGATATATAAAGAGAAATGGATGAGCTCATCTATGCATTTTAATGTTTTTGAAAACTAATCAATTGGTTGAATGATTGTGTATAGGCCTTATTTGCTAATTGATTAAGTTAATGGACATATTACTTAATGTGTAAATTACTTGATGAACATGAATGGTAAGTGTATTTTGGTTATATGAACTTACTAAGCATTAATGCTTACTAGGTTTATTTTTTCGATTTTATAGTGCTCAAAGCTCGTGAAGGTTGGATTTCGGGTCGGAGTTATCATCACACTATCTATCCCTTGATTTTGGTAAAAATGTTAGACTTATTTTGATATAATGGCATGCATAGACTAATGTCACTACAGGAAAATAGACTTTTAGCGGCGCTTTTTTTAGCCTTTAGCGGCGCTTTCTAAAACGCCGCTATAGGTAACGCCACAAAAATTGTGGCCCTTTGATACTTAAGAAATTGCAAGTTAGAATTCCATACGGGCTGGCCACACGACCATGGGATCCCCACGGGCTGGCCACACGGCCATGTCCGAATCAGAGGGTTGAAGTGAATATGCTAAAGAGGCTTTCTTTGAAATGTTGGATAAATGGTTTCCTGAATATTTGAGAAGAAATTTTGCTGCTTCTCAATTACAACCTCCCCCAACAAATACTCAGACTGTTCTTGAGAGACCATCGGGTACTGAAACTGTTAGAATTAGTAAGGCTCTAGTGGATAAACTCAAAAAATATGGGGCTGAGGAATTTAGAGCTACAATTGATGATGATTCAAAAAAAGCTGAATTCTAGCTGGAAAATACTACTTGAATGTTGGACGAATTATCATGTACTCCAGCTGAATGCTTGAAATGTGCTGTATCTTTGTTAAATGACACGACTTATCACTGGTGGAAAATAGTAAATTCAGTGGTTCCAAAAGAAAATATTACTTGGGAATTCTTTCAATCTGAATTCAGAAAGAAATATATTAGTCAAAGATTCTTAGGTCAGAAAAGGAAAGAATTTCTAGAATTAAAATTTCTAGAATTAAAGTAGGGGAACAGGACCGTTGAGGAATATGAAAGGGAGTTTGTACGGTTAAACCAATATGCTAGTGAATGGGTACAAACAGGGGCAGAAATGTGTAAACGTTTTGAGGAAGGATTAAATGAAAACATAAAGTTACTGATTGGTATTCTAGAAATAAGAGAGTTTGCAGGACTTGCTGATCATGCAAAGAAAGCTGAAGAGCTAAGTAAAGAAAAGAAGAAGGCAAACAGAGAAGCCCGATCCTCTGGGAAAAGACCTATTGTTAGGTCTCAATTATTTTCTTCAAAGAAATCAAAGAGGTATCAAGAAGGATCTACTACTTCAGCTGGGTATTTCGGTAAAGAGCGTGGTTCTCAACGCTCTAATCCCAGGCCATCGTCACCGACAATGACTAGTGTTGGAAGTGTGGGAAACATGAAGCTAATATGTAAACACTGTAACAAATTTCATTATGGTGAGTGCCGAATGAAAATCGGCGCATGTTACAAATGTGGTTCATTTGATCACTTCTTAAAAGATTGTCCAGAAATAGTAGAAAGATATGCTGAACAGACTTCAAAACCAGGTAACACTGCTTCAAGAGGCAGACCACCTAGACACACACTACAAAAGATTCAAATGTTAAATCTGAGGCTCGATCTCCTGTAAGAACATATGCTATACGAGCCCGAGAAGATGCTTCAGCGCTAGATGTCATTACTGGTACTTTTTCTTTACTAGATACCGATATTACTGCATTGATTGATCTTGGTTCCACACACTTGTATATATGCACAAATTTAGTAAATGTTAAAAATTTACCTGTTGAATTCACTGAATTTGTGGTAGAAGTCTCAAATCCTTTGGGTCAATGTGTAAAGGTGGATAAAGTTTGTAAAACTGTCCACTTTTGGTAAAGGGTAAATGTTTCTTAGTTGATTTAATGCTACTACCTTTTGATGAATTCGATGTGATATTGGGAATGGATTGGTTAACCCAACATGATGAAATGGTAAATTGTAAGTAGAAATATATTGTGTTGAAATGTCAAGATAGTGAGTTACTTCATGTTGAATTTGACAAGCTAGATGGATTATTTAATATGATTTCAGCAATAGCAGCACAAAAATGTATGAGGAAGGGATATGATGCTTATCTTGCTTATGTGTTGGATATTAAGGTAACCGAGTCAAAGATTCAATCTGTGCCAGTTGTATGTGAGTTTCCAGACGTGTTTCTGAAAGAATTTCTTGGCTTACCACCTGTCGGAGAAGTGGAGTTTTCTATACATCTAATTCCGGGAACAACACCAATATTGATAGCACCTTATCGATTAGCTCTTGCCGAGTTAAAAGAGCTGAAGGCGCAGTTACAAAAATTAATTGACAGGGGTTTTGCTCGGCCTAGTTTCTCACCATGGGGTGCTCCGGTGTTATTTGTAAAGAAAAAATACGGATATTTGAGGTTGTGTATTGATTGCCGGCAACTCAACAAAGTCATTATAAAGAATAAATATCTACTGCCTCGAATTGATGACTTATTTGATCAGTTAAAGGGAGCTACTGTATTTTCAAAGATTAATCTTTATTCGGGTTATTACCAGCTCCGGGTAAAGGATTCAGATGTTCCAAAGACAGCTTTCAGAACTAGATATGGTCATTACAAATTCTTGGTGATGCCATTTGGATTAACAAATGCACCAGTAGTGTTTATAGATTTAATGAACAGGATTTTTAGACCATACTTAGATAGGTTTGTTGTGGTATTCATAGATGATATTTTAGTTTATTCTCGAAGTGAAGATGAACATACTGAACATTTGAGGATTGTGTTACGAGAAAAACAATTGTTTGCCAAGTTTAGTAAATGTGAATTTTGGTTATGAAAAGTTAGCTTTCTTGGTCACATTGTATCTGCTGAAGGCATCAAGGTTGACCCGAGCAAAATTTCAGCAATTAGTAATTGGAGTCCACCAAAGAACGTGTTAGAGGTCAGATGTTTTTTGGGTTTAGCCGAGTATTATTTGGAGATTTGTTAAAAGATTTTCAATGATTGCTTCTCCGATAACTCGTTTGTTGCAGAAAGATGTAAAATTCGAGTGGAGTGATAAATGTCAGCAGAGTTTTGATAGACTGAAGACTTTGTTAACTGAAGCACCTGTATTGGTACAACCTGAATTAGGTAAGGAATTTGTAATTTACAGTGATGTATCTTTAAATGGTTTAGGTTGTGTTTTGATGCAAGAAGGTAAATTGGTTGCCTATGCTTCAAGACAACTTAAACCACATGAAAGAAATTACCCGATATATGATCTTGAACTGGCAGCCATAGTGTTTGCATTGAAAATATGGTGGTATTATTTATATGGTGAAAAATGTCATATTTACACTGACCATAAAAGTCTGAAGTATTTAATGACACAAAAAGACTTGAATTTTAGGCAACGCAGGTGGCTCGAGTTAATAAAAGATTATGATTTGATTATTGACTATCATCCGGGAAAGGCCAATGTTGTGGCGGATGCACTGAGTAGGAAATCTTTGTTTACTTTAAGAGTAATGAACACCGATTATGTTGTTCAGATGATGGTTCGGCTGTAGTTGAATTGAAAGCTAGACCTACATTTATACAACAAATCTATGAAGCACAGAAAAGTGACAATGAGTTGCAAGTTAAACGGGAGCAATGTCAAAAGAATTCTGATTCAGAGTTTCAAATGGGATCTGATGATTTCTTGTTGTTTAAAAATAAAATATGTATTCTAAAGAACTCAGAACTGGTACAAAAGATTTTGTATAAAGCTCATAATGGTACAATGTCAGTTTATCCCGGTAGTAATAAAATGTATAATGATTTGAAAAAGATATATTGGTGGCCGAAAGTAAAAAGAGATATTTCTATATTCGTAGCCAAATGTTTAATATGTCAACAAGTGAAAGATGAGCATCAGATGCCTTCAGAGTTATTACAGCCAATCAATATATCGGAGTGGAAATAGGAAAGGATTACCATGGACTTTGTAATGGGATTGCCTATGTCACCAAGAAAGAAAGATGCCATTTGGGTAGTTGTTGACTGGTTAACAAAGTCGGCACATTTCATACAGGTATGTATAGAATTTTCATTGGATAAATTAGCCGAATTGTATGTCTCTGAAATTGTTAGATTGCATGGTGTACCAGTTTTTATTATTTTTTATAAAGATCCTCGATTTACATCTCGGTTTTGGCATAAGTTACAAGAAGCATTGGGCATCCAGTTGTATTTTAGTACTGTATTCCACCCTCAAACTGATGGTCAATCAGAACGGGTGATCCAGATTTTAAAAGACATGTTACGGTGTTGTGTGCTTGAATTTGAAGGTAACTGGGAATGGTACTTGCCTCTGATTGAATTTGCTTATAATAATAGCTACCAATCTAGTATTAAAATGGCACCGTATGAAGCTTTATATGGTCGGAAATGTAAAACACCATTGTACTGGTCAGAGCTCAGTGAAAGGAAGATTCATGGGGTTTATCTAATTCGAGAAACTAAGGAAAAAGTAAAGGTGATACAAGACAGCTTGAAAGCAGCTTCAGACAGACAAAAGTCTTATGCTGATCTTAAAAGAAAAGAAATTGAGTTTGAGATTGGTTATAAGGTATTCTTGAAAGTGTCACCCTGGAAGAAAGTTCTCCGGTTTGGCCGTAAAGGAAAATTAAGTCCTTGGTTTATTGGACCATATGAGGTCATTGAAAGAATTGGATTGGTAGCTTATCGGTTAGCATTACTGTCAGAACTTGAAAGAATTCACAATGTTTTTCATGTGTCAATGTTAAGACAGTATCCATCGGATCCATCACATGTTATCTCTCCAACAGAACTGGAAATTTAGCCCGACATGACATATAGTGAGGAACCAGTTAAGATCTTAGCACGAGAAACAAAAGAGTTGAGTTGAGAAATAAAAAGATAGCATTGGTAAATGTTCTTTGGTAGAAACATGGAATTGAAGAAGCTACCTAGGAACCTGAATATATCATGAAAAGACAGTACTCGAATCTTTTCACTGGTAAGATTTTCGAGGATGAAAATCCTTAAGGGGGGAGAGTTGTAACAGCCCAATTTCAGTGAAATTGGAATAGTGGTTTCGGGACCACAGATTCGAGTCCGAAAAATGAAATTATTTAAATTTCATAAAATGATAAGTATTATGATAGGAATATTGCATGAAAATTTTTATAGAAAAATTTTATCAATTATGTGTCTAATTGCAAAAAGGACTAAATTGAATAAAATGTCAAAGTTGAATTCTAGTAGTTATAAGGATTAAATAGCTATAGAATTAAAAGTGAGAAGTCCTTATATAGAAATTAGACCATTGATGAAAAATATGTAGATATTTTTAATGAGTCATCCATGGAAAAATTGAAAAAGGTTAAGGATTAAATTGGAAATTGAATAAAATAAAATATGATAAATGATTAAATAGAATTAAAATTCATTTTACATCATCATCTTCTTCATAAAATACATGAAAAACCTAAGAGAGAGAAAGGAAACTTTTCAAGCTTGAATCGGTAAGTTCTATGTCCCGTTTTTAGTAATTTTTATATTTTTGAGATCGGGAAAGCTTAATTTCTTTATTTGAGTGATTAAATTAAAAGAAAACCAAAGTTTTAAAAAATTAAACTTGGATGAATATTCTGTAAATTGAAAGTTTTTGATAGAAAATGAAAGATTATTGATAGATAAACCACTTTTACAAAGTGATTTTTAGTGAAAACATGTGTAGGGACTAAATTGCAAAGTAGTGAAATTCTTGAAAAAATTCTGAAATTTATGCAATACATATGTTATAAAAGTTATACTAGAATTTTGAATAAGCTTGGAATAAAGAGTAAATTGCATGAATATCAATTTCCGAGCCTAGAGACGAAATTGAAATTAATTAAAAGTTTAGGGGCAAAATGGTACTTTTGAGTAAAATATGAAATGGGCTTGATTGAATGTAAAAATCATAGAATTGATGATTAAATTTATTTATATAGATCTGGAAGTGTCGAACAAAGAAAAAAATCGAGGGAAAGAAAAAGTCTCAGACTAGTAAATACGATCAATTGTCAAGGTAAGTTCGTATAACTAAGTTAAGCATGTAGATGTGTTGAATTGATTGTTGAAATATGTACATCATGATTTGTAATTGGTATGTACAAGTAATAAACCAATAATGATTTGTGATTTACATGTAAATGATGAAATATTACAAGAATCCGTTTGAATATTGATTTCCGATTGGACAGGTGATTACCGTGTATATGAGATCCTGCATATGTTGCAGTAAAGGTTGTTCTGAAAGGATAATTTTTTGATCTCATTATGAAAAGGAAATGTATCCCGAAAGGGTGATACTTGAAAAAGACTTATGTACCCAAGTGGTACAACTTGAAAAAGGTTATGTACACTTTGTGTGTACACTTGGTAAGGTTAGGTATATTTTGTGTATACCATATGGAAAGGAAAGGTATACTTTGTGCGTACCACTTGAAAAGGAATGTACACCTCAAGTGTACAACTGGAAAAGGAAAGGTCCATCGGAAATTCAATAATTCAGTGGTAACGACATACATAGATATAGAAAGAGAAATGGTATGATGAGCTCATCTATGCATTTTAGTGTTTTTGAAAACTAATCAATTGGTTGAATGATTGTGTATAGGCCTTATTTGCTAATTGAATAAGTTAATGGATATATTACTTAATGTGTAAATTACTTGATGAACATGAATGGTAAGTGTATTTTGGTTATATGAACTTACTAAGCATTAATGCTTACTAGGTTTATTTTTTCGATTTTATAGTGCTCAAAGCTCGTGAAGGTTGGATTTCGGGTTAGAGTTATCATCACACTATCTATCCCTTGATTTTGGTAAAAATGTTAGACTTATTTTGATATAATGGCATGTATAGACTAATGTAGACAAGTAATACGTAGAAATGATGGTTTGTAATATAGCCATTGGAATGGCTAGTAATGTATGTCTTAATGATGATATGGTATGGTATTGTATCATGAGTTGCTTTTGGTTAATCAAGTTAATTAAAACCATCCATGAACACAAATTGTCAAATTTTATGTAAAAGTAAGTTTAGAAGTATGATTGAAAACAGGAACATATCAGTTTGAATATTGGAAATTGGTTGAAATGGATGGTATATACTTGTAAGTTCTCATGCAGGGAATTGATTAAGTTTGGGTGAGAAATAGGGCTAGGAAATGGCCTTATTTCATCTACACGGGTAAGACACACGGGCGTGCGTGACATAAGGTAAGCCCACTGGCGTGTGAAATGACCGTGTGTCCCCTGTATTCTTAAATTTGAAGTCAGGATAGTACACGGGCAAAAGACATGGCCGTGTGTCTTGGTCGTATGAAGGACACGAGTTTCAAGCATGGTCGTGTGTCAAAATCATGTGAAAATGGCTTAAAATGGTGAAAAATCAGTGTACCACACGACCTAGCCACATGGGCGTGTGCCCAGGCGGTGTGACCCTTTGATACTTAAGAAATTGTAAGTCAGAATTCCACACGGGCTGGCTACACGGCCATGGGATCCCCACGGGCTAGTCACACAACCATGTCCCAAGCCACACAGGCATGTGCCCCTATCTTCAAGGATAAAATTCCAAAGTTGCTAGTTTAGTCCCGAACCACTTCCAAAGCATGTATTGGGCCCCGTAGGCCCATATTAGGGACTTTTTGATGAAATTTGAAAAGTTTTGATTTAGAATACAAATTTATGACTAGGTTTTGTACAAATGCTAATGTATAAGTTCAGAAATGCCTCGTAACCCTATTTCGGTGACGAATACGGGTTAGGGGTGTTACACAATTGATTATGGACGGTGTGAGAACTGTTACCTATGTTAAGTCAATTGAAAATTTAGCGGATCCATTGACAAAAAGTTTGTCAAGGGATTTGGTTAAGAGTACCACCACTAAGATGGGATTAAAACCATTCTAATCGCATCATTGATAATTGAAACCTTACCTTGTTCTAGCCAAAAGTTAGTTTCGAGGTTCAAAATGTAATAACAAGTTATCAAATGACAACATGTACTAAGAATAAGGATTTTGTGTTTATGTTTCAGGAGGATGAGTTTTACTGTTAATGGATGGACATTAATTGTCATGAAATCCACCTATACGAACATAAAGCAGTGCTGCTTCAATGAGATTTTCTTTATAGTTTTCTCTTGTACATGTTCATGAAACAGGACGAGCACATAGTCATAATCGTGCTAAAGAAAATAAACTCATACTCTAAAACATTATGGTTATATGTGAAATTTTTTCGGTATTGACTTTAAGAGTGATGGTTCAAGCGACTAGCCACCATTCACTTTGTTGATACTTTGAGAGTTTGCATTAAAGGAAGGTTTAATCTGCGGACACTCTTCTTTATGCATAATCGTTGTGTACTTATTTTTTGAAATTAGCAATCTAGTGGGGGCTTGTTGGAAATTGTAGATTGCAAATTAATTATTCATGAGCACTATTCAAATTAAAAGTGATGATTTATCATCCAATGGATACATTTCCATAGGACATGTTTCTTCTAAGAAGTATGTTCAATATGAAGGGTTGTGGCTATTCAAGATAGTATCCATTAAGTGCATATAAATAGAGGGACTATGGTGCTCACAAAGTACATTACAATCAATCCAATTTCAGAAAATAGAGTAAGAGTTAGGAAATTCCTCAATTTTGCCAATCGAAGGAAATTCAAAAGCTTCATTGAATCTTGAGAGTACCTTTGTCTTAACCCTCTAGCAACTTTGTGTGGGGGCAAATAGTTCTCTTTAGAAAGCATCATTCACACCTCAATGTCTATTGTTTAATTCCATATAGTCTCCGGATCTATCGTCTCCACATTTGAGAATGTAAACTTTTTTTTTAGTTTAGCTTATGCAATCTTTAACATTTTAATGATGAAATTTATAATTTTTTTTTGTGAATTATAAGAGGAGAGCAAAGCGCTAACAGTATCGCGATTAGAACCCAAGCCACACTAGGGACGATGAATATCCTAATCATTAGGCTAATACCCAAGGTTTATTATAATCTACTATATTGTTATGAATTGTTAATTATTATGTTATACAATATTTACTACAATAACATTATTATATCATTACGATATTATATATTAAATATTTACTAAATATTTAAATAATTTAAAGAGTTTATAATTATTTAACATGTTAGACTAAAATTTAAATTAACAGGTAAGTTGAGATAATTTAAAAACTTAAATGTATAAATAATTATAATACCATACCAAAAATTTAATAATTTTAAATATGAAATTTATTTTTGATTAATAACTTATGAAATTGACAATTATGTTGTAAATAATTTAATATTATCTTATAATATATTTTTATTAATAATTTTAATTTAATGAAGATTTTTAATCTAAAAAGCCTTCTTTATTCTATTGAGTTATTATAAATTCAAATTTATTAATTGATATAGATGAATATATTCTTAAAATTGTACAATTTTTTTTTATCTTTTATATGGATTTTTTTTCATATTGGAGTAGAGGATGAGGGTCACACGGTTTGTGTTGAGATATTTTTATATTTGGTAAATAAATCATTCCTAAAAATTAGGGATTATCAAATATGGTTAATGATCTTTTTCGTATTTAGTTTTTCTATTTTTAGCTTTAAGTTTACTAATTTAGTTATTGTAAAGCCTATAAAAGGTTAGAACCATTTGGAGTTATTCATCTACTTAATAAAAATCATTCTTCTTTCATTTGAGTTAAGAACTCGTTTTTCTTTCTCTACTTGTAAGTGCAACAGTGGTATCTGAGCCATGTTTGTTCTTCTTAGCCTAGAAAAGGTTTCATTTATGACCTCAGAAAGTAGTTTTATTCAAGTAGCCATTCTGACCGCCTCTAAACATGTGAACATTTAGAGTAAAAATCATACAAATAAAAATATATAAAATCAGTATGGTATCTATAAGTGAATAAGTTAAATTGTAATATATTTTAGTGTTACAATGGAACACTGGGAAGTATTCTGAGGATCGTACCCAAGGGAAGTTGAACTAAATCTAAATATATTATCTACACTAGTAAGTCTAAATAGTAATCACCAAAAATCATATTACGATAATTAAAATTGAGGATAAAATTATAAAAAAACATAAAAAAACTAACTACTGAAGACAATGTTAACAATGAGGATTTCTCAATCAACAAACAAAAGATTAACTCACTTCGGTGGTTGTAATTAACTTCAAAATTCGAGTTTTCATTAGGGAATTAGTTATTAATTAAACAATATTACCTCACAGCCTTTACTACTTCACTAATCGATCAGTAAACGCTTATCTCTCGACCTCACTTTCCTTACCAAGATAAATCCATGATTTACTCAATAAACTTATCTCTCGACCTCGTTTATCCTAGATTACTTCCTAGGGTCGTCAATCCTAGGGTTTAAACGCACATGAATTTATACCAACTAATTCTATTAGAAAACCCTTAATTCTTTCGTTAATCATTCACACATTCGCTTGTTAATCTCCCTAAGGATCTATCCACTCATGAACACAACTTCCATATTCTCTAAAATTAATTTAATCATGCACAACACACATAAATAAATTAAAACAAGATAAGGATAAAAATTACTCCATTTGATAAACTTGATACGCTCGGAATCGCGAAATCCTTTAGCAGTGATTGAGATATCGTCGATTGCAAACAAGAAACAGAACGAAAATATGAAAATGCCTAAAAACGAAGACTTGGATTCGAATCCAAGTCGAACAACAATAAAATAAATTGTCTTCGAAAATAATCTAAAGTTAATTAAAATACTAAAACTAATAACTAAAACCCTAAAATGGCTTGGCAAAAAGCTCCCTAAGCCTTAGCTCAACTAACTATTTATAGACTAAGTTTGATAGTCATAATTAGGTTAGATACAAGCCTTAATTACATAAAATATAAGTTTTGCGGACGAAAACACGCTCGCTTAATTTTTGCCCATCATCGCACATGTGTCGTGACATAGCCTTATGCGTGTCGCGACACACAACTTCAAATGCAATATTTTTATTGGCTTGATTGTGTTGCGGCTCTGAAAGCTTGTGTTAAAACCCGACTATCGTTCCTAATGCTTTTGGGCCTCCAAAAGATATCCTACACACTCAATTAAATCATTAAAACTACCTTAAGTCAATATTGGCCCAATGGGTCAACTAACTCGAACTAATGCATAAAAACGCTTATTTTGCAATATTTTGAATCTAAATTAAGAAATGTGAAAATGCAATAAAATATATTAAAATGACAAAAAAACAAGCTCGCTAAGTGCCAAGAATTACTTAATTTGTCACTACGATTTATGGCAGATCAGATACCCCCACACTTAAGTAATTGCTTGTCCTAAAGCAAACAAAAAAGAAAAATAAAAACTAAAGAACAAAAAGAAAAATGCAAAGATAACGTACTCGAGAATGTTTCGTACAAGAGACTGAATCGGAACGATGTAAACATGTTATGCATAATCATGTAATTCTAGCGTGATATATAATTAACTCCCGATTTTTCATGTTAGGCAAATTAATTCATTAAGTTATAAGACAAACAAATTAAAGAATGTTAAGTATAGTATCCCATCAAAACAGATACACAAATATACATTTATGTTAATATCACCCTAAATGGAAAAAAATTTCAAAACTCCATCTATGCAGTGTATACTTAGACCATATAGGAATTTCGGCTTGTAAAGGTTTTGTGGCTTAGGTTGATTCGATTTTCAAGGATAGGCACAAAAAAACAGTTTAAACACAAAAATAGTTTGACATATGATGTTGTTCCCAATACTCCCCCAATGTCTCGATTAAGCTCACCGCCTTATATCTACTTCCCTCACATTATTTTTCTCTTCATTTCCGAAGGTACAATATAATATTCATAAGTACAATCATATATATATTATATGTGTGTGTGCTTGTGTGAAATATTTAAAAACATCACGTGAAATGGTACATTGAAACTTGCCAATACCATATGTATCAATATCAAGACACAAATAATACATCCACTGATGCGTATTGACTACATTAATTTTATTATGAGAGCTGATGTTTTGGATTGGATGGGGATGATTTTGCTTTTTCTAGTGTTCTATTTTGTTTTGAGTTTTTGGTGTAAATGTTTTATCCCTCTATTATCTCTAATCAGGGGCAAACCGTTATAAGGGTTTAGGACCCCAAAATTTTGGAAAATATTGATTTTTTTTCCTTGAACTTTTAGAAAATTTTAATTAGGCTTCCCCATAATTTTTGAAATTTTTTATTTTTTCTTAAAGTTTTTAGGAAATTTTAATTGGATCCCTCAAAATTTTGAAAAATCTCATTAATCTAAAAAAAATAAAATTTTTACTTGATCCCTCCAAAACTTAATCTCAAAATTTGCCATCGTCTCTAATATAACAAAACTTCCATGTTGAGAAAAAAAAATTAATTTAGAGTCCGCTTGTTTACATGTAAAAGGTTTTATAGAAAATGTTTTCTGCATTTTCCTGTGTTTGTTTCACAAAAATTAGTTTGGTCAACGGAAAATGACTTACAGGTCAAGGTAAAATAGCCTTTTTTCCCTGTAAAATGACTTATACTTTTGAAAAGTATAAGTCATTTTCTGGAAAAGAGCTTATCTATAGATAATTTTATTTTTATATAAAAATTAACTTAAATCAAGCTTAATATTATTATATTAATAATAAATTTTATTTTTATTTTTATTTTAAAAATATTTAAAATATTATATTTTTTAATATTATTAAACATACATATTTAATTATTTATATTTAGTCATATAATAAATTATTAATATAATAAACATAATTTATTATTTTAATAAATATTTAATATTTCAATTTTATTTTAATAATAAATTTTAAAAATAATAATTTTAAATAATATTATTCACATATTATTGAAAATATTCAATATTAATATTTTAATAATAAATATTTATTACAATTTTAAATATATT
Source organism: Gossypium hirsutum (assembly GCF_007990345.1). NCBI lineage: Eukaryota > Viridiplantae > Streptophyta > Magnoliopsida > Malvales > Malvaceae > Gossypium > Gossypium hirsutum. Next base: position 76,774,566 of record NC_053433.1, read on the forward strand.
AATAATAAATATTTTGTAGTATAAAGGTTAAAATATGTCATAAGTCTATGTACACTTCATAGATTTGTAATTTAGTCTTTGTACTTTTATTTTCAAGAATTTGGTCCCTTTACTTTTCAAATTTGAAAATCAAGTCCAATTGTTGACATCGTTAATTTTTTTTTCTATTTTGTTGATGTTATATTTTTAAATAAAAAATACTCACTTAGTAGTCATGTAATTAAAAAATGACGTTGTAATGAATCTAAATTTGACATAATATTTTTAATATATGTAAAAACAATGTAAAATATAAAGTCATAGATAAAAATAAATTCAATTAAACAATGAAAAAATAAGAAAATCCCACATGTATGTTTGTTTAATTGAAAACAACTTATATGAAATATTTTTAAGAAATCTATCAAACAAAAAAAAATATTTTACACAGATTCATCCAAACACCAGAAAATATTAACTTTTCCAAAAAAATAAATTATTTTCCAAAAATCATTTTTTTAAAGTTAGTTTTAGTGAAACAAACGGAGCCTTAATCTTTTTATTTTGAAACTTAATATAATTGAAAACTATCAAAAAAAATGTAAAATCTAATAATACAATTCCATAGATATAATTAGAGCAGCAAAATTTATTTAAAAAAAAAGGGACTGTTTAGTTATAAAAAATAACTGTAGGAGTAAATTACACTCTTAATTATAATACAAGACTGTTTAGATGTATCTGAAAAGATAAGAAAAAATCCCTAAATTTAAGTGGTTGTTGCAATAAACCAATAAAATCCCATAAATTTAATTGTATTTATAACCAAAACCAATGGCTTTAATGTGAAGGATTTTAAACTGTCCTAACAAAATGCATGCACAAATCTAACCAGTAATAAACTTTCTTCTTAATCTCCTTCAATTTCCAAATAAATCAAATGGTCTCCAGTTTTTTTTTTCTCCTTTTCCTTTTTTCTTTTCTAGGGTTTTAAACTTTCTTCCTAGCCAAACGCTTTTTTTTCCTTTCTTCCCATGGGATGTTTATGATCTAAAACCCCCCAATTGCAATTGTTGTTATTGCCATCTCATGGGAAGCTGCATATCAACACAAGCGAAACTAATAAATTCAATATCGAAGAGATATTATGATAGATCCGGTACCAAAGGGAAATCCAAGCATGCACGTTTCGATCACAGCGAGTCGCGTAAATCAGTGAGCAAATGCGTGAGCAGTACCCGTAAGGTATTGAAAAATCCGTCGGGGAAGAATATCTTCGACCTTTACGAGATCGGAAAGAAGTTGGGGATAGGCGAATTCGGGGTCACGCACCAATGTTTCGATTTAGAAACCGGGGAAGCTTTCGCGTGCAAGAAGATAGCGAAGGCGAAGCTGAGGACGGAGGTGGACTTGGAAGATGTAAGAAGGGAGGTGGAGATTATGAGACATTTGCCGAAGCATCCGAATATTGTCACCTTTAGGGAAGCCTTTGAGGATAAAGAAGCTATTTATCTTGTTATGGAGCTTTGCCGTGGAGGTGAACTTTTCGATAGAATCCTCGCTAAAGGTCATTATTCGGAACGAGCTGCTGCTACCATCATTAAAACTATCTTGGAGATTGTCAAGGTAATTAACTATAAACATTTTCTCCTATTTTTGGTTTCATAATCATATTTAAATTTTATATATTTAAACTATAACTCCTTTTAAGTTTTAACAAATCATTTATATTAGAAGTTAGATTGCATATTCATGCAAATTAATCTTTATACTTTATGGTGATATATAAGGATTAATTTTTAATAGCAAAAATAAGAAAAATAGATGAAATTTTTAATAGAAGAACCAGTTTACTCTTTGATCAAAAGTGAAGAACTAATTTTTTTTTGAGTAGATGAAATAAAATACAATTTAACTCCTAATACAAAATCCTCCACGATACTTTTTACCTCTAAGTTTTATTGCACTATGCAAATTTCATAGTTTTTCTTTTAAAGTAGATTTTTTTTTGATTAAATAGGAAATGCATGAAATAAATTGATGCAGGTGTGCCATGAGCATGGAGTGATACATAGGGATTTAAAACCTGAGAATTTCTTATTCGCAGACGAAAGTGAAAGTGCCCCAATTAAAGCCATTGATTTTGGGCTCTCCATATTCTATGAATCTGGTAATTAAGCTTTTGCATATACATACATGAATTCATATACATAAAAATGTGAGAATGGGGGTGCAGGTCAGCGTTTCAGTGACATAGTAGGAAGTCCATTCTACATGGCACCAGAGGTTTTAAAAAGAAACTATGGAGAGGAAGTTGATGTTTGGAGTATTGGTGTTATTCTTTATATCTTGCTCTGTGGAGTTCCTCCTTTCTGGGCTGGTATTTTCTTTTCTTTTTTATTGGATCGGTTAAATAAAAAAATTAAATATTTAATTTAAAGTTGCATAAAAAAACGAATTTTAACCCATTCAGTTTAAATAGATTTGACAGATGAAAATTTAATAAAGAAATCTAATAAAAAACTATATAATATATATTTGTAACTTATAACATTTGAGTTTATCTTTTTAAAATAGTATTAAAAATATCATTATTATTGTAATAATGAAGTGGGTTTAGATTAAATACGTTTAATTTTCTTTTTTTTTCCTTTTATTTAAAGATACAGGAGGATTATAGGCCACTATTTTTTTAACTAATATTTATATTTTATATTAAATTTTATCCATATCAAACTACAATTTATTTTCTGTGTCATTGTGTCTACAATATTTTATATTATATATAAAAATTTTAATAAGCTAATTGTTTATATCACGGTAAAGAATTTTTTTTTTAAGATTTAGTTATAATTTTAAAAAAAATATTAATTTAATACCTTCAATTTTGAAGATAATATCATAAAATCCCTTAAGAATTGAGATGTATTTATTAGGTAAATTTTATATAGAAAGATAATTTTAGCATTATTGTTTACTATTTATTTTATTATATATTTTTTATTTTTATCACAAAATAATGAAAATTTAATTACTTTAAAATTATACTGAAGTATTATAAAATTAAATTCTAATTAAATTATATTTGAATTTGAGTAAAATTAAATAATTTAAATTCATATTTAATCCAATTATATATCAACCTGAAAGATGAATTCATTATGTTATTTTTCTTTTAAATTATGTAATTGTTATTTAAAAGGTTTAATGGAAAAAAAAATGAATTCACCTCATGTTAATATACATAATTGAATTAAAATTAAAAATTTAAAAATATATTTTCATAAAAATATTAAAAAAGTAAAAAATAAAGACAGAAAATCTAATGACAAAATTTAAAAAACAAACTTACAAATATTAATTGAGAAACACTTATATTAGAATATGACGTAATTTTTAGTTTAATGTAATAATAATTAAAATAAATTTATAAATAATTATATTATTAATATTTTTAACAAAAAAATATTAAATAAAAATAATGGAATATAAAAAATAAAAAGTAATTAATAAAAGGCAAGTGTATTTTTTTTATTAAACTTGGAGGGTTTTAAATTTGGGTTTATACTAAATACAGTGCAAGTGAAAATTTTTATATTATATAAACTTTTAAGACAACACATTAGATTAGATTAGGGTACCAGTATGGATGTTAATTTATTTGATATGAGATGGGGTTGTAAGAGTGAAAATTGGAATGGGGTAGTGCAGAAACAGAGGAAGGGATAGCCCATGCAATAATAAAAGGGGAGATAGATTTCAAAAGGGATCCATGGCCAAAGGTGTCAGGTGAAGCCATGGAGCTGGTAAAGAGCATGCTTCGTCCCAATCCGTACAATCGTATGACCATTCAAGAGATCCTTGGTATGTTCTCTGTATCACATTATCATGCCGTTTGCTTTTAGTAATTACATAACTGATGAACTTAATTTGAAATGAAGAACATCCATGGATTCAAAACCCCAAGCATTGTCCCAACGTTAATCTGGGGGAGAACGTAAGATCAAGGATTAAGCAGTTCTCGTTGATGAGCAAGTTCAAGAAGAAAGTTTTGAGGGTATGTATTAACCAAGTCTAGCCTGCTTTTTCTGTTTTTTTATTATGTTTAGTGAGAAAGAGAGATGAGGGGTTTATGTTATGTTGGATTAATTACAGGTAGTAGCAGACAACTTGTCAGAAGATCAAACCGACTCCATAATCCAGATGTTCAATATGATGGATACTGATGAAAATGGGCATTTGTCCTTCGAGGAACTCAGAGATGGCCTTGCCAAAATTGGCCATTCTATTGATGATCCTGATGTCCAGATGTTACTCGAGTCCGTAAGTTCCTACCTTTTTCTTTCTTTTATTCCTTCAAGTTTGATGCCTTCCTTTCCAAGTGCTCATTTAGCCAAGGACTTTTCTTCATTAAAAGCAATTTCTGTTCAAACATGGTCACATCCAACTGTTTGTTATTAGTTTCAAGGTAGCACAAAACTGTTAAATTCATGTCATTAATTTGTTTTTAGATTTGGAGGTAAATTTTAAAATTATACATAAACTTTGATTTAATTTATAATTGTATATATGAATTTTAATTTTGTATAACTATATACATGAAACTCTAATTATGATTCAAATATATACCTAAAACTTTAATTTTGATTTAATCATACACAATTAAAGAATAAATACATCAATTTATTTTTATATTGGATAAATATAATTATTTATGTATTCAATATATAAACATAAGATGATGTTATATCAATAATTGTGTTAATAATTTACAAGAATTGAATTAAATCAAAATTTCATGTATACAGTTGCACAAAATCAAAGTTCATGTATACAATTGTATATTAAATCATAATTCATGTATAATTTTGAGATTTATCCCTTAAATTTAAAAATAAAATATTTTAGACCCCAATCCTAAACCTTAAACTTAAATTCTTAAACCTTAAATAACAATACTAAATATTAAGTATTAAACCCTATACCTTGAATATTAATATTAAACTCTAATGCTACCTAGATTTGGTATAGGACGACTTAGTGTTCCTTCATTCAGTCCCATCTAATAAAAAAGGCTTCTTTTTTTATTGGATGGAATATCGACCTTATTTCTAAGACAATGAAGAATTCTCCAATTTTAAAAAAAATTCTGTGCAAAAAATCCCCACTAGATAATTATGTATAGGGATATCCCTCAATCAAAAAATTCTTTTTTGGTTAAGAGTGTTATTTTTTTCGCATGTTTTAAGTATATGAGTTAGCAAGAAATTAATTTAATTAATATTATTTAACCACTCTTATGACTAACTTTTAATAAAAAGAAGAAATCTAATTTTTTACAAGAATTTTTACTCATCTTTTTAATTTCATGTTTAAATTTATACTAATTATTCTTCATTTTATGTCTAACTATTGTAATACATATATAATAAACAAAATTTTTGAGTATATTATTACATTAATAAGCAAACTAGACATAAATATCAAATACTAAATAGCAGTAGTAAATATTAAAATTTAAATCTTTCAAAAGAAAAAAGAAAAATTAATGGCAGCATACCGTTCCCTCGTATTATTACACCATGTACCGTTTCTATTATGGTATCAGTTCATAGCAGTCGTGTTGCTCTGTACGCTAATATCAACTTGTACCCATTCCAAAACATTATAAATACCATAACAAAAACGATATCTTTAAACTTTGCTTTCATGTCTGAAACCTGTTTCTATGCTTTCCTCTCCCAAAGGCTGACGTTGATGGAAGTGGAACACTAAGCTACGAGGAGTTCATAACAATGGCGGTTCATCTCAAAAGGATCAGCGACGACCAACTCTCTCAAGCTTTCCAGTACTTTGACAAGAACCAATCCGGTTACATCGAAGTCGAAGAACTTAAAGAAGCTCTACTACAAGACGACCCTGGTCCCAACAATGAAAAATTAATCAAAGACATCATGCTTGATGTAGACGAAGATAAGGTTTTTGATCTTATGTTTCATGATGTTGTAAGATTCATAAACTGTTTGTTTAACTAATAAACAGCCCATAATAATAACATTCTTGTTTGCGTTCAATTTGATGCCTTTTTGTAGGATGACCGAATCAGTTATCAAGAATTTAAGGCAATGATGTTATCAGGCATGGATTGGAAAATGGATTCTCGACAGTATTCTAGAGTATTGCTAAATGCCGTGAGCATCAAAATATTAAGAAAATCTGGTCAACTAAAATGATAAAAATTTTCAGGCTCCGGGTAAAACTCTGATTTACGCATGATTACAATTGAAAGAAATGACGGTTGACTTTTGTATCAACTGATACAGACTTTTGGAGAGCCACACTCAAAAGCTAATTATTGAAGTTGAAAAATATAGATCTATATAAACCTCCACTAAAAAATCTCATACTTCCTTAACCGGGATTCAAATCTTGTACTTTGTAATTGACAAATTACAATCCATTTTTGATACATAAAAGTTAAAATAATGTTAATTTGTACGAAGACCAGGAAACTGCAAATTGATTTGTTTAATCCAATGTATTGATAGAATGTATTACATTTTAAAAAAAAAGAAAAATGATAAAAGAAAAGTAGTAATTCATTAGAAGAAAAAAAAAAAAGAATTCTTAAAATATTACTCAAAAGCTATTTTAAGAATCGATTTTATGATGTATTAGTTTTTGGTAAAAAGGCAACTTAATCCCTCAAAAAAATAATAATTTAATACATGTTAATTTTAATTTTTTAATGATATACTTATTTATTATTATTTAAATAAAATTTTACATAAATTCAACTGATTATTTTTAATAAGTATTTTAAATGATATTTAACATAAATTTTTTAATAATTCCATATGTTTGTATAAATATTTTAGGTATAGTGTTAAATTTAGCCTTTAATATTTATATCTTTTGTCAATTTAATTCTTATTCTTTTACTTTCAACCTTTTAAAAAGAAACAAATTTAATTATTAATCTTTCAAAAATAATTGAATTATTATTATTTTAATAAAAATACTACTAAAATATTAAAATTTTAAATATGACAGCATATATGATAATTTACATGTACTTTATATTATTTTTTTGAAATTTTAAAAATGGACCTAGACGAAATTACAACTTTTAAAATAAATATAGACGAAACCAAAGCTTTGAAAATACTTAGTGGGTAAAACCAAAGCTTTGAGATGTAATTACAAAATATTTTAAATTTCACCACCCTACCATTCCTAAGTATAAAATTTTCCAAATAAATTTTCATTGTTACTGTTAGTTGATACAAAGTTTAATTATACCGATCAAAATTTTATTTAATAATACTTTAAACCTATTTAGCTTAATTAATCACTAAAATATTGGCTCATCCATTCCCTGCAAGTTTGAATATTTTTTTTTGTGATGAACAAGAAAATAAAATTACATCAAAATAAATTGAACTAAAGCATCATTAGATTTGTCTTGTTGAATAAACTCTAAAACTTCGTCAGGAGCGCCATTGAAGATTTGAAGATCTGTCTTTCCCACTAAACTTATCTTAGCCAAACAATGAATAACATGATTAAGATCTCTAGATACATGTCTAATGTACCACTACCTTTTAGTTCTCAAAATTCTTCAAATCCTCCTAAGCACTGTAATACTAGAATCTGTCAACCAACTTTCTTTTAATGCTCAAACCACCTCCAAATTATTAGATTGGATCATGACCCTTCTGAATCTTTTACTGAGCACCACTAAAAGACCATTTAAAATTCCCCATAATTCAGTCTAAAAAATCGTGCATTGCCTCAAGTAGGTATTAAAACCCAAAATCCAGTTCCCATATTGGTCCCGCAGAACACCTCCAATAGAAGCACTACCATCACCAATAGCTACTGCCCTATCAATGAACAAGTGTGTCCACGTATTCACCGTGGAAGTCTAGAAACACAAAAAAATATAGACTTTTTCAGCACCTTTTGAGCCCGAATTCATGTAATTTCGTAGTAAACTTGGTCGAAATTCACACTTTAATTATAAATAATTAATTTGTACTTAAATTATTAACATATTAAATTTTAATTATTTTTATAATAAATTTTCACAAATTTGTTTTATTTTCAACAGTTTTGCACGAGAGGTGAAAACTTGAATCATTGGAGGAATTTTTGCATCAAGTGAACCAAGGGCAAGATTAAATATTTTTTCCAGCTAAGGTCAGTCCAAATGATGATCATTTTATATACTTTATATTTAATATTTATCCAAGTTAAATTGGGTTAAAAATTAATATAAAGCCTGGATGAGAAAATGGCCCAGTGTGCTAAGCATTGAAGACTGATCCAATAGGAAAATTGGCAGCCCAAAACTGACCCAATAAGTTGATTGGGTCAGCTTATTTAGCTGATTAAATTAATTACAAAATAGCCCTCAAGTTTTCTTAAAATTCTATTCAAACCCCTTTACTTTCTGTGCCTTTAAAGATTTGCCCCAAGCTAAATTTAACAAAGTTTGTAACATTCAAACTTTGCTACATGTGTGGCCAGCCAAGAGGAGTGTGTGGCTACTAATTATTTTTTATTTTTAGCAGCCACTCCCACCTATAAATACCCCTTTTCACCTATTCATTCAACACAACTCTCTCACCTTTCATTCCACACTTCTCTCTCATTTTCTCTCTTCCAAACCTTCTCTTGTTTTCCATTTTCCCCTTCCATTCCCTTTCCGATTTCCCCTCTTGGAAAAGAGAACTTCAACCATCATTGGTAGTAGCATTCAAGTGCTTCTAGAAGCCTCGATTCAACAAGAACAAGCAGAGAAGGAGGAGCAAAGTAAACTAGTCAGACTTCGGAGAAACACGAGATTTGATTCTAGTTTCCTATCATTTAACTTTTATTGTTGTTGTTATGAACATATCTATGAATATTTGTTATGTTGTTATTCTTAATTTAATTAGCATGGCTTAAATTTAATTCATGTTAGGTTGATTGCATTTCGTCCACTTAAGTTATTAAAATCATGTTCGTGTTGTTATAGGTCTTGGTAAATTGTTTGATTAAGTAAAATCATGATTAAGTTATTCTTGCATTACAATTGTAAGGTAACTAATGAATTAATTATTAATCGTGTTAAAATTGTAATTAATTGACATAATACTTAGTCAGTACATATTTAATCTTCCAAGATAGCTGAGGCTTAAATTAACGATGGTATTAAATGGTACATTAGCCTTGCATAACTTGCAAGATTATTGTGATTAAACTGTTTCAATGTAGGAATATATTGTTACCTCACTTAATCTTTTACTTGCTTATTTAAATTGATTAATTGTTTGAATTGACATAGTGATATGCTCAAGAGATTAGTTAATTTAGTAAGTTTGTATGTGCTATAGTTAACAATTATCAAGTTTTCGTGAATTTATTCGTAACAACATGAACATTATTTTAGTAATATTAAGTTAAGAAATGCAATTAATCTAACACAATTATGTCATCTTGATTAAAATCATATTTTGAAATCGTGCATTCAAACTTTTATTTTATTTTTCTTAGTTAAATTTTAGTTTTTAATCACTTCCTCAAAATCAAAATATTTTCAACCACTAGAGTGTTTGGATTTCATTTCATAAATAATTTTCTTAAACAATCCTTGTGGGTACGATAACTCTACATTTATTTGTCACTTTATTACTTGTTGTGATTGTGTACACTTGTACATTCCCATCGTTCCAAAGTCCGAGAACTATTAGTTTGGTGGGAGTGTTGATAGCCTTTGTGACTTAATATAAATTGTTATGCCCAACTAAAGGAAACCTAGAGAGTTTCGAGGACTGTCTAAGTAATATCCTGAAAGATGAAGAGATTCATATTCTTCCAGATGCGCTGTGCAATTAACCCGAAGAGACAAGACCAAATTACCCCATGTCTAGGTAATTGTACATGACAGGAAAGATTAAAAGTCAACCATTCTTGTGGAGACCTGGAGAAGAATTGCTGCTAACAATCAAAAGGTATAAACTGAAACCAAACCTCTTTTGTTGCCGAACAATCTCGAAGTACATGGGGTGTGTCTTTTGTTTTGTAAACATGACAAGAGCTATTTTGAGTAATTTTCCGTCTAGTTCTCTCTAGATTAGTCATAAGTCTTTGTTTGAAGGCTAGACAAAGGAAGAATTTAACTCTCTGTGACCCTTGATATTTCCAGCTATTCTTTTGGAAGGCATATTTAGGATTTCAAGAACTTTCCTTGATAGACCAAAAGGAACTATGGACCGAAAAGGAACCAGAAGCTATGCGAGTCTAAATAATGTTGTCTAGAAGGATAAGGATGATGAATACAAACAATATGATTGATCACCTCCTTAGATAACCAGATGCGAAACAAATCAAGGTTCCACTCTCCATCTGGCATGACCATTTCACTGAGATTACAATCCAAACCCAAATGAGCATGAGTAGAGATTTGCGATGCCAAGAGACCTACAGTCAGAATCCAAGAATCCTTCCAACAACGAATGCTATTGCTATTACCAACTAACCAAGTTAAGTTCTCATGGAATAATGGCCAAACCTTAGACAAAGACTTCTAAAAGTGCGAGCTTTGACTTCAAGCAATTGGTTCTAGTAATCGATCTCTCATATTATTCTTCACACGAAGAACTCATACACATAAGGCATTATCCTTAGTGAGAAACTTAAAACTAATATTCATAATAAATGTAATGTTTTGGTCAGGCAAATGTTGAAATCCAAAACCACTATGAGAGCGTGGTTGACAAATAAGTCCCATCCAACTAGAGCCATCTTCTGTTGTCCTTTAGAACAACCAAAAATAAACTGTTGGACCATACATTCAATCTCTACACAGACTCCTCTAGGGATCAATATCATTTGCATGAAATAATTCGAAATTCAAAGGACGGATTAAGATAAAGTAACTTTACCGACAATGGATAATTTCCTTGCATTCCAACTCTGTAGTTTATGTATCACTTTTTCCACTACAAAATTTAATGTGCTATTAGTGACCATGTCATGGAGGAAAGGCACCCCCAAATAAGTTCCAAGATTCTGGACCTCTTGAAAACTAAGCAACTCACTAATCTGGGAACTTAAACTCGCGTCGACCCCTTTAGAAAAGAATATGTTACTCTTTCGAGTACTAACCTTATGCCCAGAGTACTCACAGAACCTTTGCAAGACATTCTTCAAAATTCGGGCATGCCCCAAGTCTGCTTTACAACCAGACCATTCACAAAGAAAATGTGTTATAGGGGAGGTCCTGATCATGATAGACGAATAGGATGCCGCTTATCACAATCAATAATCGATCGAATACTGAAACCCAACCATTCAATGCATAAGACAAAAAGGTAGGGTGATAAAAGACACGCCTGTCTAGTACCTTTAACCAATTTAAATTTCTGTATAGGAATTCCATTCCAAAGAACTTGCATAGTAGAAGGAGAAATGATAGACATTATCACTTTTCGAAGGAAATCCGAAACATTAGTAGCAAGAAGTGAAGCATCGATAAAATCTCATCCCACCATGTCATAAGGTTTCACCAAATTAATTTTAATGACCATCCATTTTCGACCACTTCGCTTCCTTTTCATGGAATGGATTTGTAACACCCCTAATCCAAATCCGTTACCGGAACAGGGCTACAGAGTATTGCCAGAGTTTATAGAACAAATACAGTTAATTCATGGCATTTACTATTCATATTTGAAACCAATAATATTCAATTATATATCCCTTAATTGGACCCTCGAGGCCCAATTTATACATTAGAAACAAGTCGGGATTATATCAGAAACTCAAAGAATTTTTTACGAAATTTCAAAATTTTTCTTAAATACAGGGGTCACACGTCCGTGTGGGTAAGCCGTGTGGCTCACATGGCCAAATGACACGCCCATGTCCTAGTCCATGTGGGCATTCGATGTAAGGCACATAGCCGTGTCCCAGCCCCTATTCATACTCGTGTAACTCTCTGAATTAGGTCATACGGCCAGCCACACGCCTGTGTGCCAGGTTGTGTGGACAATTTAATTTTAGAAAATTAGGTGCAAGATTCACACAGTTGAGACACACGCCCGTGTTTTTGCCCATGTAACCAGTTCTGAGCATTTTGTTTCTCAATTTTTAAGATGCAGGGGACACACGGCCAAACCACACGCCCTTGCGCATGACCATATGTCACACATAGCTGAGACATATGCCCATGTCTCTGTCTGTGTAGACAAAATAAGGCCATTTCCAAGCCTTATTTCTCACCCAACCTGAAATCAACATATCCAACCAATTTTTTTACCATTACAAGTTACAATATAACATTCAATTCAAGTCAATTTCATGTTTAATTCATGTTATAACATTGCATTGAACTAAATAATTGATCTTACCTTATTAACCATATATACATATGAGTATACTTTACCCATTCATGCAACCATTAATATATTTATGTATCTTCTATCATTCAATCATTTCAATATACATATCAAGTATGATAAGGCCTTATATAACTACATCAAAATATGATTAACACTAGTCATTCCAATGGCTAGTTACAACCAAAACATTTTATCATTATGCTTACTTAGCTTATACATGCCATTATAACAATACCAAAAGTTTTCTTATTTTATATACTGAGAAGTCCAAGGGATAGTGTGATGTGTCTCTGACCGAGTTCCAACTTCACGAGCTTCCGAGCACTATAAAATAGAGGAAGTAAAATAGAGTAAGCATATTATGCTTAGTAAGTTTGTATAACAAGAATTTAACTTACCAATTATAATTATTTAAAGTAAGCATACAAATATACATCCAAAACATTGTGGCCAATTACACAGGCTCTCATCAAACAAGTTAGTCATGAAATTTTACATGAATATCAAGAAAACAAAGATGAGCTCATCATGTAACCATTTCTAGGTATTTCAGGGATATTCAAGATATAACTCATTTAATTATCATATTTTCTTACATCAGGAGTTTTCCCTATTGAATCATTGAAATATCGATGGATACTCGAGTAGTACACACAATGTGTACTTCTTAATAATTCGCCAATTCATTTACAGGAGTGCTCATTAGAGCACATAACCAGGAAGCACACTATCAAGCCTTATAACGGGAAGCTCACACAGAGCCACGTCGGGAAGCTTATCCGTGCTATATAATGGGAAGCTCATAAGAGCCATAATCAGGAAGTTCACAAAGAACCATATCAGGAAGCTCACGAAGAGCCTATCGAGAAGCTCACAAAGAGCCATGTAACAGGAAGCTTCGGATAGCATATATCAGGAAGTTCTAGCGAGCATTGTCGGGAAGCTCACAAAGAGCCAATTAACAGGAAGCTCACGAAGAGCCTATAATTAGGATGCTCATAAGAGGTAAGGTGTGTCCACAAAAAATGTAGAATCACAACCTATCGGGACGCTCCGAAGAGCTATAACGGAAAGTTCGCAAGAACCAAATAACGAGAAGCTCGAGAATGCTATATATCGGGATGCTCATAAGAGCTATTAATGGGACACTCTTTTGAGCTATGGTGTGTCCGTAACATATGCAGGACTACAACCAAACGAGAAACTCGCATCCATCGATTTTCATTTGTCCAAACGGAGCTTAACATTTGTCGGGTATTATCGAGTATTCAATCAATTTCATATACATGACAATAATATAATTCACATATACAACATTTAATTTAAACATATAAATATACATAATTTAGTTACACGAACTTACCTCAACACTTGCTCGTGTATGAAAATCTACTAATCCAAAACTTTTTCTTTTTCTCGATCTAATTCCTTACTTGGTATTTCTGAGTCTATATAAATGAATTTAATCATCAATTTATTACATTTCACATTCAAATCAATCCAATTCACATCTTAGGAAAAAGTACCATTTTACCCCTATACTTTTCATTAATTCCAATTTCGTCCCTAGGCTCGGAAAATAAAATTCATGCAATTTAATCCTTATTCCAAGCCTAACCGATTTTTACATATAACATTTACAGCCCATGTATTTCAAAAAAATCAAAAATTTTCCATGAATTTTACATCTTTTCAATTTAGTCCCTAAATCACAATTTCATGAAAATTCACTTTACAAAAGTTGTTTATCTATCAATAACCTTTCAATTTCTACCACAAGTTTCAAAATTTCAGCATATACATCCATGAAAAATTTTTAATACCTTGATAACTTTGTAAATTGATCCCCAAAATAGATAGATTTGGTCGTTACGATCTTGGAAATGTAAAAATTACTAAAAACGAGACAAGATTACTTACCCAATTAGGCTTGCTTGATTTTCTTTCTTTTTCCTAAGGTTTACATAGAATTTGGGGAAGAAGATGAAAATAATAAAATGATATTAAGTTATTATTATCTTTATTTATTTCTATTTCCAATTTAGTCCTTTTCTTTTTCTAAATTTCCATTGATGAATCATCAAAAATATCTACTAAATTCTCTTAATGGTCTAATTACCAAATAAGGACCTCAAATTTTAAATCCATAGCTATTTGCTCCTTTTAGCTACTAGAGCTCAACTTTTTACATTTTTTGCAATTTGGTCATTTTATCAATTAAACATGAAATTGGTAAAATTTTTCCTAATGAAATTTCCATACGTTATTCCTATCATAATGCAAACCATGCAAAAATATTAAAGTAAATTTTCTTTCTGACTCAAATTTGAGGTCCTGAAACCACTGTTCTGATTTCACTGAAAACGGGCTGTTACATGATTACTTCCTGTGCAAGAATTATGTTATCAGAAATATTGCGCCTAACAATAAATCCAGCGTACTGTTGGGAAATGAGATTAGGGAAAACCAATTTAAACCGGTTTGCAATAACCTTCATGACTAACTTATACAGAACAAAGCATAAGCTAATGGGACGAAACTGCATAAGACTCTCAGGATTGTTAACTTTAGAGATAAGAACAAACAAAGTGTTATTCAAATCCGTATCAATGTCTCTACCTACAAACATCTCATTCACCTATTCACAAATGTCTTTCCTAGGATGTCCCACTAACTCTGAAAAAAGAGAGTATGAAAGGCCTCACAAGCTTTCTTGATTTCATTTTTCAAAACCTGTTTGTTTAAGAAATCAATATCCAAAGGACTAAGATGTGGGAAAGTACCTAAAGGGAGTCCTCTCATAGGCTCCGGAGCTTTCTTGTAAATTTTCTGAAAGAAATTTCCTTCCTCAGCACGAAGAACATTTTGATCAGAACTCCACTCACCATTTTTGAGTCATAAAGTAGTAATATGGTTAAACTTTCTTCTCTTAATCGTGCGACTATGAAAGTACTTTGTATTTTGGTCCCCAAAATTAAGCCAATCACACTTGGCCTTCTGTTTCTGAAGTAGTTCCTCATGGATCAAGACACTCTCTAATTATTCTTGAATATTCATATCAAGTTGGAACAGATAGAGAGAACTTGACTGTTCTAGGGCCCTTTAAATATTTGAAAATGACTTCATTAGTTATCTCTTCTGAGAACCAATAAAGCCATAAATGGACTTGTTTCACTCCTTAATGCATGAAGTAAAGTGAGATAAAGAATCAACCATATTACCTAAAAAGTTCCACTCCTCTTTGACAAGATTAGGAAAGTCAGAGTGCTTCGTCCAATCGGCTAAGAAATGGAAGGATCTAGCTCAGCAAAAACTATGCTCTGGTTTCATAGAAAGAAGGATGGGCCTATGATCTAACTTGATCTGTGGGAGGTGATATACTAGACAATTTGGAATTGATGACATCCAAGCATCATTAACAAGCGCTTGGTCTAATCTTTTAGATGTGCCTCCTCTCTACCAAGTAAAAGATGGGCCCAAAAATCGTAGATCCTAAAGTTTAGTGGATTCTACAAAATCCTCGAAAAATGTACACCTTCTTTTTGCGGTAAAGTTACTTTTCTTTTCGTTAGGAGATAGTATGGCATTAAAATCACTTATAAGCACCCATGGATAAGACCTTTACGACATAGATAACTTCAAAGCTTTCCAAAGAGACAACTTCAAAGTGTTCCAAAGAGATCTTCACTTTTTCTTGTTTGGACCACCGTATACAAAAGATATGTAAATTGAGTTGGAAAGAACATTACCAAGAACATGAAGCAGAATAAAATGTCGGTGCTTTTGAATAATCTCAACCCTGAACCAATGGCTTCGACATGGTGAGAATAATTAAAGCCTAGCTTAGCAATGATATTGTCTGCTTTATTCCCACTAACTCTCGTTTCCAACAAACAAGCGATATCCAACCCATATTTAAGATTATACTTTCAAAAAATTCTAGGGAATTTAGCATTAACACAACCTTGATAGTTCCACAAAAAATATTAAGATTTAAATCCATAATTAATTACAAAGGGAAAGAGACAAACCTCACTTGCTCGGAGCCTCTGATTCAAGTTGATGCTCGCCTACCTTGGTTGAACCCCTTGAATCAACATCCACCATACTCTGTGAGGATAACACATTAGCCATGAAGTTTATTAACTCCTGTAAAGAGACATGTGAGCTACCAGATGTTTTAAAATAACTTCATTGACCATGAATAATTTTGTTGAGCTTCCTACCACTTCAACCACCCCTATTCTTTCCTCCAGGACTCTGCCCATTGAACCGTGCTGAAATCCTATTAAGACCCAACTCAAAAGTTCCCTGTGCTTCACTGGGTTGAGGCCCCCATGCTTCACTGAAACAACGCACTTAACATGCTCCATAGTCACTACATTAAAAAAAAGATTAAAATTTAAATTGAAATCAATAAAAATAGCAGTATCAGGTTTATTAAATTCATTTCCACTGGCAATACAAACACTGTTGTTAGCTTTAGGTTCTGTAATGTTACTTTGATTATATCTGTAATGCCCCAAACCCAGCCTAGAAGTCTAGGCTGAATCTAGAATGCTACATATCACCGAAGTGATCGCGAGAAAATGTTACAAATCAAGGCGTTCAAAATTTTATTTTGCGAAATCATTTATTCCGAAGCAAGTCTAAAATGTTTAGTCATTTAAATTCCATCAGTAAGTTTAACAGTATAAAATGTACGAATGAAAACTTAAAACAAAAGTTACATCACAGTATTATAAAACTTTACAGTTCAACTAAAACCGAATAGAAATTTAAAAACTGAAATAAAACTTATAGCTCGTTTCCTCTAAAACTGTCCGAAACCTTCGCGTATTAAGCCCATCAACAGAATCTAGAACTGTACCTGAAAGGGAAATAGAAGGGGCTGAACTACTCGAGCTCTGTGTGAGATCAAAGCCAACCACTACAAAATCAGAAATAAAGAATCCAGAAAGCAATTCAAAAGTGCAACATGCTTACAGAACTATACGAAACTAGATGGTACGTTCTAAATAGACGTACCGACAGATAACAGTATTTAGTACATATTAAAACACACTCAATCATACAGTTGCTATAACGGTTCAGTTAGACAGCCGCAATCAGAGTAAACAGTGTCAGAAACATTTTCGGTCAAACAGTATAATAGTCAGTCGCATTCTTAAACAGTTGATTAAATGCATATGAGTGTAGTTGAGCTAAAGAAACCTACCCGTCCAGCCATAACCTCTCCATCCCCCATCACACTTCAATAGTGCTGTAAGCTCATCCAACCAATCACTCCATGTAGGGATATAATCAACCCATCTTTCCAACCCTACACTCCATATGATGTCATCCGAGTTTTTCCGGCAACGATGGACATCAGCATTGTCCTTGACCCTTAGGGAAATGGGACTGCCCACGAACCTCTGGGTATTAGGGGCTATCAGTAAGCTGTACAGTGCCATGCGGAAGACCGCGGTACAGACATGCAGTTTGAATTGCCAGATCAGATTTATTATGCAGCAAAGCTAGCATATAAGCTGTACTGCGCAATGCGGTAAACCGCGATACAAACGTGCAGTATAAACTACCAGATCAGATAGTAGTACGTAGCGTCGCTAACGTACATGCGGTACAGTGCAAGGCAGTAATCCGCTATACCGTTATCAGTAATGTCCACGACCTTCAAGGTATTGGGACTGCCCACGACCCTCTAGGTATTAAGGGCTATCAGTAATAACCAGCAGAGCAGCTGCCAGTTCAGATCAGATTCCCTTCTCTTCACAATCCCGCCCAAAATAGTTTATGCATATGTATGTATGTATGTATGCAGTCAGATGTACACAACCAGAATACCAGTCTCAGATAATTAATCAGAAGTAGACATTCACATCCAATCAATCAGATAGAACCAGTTACACAAACACTCACCTAGTTAATCAAGTTCAGAATCAAACATGTCACATACCCAATCACAAATAGCACATTATTCAAACCCAGATCAGAGTCGTAAATACCCTCACTAGAGCTTAACCAAGGGTTAGATCATACAGAGCAGCAATTAGCAGTAACTTTGACCTAAAAATAATAATAATTGGTGAGATAGGTCCACATGCCCGTGTGCTTTGGCTGTGTGGAGTAACCCAGGCCGTGTGGGGGTCCAAACGCCCGTGTGAAAGGTAGCACACGACCATGTGACAGAAGCACACGCCCGTGTGGTGCAGGTACATGGTTGTGTGGACAGGCTGTGTAACTCACTGTTCAAAATCACTAAAATAAGGTGCAGGGAAGACATGGCCGTGTGAGGGTCTCATACGCCCGTGTGCCCACCAGACACAACCGTGTGTTCTGAAACACACGCCCGTATGGAATCCCTAATTTCCAAATCAGTCACACGACCGAGTGGCTAGGCTGTGTGACCCTAAATCTCTGAAACCCTAATCCCCAAACTCACACACCCGTGTGGACCAAGGGACACGGCTGTTTGAGAAATGACAAAATCCCCAAATCGGCCACACAACTGTGTGGCACCAAATTTAGCCTGGAACCCTAATTCCCAAATCCACACGATCGCTTGCCTCGGCACACGCTAGTGTGGCTGTTAGAGAGGTCATGAAACCACCCCAAAACAGCCCCAAAACCACCACGTTAACCACTAAAACCATCCCCAACCATTTCCCTATCAAAAGTACCTCAGAAAGCCAAGTTTTTCCCACACTCCCAACGTCTATAAACTCAAAACCAATAGGTTTAACATACCGTCAACAAAAGCCGAAAGCAAATGTTTGCAAAACAAGATAAACAGAAACGGAAACTGTAGACAAGGTTCGAACCCCACACCTATTTCGATGACAGAGGACCGAAAATCCCACAATCAGTCAGCAACTGTTTTTTCCCAAAAAGCAACAAGAGAAAAAAAGAAAACCCAAGAAGAAGTCGAAAAAGAAACGTCCAGAGAGAAAAAGAGAGTGAAAAGAAAAAGTAAAAAATAAAAAAATAAAAAAGATTAATTAAACCTAAGGTAAAACAAAATAAATTGCCTCACTAAAAGGCACATCTCAGCCCTCGAACCAAGAACCTTGAGATACACTAACACTCCCTCAACCTCCAGACTAGCAGGCCAATTCTACCATTTTAACGCGCAACTAAACTCATATGTGCAGCTTTCTCACTGTCCCTATACTCAAATCCCAAAACTTCTAGCCCCAAAATTTGGGGCGTTACAATCTCTGTTAGTAGCCCGAACCGTACTTATAGAAAACGACCTACAATTCACCATGGCCGACCTAGACCCTTGGCCCAATTCCTGTAATGTTAAGTAATTAATAAAACTCGTATTCTCCACTGGCTTTTTTTGTTCACCTGTTCTAAAAGACTATCATTTCCTTTCAATGCTATGGTCTTATTACCCCAACTATCGTCAAGAGCCAATGCTCCAATTACGCTAGTAGCTTTCGTAAAGCCCAGAATAGACCCCTTTCTCCAAAGTCCCTTATCGAGCATATTATCCACCGCCTCTTGGGAGTTAATCCGAAGAATCTCCTTCCCTTTATTACTTTAATTACCTGGGTCCTTATCTTTATCTTCAGAATCTTCACTTTTATTATCTAGAGAGATTAACACCCTAAAATAAAACCCATCCTCCTTCTTTGCCACAATCCCATAACCAGTGATTCTAGTATCCCTTGATTTCCGTCTTGTTTTTCTCCCACAAGCATCCAAGGCCCATATGAGCCATTCTTTTCACCTGAGCCTTCATTGATCACTGGCGTAGCCACTGACGATGGTCTAAGCAATTGTGCTTTTTTTTTCCGACGCTGGTTTTAGACCTCTATTCAAATAGATGTCTTTCAAGTGCCCATACCTACCATAGCAAAAGCACACCATGTGCAAAAACTCATACTCGACCTTTTGTAGGGTGCCATTGATGAGGGTTTGGGATACCAACAATTTGTCAAGGTTGAAGTACACAGCCAATCAAACGAAATGACCTCGTATTCTACTGTCAGTATTCAAATCTAACTTAACAACTTTCCCAATGGTTCCTCCAATTTCCATGAGTATCTTGCGCTTGTACATGTATCCCGATAAACCCAGTAATCTAATCCACGTCATTACAGCGCTCAGATATGGTTATGTGAGATTAAAGGCCACCGTCCACAACTGTACTGTTAGGTAGTGTCAAAAATGATCTAAGGGCCTCCAGTAAGCACTTTCTCACAATTCGTCTTACTTTGAAAACTTGCCAGATCATTGTCTGTTAATTAAAAAGGCGACGATAACTTCCAAAGGCGATATATTTTGTTCTACAAAGTTGAATAGTCGATATTACGACCCAACAATTTTAGAATCACGATGTTATCCATACATTTGACAAGAATCTGTTAGATCTTTTCCGGGAATTCAATTAAAGGGATGTCATTAATAACTGATTTCTTAACATCCTCTTCTAGCAAATCCATCTCTTCATCCTCCACTAGACTATTCCTTAAAACAGGAACGAAATTTCCTAATAACATGTCTTTCCATGTCTTGGTATGGAGGGTAGATCAACTTGCATAGTCCCATCTGAATCATCTACCATGTCTCTAAAACGAACCTTTTTAAGGATCAGACCGTCCCCTTTACCAATCTAAGACCCATCACCTTCACAGCAAGAAGCTTCCATCGAAAGAGAGAAATTTTTTAAAAATTATTCAAATTAAAATTGTAATTCGTTAGACTTAAATACGCAAGTTTGACTATCTTTATGTTCTACTATCTATATACTTATATATAAAAAGGGGACAACCTTCCTTCTTCTTACACATGGCACACCTAACCATTTTTTTCTTTTTTGCATTTTACAATAAAAGGTTAAATTTTAGTTTTAGTCCTTCTAATATGTCTAAATTTAATAATTAATCCATGTAATTTAATTTTTAACATGATTTAGTCCCTATACTTTTATAATGCTATTAACTAGTCCAAATAGTTAATATAATTAACTTTTTAGTTAAAAGATTGTGTGGTTATATATAGGTTAAATACCATGAGAGTCTTAATAACTAACACGGGCTCCTATTTCTTTTAGGTTTGCATCACTTTTTTTTTTTACATTACAAGACAATGGTCAAATTTCAATGTTGGCCTCTACACTATGTCGAAACTTGATATTTAATCAATAAACTTTAATTTTTAACATAATTTAGTCCATCTACTTTTATAATGTAATTAGTTAGTCTACATAGTTAATGTTGTTAACTATTTCAATCAAAATATTGACAACAAATTTTCTTAAAAACAATATAATTCTGACAAGAAAAAATTTCATCTTGATGATTCAAATGTGTTTTTAAGAAAAAAAATCCTAATAAATATTTTCAATATTATTTTTATTGTTTCATGACTACCAAAATTTTTTTAATTCCAAAATGTCACACTAGAGAATTTAATAGAAGATTTTCAACGATGGTAGTAACTACATTTAAAATTTTAAATTCAAAAAGTAGGACTTTATTTTTGAAAATTAAAGTAGAGTGACTAAATTCCAAACGTAGGAAGTGTACAGAGAGTTAGAACATATTTTAACCTTCAAATTTTTTATTCTGTAATTTGAAACAAATAAATAATCGACCCAATGCAAATAGTGAGCTGGGAACCACTCTGGTAACATTTAAAAAACTAGAGCTTAAGTATAGTATTAACTTTTTTTTGATAGTACACAATATAGAACCTATGCCTGGGATATAGTATTTGTGCAATTGTGTATATATAAAAAAGTCTTCTTTTCTTTTTTGTGAAAAAGGGGAACAATTATTATTAAACTACTAATTTAAGGTTGGATACACAACAAGCCCATAGACATGGTCCAAAAGTAAATGATATAAACAACTAGGCAGATTAGAGCACACACAAAAGTAAATCATTAAACAAAGCTTCGTCTTGAAAAGAGCAAGAGCTTTCCAAACATGATAAAGTGTCTGCACAATTGTTCCCTTCCCGAATGACATGCATAAACACACTAGAACTCATAGAACAGAGGAGCATATTGCATTCATGTATGTTTCCTAAATTAATCTCCACCCTAACTTAACCAAAAGGGCTTGGTTTTTAACATTTATCCTCAGTATGCCCAAGCCTTCAAAAGCTTTAGGTTGTGACACCACCTTCCACTTAACAAGATGACTATGACCAATATGCTCGCCACCTCTCTTAAGAAAATTTCTTTTGATATGATCTAGATGGTTATGAATGCTATTTAGGACTGTTGGAAAAAAAATTGGTTTGAAAATGGTTTTCTTGCATAGTAGAAAATTAAAATTTTGAAAATTGGCCTCGTTGTGATATTTATAACAATAAACCTTAACTGAATTCGTATGTATGTTTTTAGCTTAGCAGACATTCGTTGTTCCTGATTTTCAACCAAACTATCTTATCTGCTATTCTCGTACCACGAACTGCTTTGAGTATGGACTCGAACCGATTGAATCGAAACATAGAACTAGAAAAAGTTTTCTCTTCTTTTGGGTGAAAATGAAAATTCTCTTTTTTTTAATAGAAATCGGTAGAATTGTTATTCGAGAAAAATATATCTAACAGTTGAAAATAAACTCTCTCTATTTTTCGGTAGAATGAAAAACTCTCAAAAACATATAAATAACTCCATCGGTGCCATCTATTTATAGGAAGAGAAGATCTTGTTAGGGTGTTGACTAGTTGATTGACGAGGAACCCGAAACGACAGTTGATGGAGATTACTGAAGTGAGCTAATCCCGTATAATCAAGATTTGATTTATTCTCCCTTTCTATCTTTTGAAGCGTATTTCTTTTATGTTATTTTGTCTTTATTATTATAAAAACCCTAAAAATCCTTTATTTATGTTCATTCATAATATAGTTCACTTAAAATACTAATTAGATCCATTGGCATTTAGTTTAGAATTAATTTAGTACTAGCCTCCCTTGGATACGATCCTCAAAATACTTACTCAATCTTTTATTGTAAAAACTATATTACAACCTATCTCATATAATTGTGGACACCACCTCAAATTTCATATATTTTGTAGCAGTATTCACACTCTGGACGTTAGTACATCCAGAGGCGGTCACTAATCAGATAAATATTCCCACCTCGATCAGACCGAAGTGCCTTATAGGTAAACCTAGTTATTTCTCCACTTCCACACAAAACTCTTTGAATTTATCAAATGATTCACTTTTGCGATGTATCAGGTATACATACCCATATCTGGAATAATCATCAATAAAGTTTACATAACACTTGTAACCACCTCTTGCACTAACGCTCATAAGGTCATATACGTCCATGTGTACAAGTTCTAAGGGTTTTCCGACATTCGTTCCTTTTGCATTAAAATATCTTTTAGTCATCTTACCTTCCAAGCAAGATTCACATAGTGAAATTTCAACTTTTTTAAGCGAACTTAAGGTGTCGTCTTTCACAAGTCTAGCGACTCTTTCTCAGTTAATATAACCAAGCCTCAAATGGTAAACGTACGCCTCATTAGAGTGAGAAGTTCTAAGTCTTTTATTCAATATTTCAGTCTCAAACAATGTTTACATCTTTGGTCTAATAAAATAGAGATTATTTGACATCCATCTATTATAGATAAGATTGTGATTTCTAAATATTGCAATTCCGTTATTAAAAGTCACAGTCAAGCCGTCTTTATATAAACATGCAACGAAAATTAAGGTTCTTTTGAAACTTGGTACATAGAAAATGTCTTTTAAAATAATCTTTCTAAAATTATAACAAAAAAAAGATGTACATCTCACACTGCTTCAGCTACCACACTTGTCTTGTTTTTGGTTCGCAACAATAAGCTCTTATGTCAAGATCTTTTGTCTCATCGAACCAGTGCAGAGAAACACAAACATGATTTGTAACACCCCTATCCCGTAACCGTCGCCAGAATAGGTAAGGGGCATTACCGGACTTGTAACTCATGTCAGAACAGTAAAATTTTGAACTTTTTCTTGAAATAAAGATTGTTCATTTAAATAAGTACTAAGCACAACCAGAGGTAAAATTTAAACTTCACTAAGTAAACATTCAAAAGATGCCATTTTCGCATGGCTTATATACATTAACCAAAAATATTCTTCCGCCACTAGTCTATTCTATACATAACAGTAACAAGCGGTGGATAGTGATAGTGTGACTAGTTGCTGACGATCCCCGAGCCTGTAGCTTCGCAATGAGATCTATAAAACAGAGGAAACAGAGTAAACGGAGTAAGCATTACCATGCTTAGTAAGTTTTAAGCAGTGTCAACAGATAACAATCAAATTATAACATAGTTGTTCGTATATTTTATTTCACTCTTCCTTCGGGCATACCATCCCTTTACCGAATATGCACAACTCATCATATACAATAGGCAGTTAAACTTTTACATAAAAGTGAGCTCATGTGACATACATATATTGTATGATTTCACATAACCTCTCACACTGATCCGATGTCACATAATCATAGGAATAGTCTCATAGATTGCTCTCGTATGCATCACATAACTACCTTATGATTTAGTTCAAATCAAGCTCACATATAAACTTGGAGTACATACCTGTTTAACCTTTCGCATTGAATATATTTATAAGCAATTCTTATTACGAAGTCTTATAGCTTTAACCTCTACTCGGATTATCGGCGAGACCTTTAGCTCGGATGAAATCTCCACACGAAGTTATCGGGTCTTACCCAGACAAAATCTCCACACGTAGTCATCGGGTCTTACCCGGACATAATCTCCACACGTAGTCATCGGGTCTTACCCGGAATATATTTCCAAGTTTCATGTACATTTAATCACATGTTACAACATTCACATCGACTGCCATATTTGTAATTCATTTGCCTCATCAAATATCTAATAATACACACCTTTCACATTGGTCATTCGGCCACAATATACGCACATCGCCTACATATTTCACACTAGCCATTCGGCTTTACCACATATACATATCTCATATATATATTTCACATTGACCATTCAGCTTTACCACATATGCATATCTCATACATATTTCACATTAGCAATTCGGCTTTACCACATATACATATCTCATACATATTTCACATTAGCCATTTGGCTTTACCACATATATGCATATTCATATTCACCACATTGGCCATTCGGCCTTATCACACATATGCATGCTCACATTCATCACATTGGCCATTCGGCCTTATCACATATATGCATGTTCGGCCATTCGGCCTTATCACATATATGCATGTTCACATTCATCACATTGGCCATTCGACCTTATCTCATATATACACATTCACATTCATCACATAAAATCCTAAATCAAAATATAAATTTTCATGTATTCACATCACAATTATCCAAATATACTTCACATACCACATATACTATCATGTATACACTTTGTCTTGGCTGAATCTACATCAATCGTTTTCCAGTGAATAATTCAATTTCACGCCATACTATCATTTCATAATCGAATACTCATAAACTTACAATTTCACAAATTTTAATATCAAAGATCCGTCTAACACTCATATATCGTTTTATAATATCACGATTTAGAATTCACGTATGGGTTTAATCAATAGCTTATGAGCAACTAAAACAAGTTTTATCCATGTTTACAACAAAATCACATATTCACTACGAGCTATTTTTCCTGAGCAATAGTCACTAAATTATTTATAACTGGAGCTAAAAAACTCCAAATCACTTGCCGTTAATTTTCCATGAATATAGACTCGTATATCTTCCATCCATAAAATTTCCAGAATTTTAGATTTGGCCAATCAATACCATATTTTTCTTAAAGTTTCCCCTGTTTCACTGTTTGACTAATCTGACCACTCTTCACTACGAATCAAATTTTTCATTGTACAGAATTCATAATGTGTTCTATTTGATTTCATTTGAAACTAGACTCATTAAGGAGTCTAAGCATATAAATCTTATCTTATAACCATTTTTGTACAAATTATAATGATTTTCCAAAAACAGAACAGGGGATTTCGGAGTCATTCTGACACTGTCCCACACAACTTTAAATATCTCTTTATAGGAAATTTCTTTGCTTCCACGGTCTCTTTTATAAGAAACTAGACTAACTAAGCTTTGATTACATATTTTATTCAGCCTATAATTCCATACCAACAATTTATAGTGATTTTCTAGAATCACTTTACTGCTGCTGTCCAAAGCAAATTATTACAATTTGCTCTTAAATTTCCAAGTCCAAACACTTATGAACTTACCATTTGAGTTTAAGACATATCATGGCCACATCATATCTTATTAAATCAACTCATTATGTCCTATTATGATTGAATTTACTCAACGTTTAATCACTTAAAACTTACCTCGGATGTTGTCGAACGATTTCGGCGGCTATTCGATCACTTTTTCCTTTCCTTTATCCAACTTTGGTCCTCTAAGCTCTTGAGCTAATTCAAACAAATTTAACTTATTAAAGTCTCATTATGCTAGCTTATGGCCGAATATGACAAGGAGTTTGATAGGTCATATGGCCACCTTTAGTTCAAATACAAAATGGTCATACGCATTTTTAATCACATTGAGCAATTTAATACAATTAATCTAACATTTCCTCATGTGCACCTTTATGACCGAAAACACACATCATTAACCTAATATCAATTACTAAGCACTTTAGCAATTTCTCCTTGAGCCGATTATCCAAGTCAAGATAGATGCATCATCATGCTTACCTATAACCGAACACATGCAACACCAATCCATCTATTCATTCATGCGTGCATCTTATTCAAGCATGTATATCTACAACCGAATTCATCATATAAATAACTATGAATTTACTCAAACAATCTCAATACCACACATGGTGCTCAAACCCTTTTTCAATTTCAAAACTCGGCTAGTACAACTATATACACTAGTAAATCAAACACTAACATTTGCACTTCACCTTACTACCATTTCTCATCCAAATAACGTGAACAACAACCATATTTCTCTTCTACTTCCTACCATGGCCGAATGCATCAAAACACCATACCATTTCAATTTTGGTCATGGTTAAACAAAGAACTTAATGTCTAACTCAAAAATGCTAAAAAGAAAATTCAAAAGTCATCAATCCACCATCACATGTATCATTACAAAGCTTCACTTTTAGCATGCAATTGACATCAACACCAATCCACCTTAGCCGAATATCATCTCCATGACATAGCAAAGATTTGAACCATGGGCTAGGTAGAGCTCAAGCTAACAACTAAAAGCATGCATGAATCTCATGGAACAACATCAACATACCTTAACCTTGATACAAGTATGGGCAAACCTCTTCCTAATCCTCTTCCAAGCCGAACATGAAGCAAGAGAGCACCTTCCTTCTTCCTTCCTCCTTAGAACTTTCGGCCAAAAAAATGTAAAAGGATGGACACTCTTTTTTTTTCTTTGTTTTCATCATTTTCCCTTCCATTATTTTATCACCATGCTCCTTATTTTATCATTCCTCCCATGAAACACCAACATAACATGTTTATGACATGTTTTGCCCATCACACTTTGTCCACCCTATTTGTCATGGCCGGCCACTACTAATTAGGGGGGAAATTGACATGCAAGTCCACCCTTTTTATTACATGCACTAATAGATCCTTATGTTTTGACCTATCACATTTCAAAAGTGTCACACATAAGTCCCATTGACTAAATTCACATGCAATTTACTAAATCGAAGCTTAAAACTTTCACACATTCATATTCACATATTTCAGACAATAAATATCATATTCAAATAATTTGGTGACTCGGTTTAGCGGTCCCGAAATCGCTTTCCGACTAAGGTCACTTTAGGGGTGTCACATGATTAGTGGCTCCCGAATCAATGACCCAGTGGTCTATTGAGTCTTCTTTCCACTCTTTATAATTTGCCTTAAAGTGTCATTTCTTCCTGCAAAAGCAGCATTTAGACTTAGATAATTTTTTAGGCTTTTTGGTTCTCTTCCTTTCCACTTGTGGTGTCCTAGAGACCTTAGTCTAGCCTTTCTTAGTGCACTTTCCCTTCTCTTTTGAGGAAAAAGTTACAACTATATTCACTTTTTCTCTTCAGATCGGCTGACCATCATTTAACATCAACTCATAGGATTATAACTCCTTCATGAGTTGTGTAAGTGTTACGTTTTTGTTGCCAAGGTTATATGCGGCCTGGAAACTAGCAAAATCCTTGGACAAGCTTTTAAACACCATATATATTTGGGTGTTTTGGTTGAAATTGGAATCATTGTTCGCGCTCTCAGGAAAGTAGCCCATAAGAGTGATCATATGGTCTTTGATCGGAGTGTCGGGTTTTTCCTGGGCATTCATTAAGCTAGTTATATCAGACTGTCGAGCCAAGGCAGCTTGGCCTCCAAACATCTTCTAGCTTATCTAGAATCACTTTAGAAGTCTTACCACTCTCTAGTTACTAATACAAAGTGTTGGTCACACTTGCGAGCATATAGCAATGAGGTATTTTATCAGACTCTTCCCAATATTTTCTAGCCTCAGCTTGAGTGGCTGGAGGGAACTTAGTATCAATAAATGTTTTATGTTTTTCACAGCTCAGGACAATTATCAGGTTCCTTTTCCATTCCTTATATTTTTTCATTCAATTTGTTTTCAATGAGTTTGTTTAATAAGGGAGTTGGTGCCAATTTTGAAATAAAAACATTTATATATTAATATCTTTGTATTAAGCAAATGTTTGAAAAAGTTTTGCAATATTACGATATGCATTAAGATGATGCATTTGTCTTACATTAAACCTTAAAAACATTTGTACGCCATTGCAATGATAATTCTCACACCAATTGTATCATGTTAGAGTGGGGTGATCATGATCAACTAGTAAGAACATGGATTTCCATCCAATTAGTACATGAACCTAATTCCTTAGAAATTCACACGTACTAATAATCATGTAACTTTTGACCATCATTCTAACTTAAGTAGAGCTCCGTGGGGAGTTACTAAACTAGAAGATCTTGAGTGTTCACCGCTTTCAAACTTACTAACGTCCAGAGTGTGAATACTGCAATAAAACATAAAATTACGAGGCGATATCCACAAGTATATGGGCCTAGTTGTAATATAATTTTACAACGGAGTGGGCGAGTACTCCAAGGATCATACCCAAGGGAGACGAGCGCTAGATCAATTCTAACTAAGCACTAAAAGATCTAATTAGTACTTTAGATTCAGTTATAGTACGAAGCATATAAAATAAAAGGTTTTTGGGGTTTTTATAATGATAAAAATAAAACAGCATAAAAATATAATATTAAAAAGATTAAAAGGGAAGAATAAATCAAATTTGATTATGGGTGATTAGCTCACTTCGGTAATCTCCATCAACGTCACTTCGGGTTCCTTGTCAATCAACTAGTCACTACCGTAGTAAGATCTTTTGATCTTCCACTAACATAATGAGTCAGCAAGAACTACTTATCTTTTAACCTCACAGTCCAGACTAGTTTGGGGTTAAGGTGTTCATGGATAGGCAATACCAGTTTTGGTTTAATTTCCACCTTGATGACTTCTCGGGGTTGTTAAGCCTAAGGGTTTGTTTCACGTTCTCCCTTTCTTAAATAGTTGATTTGTTGAGTAAACTTACAAAATAGTTAACAGATCATACCTCCACTCTCTAATCCCCCATAAAAGGATTAGTTCCTCATGGCATTCATAAATAATATATAATCGATATAGAAAGAAAGTCTGTTAATTAAACTGAGAAGATAGAGTAAATGAAAGAGTCTGATTGTATTGATATTAAGTGTAAATCCATAGAGTTGAATGATTCCACAATTCAAATCTCTTAAAAGAAAACAACAAATAAACTAAACTATAGAACCCTAAGAAAGAAAATGAAACTAAATCTAAAAAAAGAAACTAGGTTAATGGAAAGGTGTATTTAACATGTGCCAAAGGAGCTTATTATAACCTTTAGGTGGCCGTCGTACTTCACTCTAGGTTAAATGACATTCCTAAGCTTTAAGTTCGACTGTAGGACCAAAATTCCCCTGCTTCATGTTTAATTTCCATCCCAAAGTTGATGTTGTGACACACTAGGACCTGTGTTGCGACATAGAAACCAATATTCTCCTTTGTAGCCATCTTCAGGAGTATGTCGTGACACTTTCAATATGTTTCGCGACATCGAAGGTGGACTTGAGTTTTCTTCATTATGTTCGCTATGTTGCGACATCAGACCTCCCTTGTTGCTATGTAGCATCTAGTGTCGACCTAAAATGACTTCTAACGGTCTCCTACACATTTACAAAGTACATTAGCTCTCCTTCAGGCGTCATTCGACCATTAAGGTCAATAAAGACTCAATTTGCACAGTTTATTGAATGTAAGTAAAACTAAAGAAACTTAACTAAAATGTAATGAAAATTCTTGTATTCAGGCTCCTTAAGTGTGAAAACTAGTTTAATGTACTACACTGAATTTCGGCAGATCAAACTCCCCCACTTAAGTCATTGCTTTTCCTCAAGCAATATAGGTAATGATGACAGAAAAAAATGATGACCCTTGAGAAAATATGATACAAGTATTGACTTTGGAGTATATGACTTAGGCATTTCATGCTTACTAATAACTTCAACATGATGAATATTTGACTTACCACATTTGATTTCAAACATCTAAGTTTAGTATGTTACAAAATATACGTGTATTAAGGGTCTCATCTGTAGAAATCCATCAACAATCATACAAGTACATTTATTATCTGAGCATAATACTAATATTTGTCTATGCGCATGTCTAGTATGATGTCCATTTATGTATAAGGATATTTAGGTCACATAGGACTTTTCGGCTTGTAACATTCTGAAGCTTAGGACATGTATGGAATTCAAAAACAGTAAGCATCAAAATGGTTACAACCACAAAAATAGTTTGGCACATCGTATTGATCCCTATTCTTTTCCCTTAGTGACCTTTACCCACTCACTGCCTTATTTCTATTTCTCTCACATTTCCTGTTTCTCCATGTATAGGAAATCATAGCATGACATAATAACTATGACTAGCTTACAAGTTTTTGTGCACTAATGAACTAGTTACTTTATCTTTTGTGACTTTGTCACTTTTCTTTCTCAAATTATCTTGCTCATGAATATTTTTTCTATATTTTTTAAAAACTTTTTCTACTCGTACTACTTTTGCTATTTGGATTTCACTTTTGTTTATACTTTTAGGCTAACCTATAGCCCTCATATTATACTAATCTTTCCTATTTCACTCTATTTTTACAAACTCTGCTTTAATCTATCGACGTAACGCTCAATATGTATGGCCAAATTTCTATAATCATATAGTGCAGGACTAAAGAAAAAGGGTAGATACAAATTAATGTTTTTAGGCTCAGGGCTTGTAAAGCAGTTCATCAAGAAGTGTTAATAGGCTCAAAAATTGATACTAAAGGTGAACTTAAATAGGTAAGCTTTTTGGCTCTAGATGTTTTCCAAACAATCCCTTAGGTTATCCCTAAATATCTCAACGTGAACAAATTTAATCGACCAAACAAACACAATTCAACCATTTATCATTCATACTAGCATGCTCGATTCCTTTTATTTTCTATATTACTTAGTAAAGTTGATTGCTTATTATCTATCTATAGTGTAACATATAGAAATTAGTAGCCTAATAATCAAAAGTTTAAAACCATCTATCATCATGTCAAATTTATTCATAAACACAAGCAACCTATGTACATGCTCCTAACCAATCACTTGTATTTCTACAAGCTCAAGCACACTAAAGGCAAGAAAAATCAAAGATAATGTAAAAATTTGAAGCAAATTTTCTATGTTACCGCCCACACTTTAGTTGACACATTGTCCTTAATGTGTATCCAATAAATAGATAATGAAGGAAGTTACATGATTGATCGTGGTCGCTCCAATTACTAATGGTAGGTGCTTCCTCTTTTAATCGTGTTAGCTCAAATTATTTGTGTCTCCTTCGTGTTAGGTTCCTACATAGAAAACTTTGAACAAAATACAACATACTAAAAATCTACTTATCAAACCTCCTCCTACAAAGTCTAAATTAAAATCATCCAAAAAACTAATACAAGTCTTTATAAAATTAAAATATTTCAAGTGTCCTCCTCGTCCATCTCCTCTGTAAAACTCCTAACCCGTATCCGTTGCCAGAATAAGGTTATGATGTATTACTTGACTGAACAAAACTTCTATAAGGTCAAAGTTACTTAGCAGACATAAATTATCAACAATGCAAACCTATCTCATTGATTTTCCATAAGAGCTCTTATAAATTTCCAAAATGACTCACTATCAAAACATAACCGAATATCTAATAACAAATTAACTACTATCAAGTTATAACCAAAATATTTCAACATATTAGTTCAATTATAAGGCTTCTCTAAACAAAATGAGCAAGCCATCTTCGCATGGCTATAAAGTATACAAAGTCGAAATATCATTCTACCTATAGTCTATCCTATACATGCTTTAAACCATGATGATATACAATCTTCTCAACTCACATAATGACTCGATAGTGTGATGATATCTCCGGCTCTTCCAACTCGAGCTAAAGTACAAACCTATAAGAAATGGAAAAGAGAACACGGAGTAAGCTTCAATGCTTAGTAAGTTTTAAGCAATGCAAACAATTAATTTACTTATAAATCGATTATTTCAAATTTTCAAGAAATCATTCCTAGATAATTGCCATTTTGGCCAAGTATCCATGAACATAAAGCATTTTTAGCAAATTCACCTAACTTGAATCTGAACTCAATTAAAACCAAATATTGAAATCACAAATAAGATCATAAGAACTCGAAAAGCATCTCATTAACTAGTTTTAACCATGTTTGCAACAAAATCACAAATTCACTACAAGCTGTCTTCCTGAGCAACAGTCACTAAATTATTTATAACTGGAGCTAAGAAACTCCAAATCAAGTGTCATTAATTTTCCCTGAAAATAGGCTCACATATCTTCCATCCATCAAATTTTTAGAATTTTTGGTTTGACCAATCAATACCATATTTTTATTGAAGTTTCCCCTATTTCACTGTTTGACTAATCTGACCACTCTTCACTCTGAATCAATTTTCTCATTATACAGAATTTGAAATATGTTATCGTTTATTTTATTTGAAACTAGACTCATTAAGGAGTCTAAGAATATAAATTTTATCTTATAATCATCATTGTACAATTTACAATGATTTTCTGAAAAACAAAACAGGGGATTTCAAAGTCATTTTGACTCTATCTCACGCTACTTCAAATATCTCATTATCTACAATTCTTTTGTTTACACGGTTTCTTTTATAAGAAACTAGACTCATTAAGATTTAATTACATAATTTATTCAGCTTCTAATTCAATTTCCATAATTTATGGTGATTTTCCAAAATTACGCTACTGTTGCTATCCCAAGCAGATTTATTACAAATTTGCTCTTTCACACATTCCTTGCATTCAAATTATCTAAACATGTATATCATGTCATTCAAGATCGAACTCATATAACATAGGCATTAAAATGCTTCACTATCAGCTTTAGTTCAGTTGAAACGAATAAAATACAATATCATATTCACATTTAATTTTCCATGATCGTAATCACCTAAAAATAAAATCATATACTTCCACAAACCTTTCCACAAGGACCAAGTGTTTATATTTGAATATAAACATAGAATCACTTCACATAACTTCACACATTTACCGAATATATCACGATCACATTTATAGTCATAACACTTATTCACAGATGCATCACTTTATATATTTATAATTTAACTCAAATCAAAATCGCATACGAGTACATGATACATACCTGGCCAACTTAATATGTAATGCACTTTCAATTTGTCAACTTAGTGTAGGATCTTGTAATTGTATACTTTTATCAAATTCATCGGCACTTGGCCTGCTAGGTATAAAACCCGAAATTATATTACCAGCACAAAGCTTGCGGGACTTTAGCTTGGATACATTTCCAGCACGAAGCCTGCGGGACTTTAGCCCGGATACATTTCCAGCACGAAGCCTACGGGACTTTAGCCCGGATACATTTCCAGCACGAAGCCTGCGGGACTTTAGCCCGAATACATTTCCAGAACGAAGCCAGGACTTTAGCCCGGATACATTTCCAGCACGAAGCCTGCAGGACTTTAGGCCGGATACATTTCCAGCACGAAGCCTGCGGGACTTTAGCCCGGATACATTTCTAATGTCTTGCATATTTATTCACATGTAAACACATTTCACATAACATATCACATTAGCAATTCAATTGCTTCATTCGAATATAAGCACAAAATGTACACCTACCCTTTAACTTTCGGTTCAATAATCATACACAAGGAACACATAATCTTTTCACTATCCCAGTTTCACTTTTAATAACCATTCGGCTATAGGCCATATTCACAAATTATTTCACACACAACCTCGATCAAGTAGGAACAATAGTCACAATTCATCTATTATACAAATATCCCATTCTTTGACTTTGTTTCATAATAGCTATTCGGTCACCACATATATACCATTCAATTCACATTCGACTTTATACAAAACAAGTACAATAAAATTGTATACACATATTACACACTTTCACATCATCACTTAATAGTCATTCGGCCACATTATATACATAAATCATCCATTTCATATTCGACTTTATAGCCTAAATACAATATACTTATTGCAAATCGAACTTGTAAAGGTCAAATAATTACTTATCATTTTATATAATCTTAAGCGTGCAGCAAATCAAATTTAATTACTTAAGGACTTACCTCGGACAACGATAATCGAAACGAGACGACTAATCGACCACTTTGATTTTCCCCCCGATCCAAATCCGAATTCCACTTTTGCCAATCTAATTAATATCAAAATTAACTCACTTATTCAACATTTCATTAAATTTTATCTAAAGACACATAATTTGGGCATTTTGCATTTTATCCCCTAACATTTCATATTTTTACAATTTAATCCCTATTTCAAAATAACACAAATTACTCAAAATTTCATCAAACCCCTGTTAGGCCGAATTTACCTTAGGTCTCTAGCAACCCATATCTTTTATTTATTTTACGTTTTGACCCCTCAATTTACAAATTTCTAAATTTAGTCCTTAATACACATTTTTATCAAAAAATAATCACTTAATTAAACATGAAAATCAAACATCAAAGATTTATTAATCATCATCAAACAACAATTTCATCACATAATAAACAATGGAAAATCTCAAATTCTTCATTAAATCCAAAAATTAAGGCATGTGTTTACTAGTACTCGAAGCAACGGTCTCAAAAACGTAAAAATTATAAAAAAACCAAGTAAAACACATACCCGAAATAAGCTTTCAAAGTGCCGAATATTCAAAGCTTCCAAACTCATCTTTTTCTTTTCACATTCGGCTATGGAGAAAGATGATAGCATAAAAAGACAAAAACACATGGCTTTTGATTTATTTAATTAAACTTTTTTTTAACATTTTACCATTTTACCATTAAAATAAATTCATATATACACAAATATCATCCACTATCTTATAAATGGGCTATTTACCATTTAAGGCCATCATATTAAAAAGCCAATGCCAATTGACACCTTTAACTAATAGCATGCAACTTTTACGTTTTACGCGATTTAGTCCTTTTTATTAAATCAAGCACACAACGATAAAATTTTCGTACGAAAATTTCACACATATCAATTCACATACTTTAAACACAGAAAATAATATTAAAATATTTTTTTACTCGGATTCGTGATCCCAAAACCACTGTTCTTACACGTTCTAAACTAGACTGTTACATCCTCACTCCCATCATTCTTCTCATCTTCTCCTTCCTCCTCGCTTCCCTGCACTTCTTCTTCTTGTTCCGTATTTGTCGGCCCGAACATCAATCTTCCAATAAGGGATAAGAATTTTACTTTCCAAGCACTCAGTTTATTTCAAACCTTATCAATAATAAACTCATAACTATGTTTCAAGATTCTTTTAGAGTGTACTGGAAAACCAAGATATCTCCCTAAATCTGATTTTTCTCATATCCCTAACTCATAAGGTATATGTACCTTGCAAGAGTCAGAACATTTTGGCGAGAAGATCATACATGATTAAGCAAAGCTAATTGTTTGACTAGACTTAGCCATGAAGCCATCAAGGTTCCGCTTAATCAAGTCCACTATTTTCGCCATCAATTTTCGAAAATAAGATGACACCGTCTACAAATAAAAGATAAGATAGCCAACGTCCGATCTTGAAGGTTATTAGAAAGGACCATTCCAAGTTATCCACCACTTTTAAAATCATCAAACTAAGGAACTCCATACAAAGAATAAATAAATAAATGAGGGGACAGAGGGTCAAGATTAAGCATCCAATACTTGGTTTACATCCCATTGTTAGCTTAGATGTCCTAAGCTTCTTATATAACATGTTAACTAAGTCATGTAGTGTTCAATATTTTCAGAGCATTTTAAAGACTCGCAAAGTACTCAAAAACATGTTTCAGATGTATTTCAACTTATCCAAATGTTTTTGAGTCAATACCAAAGTGTTCTAAAGAGTTTAAAATGTTGTAAGGCATTTTGGTAACTTAGTACAATATAAGGGGTCTAGGTATCAACACATCGCAAGTTAATAGCCAAATTATACATCTAAAAGGACATGTATTGATACATCTTTTAAAAGTATTGATACATGCCTTAACTACATTTATACATGCCTATATATATCGCTACATGGGTGTCAGAATGGTCACTAGCTGCTACTTTTATGAGAAGTATAGATACATCTCTTTTATGTATCGATGCTTGAGTTGCAATACCACTTTTTAAGCCTAAGATTAATGCTTCCAATAGCTCCAAACCATTCTAAACAACTATAAACGTTCACAAACTTATTCCTTGGTAGAAATAAAAGTCAAAGACATTTTAAGACATTGAAGTATTGAAATCAAGAAAATTCATTTCATATCTTCATTTTCTCATATTATCTTGTACATAGTCTCTTAAGTGCTTATTATAGTATCTTTTATCATTCTTATTTCCATTATTTGAGTGAACTAACAATTGTAAACACACACATTTGAGAGGTCTTCATTGGTTACATCTTTTCTCTTTGTAATTAAAAAGTGTACTTAAATTTTTTTGGGTTGTTTTTGGATAGAAAACCTTAAAAGGATTTAAAAGGTTTCTACTTGAGACTTGTAAAAGCTAGAGGGTTCTAGTTAAGACAATAAAAACTAATGGGAGGTTTTATCTTAAACTTTGTAAAAAGATAGGGATTGAAAAGTTTATACTTTATCCTTGGGAAAATCCTTGGTTGAGTTGTACCAAGGTAGTGGAGTATGCAATTGAGGTCGAACCACTATAAATATAATTGTGCAAGATTTTTTTCCATTTCTTTATTATTTATAAAATTTTATAAAAAAATTTTAAATACCAATTAATCTCTTTAGAGGTATTTTTAGGCTTAACAATTGTTATGAGATCCAACTTTTCATCAAAGGTTTAACTATCATGAGTAGTGATTCAAGGAAAAAAATACCAAGTTCTATGATGGTTATTGAGTCTAGGTCATTAAGTGTAGAATAAGGTTATTCCATTATGTGTCCTCGCATTCTAAATGGTGACAACCACTCGAAGTGGAAAGTGAGGATGAAATTCGTTATTTGAGCATTTGAATATGATACTTGGAGGATTTTTACAAGGGGTCCACCAGAAAGAAAGAAAGATGGGATGCAAATGAAAAGGCCAAAACTCAGCAAAATTCTAAGGCTATGCACACTCTTCTTTGTACATTGAGTGAAGAAGCCTTTAACAAAGTTTCCTCTTGTAGAAGTGTTGTTGGTTTAGAAGAAAACTAACAAAACCATAGTAAAATATGAATGAAAGGGATGATTTAATTCATTAACCAAGCCGCCCTTATGTATATGTCTTAATTAACAAACTCAACCAATTTTGAATTTCCTACTTCTACTAACAAGCTAACACCACCTAGCTTCCTACTCCTACTAGCAAGCTAACAAATCTCCCTAGGACTTAGTCTTATTACTAAAAAAAAACTTTATAGCCTTTAAGACATTAACATTCTCCTCCTGACTCAAGTGCTACAAACACCAAATGTATTCCTAAGAAATTCAATTCGACTAACATGAAAAAAAAAGTAAAAATATTTTCCATCTTATCCTCTAATCTGCAATAAACCAATTTCTTCAATATTTGCCTTCTATGAATTCCTTCTCAACTAGTGAAACTTCAAGAGTTGCCTCAAATTGTATTCCTGGCCTGTAATTCAATCTTTAGATCATGTAAATCAAAATTCCATAACTCAAAATCATCATCAACTGATCCAGAAAAATCATGAGAGTAGCCAGAGTGTTGCCCCTTCCTCCAAGGTCTTTTGTTGTCACTATACTTGCGATTAACACCATTTATGGTTTGATTAACGGATCTTCTCGTAGTCAATAATTCCTTCTTCAATTTTACATTTTGCACTGAAAGCCTCATCACCTCACCAACTAAATTCTTAAACTCAACAGCATATACAGATGTCAATTCTTTCGCATATAAAGCTTTTTCAGTCAGTTTTTGATTTTGGAAACATAACCCACTATTCTTTTTTAAAAGTTGCACATGTTTCAGTTTTAGTTTTTCACCCTCAATCTCCAGATATTGAATATTTTTGTGTAGCTCATCAACATGTTCTTCAGATATTTCATGTGCAAAAGATGATAGTTTATGTGACAGCTTCTTTTCGGTGATATCAGAACAATGGTTTGGGGACCACAATTTTGACGAGTAAATTATTATTCTATTATTATTTTAATATTATCAAGATTAAACTAAGGTCATATTAAAATTCCGTTAAGAAATTTTAATGTTTGCTTGATTAATTAAGTGAAAATGACTAAATCGTAAAAAGTGTAAAAGTTGAGTTCTATTAGTTTAAATGGCCAAATAGCTATGAAATTTTAAAGTAAATTAACTGAAATGGTAATTATGCCATCCTTAATGTTAGTGGACAAATATTGACATGAAAATGTCAATTTTAAAGTTATATTATAAGGGTAATATGGTAATTAATTAAATAAAAACAAAACAAAACAAAAACCTAAAAGCTATCATCTTCTTCCTTTTTACCTTGTTTGAATCGAATACACCATTAGAGTAGGATAAAAATTTTGGCTAGCTTTGATTTCATTGCATGGTACGTAGTTTTGTCTTGTTTTTAATAATTTTTATGTTTTTAAGATCATTTTAGCTTAATTTAGCTAGCCCAGGGGTTAATTTGTTAAACTGTTAAAGGTTGAGGGTTATTCCATGAACTTTCTTGAATGATTTTTTATGTTAATTGGTAGATTATGAATCTTTGTTGAGAAATAAACCAGTTTTGTAAAGTGATTTTTGATGAATATTGGAAATTATGGATTAATTTGTTAAAGGTATAAATTCTAGGGTTTTATTGTGAAATGATGATAAATATGAGTTGTTTCAAGGTCCATTGCATATTTTATTAACATGGATTGAGATTTAAATGGTTAGATTTTAAGTTATAAACTTAAGGACTGAATTATGAAAAGTTAAAATATTAGGGGTAATTTCATAATTTTACGTAAATGTGAATTATGGATTGAATTGAATGTTTGAGGTTAACTGAAGTACTTAATTGAATATAATTATCTATTTAGATCTAGATAAACCTCAACCAGACCTAAATCGAGGAAAGGCAAAAGCTTTGGATTAGTTTTTCATTCTACTCCTACGCCCCTAGTCATCGAGGTAAGTTTGTATGAACGGTTTTCGTGTTTATGTTATTTAAATTGAATATTATTAGATTGATATATATATATAAACATATCAATGCTATGATGAATTGACGAATATTTAGTCCCGGTTGAACCTTAGGAATTCTTAGGATACAAATGACATGTCATTAGGGATTTTATGTTTCAGGTGCTGGTCTTGAATGTCCTACCGATGGCTGAGGTCTTGCATTTGTTGCGGATTCTTCACAGCTCGTGTGGTCAACATCGTGTAGCTTACATTCCAACCCAAAGCTTGTGTGAGCAGGCCCATTTCACAACTCGTGTGAGCAATGATATAAAGGAAAGGTTACGATTATATGTAAAGACACACTTCGTATGACCTTTTTCAAGTATCCGACGTAATTCTAAATGGTTCAACGGGAAATAAAAGGGAAAGGAAATGGTAAGTATGTAAATGCAATGAATCATGACATTATGGAACATTGAAGGTATAAAATGTTATATTTATACATGATGAATTACATATCCTATAGATGATTTAATATATATATGAAGAAGTGTACTAACTTGTGAGCTTGATGTTGTTGTTTAGGCTTATGTCAAGCTTATGGTTATGGTTGATTTTATGCTTATGCTTTATATTATGCAAATGATATGGTAAGTTAAGTTTGGTTTATATGAGCTTACTAAACATTCATTGCTTATGTAGTTGTTTTTCCTTTATTTTATAGATTATCGGAAGCTCAATCAATTTGGAAGATCTTCAGAGACCTATCACACTATCTAGAAGTCAATTCAGTAGATTTTGTCCATTTTGGCCAAGGTTTATAATGGCATGTATAGGATGGCTTGTAGTGGTATTTTGATGAATGCTTTGTTTGTTTTTTTGGCGTGTATAAGTTTTGAAAGTTATATTGGTTTGGTACCATTTGATGCCTTGCCAAATTATGTCATTTTGTATGGCTCTTTCTGGTATGGTTGGGATGGTATGATAAGGGTAAGTTTGTGGCATGTTTTTTGTAAGTATTAAACTAGGATATGATGCTTGAAATGTGATAATATTGACATGTTTAGGTAGGTGTTGTTTGTGTACATTTGAGGTGCCTTTGAATGGCATATTTGTTAGTTGATTACGATCTTGATATGGAAAATATATGTATGTTTAGATGATGTTTTGGTTCTTTGAAAGTGTGCATATTTGGTTTAAATGTTTATGCATGAAATGGTCTTGGAAATAGCTTGATTTTAGGTAAATTTGGGTCCACACAGTCTGAGACACGGACGTGTGACTCAACCGTGTGAGGCATACGCCCTGGTGAGACATCATATGTCATTTGATGAATTCCTTAGGGTGCAAGCTAGTGAGTTACACGGCCTAACACACAGCCTGGCACACAGGCTTATGACATGGTTGTGTGACCCTACTTAGAGAGTTACATGGGTGAAGACATGGGCTAGGATAGGTCCGTGTGTCCCTAGTTCGATAGTTGCACAGGCGTATGTCTCGATGTGTGAGGCACACGGCTGCGTGATCCCTGTTTTACAAATTTTACTTCTTTTTCCCAAATTTTTTAAATTGTTTCAAATTGGTCCTAAACTGCTTTTAAGCTCGAGGGCTAGATTTAGGGATAGTATGCATGTATATGAATGGTTTACGATGTGGTTAAGTTATTGAATGATATAAGTTAAAATGTTTTTAATTGTACAGTAATGCTTCATAACCCTAATCTGATGACAAAGATGGGTTAGGGGTGTTATAGTTTATCATTAGAGAGAGATTCCAATTGTTGCTCCAAGAGAGTTACCTTTAGATGCAATTCATTATTCTCAGGACACTTGTTTTCTAGTTGTTCTCGCAGGAAACGATTATCTATCAATTACATCTCAAGCTCAAAACTCTTTTCACTATATTCTGTCATCAATTTCATAATTTTCTTAACTTCTTAGTAAGAATGTCCATTTGATCTGATGTCATTCTTCCCTGATACTTGGGTGCCACTTGCTCCTCCTTGAATGGATTCAATGAGAAACCCTTCTTCTGCATCTTGGTCCTAAACAATCCATTGCTATTAGAGTCAAGGATAAAACACCTTCCCTCTTCAAACATCACCTTGAATCCCTTCTTTACCAATCGTTCCACGCTTAGCAAGTTTTGATCAATCTTAGGTACAAACAGAACATCTAAGATCGACTTAGTTCCATCATAACTCTCTATTGCCACTATGCCTTTTCCTTTTACTTCTAGGTATTCTCTAGTTCCTATCCTTACTCTCGAATTCAAAAACATGTCAAAGTCTTTAAACAACTTCTCATCACAAGTAATGTGATTGGTACAACCACTATCAACTAACGAACTATCACAGAGAATGGTAAATGAGAAATAAGAGCCAACAAATAGATGGTCCTCTTCTTCTTTAACTATAGTATGTGTTCCACCTTGCTGCTGATTTCTTAGTTCCTCGCAAAACCTTTCAATGTGCCCCATCAAGTTGCACCTTCTACACTTCACATATAGGCTTCTCCAACACCTGAAATGGAGATGGATCTATTTTCCACAATACTTACATGAAGAATACTTATTAGAATTTCCAGTACCATTACCTTTTGCAATAGTTTTTGAACCACTATTGTCATCACTCTTCTTCTCCTTCCACTTTTGGTCCTCTCCTCCTTCACCTTGTTGCACATTAGCTTTCAACGCTTCCTTCTTGCCTCGTTAGCCTCTTTTGATCTTGTACTTGTAAAGCACTGATCAACTCTACTACTCTCAACTGAATTAAGTCATTGATGTTCTCCAAAGAGACAATTATTGCTTCATACTTCTCTAACACATAAAGTAGTATTTTCTACACCAGTCTAAAATCAGATAGATTTATCTCAAGAACTCTTACCTTGTTGGCAATATCTATCAGCTTGTTCAAGTATTCTTTGATGGACTCAGTCTCCTTCATTTGTAGCCTTGCAAATTCTCTGATCAAGTTCAACACCTTCATGCTATTGATCCCCTCATCTCCTTGATACTTAGCCTTAATAATTCTATTGAATGGCTGGTGAAACTAAAGCATAAAGACAAGCCTTTGCCTTAGCCTCCATGGTGGTTCTCTCCTTATGCAGTTTGATCTGGTTCATAGATGGATTTTCAGGAAGTGGATTCACCTCATATTCTTCCTGACAGCTTTCCAGTAATCACAACCTTCCATGTATGCTTGCATTCTCACAACCCATGCTTGATAGTTCTCTCCATCAAATACAAGTAGGGCTAAGATAGACAGGTTACTTGATCCCGATTCCATTTTTCTCAAAA
Organism: Gossypium hirsutum; assembly: GCF_007990345.1. Lineage (NCBI taxonomy): Eukaryota > Viridiplantae > Streptophyta > Magnoliopsida > Malvales > Malvaceae > Gossypium > Gossypium hirsutum. Next base: position 76,818,059 of record NC_053433.1, read on the forward strand.
CCTCATAAGTGTATCTCTCTATTTTTCTCTTAGAACTCTCACAAAAATTTTCTCATAGGTCCTTCAAGAAAAAAAGCTCTCAATACAGCTATTGGTTTAGAAAAGAACTAACAGAAGCATAGAAAAATATGAATGAAAGGGATAATTTAATTCATTAACCAAACAACGCTCATTTACATGTCTCAAGTAACAAACTCAACCAATTTTAAAATTTCCACTCCTACTAACAAGCTAACAAATCTCCCTAGGACTTAGAATTATTAATAAAAAAAATTTGCAGCCCTTAAGACACTAACAATTGTCAAGGAAACATGGGAAAGATTAGAGAAAATTTATGGAGACAAGAAAGAAGAAAATGAAATTAAAATTCTTTGTAAGAAAGGAAGTTCAACTAGAAATGAGGAAACCAAAGAAGAACAATCAATTCAAAACCCCCTAAATCCAAAGATGAAGTGTTTGATGGCTCTTGAAGAGATTGAGGTACCTTTGAACTCATGTCATTTAAATTCATATTATTTTTAATAAGTTGCAATCAAATATGGTGAAAAAAGGGAATTGTTGCTTGAATAGTAAAAATACAAAAGGCTTTAGAGAAACATAAAACTAGTAGGTTAGTTGTTCTCAAGTAAGACTTAGAAAAGGAGTTGAAAGAGATACTTGACCTTGAGAAACTATAATGGAAGAAAAAGTCTAGTTTGAATTAGCTTCAATGACACAAAGCATTTTTGCAATTGTATGCTTGATTGGAGATCATAGAAAAAGGAACGGAATAGGAGGTTTGAAACTCAACAACAAGGAACAATGTTTTGATGAGGAGATTCTTAAGTCTCAAGTCATCTCCTTTTCCATTAATCTCTACAACTGTGAAGAGAACATCATGGGAAGTTCTCCAATCAAAAGAGGCCTCCCCAACATTCATTATAAGGACCTTGTTAATCTTCATTCTACTATTGATATTAATGAGGTTAAGAGAGCGTTATTTAAGATGGCTCTTCTTAAACCACGAGGGGTCGATACTTTACATGCTCAATTTTACCAAAGCCAGTGGGAAATTATTAGTGATTCTATATGTTAAATGGTGAAAAAAGTCTTTCTTAAAGAACCTCTTAAGCATTTTTTTCTTAAAGAACCTCTTAAGCTTTTCTTCAATAAAACTCTCATTGTCTTTATTCACAAGGTGCTAAATCCAAAGGATTTTATGCAGTTTTGACACATTAGCTTGTATATCATCTTGTACAAGTTGGTCACAAAATTTATTTTAACCTACCTAAAACAACCATGCCTTATATTGTTGCAAAAAATCAAGTAAACCTCATATCAAGTGGGAATATTAATGACAACCTCATTATTTTGCACAAAGTCATCCGCACGATGAAGACTTGTAAAAACAAAAAGGTTGGATGGCCAACAAGATTCTTTTGGAAAAGGTATACGATTGAATTTGATAGGACTTCCTAAAGGACACTCTGAAGGATGATATTCCTAACTTCTTAATTCCTGTTATTATGAATTGCATGTTTTCTTCTATGTGGGTTCTATAAAACGAGTCATTGATAGATGAATTTACTCTTTCAAGAGAAATCTATCAAGGAAACCCACTTTTTCCTTATCTATTTTGGGCATGGAGACATTATGACATAGTATTCAGAAAGCTCTTGATAAGAATTTGTGAGTCCATATCTGCTTAAATAGAAATGGCCTCCCTATCTTATATATTTCCTTTGCAAATGGCCTAATTCTCTTTTGTAAAGTAGACTTGAAGCAAGTAGAGGTGCTCTCAAATATTATTGAACAATTTTGTTACTTTTCTTGCCACCAAGTTAATGCACATAAGATGCAAATTTTCTTCTCACCAAATATGGTTAAAGATCTAAAGTTGCAAACTAGCTTCTACTTTTGATATCGAGAAGGGGACAATCTTGGGAAGTATCTTGGTATTTCTCTTATCTATAAGAGGGTTAAAAAGTATTTGAAGTCCCTTTAGGTTAAAGTTGAAGTGAGATACCTTGTTAATATTGGTTGTGCTAACTCCTCTCATGTTTGGAAATCCTTAGCTAAAGCTTAGGAAGAAGTCTGTAACGGTATATACTGGAAGTTTGGGAATGATAACTTGATGAATTTTTGGACAAATATTTGGCTTCCTAAGTTAGGCCTTCTTCACAACTATTGTCCTTTCCATCCAAGATCAATATTAATGTGGTTATGGTCTCCATGATTGATGCTAATGGCAATTAAGGTTGGTACAAGTTTACTTACCAAGTCAATCAATGATTCTTAGCATTGTGAAAGTTATTCCTCTGAATAAGAATATTGGAAATGACGTCTGCTCTTTTGGAAATGGAGCAGTAATTGCGATATTTTATTAACTTCTACCTATAAGAGTTTTAGCGAATTCAACAATTTTTTTGGCTTTGTTTTAAAGGCAAATACTTACAAACTCAAAACGATATAGGAAAGATTTGACAGGGTATCTATTTTGTGTAGCTTGTGAATAGAGGCTGAAACTTGTTTGCTCACACTTAGAGATTGCACATCGACAATAGTAGTTTGGAAAAAGATCATACCTTTTTTAGCCTAAAATAGGTTTTTCTCTAAACTAAACTCTATTTGGCTTACTAATAACTTGACAAATGTGTAGAGGTTTGACATTAAGCACTTCATATAGGATGTCCTATTTAGTGTCAATTGTTGGCTCCTTTAGAAGCAAAAAAGTTTGCTTATTTTTAGTGATTCTAACTACAATTCTAAAGACATCTTGAGGATGAAATTTGGGTGGACTAAATACATCTTGGAGTCTAAAACATTGAAGCCAAATAAAGATAAGCTGCAAGTTAGGTGTATTGGATTGACACCTCCGATGATTGGATGAATCAAGATTAACACTGATGGATCTGTACACACCAACTCTATATTTACTTCGACAGTGGTAACTTATGTAGAAGTGATGGAAACTGTTTACTAGGTTTTAACTATCAGATTGGCATTAACTCGACGGTGCAAGCTAAATTGTGAGTAATGTACGACGGACTTGCAGTAGAATGGGAAGCGAGATTTCGCATGGTTGAGTTGGAGTGCAAATTTTTTTACAGCCAATGAGCTTTCAAAGACCAATAATGGTAGAATTGGATTTCAACACATTTATATAGAAGCCAACAAGGTTTCAGATAATCTGGCTAAGATTTCGACTAACAATGAATTGCAACTGCAAAGATTTTAACAAACCCCTTTCAAGTTTGTAGACAGTTACTAAAAGACTTCAGTAATGCTCTTTGTAATAATTATTTTCATGATTAAGTCTAGTTTCTCAGGGCCTTTTAAGAATATAGTATACTCTGTTAATTGAGTTAGCTAGCCTAGCTGTTAGTCTTCTGCTGTTAGTTTGTTATTCCATCAGTTAGGTTGTTAGCCATAGCAGTTACTATATTGTCATATAAATACTAATCTCGATACGTATTTCTATACTCAATACATATTTCTATACTCAGTAGTGCTTATTCATAGTTTACCGTAGTTGTTAACATGGTATCAGTCGCCTAAAAGGTTTTGGAGACCTACCTCAATGACCACCACCGCCTCTGCCGATTCAGCAGCCACTGATCCTGGATGTCTGGTGTTTATTGGTGCTAGATTCGTTTAGTTTTTTCCTTTTCATGAGACTATTAGGTTGGATGAAAGCACATTTGTTCAATGGCAGCATCATATTCGATTGATTGTCGAGGGCTATGAGCTGATCGGATTCCTAGATGGCATTTTGTTGATTCCATCGCGATTTGTGCAGTCTCCGAAGGGATCGCTCATTCCATATCCAGATGCGTCAACATTGTTCAACTAGATAGGTTATTAGCTTCTTGGTTGCTTTCCACAATTAACCCCTCCATTTTACCTTCTTTTACAGAAGCAAGATCCGCTTGTGATGTGTGGAACACCACCACATGAATTTTTGCTCCCCTTATTGGTGCGAAGCTCTCTCATCTTCGTCATGACTTGCTTACTCTCAAGAAAGGTAGTTTCTTGGTCAAGGAATACGTGGCTAAGAACTAAAATACCAGTGCTTTGATAGCGGCTTCTAGAAATCGAATCTTCGAGGTAGAGAAAGTCGGGATCCTGCTTGCGAGCTTACCTCCTGAGTTTGATGTTGTTATCACACTTGCTTCGTTCTTGATGAAGCCTTTACCATTTCAACACCTCGTCAATGTTCTCCTCGAATATGAAAATCGCCAAGCTCGTGTGATACAGGAGGTCCCTCTTTATGCAAATCTTTTGGAGATGGATCCATTGTTGGGCATGGTGGGCTCCATTCGTGGTGGTCGACCACTGTCTAGAGGCAGTGGGAAAGGTATTAGACCTCGCGTCCAATGTCAGATCTGTGGACGGTTCGGGCACCTTGCCTAAAGATGCTACTATCGCTACAATCCGGAGTACGATAGCTCGTCACAAGGAGTTCGAGCACCTCCTCCGGCCATTAGTCTCCATGGTACTTCTTCAGTTGAGCCGAATATGGGAGGTAACTTCTAGCCCTATGCATCTTTATCTTGTTAGAATAGGGTCTCTAACCTTTTTATTCAATCTGATGGTCTTTGTGGGGCCTATGTTGGGTCAAAGTTTCATTATGGTATTGGCACATAGGTCTGCTAGTGCTAATATTACTAGGTCTATTGGCCTTAATCAATTTGATGGGACTGCTCAACTTGGGCTTCGTCAATTTAGTGCCTATACTAGGCTGATTGGGCTTGGTTCTCTAAATGGGTAAGTGCCGCCTCGTCCAAGTCCAGCATTTAGGGGCATTCCTTCTTCTTTAGGGCTGAATGCTCCTCCTATTCCAAATAGACCAGTATCAAATTGTGTTGAGTTTGGTCTTCTTCCTTACCATGGCCGTAATCTTGGAAGTCCATGTGGTGATGTTGCCGGCCCATCTGTTCCTTGGCGAACCAAGCCTCAGGCTCGTGTTTACACTGGGTCTGACCCCTATATTAGGCTCCCTCGTATACCCGATGTGCATGCTTCTGATATTTCTGACTCTACTGGGTCTCATATTAATTCCACTCAATATGGCTCCAACTGTGATGGCATTGACTCTTACATCTCTATGCCGATCGACACTACATCTTGGTATCCCGACTTTGGTGCTACACATCATGTATGCCGCAATGCCTCTGTGTTGCATAACTCTACTTCTTATTCAGGTAAATCATCTCTCTTAAAGGGTAAGGGGACTCTCACTGCGATCTCGTCTATTGGTAATTCGATTTTACCTACGCATTCTAAATGTCTGTGTCTCAGTTTGCCACTAACAATGGTGTGTTTTTTGAATTTCACTCCATGTATTGTATTATTAAGGACAGCGAGACTCGAGAATCTTGCTGAAGGGCTATATTCATGATAGGTTGTATCACTTTTCAGTGTCGGGTTCATCTGTTTAGACTGCTATCACTCATTTTGCTGCTCACATTGGACTTCAAAATCAGTCTGTTGACTCTGCTATATTTTCTTTATGGCACAAACGCCTTGTTCATCCTTCTGCTTCTGTTGTTAAATCTATTTTGAACAAATGTAATATTGCTGTGAGTGAAAACTGTTTAAATAATGTTTGTTTTGCATGTCAAAAAGGGAAGTTCCATAAATTGCCCTTTCCCGATTCGACTACTAAATACAATGGTCCTTTTACCTTGGTTGTCTCTGATCTCGAGGGACCTGCCTCAATTTCTTGTGGTAGCAATTGGTATTATGTGTATTTTATTGACATGTGTACACGTTTTACTTGGATTTATCTTATTCGAAAAAAGTCTCAGGTAGTGGATTGCTTCGTCTAGTTTCAGAAATTAGTCAAAACACAGATTGGGAAATCTATTAAACAAGTTCAGAGTGAATGGGGTGGCGAGTACTGGGCCTTCACGTATGTTCTAGCATCTCAAGGAATACTTCATCGCTTGTCATGTCCACATACCTTCAAACAGAATGGAGTGGCTGAACGCAAGCATCGGCATATTATTGACATGGGCATCACACTCTTGGCGCAACCAAATCTCTCTATGGAATTTTAGGCCTAAGCATTTTGTTGTGTTGTTCATTTGATTAATCGTCTTCCTACTTCGGTTCTGAATGGACAGTCTCTGTATAAAGCTCTTCATGGACAAGATCCCACATATGATCATCTACACATATTTGGGTGTTGTTGCTTTCCTTATTTATGTTCGTTTTAACGTCACTAGCTGGATTTTCGGTCACAACCATGTACGTTCTTGAGATATAGTTCTCAACACAAAGGTTATCAATATCTCCTACCGGATGGTAAGATTATTATTTCTCTATATGTGTTCGATGAACAATGATTTTTGTCTCCTCTATTTGTCATGCAGGGTTCCGTGTCTTTATCTGGTTCTATGACAACATTTGCTCCTCTTCTTAAGACTATCTCTTCTCGGCTTGTAGAGCTTTCATCCATTCTGCCTTCATTTTCCCCTCACCTGCTGCTCCACAACCACTATTTCTGTAGTTTCTCAGGCTGAGGTGGGTTTTGATTGTGAATATCCTAGTTTTCCCTCTTTACCCGATGATGATGCTGCTCCTGGCTCTGTCGTGCCTACTCCTACTGTAACAGCCTGATTTTGGACCTAGTCGGGGTAGTGGTTTCGGAACCACCATTCTGAGGATAGAGAAATTATTTTTTATATTATTTTATGTGTCATATCATGATTATACAAGTGCATGAAAATTTTGGTTAATTAATTTTAGCGATTGTGAGCTTAATTACAAAAAAGGACTAAATCGCATACGGTCAAAAGTTTTGTTTTGCTAGCAAAATCTATTAAATAGCTAGAGAACCATAATTAGGGGTCTTTAAAGTGCAAATAGGCCTTTAAATTAGTGGTGGCCAGCCATAGGGGACAAGAATTGACAAAATAGTCAAAGTTGGTAATGGTTTGGTATTTGATGACAAAAGCAAATACTAATAAAATAAAACAAGTGGTCATTTCTCTTCTCCATTTCTTTTCTCTGCCAAAATATTGAAGGAGAAACCTCCATGGAAGCTTGAAATTTTCAGCCACTTGCAACCCTTACTAGTAAGTCATTTTGATGGTCATTTTTGTTGATTTTTGTGTTTTGGGGACCCTTGTAGCATGAGCTAGCTAATGGGGGGATTATTTTGCAAAATGGTTAAAAGTCTAGGGTTTTGCCATGTGAATCTTCATGTTGTTTTCTGAATTTTTATGGAAGAAACTAGTCATGGTTGTGTAATAAACAACTTTTGTGAAAGGATTTTCATGAAAACACTTAAAATGAACCATTTTGTAAAGATGGCAAAATGAGTGATAAGTATGAGTAATAATGAGAATTGTTGGCTGCTCGTAGTATAAAAAAAATTTGACTAGGCTTCGATAGTGAGGAAATTCTATAAAAATTTATTTACGAGCCTAGGGGTAAAATTGTCAATTTGTGAAAGTCTAGATGCAAAATGGTCATTTTTCCAAAGTATAAAGTATGAAAGGTATTGGTTAATATGATGATTAAAATAGTGGATTTTATCATTATAAATCAAGCAAACTAAGATTCGAGCTTAAATCGAAAAGCACCAGGTTATGGACTAAAATGGAATAATTGGCCAAAATTTTCATTCGAGGTAAGTTCGTGTGATAATAATAATGCAATTTTATAATTGAATATTAAATTCTTTATTGTTATTATTATATAAGTTGTATGATTGATTATACGGATGTTCTTGATGAAGATTCGACAAATAAATACATAAGCAAATAATGTGATGTTGTAGCATATTTTAATGCTTTGATAATATGTACATTTGAATGTTTTATTACTATCATGAAAGTATGAAATGTATGATGGAAGAAATAATGACATTATGAGCAAGTGCGACGACATTGAATTAGACAAGAAACCCCATTTGAACCTTAGGAATAGTATAGGATACACGTGATATGTCATGAGAAATAATGTAGTCTGAACTCACGAGTTGTGTCTAAGTTCATGAGATAAGTGATATATGTAATGTGGGTCTGGATGCTGACTATACAATCAGACCCGTGAGTAACTCACTGAGCTAGCATATCAAGTTAATGCTTTGGGGTCCAGGTGCTGACTTTGTGTACAGACCCGTGAGTAGCTCAAATGCGAGCATTACATAATATGTGGTAGCTTTAGCTACATACATTATGTGCTATGAGTTGGTTCTAGCTGCGTATATGGTACTATGTGTTTTCGTGTATCCATTATTGTTCCTAGTGTTCAACGAGTAATTCAAGCAAGGATTTGATGATGGTCCCATTGAGGTATGTCATTGGTGAGAACGAACTTGAGTTATGTTATGATTCAGTACAGGTATGCACAAAAACTCCATTGAATATGAAATCCATGAATGGTAAGTCCACGAGTACTGTGAAATGATGTTGTGTTAATTTGGTGGACTATGATATATGTTTATAAATGCATAGATTTCTAATTTAAAAGAAATGAAGGTGTGATGAGCTTAGTCATCATCATTTTTGTACTAAAACTGTTTTGGACAGTAGCTGTAGTCCAACTTTGAAAATTCACCAAAAATTGTGAAAATTTAATCTGAGGCTGAATAAATATGAAATTAAAGCTTATTGAGTCTAGTTTCACATAAAAGAAATGGTGTAAGAAAATGTGTAACATCCCGAATTAGGGCCTAGTCAGAACAGTGGTTTCGGGACCGCAAATCCGACACAGTAAATTTTTTTATTTTTTTATTATGTTTTATGGTCTACGATTTCACGAGATGATTTCGTGAAAATTTCGTTCGAAAATTTTGACGTTTAGGCACTCAATTTGGTCAAAAGGACTAAATTGTAAAAAGTGCAAAAGTTGAATTCTACTTGATACCACTAAATGTAACACCCCTTACCCGTACCCGATGTCAGGACAGAGTTCGAGGCGTTACCGGACTTAAACATTCACAAACATGCAAAACCAGGCCATAAAATTTCATTTAAATTAAAAACATTCAATCACATGCATAATGTCCCTTACACGAGCTACCGATGCTCTAAACATGCATTAAAGGCGGTTTGGGACTAAATCGAGAATTTTAGAAATTTTTGGGGAAACTTAGAAAAACTTTCCTAAAACAGGGTCACACGTCCATGTGGACACAGGGCCACGCCCGTGTGTCTTCAACACGCCTGTGTCCTCAGGCCGTGTAACTCTCTGTTTATGACGTCAACAAAACAAATTTAACCACACAGTCAGGCCATACCCCCGTATGCTAGGTCGTTTCCTCCACATGGTTGAGACACATGGCCATGTCTCTGCCCGTGTGACTAGTACTTAGGCTATTTTCCAAGCCTTTTGTTACAATTAATCCCTCACATCTTTACACAAATCCAAGATATACATCATTGTATCATTTTAATGATTTAACATACTTCACTAAGGTATATTCTTACCTTTAACATGCTATCATTCACTTATTACACATACTCATATAATATCAAATCTAGACACAACAATTCTATATTCATTGACCTTATCATTTGATGACCACTTTTACTAAACTTTCATAACCATCAATTTATCAAGTAGCTTCAATCAACATCAAGTATTCATGTTCAAACATTATCAACTTATTTCCATATTATACATTTACCACGTGGCTATGACCATTTCGATCGGTCAAGAAGCACCCATCTTGCATATATGTCATAATACCAACCATACATATCCCACAAGCATAAACACATCATCGCATCACAAGCATTAGAACTTATCATCGATAATTAGGCTTACAAGCCACAATCATTACAAGCCAAATATCATGGCTATATAACATGAATCAATATAAGCCAATACATATGGCTAATCATAACAACATCTATCATAAAACTAAGTCCCTATACATGTCACTCGCTTGAAGACATTAAAATTCATCAATACACCAAAGGAGGTAGCTTGATAGTGTGAGGTTGCCTCCGACGATCTCCAACCCTGAGCTAACCTATCAACACTAAAGAAATGGAAATGAGGGAGTAAGCTTAAAGCTTAGTAATTCCATATGAAAATAATAAGCAAATTATCAACATGATTCCATGGAAATATAATCATAATTACACTTTTACTTATTTTCAGGTCATGCTGTTTTTCTCGAGTCATAGTTACTAAATTATTTATATCTGGAGCTACAGAACTCCAAATTAAGATCCATAAATTTTTCCTGAAACTGGACTCATATATCTTTTTATCATAAAATTTCCAGAATTTTTGGTCTATCCAATAAGTACATTTTATTCTTTAAAGTCACCTCTATTTTGCTATCCAACAGTTCCTGCCCCTTTGCACTAAAAATTAATTATCTCTTTGTACAAGATTTGGATAATGTTTCTGTTTCTTTCTTTCAAAAATAACTCATTAAGGATTTTAATCATATAAATTATAATCCATAATTATTTTTTTACAATTTTTAATTATTTTTACAAGTCAAAATAGGGGATTCCAAAATCATTCTGATCCTGTATCACAAAAATTCAAATATCTCATAATATGAAATTCTTTTGCTTACACCGTTTCATTTATATGAAAATAGACTCAATAATTTTTAATTTCATATCTTATTCAACCTATAATTTGGTTTCCACTATTTCTGGTGATATTTCAAAGTTGCACAACTGCTGCTGTCCAAAACTGTTTTATTACAAATTTCACTCTTACATAATTTCACTTACTCCATTCCATCTTACCGAAAGTTCGCTCAACTATCGAGTACATTGCTCATAAATTTTGACAAACATATATATGCACTTATTCATCACATGGTCATGTTCACATGTATTTTAACTTAGTCGATTTCTCGTTGAACTCATCAGAATAATAACAGATACACAGTTGCCTGCACATATTACCACCCTTGTAACCGAAGCTATCTAGTACGCATAGTAGCTTGCACTTAGTACTACACATGCAACCAACAATCCGATACACAGTAGCCTGCACTTAGTACTACACACGTGACCTAACCATCTGATACACGTAGTAGCCTACACTTAGTACTACACACGTGATCGAAACTATCGGGTACGCATAATAGCCTGCACTTAGTACTACATATGCTACCTAACCATCTGGTATACATAGTAGCCTGCACTTAGTACTACACACGTGACCTAAAACCATTTTAAACACATAGTAGCCTGCACATAGTACTACACATGTGTTCTCACAACGGATCATTTGTATCTTTTCTATTCCAAAGGTCCAACCGGGAAATTCCTCACTTTTCAACATTTTGCCAATTCATCCATAATCAATTTTAATTCATAATTTACATCAAGTGATCACTCAATATGCAACTACATCTCATATAATAACAAAATATTATAACATAAATAAAAACAATATATTATTTACATACAAACTTACCTTCCTTTTCACTCTTTCACAAGTTACCCAACTTAATAAAACATCATGTTATACCAAATTCTCAATATATTCAGTTATCATATAGCAAGCCATCAATAATTGAACCATCCAACATTTTATGTGCTACTAGTCATATATAATTGTTCTTACAATTTTTATATATCATTCTTTCATCAGTTTTCAATATATTAAATCATGCCATTCGTTGCAATAATAATATAAAATTTTCAATTCAAATATAACATTGCAATATTATTGACACACGAACTTACCTCGGCACCAAAATAGAAAAAAGGAATCTAACCGTCGATTTTCCATTTTTTACCCGATCTAGGTCCAGTCCTCATTTTCCTTGATCTATAATATCACATCTAGTCCAATTATTAGTCACATTATTTAATATGATCCAAAAATCACATTTTGGAAAAATTATGTTTTTGCCCCTAAACTTTGTCAAAATTACACTTTTGCCCCTAGGCTCGTAAAGTGATTTTTATTCAATTTTCTCACTCTTTAGGCTAGCCAAACCATTTTCATAACTATATCAGCTCCTAATTTCCACTAAATCACACTTTTATGACAAATTTTGTAACTTTTGCAAAACGGTCCTTTTCTACAATTTCACTGAAAATCACTTAGTAAAAGTCATTTATTACACACCGAGCATTCATTTTCTACCATTATACATCAAAACACATGCATGTAATCCATGGGTAAATTTTTAAACACAAACCCTAGCTCAAAATATGGGTAGAAATGAGTAGATCTTGTTACGAGGATTTCAAAAACGTAAAAATCATTAAAAACGAGGCTAGAACGGACTTACAATCGAGCTTGGAAGCTTGAAAAACCCTAGATATGTCTTCTCCATGCAATTTTCAGCCATGGGGTAGAAGATGGACAAAAATTGGCTTTTAATTTTATTTTTAATTTATTTTAATTAGTAGGTTACCGAAATGCCCCTAACTTAAAAATATTCTATTTCACCCATTTCATGTCCATTTTTGTCCAAAAAATTATCCAATAGTCTAATTACCATTTAAGGTCCTTCAATTTAAAATTTCATAACAAAATGAATATCAGATTATGAGATATTTAAATTATTGTGAGATAGAGTCAGAATGATTTCGAAATCTCATGTTATGATTTGATAAAATCATTGAAAATTGTAAAAACATATTTATGGGTTATACTATATATACTTAGAATTCTTAATGAGTCTATTTTCAAGAGAAATAGACGATAACATCATCCGAGTCCCATACTATGAGATAATTAATTTTTAGTGAATAGGGGTCGGAACTGTCAGTCAACGAAAACGGGGTAAATTTAAGGAATAAACTGTACTTCTTGTCTAGACTAAAAATTATGAAAATTTTATGATAAGAATATATGTGAGTCTAGTTTCAAGGAAAATTAGCAGATCTTAATTTGGAGTTCTGTAGCTCTAGATATAAATAAGTTAGTAACTATGACTCAAGAAAAACGGCATGAGCAGAAAATAAGTAAAAGTGTAATTATAGTCGTATTACCTTGAGAAGCATGTTGGCATATTGCTTATTATTTTCATATGGACTTATTACGCGTAAAGCTTACTCCCTCTTTTTCATTTCTTTAGTGTTTTCAAGTCAGATCGAGGTTGGAGATCGTCGAAGGCAGCATCACACTATCAAGCTATTACCATTGGGGTATTGATAAACCTTAGGTGTATTTGATTGCGTGGCATGTATAGGGACTTAGTTATTATGATATGTATTCTTCTGATTTGGTCAAGATGTTGGCTTAAATTGATTCGTTGTGTTTAGCCATGAGACGAGGCTTATATGGGTGATGGCTTGTAAGCCTATTTATCCAAGCTATGTATTAATGCCTTGCGATATGGTCATGTGATTATATTTGTTTGATATGAATGGTTAGTGTTACAGTATGTATGCTTGATGAATGTCTTATGACCAAATGAAGTGGTCATAATCAGAGAATAAAAATGTGATATGGCAATAAGTCAATAATGCTGGAAAATGAAATTGGTGTGGAATGACTTAGGGAAGCATGTCGTTTGTGAATGTGAAATAATGTCAAGCATGGTATAAATGTATAAGTGATAATCAAAATGACATGTTCAATTGATTATAAATTGGTATGTTTAGACTTGGTATAAAATAAGTAAGCAAAACATATGTATGACAACATATGAATATTACAATTGAGTCTTAATGAAGGATGTTTAATTATCTACTCGATGCTACAATATATGTGTCTATAATGTATTTAAGTATGTGAGGTATTAATGGTAATAGAAGACTTGTAAAATAGCCTAAGTGTTGGCCATACGGGCAAAGACATGACCATGTGTCTCAGTCGTGTGAAGGACACGACCTAACACACGGGCGTGTGGCCTTGTAACATCCCGAAATAGGGCCTAGTCGGAATAGTGGTTTCGGGACCACAAATATGACATCAAAATATTTATTTTATGGTTATTATGAGGCCTAGAATATGAATATATGCATGTGTTAAAGTTTCATGAAGAAATTCTAAGTATAAGGTGTCCAATTGGAATTAAAGACTAAATTGAATAAATTGCAAAACTTGGATTCTAGAAGCAATTTGTATGAAATTGCTTTAGATTATGAATTAGAAGGTCTTGGAGATCAATTTTCCCAAATTCTAAATTTTTGGACAAAAATGAGCTTGCATGGATGAAATTTTTCAGAAAGGGCATGAGGGCATTTTGGTTATTAGGCATTTTAATGAAATAAAAAGGGAAAAATAAAGCAAAAATATGCTCATCTTCTTCCCATAGCTGCCGAAATTTGGAGGACACCATAGCTAGGGTTTTTTCAATTTTCAAGCTCAATAGTAAGTGCTCTCATTCCCCTTTTTTCATGTTCTTTGTATTTTTAAAATCCCAGTAACTTGCTCTCTCCCTTTCTACCCATATTTCATGCTAGGGTTCATGTTTGAAAATTTACCCATGCATGAGTTGCTTGTATTTTGATGGATTATGGAGGGATATGAAAGATGAATGTGTATGAAACATCTTTTCCTAGTTGATTTTTATGAGAAACCCTTATAGGGACCATTTTGCAAAAGATGTAAATGTATGGTAGAAATGAGAAAATAATGAAAAATGTGGGTTCCCATAAGAGATAAAAATGTTCGGTTAGGCTTGGGTAAGATAGAAATTGTATGTATTTCATTATACGAGCCTAGGGACTAAATCGTAAGATGTGAAAGGTTAGGGGCAAAACGATCATTTGGACCGGGGGTAGGTATTAAACTTGAAATATGTAATGTGGGGTATTAATGAATTAATTTTGTTGTTATAGACCCCGAGGAACAAATTCCGGAGGTCAATCGTGGTAAACGCAAGGTTTCGGAATAACCGAAACACAACTCCAGAAAGAGTACCAGGTAAGTTTAGATAACTTAAAGTAAACCCTTGATATGCATAATTGTATGAATTATGAATGCTTGATGATTGTATTTGTTATTGGTATGAAATAGCATAGAAATGCATATTGATGATAACATGTGAAAAATATCTCGGTTGAGGTTGACAAAGGGAATTCGATGGATAAACCCTCATTGCAAAGGTAAACTGAGATCCTGAATGTGTTGCAATAAGGATTTAGTCCGGACGGGTAATCTGAGATCTCTGGTATAAAAAGAAATCTAGCCCGGACGGGTGTTCCTTGAATGATCAAGCCTCCCGAAGAATATGTGTGCATAATGGATTCAGCCCGGATGAGTAATCCGATTAGGGTCTAAATTTAGCCTGGATTGGTAGTTCAGATCCGAGCTCATTAAGGGTGTTTGTTGCTATAAGGGATTTAGCCTGGACTGGTAATCCCGACATCACCTTATGATTTCATATAATGGGGGATTTAGCCTGGACTAGTAATCCTTCCATATGATGTGAGGTTCGCGGGAGTGCATAGATGGAATAATCATTCGTATGAATTGACGAATATTGGGTATTCCATCGAGGTTTCCTAGAAACTCAATGAGATTAACATGGGATATACATATATGAATGAAATGTTGAATGATGAGCTCATCTAGTTAAATTACATAATACATGATTATATGACTAACTCATTGATTGAGTGCATGTGATAGGAAATCATTTCATAATGGATGATTTCATGAAATAAGTATGGATGTTTGCTAATTACTCGGTAAGTTTACTTTTCGGTTATTCGAGCTTATAAAGCATGAAAATGCTTACCCCTCTCTTTTTCCCTGTCTCCCAGAGCTCAAGGACTCATAAGGATTGGAAGACAATTGGGGAGTGAACACACTATCAACTAAACAAGCTTTGGTATAAAAACTCAGTTTATTTTATTCAATGGCATGTATAGTATTTTTAAGTATTTTGTTATATGTGTCATTTAATTTTCCCAGTAAAGGCATGTAAAAATATTTTTATCTCTCTGTATATGGTCATGAAAATTAGCTTAACTTAAGTAGGCTATGACCTACGATTTTATGCATGGTTTTAATTTTGAAAGATGGGTTGCTATCAATTGGCAATGAATCACATGAATGAAACAATTTCAGATGGATTAAAGTAATATAGGAACCCATGACACTAAATAGGAAATAACCATTTATGTATGAAACCAATGATATGAGGTTTCCATACAACTATTTTCATTAAGATTATTTACAAGTATATAATCATGCTTCTTCTCAAACTTGGTAACCATTAAGCACAAGTAGTATAAATGGGTGACTAAAGGCTTGGAAAATAGCCTAATAAAGTCCACATGGTTGGACACACGGGCGTGTGTCTAGGCCGTGTGTGACACACGGTTCCCTCCCATGGGCGTGTGCTATGGTCGTGTGTCCCCTGCACTTAAAACTTTAGCTCAAAGTTGTACAATGGTAAGCCACACGGGCATGCGCCATGGCCATGTTAAAATGACAATTTCGTCCATGGGTAGGTAGCACGGGCGTGTTCCATGGCCGTATTGATAAGCCAGTGTTGCCCACGGTTGAAGGGCACGGGCATGTGAGTCCACACGATCCACCTATACGGGCGTGTGTCCCTCTTAGTTAAGGAAAATTTTCTGAGGAGCCCAAGGCTAATCGAACGTGCCCGTATTTGTCCCGCATTGCCTTCCGATATGTTATAGATCTCGAAGGGCTATACAAGGGATGAGATGTTCATGATTGAAAAGTTTTAAATTCAAATGAAATTTTGTGACCCGAGTTAGTATACTGAAAGTGTAAAGTTCTGGTAATGCCTCGAGCCTTGTCCCGGTGTTAGATACGAGTTAGAAGTGTTACAGGCCTGGCCGTGTGGTTCAAATTATTTGCTAACATCACAAACAGAGAGTTACACGGGCTGAGGACACGAGCATGTCCCAAGCCACACGGGCGTGTGTGACCACACGGCCCAACCCACACGGGCGTATGACTCTCCAAAGCAAGAACTTGTTAAGTTGTCCAAAGTTTATCGAAAGTTCCTAGTTTAGTCCCAAACCATCCTGATGTATATTTTAGGCCTCGAAGGCTCGTATAAGGAACGATATGCATATGTTTGAAAAGTTTTAATTTGGACAAAATTTTGTGGCTTGATTTTTCATGTTTGTGAATGTTTAAGTCCGGTAACGCCTCAAACCCTGTTCCGGCGTCGGATATAGGTAAAAGGTGTTACACCTACTGTTCAGTCCTCTCCTCCAGTTCAGGAATCTTCTTTGCTTGGGACAAATACTCATTCAATGATTACTCGGTATAAGGCTGCCATTTTTAAGCCAAAAGCTTTGACTATTGAGGTTATTGAGCCTAACAACATTGAGGAAGCTTTTCTTACCACAGAATGGCGTACTATAGCTCAAGCAGAATTTGATGTTCTCATTAGTAATTCTACCTGGAATTTTGTTCCATTACCACCCAATCGTAAGGTAATCGGATTTAAATGGCTTTTCAAAGTCAAGAAAAATCCTGATGGCACTATCGCTCGTCACAAGGCTTGGTTAGTCACAAATGGGTGTTCTCAAGTACCTAGGGATGGCTTTAAGGAAACTTTTAGTCTGGTTATAAAACCTGTTACTATTTGGGTCATCCTGTCCGTTGCAGTTTCCAAGGGGTGGCAGCTCCATCAAGTTGATGTGAACAATGCATTTTTAAATGGCGATATTGCTAATGAGGTGTTCATGCAACAACTCCTAGGCTATGTTCAATATGGGTTCGATGGCAAACCTTTAGTCTGTTGCCTGAAGAAAGCTTTGTATGGTCTTCGCCAGGCTCCGCGTGCTTGGTTTGATAAATTGAAGAATTTTCTTATTTCTATTGGTTTTGTTATGTCTAAATCTATGCATCTTTATTTGTTTGAATTACGACTACCTCCGTTCTCTATGTGCTTATATATGTGGATGACATTATTACTAAGAGTATAACTAACTGTATTAATAGTTTTGTTCAGTAGTTAAATGACGATTTCTCACTTATGGATATGGATGATCTCTACTATTTCCTCGGGATTGAGGTTACTCGTTCCTCCACAAGGTGTCTTCATCTTTGTTAAAAACAGTACATCCGTGAATTACTTGAACGGAGTTCTATGTCTTGTGCTAAGAGTGTTCATACTCCAATGGTTAGCTCTTCTACCCTCTCTAAGGATGACAGAGATCAACTCATTGATCCTACTGAGTATAGAAGTCTTGCCGTTGCTTTACAATATATAGTCTTGACTCGACCGGATATTGCTTATGCGGTGAAGTGTATATGTCAGTTCATGCATACGCCCACTTCTGTTCATCTGATCGCCTTGAAAAGAATTTTTGAGGTATTTAAATGGTACACTTAATTATGGAATTGTTTTTCGTCCATCCGATCGGCTTTCTTTAGTTGGATATGCGGATGCTAATTGGGGGCTGAATTTTGATGACCGTTGCTCTACAATAGGCTACTGTGTGTATTTTGGTCACACGCCTGTCTCCTGATGTTCCAAAAAGCAGCCAGTGGTTTCGCGATCTACGGCTGAGGCTGAATATTGAAGTCTTGCTGCAGCTACTAGTGATGTTACTCGGCTTGTTTCGTTGCTCAAAGAATTGCGACTTCAAAGTATTGATCAACCGACTGTTTGGTGTGACAATTCTAGTGCAGTTGCCGTAGCTGCTAATCCTGTCTTACATTCCAAGTTCAAACATGTCGAGTTGGATCTATTTTTTGTCTAAGAAAAGGTCGCTGATGGCTCTCTTAATTTTGGAGAAGTTCCTCGTGTGATCAAGTCACCGACATTCTAACCAAGCCCTTTCTGTCTCACTTTTTACTAGATTTCGAAATTTTCTTCGGGTCTTACCTGTCGGGAAGATGGATGAATGTTAAGAATATAGTAAACTCTGTTAATTGAGTTAGCTAGCCTAGTTTTTAGTCTTCTGATGTTAGTTTGTTACTCAATCAGTTAGGTTGTTAGCCATAGCAGTTATTATATTGTTCTATACATACTAATCTCTATAATGTACATGAAAGGATAACAAATATAATACAAAAGAATTCTTTCAAATACTCAATACATATTTCTATACTCAACAGTGCTTATTCATAGTTTACCGTAGTTGTTAATAGGGCCTAGCCCTATGCTTTCTTACCAAAAAAAATGTTATGACTAGAAAACAATCGTCAATTTATATTATTAGTTCATATGGATTAGTCTTAATTTGGTTAATTTTAGTTTTTATACTTTAATCTTATACATATGGTAGTAGTTATATTCATTAGGTCAAATTCTATTTTTAGTCTTGTATTTTGTGTAAGTTGTGGATTTAATCTATATTCTTCAATTTAACCATTTTCAATCTTTATAATTTTTTAATTTAGAAAAAATTTCATGACTCAAACGCTAGTTTTTAAATCCATTAACTAAAATTGCATGGCTTTTCTAATAGTATTTTGTGAAAATAGCAAACCGACGTGGCATTAAACATGTGATAATATGTTTTCCGCATTTAGAAAAAGGTAACAAATTTAATGGCTACCATTTTTTCATGATTAAAATTTCAAATTTAAAAAAAGTATAGGAACTAAAAATGACCAAACTAAAATACTAGAACTAAATGCAAAACTTACAAATAGTATAAGAACTAATAACAAAATTTGAAATAAATAAAAAACAATTAGGGTTTTCTTATGGAAATATTATTAGCGACTTGAGTATTTTTAAGGATTTAACTCCAAAAATAAGATTAAATGAATGACATTAAAAACATATTATTTACATATTTATTGTAGTATATATTTTTAGTTTTCTATATCACGTCAAAATGTTACAATATTGGTGAAAGGAAAATTCAATATCAAAAAAATAATTTTAAAAAAATCAATATTAAGTTTACTTGTGAAACAATTTAATTAATGACACAAATTTTTGTTTAATAATATTAAAATGTATAAAAAAAATTAAAATGAAGCTTTGGTTGTAGCATAAAGTTGAGGTTTTGGCTCTGCTTGATAAAGTGGAAAAAAATTGCAAAGATGAAAAATTAAATGTGTAAAAAACTAGAAGGATGGAAAACATGTTTTTTCATTCCATATGTGTGCTTAGTAGGAGAGATAGAAAAAATGGAAAGAAATAAAATAAAAGATTTGAAAAATATATAATTTGAACTAACATACACATCTATCATTTTCTCTCCTTTCATCTTTCCAATTTGGAATGATTGGTTTTTATGCATTAAGATAGAAAATGGTCATCCCTCCTATTTTCTTTTCTCTCACTTTTCTTCTCAACCAAGTACATTCAAGATTTATTTTCCTTCCACTTTTCTACTCCCTCTTCTCATCCCTCCACTTTTCTACCCAACCAAGCACACCTTTTACGCATATTAATGATATGGGTTCAAATCTCATCATTTGTAGTTTTTTTATTTAAAATGTAACAAGACAAAAATACCTTAGTAAGAATATAACTTATTTCGAATATGTAATGGTAGTTTAATAATTTTTGAACTAATTTAATATCTAATTAACTCGTGACACCAACTCTATTAAGAGTTCAAATAATGGTGTACTAATCTGTCATAATTCGATGCGACAGATTAAACTAGTTTTCGCACTTTAGGAGTTTGAACACTAGCATTTTTGTTAAGTTTTAATTACATTTTCGCTATTTTATTTAAATTCAATAAAATGTGTAATTTAAGTCTTCTATTGACCTTAAGGGCCGAATGAGGCCTAAAGGTGGCCTAATATACTTTATAAGTGTGCAGGAGACCATTAGAAGGCATGTCAACTCAATATTGGTCGTTGTGTCCCAACAGAGAGAGCTGGATGTCGCAACATTGGGAGCAGAATAGAAGAATTCCAAGATACACTTCAGTGTTGCGACATAGCCCTCGATGTTGCGACACAAGACCTGGTGTGTCACAACATCACCTCTGTATGGGAAATAATTACGAGCCAATGGCATTTTGGTCCGCACAATCAAACATTAAGCACAAAGACGACAGCTGACCTAGGGTTAAGGACGACAGTCACTCTAAAGTCTATAAATAAGCTCATTTAACAGATGTTAAAGACGGTTTTTCATAGTGTATAATTTTCTTTCTAGTTCTAGCATTTAGTTTTTCTCTCCCTAAGCTTTAGGTTTATTTCAAGTTTTTGTTCTTTACTTTGTGGAAGAAATCAAATTTGTGAAACGTGATCAAACTCTGTAAGGATTCAGCATTCTATTTTAATAAAAATTAGGCTTTTTCTAAACCTTATATTCTTGAATCATTATTCATGTTTACTCTTTGTATCAAGTTTATACTATTTATAAGATCCATGAGTAACTAATCCTCCTATGGGGGACTAGCGAGTGGAGGTATGATTAATTAATTGTTTTATAGGGTTCTCTTAAGTGGATTAGCTATTCAGGAAAGGAAGAAATTAAACCTTAGGCTTGAAAATCCTAGGAAGTTATTAAAGTGGTAATTAACCCAAAATTGGTATGGCCTATCCATGAACACCTTAACCCTGAACCGGTCTGGACTATGAGGTCGAGAGATAAGTAGTTCTTGCCAACTTATTATTCTAGTGGAAAACCAAAAGATCCTGTTGAGATATCGACTAGTTTATTGAACAAGAAAACCTGAAGCAACAGTTGATTATGATTACTGAAGCAAGCTAATCACCCATGCTCAGATTTGATAAATTTACTATTTGATTTCTCATTATTTCTTTATTTCTTTTTCTTTTTCTTTTTATTTTTATTAAGAATCCTAAAAACCTTCCTTTTTATTTGATCATAATATAATTCATCTAAAGTACTAATTAGATCTATTTATGCTTAGATTAGAATTAATTTAGTTCTCGCCTCCCTTGGGTACGATCCTTGGAGTACTCGTCTACTCCATTGTAACTATATTACAACCTGACTCGTATACTTGTGGATACTACTTTTTCATATATTTTGTGCAGGATTTTTACTCTAAATGTTGGTACGTCCGAAAGCGGTCATATAGATAATGTCAAAATAATAATAGAAAAAGAAAATGAGAGAGAAGACAAGATAAGAAAAATGGATGGGCTGCAAGCAAACTAATTAGATACCACCAAGAAGTTCTTTCTATCATGACCCAAAAGCTTTATTTTAAACCCAAGCCTAAGATATGAGAAAGGTTTTTTTTTTTAATGAAAAGGCTAATCCCCATAACATAGCATATAATCTTATGTTTTACCAATGAATCAAACGATGATATATTATTAAAAATTTTAAAATTAAATTTACCTAAATTTATATTTATTGATATGAAAAAGAACTTAATTTATCAGTTGTTTCAATTCGATGTCCTAATTAATGTTCCAACATAGATTGGAACAATGCAGCTTGACAAATATATTACAAAAAGAAGATAAGACAAGTAGAGAAACGAAGACACGATATTTATTAGTGCGGTTTGAATTCACCAATCCTACTTTGTACAACCTTACTTAGTAAATGATTTTATTTACCAATGAGTCAGGAATCCTATTGGCTAAAACTCAATCTACCCTTACACAACAGATACTTATAGCCTAGACAAAGTGCCCTAATACATTCACTTACCCCAAGTCCTCACTCACAAATCACAATAACTCTCCAATAAAGTGCCTAAAATAAAAGTGCAAAAATATTCACACACTTACCCCAAATCCTCACTCACAAATCACAATAACTCTCCAATAAAGTGCCTAATATAAAAGTGCAAAAATATTCACACATTTAAGCGTGAATGGATAAGGATAAATTTTCTTTGAATCAATTAATCTTTTTCGCTCTTTTCTTTGAAATAAAATCCACTAACAAAATAAAAAATGTCAAAATCATTTTTTTTGAAAAACGGGAATCAACTTTGGTTTTGAAAATGAAAACGAATATGAGAGTCGCCACCAATCTTTTTTTATTTAGGTGTGATCGGATCACCTCGTAATTGATTGTTTTAAAATATTTTGCTTTACTAAAACAATAATTTTGGTCTACGAAAATCGAGAAGACAGGTTTGGGAGTCGGATACGTACGAGGAAGGATGAACACCTTCGTAACGCCCAAAATTGGTACCAAATTGATTAATTAATGTTTTAATATCAAAAATTGAAATTTTGAAAAGATTTTAAAATACGATCCCTTGTTATGAATATTTGGATAACTTGAAGTGGATATTAAGATTCTCTTGTTCTAAAGAAATAAAATATCACATCCAGCACGTAGGACACGACATTTCAAGCCTTCGATACCAAAATCATCTCATGATTTCCAAAACTCATGCATTGAAATTTTAAAAAGAATATTCGATTATTCAGTCAAACGATAAATCGAAACCCAACATGTAGGGCACGATTTCTCGAAATTTCCAAACACGAAATATTTCCTTGTTTCAAATTTTTACGATCCTTTTTTATGAATATTTGGATAACTTGAAATGGATATTAAGATTCTTTTGTCTCGAAGAAATAAAATACCACATCCAGCACGTAGGACATAACATTTCAAACCTTCGATACCTAAATCATCTCGTGATTTCCAAAACTCATGCATTGAAATTTTAAAAGGTTATTCGATTATTTGGGTCAAACGAAACAAATCGAAACCCAACACGTAGGGCACAATCTTTCGAATCTCCAAAAAAGGGAATATTGCCTTTATTTGAAATTTTAAAAGGTTGTTCGGTTATTTGGGTCAAACGAAAAAATCGAAACCCAGCACGTAAGGCACGATCTTTTGAATCCCAAAAAACGAAATATTGCCTTTATGTTTAAAAATCTTTTATATGTATCGGGTAAAAGCTGTGGTACGATTTTATTATTTTATGCGAAATGGAATTGTAACACTAGCATGCATACTAAAAAACGTAATAAACGCAACAACATGAATAACCACAATGAGTGCAAAATGATTGATAAAATAAATAAAGAGGCAATGAAAACCATATGTAAATAAACAAAATTATTTAATAAAACAAAGGGAGACTCGAATGATAACAATAAAAAAAAGTAAAGAAAATGGTGAAAAATATTAAATAAAACAAACAAATAAAAACGATAGCAAGAATAATAATGATAAAATAGGAGATAATAATAATAGCGCATTAATAATAATGTTACGTAGATGATAATAACAATAATAAAACAAAAAAAATAGTACATTAATAAAGATAAAAGTAATAATAATAATAAAGATGAAAGAAAATGGTGATATGAAAATAGGTGAAATGCATATACATAAAGTTAAATTTAAGTGTTTAAAAACAAAGAATGAAAAATAAATAAACTAGTATAGGCAAATATAAAATTAAGTAAAAATGAACATAAAATATTAATAACAATAATAATAGTAAAAATAATAAATATAAATAATATAAAGTTTCAAGGTATAAAAGATATACACAAATAGATGATAAAAATGATAATAATAAGGGTAAAAATAAAAATCAAACCAATCTATAAAAATAATAATAAATAAATGAATAAACAAACGAATAAATGTTAAATATTAACTAAATCAGTTTAATGGTATAATCATAATAATATAATAATAATAATAATAAATGATCCAAAATAAATAATATATAAAAGTTTAAAATAATAAGATATATAAAACAATTTAAAATAAGCAATGGATAAGTCAATAAAAAAATAATAAATAAGAGTTTAAAATAAAAGGGAAATTTAAAGAAATAACATATAAAATAGTTTTTTTAATAATATGTATAAAAACAATTTGAAATAAACTATATAGATAATATGTGAAAAGAGCAAAAATATATAATATACAAAATAATTTAGAATACATGATGTATAAAAAATAATTTAAAATAAATAATAATACACTTTTAAATAATCAATATATTAAAACAAGTTAAGATAAATAAGACACATAAATAATCTAATGTAAATAGCATATAAATTATTCAAAATAACACATAATAAAACATTTTAAAAATAAATAAATAAATGAATTAAAAGGACCTGGGACATGATTGAAAATTAACTGGAATTCAGGATATAAATTTGAAATAACAAAATGAAACAAAGGGCCAATTTGCAGCAAGTCGCAAATGTAAAGGGCGAAATAACAAATGCCCCAGGCCCCTCTATGCGCTGCGTTTTTTATAGGGGCCAAAATGAATTAAAACAGAAATTGTATGGATAATTAAAAAAGGAATAAAACTAAGGATTGGACTGAATTAAGGGACGCGTAAACTTGGAGGGACTCACCGCATAAATAGTCCCAAGGCTACAAAACACGCAGATTCCTTTTATCCGGGTCAAGTCGCGCACGGGCAGTCCAAAACGGTGCCGTTTTGGCATCTGGACCCCCACCCAAAAACGACGACGTTTCAACGGTTGTACTTAAGCCCAATTTAAAAAAAAAATCCTTCATTTTCTTTCTTTTTCAGAAGCAGACAGCAGCCCTCCCCCTCCATTTCTTTTCTCTGCTAGGGTTTCTTAACCCCTCATCGCAGCCGTCG
Source organism: Gossypium hirsutum (assembly GCF_007990345.1). Taxonomy (NCBI): domain Eukaryota; kingdom Viridiplantae; phylum Streptophyta; class Magnoliopsida; order Malvales; family Malvaceae; genus Gossypium; species Gossypium hirsutum. The sequence continues at coordinate 76,843,387 of NC_053433.1, forward strand.
TCACGACGCCACCGTAGACGGTGGTTGAGATCACGTGAAAGTGGGGTTCTTTAACCCCTGTTTATAGCGCCCGAAGGCCATGTCTCATCAGCCCGAAAAGACGAAAAGGGAGGGCTCTTGACCCCTTTTGGGATCGATGACGACGGAAGAGAGCTCTCCGACGACGCAATCACGGTGGTCTCCGGTGAGCCCTTTTCTTCTTTTTATTATTTATCATTTTTGTATATACATATATAAATAAAATAAAAATAAAACAATAAAAAATAAAGCAAAATAAACAAGAACTTGAAACTAAAGTAAAAACCTTTGAAGCTTTGTTTTTCTGTTTTTTTATTCTTCTCCGAAAAAAATCCTCCCTTTTACATTGGTTTCTCTTCGGCTTTATAGCCTATTACAATATTAGAAAATATTGTCTCTGGTACTGTTCAATCACTGTTCTATATTGTTTCTGCCTCTGTTCTGTATTGTTTTGCTTCTGTTTCGCCTCTGTCTCTTTGCTATTTCGGTCTTCTTTGCAAGTTCGGCGTTCGGTCAATGAAGAAAGGAGCTTGCCATTTTGGTGCAAGTAGTGCCAGGGTCGAGCCTTGGGCGGTGTGCGAGCCAAGGGCGCACATGGAGGCTGCGGCGCCAGAAGAGGATTAGGGTTGCTGAGTTTTCTTAAAATTTTTGGAGCTCTAGGGTTTTCTGTGTAGTAGGTCATTTGGGCTTTGTTATTTTAAGTCATGTATTTGGATAGTATTATTATTATTATTTTATCTTGGACTGTTATTTGGTTGTATAATTTAGGCATGAGCTGGGGAAAATAGGCCTGTTACAAAAAATAATTGCAACTCCAATTTAAAAATTATTTGCTGATAGGAAACTAATCATTAACAACATTTTAACTATTTAAATTCACAGTCCTAAGTGTTGTTCTAACTTATTAAACCGTACAATTAAAATAATTTTTTAATTAAAACAATTAACATAATATACATAGACAATCATTAAGGACAAAATGATCTCTTTTTTTTATATTTGTTTACCGTAAACGATTTGTAATTCAATATTGTACTCCAATTCGAATACAAAATCCTTTATTATTATTTCGACTCATCCAAAAGGAAATGATCTATTCGTAAGTTTGTCACCTGAACCTTCATGAAGGCATATGATATCAGTTTAAGATTAGAAAAAGTAGAGAGATGTAGTACGTACATGACATGTTAAATGTACTAGATTAAGTTTGGGTTTGTCGTGTTGGATGAGGACAAAATTGAACAATTTGTAATTTATGGAGGGGTTGGGTTCGATTTGACCGGACCTCCTCGTAGCCACATAAATGAAAGATGGCAGACATGGATGGATGGTTGGGACTGGAAGGATATTTGAGCTATCTTTTTTTTTTTTGTCAATAAATCCATGTGGCACTATTTGAGAGTCCCAACTCCAAATATAAATTGCTTATCAATAAATCAAAGAAAAAGATTGAAAATTTTGATTTCGATATTGAAAAGATAAGAATTAGTTGATAAAAGAAAATTTAAAGTTGCTGCTTGTACTCCTCACGGAATATATATATTAAAATAATTTTTATAATTTTCAATTGTATACATGTACTCGCTTTTTTATAGATTTATAATTTTCAAAAGCATTTTTATATTGTTGCAAAACAATCCAAGCTCCCACAAGTCGTCCGATCCTAAGTCAAAGATTTTCTTGAACACACAAATATAAAACCAAAAGGTGAGCTATAAATCCCAGTGTATAACCAACATCAATCATAGTTAACAAAACATAGTATATTAATCAGAGTAAACACAGCGAACTTAATAGCAGATGTAAAACCAGAACGAAATAGACTAGAGTATCACAGAGGTTGTCATCATGCTAACATAATAGAACAACACAAACCCACCAGAACAGGATACAGTAGAACTAAACAGAACAGAACAAAGCAGAGTAGAATGGAATAAAGCAGAACTGAACAGAACTACACAAAGGATGTATGTTTATGCAGATGCAGTATTTTTTCAAAACCAATCAGAATGCAGATTTATCAGAAAACATCCTACCCAAATCTGCTACACACTAAAATAGAGTTCCCCCAGAACTCATCCAGCCAAATCAAACCAACAGATGACTGTAGATAGTGCCACCAGAATTTTGCAGTTAAAACTGCCAGATCAGATACATGTGGTCAAGCCACTAAATTGCATCCAAGCTATCAGAATAAAAACGTGGATAGACCACCAGATAATGCAGATAATCAAACTACCAAAAACTTCCTCATTTCACATCATCCCAAGTCCCATGCAATGTGTCATGGCATACATATACAGAAGCAAAGTGATAAGCATGTAAGTCATGCTATCGTACAATAATAAAGTTAGTAGGCATGAGAGTCCATGCATTATAAAGTAGATTTATCGAAACTTAATAAATAATATCATATTTTCCATGAAGTCACATGCATGGTTATAAATTAGAATCAGTGCCAATCAATTCAACATATTCGAATATCACATGTTCTTAAGCAACAGAGTCACGTAAAGGCATACCAACAAACTTAATAGCATACAGATCGTACTTGGATAATTTGCATACATTTGACAATAGCACATTACGTTCTAATAGATCCTACTTATTTAGGTTCAAACATAGCAGACATACGTATAGTTGCAAGTTGTTCATTATCAGATCGTCAAATATCAAGTTATATAGCCTAATTCAGATCGTACGAACCCTACAGCAAGCCTGCGTTCGTTTCGAACGACACTTGTGACCTGAGGAAAATGTTCTAAATATTGCTTCACACGCTCATGTGGTTTCACACGACCTGGAGAAATGGCCCATGTGACTCTACACAATCTAACACATGTTCGTGTGCTTACCCGTGTGTCTCACATACTCGTTTCACTTGCCCCTGTGGTCCTAATTTGCAAATAGTGAGTTATACGGCCTGGACACACACCCATATCACTAGCTCATGTGAAACCTGCACAATTCATAACCACACACAGTCTGAGCACACGTCTGTGTTCCAAGCCCATGTGCCTTAAATTTTTTAGAACAGTAAGTTACACAGCCTGGCACACTGCCGTGTGGCATCGACAATCTCATTTTTTGACTACTAAAATTCAAAGAAGAAGAGGTTTTAAGTACCCAATCTTATACAGATTCGATGCAGGAGAAAAAATAATGAATTCTCGTCCCTAAACAACAAGTAATTGCCCAACAAATGATTAATTCGCAGTTAAATTACAAAAAACTAACATTCCAGAATCGAAGTTACGTCGAAGAACTTTAGACACCAAAACTTTAAATCAATTTACCTGTCAATAAATTGAACTAAAAAAAAAGAAGTCAACCCCCATACAGAATCAATTCAGCATAACATAGCAAAAAGAAATGGAGTTTCAAGAGAAGAATCAAAAGAAGAAAAATAAAAAAAGAATGGAGGAATGTTAGAAACAAAAATGGAAAGTAAAAGGAAAATAAAGCAATATCATCAACTCAAGAGGTTTTTGGGAAGTTTACTAACCACTCGAAACTAACTACCACACAAAGAATTTCAAATTTAAATTATTCTCTATTGATTCCCAGAGGTTTGAACACTAGACCAAAGAATGCACAAAAGCTTAACCATTGAACCAGCAGGCTCATTCTTGTCATCAATCGGCTAAATTTGACTTATAACACACATGTCTAAAGATAGAGATTTTATCAAAAGTAGCAAAAATTCAGAGATAGGATTCAAACCTAGAACCTTACACATATAACTAGAACACTTAACCACTAAACCACATCAAATCACTTGTCAAAAATTTCCAAAATCTAAACTCAAAATCAAGGGATGTCCACTATTGGTTTCAAAATCCAATTTTTTCTAACTCGATTTTTAGGATGTTACATTCCTTAAGATAGATTCGGTCGCTCCTATAGTACTTAAAGAATTGTTGGTCTTCTATCTCCCAGGATACAACAATAGAATGATTACAGCAGTAGTACCTCTGTAGTGATCAACAAACAAACCTTGCCTTCTTCTATCACTAAAACGTTTGAAAATTTGGAGAGAAAAAGAAAACAATTTTTTAGAGTAAAATAAATTCGTTTTTGTCTCTAAAGAATTCTGTAGTATTCTTTAGGCTTTTATATGCATTCAATATGGAGGAATTTTGGAAATTTCCATGAATAAAGATACAAATTTGCATTAAAGGAGTCTTTAAACCAATTTGAATAAAATCAAATCAATTTGAAAGGAATAAAATAAAATCGAGATATTTGTTTTTTTAAAATAAATTCTATATAATATATACTGAGAAAAAAATACGTATTAGGCTAAGATATCCACAAGCCTAAAAGGGCAACCGGTCCGAACATTTTGCGTCACCCACGTCACGCAAGTGCGCCCCCAACCCAGGTGGATTAGATTCGCACCCCCGGCTTGCACGCAAGGGAGAACATTAGTTTAGCCATTCAATAACCACCAAGTTGGTTTACATATATATACAAGTTCCACACTTGATTCTCAATCAATGTGGGACTAATATTTTTCATTTTTTTCAAAATAATTCACTAGTAGCTTACTTTGAGCATCAATTTCTCATTCATCACTTAACCATTTTGATCATATGATATCCCGTTATAAAGGTCTTATAGGATAGAACATAAAATCATAATTTTATTATTTAAAACTCCTCATTTAACTATCGAAAATATGCCTCAAAGATTCTAAAAATCATAATTTTTCCAACAGTAGGTGCATGGTAACTTGTTGAATAAGATTGAAGTTAATTGAAGTGTTGTTTATCTATTTATAAATAGACAATTTGGGAATTATTTTTTAATTCTTATTTTATTGTTTAATGTTCTTCATTTTTCTCTACACCTTTTTGAAGTTATTCGTCGTTATTGTTCTTCTGTCATTTCTTTTCAATTTCAATTGTGATATCTATATAAAGGGTTAAAAAAATTTGGCTATCAATCGATAGGTTCTGGTTTACTTATTTTATTTATTTATTTTTACTATGATTTGAATTGCTTTGATTGTATTTCTAGAAAATTATAGCTTGAAGAAGGATGGTTGATATGCCCACAAAGAGCGTAAAGGCATTACTTATGACAATTTTAAGTATAAATTTAGTGTTGTGAAGGAGAAGCATTAGTTAAGTGAAATGAAGGTAAAAGAAACGGAAGGGCCTTAGTTCTTTCTGTCTTTGTATGTATTTGAAATGGGTTTTCATTTACCTTTGCTGTTTGCACCCATTTTTTGTAGAAATCTTACATTCTTATGGAGTTGCCTTTGACCAGTTAATGAGGGATTCTTGGTGGATCTTAATTACTTATTTTCTACATTATTGTTTGAATAAAGAATAGACATTTGTAAATATTTTTAGGAAACTATATATTATATCTCCTACTAATGAAATTCGTCAAAATGGTTTTGTAATGTTTGTAGCTCATAAAGGTTACAAATCGATCCTATATGATTTAAAGAATAACCTACATCTGGTGAAGAACAAGTATATAAAGATCGAATAGGTATGTGATGGTGATTTTCCTTTTTCGATTGTGCATTAATAAGTGATTAGTGTACATCTTGTGCTATTTTGAGACCCAAGATGGCCAATTGGTACCCGGGGAATCTAACAAGGTTGGTGAATGATGCAAGGAATCCACAGTGGCTCAAACAGCATGAGAACATAACCTAGAATGGGGTGTCGCGATATCAAAGCATGGAAGTCATTATACCCCTAAAAGTGTTAAAAACAAAAAAGATTGAGTAATCAACAATGGTATCACGATACCGACCATAGGGTATCACAATACTTAAAACTCCCAAAAGAACCCCATTTCAAGACTATCGAGGATATCGGGCCATAGGTATTGTGATATCACTGTCTAAGGGAGGCAAAAAATGACCGCAGGGGTAGTCCTTGTCTAACATGTCCCCCAACCAATATTAAACGATCAGAGGTAATTTGGTCACTATTTTTTAGTCTATAATCTGCTAAATATAGCCCAAATTGACATTAAATTCTGAATAATATGTCTTTTTAATCTATTCCCGTCTAGTAATCAACTCGGGATCATTTTTCTGAGCTTCATAATCTGCTGTAAAAATGTTGGTTTAGCTTTTAATTCAGTTAAAATGAAACCATCATCAATCAACGTCAATCGAGTATTCAAAGCTCACAAAGTAAATAAAAATTCTCTACGCAAAGCATTAGCAACAATATTAGCTTTACCCGGGTGATAATCAATGATCAGATCATAATCTTTTAGCAATTCTAACCATCTACGCTACCGCAAATTTAATTCTTTTTATAACATTAAATACTTCAAGCTTTTGTGATATGTGAAAATATGGCATTTTTCCTTGTATTAATAATGTCGCCAAATCTTTAAAGCGAACACAATAGCTACTAACTGTAAATCGTGGGTCGAGTAATTTTTCTCATACGATTTCAATTACTGAGAAGCATAAGCTACAACATTGCCTTCCTGTATTAAAACGCAAGCCAAACCATTAAGCTAAGCATCATTGTAAATCACAAAATCTTTGCTAGACTCTGGCTGAATCAACATAGGAGCTTCAATTAAAATTGTTTTCAACTGATCAAAACTCTATTGACATTTTTCGGACCAATCAAACTTTACATCTTTTTGGAATAGCTTTATCAACGGTGTAGCAATCATCGAAAAATTTTTAACAAATCTCCGATAATACTCGGCCAAACCCAGAAAACTTTTGATATCAGTAAATTTTTTGGTTATTTTCAGTCCAAAATAGCATATGTTTTACACGGATCAACACTGATGCCCTCAGTCGATACCACATGACCTAAAAATCTGACTTCTGGAAGCCAAAACTCAAATTTGCTAAATTTTGTGAATAATTTTTTTCAAGCAAATTCTACAATATTATTCTCAAATGTTGAACATTTTTGGTTTCATCACAAGAATAAATCAAAATATCATCAATGGAAACAACCACAAATCTGTCTAAATACAACCGAAATATTCTGTTCATCAAATCCATAAACACATCAAATGCATTCGTTAATCCAAAAGGCATAACTAAGAATTCATAATTTCCATACCTAGTCTTGAAAGTAATTTTTGACACATCCGAATCTTTAACTTGAAGCTGATAATATCCAGAAAAAAGATCAATCTTTAAAAATATTGTTTCACATTTTAATTGATCAAACAAATTATCCATACATGGTAACAAATATCATGACTTTGTTATGCTGCCGATAATCAATACACAACTACAATGATCCATCTTTTTCCTTAACAAACAGTACAGGTGCACCCCAATGAGAAATTATCTGTCAAATCCTGCAATTGTGCTTTCAACTCTTTCAATGTTGCATGTTTCATTTTGGTTATTGTTGATCATTTGACTAAATCTACACATTTCATACCTGTACGTACTGACTATTCACTTGAGAAGTTGGCAGAGTTGAATGTTACTGAAATTATCAAACTTCACGGAGTGCTATTATCTATTATCTCCTATCAAAATCCATGATTTACATCTAGATTTAGAGTAAATTGCACGACGCTTTAGGCACCAGATTGTAGTTCAGTGCCGCATTCCATCCCTAGACGGACGGTCAATCTGAGCGAGTGATTCAGATACTTGAGGATATGCTCCGTTGTTGCATTTTAGAATTTGAAGGTAGCTGGGAAAATTTTCTTCCGTTGGTTGAGTTTGCATATAATAATAATTATTAGACGAGTAATAAAATGGCACCGTATGAAGCCCTGTATGGTCGAAAATGTAGAACTCCATTATATTGGACTAAATGGAGTGAAAAAAAAAGCTTTTTGGTGTTGATTTGATCCCATAAAATGAAGAAAAGGTTAAAGTGATACGATACAGTTTAAAAATTTCTTTCGATCATCAAAAATCATATGTCGAATTGAAAAGAAAGACATTAAATTTCAAATTGGTGATAGAGTGTTCTTAAAAGTATTGCCTTGGAGAAAAGTTCTTCGTTTTGCCCGAAAATGGAAACTTAATCCATGATTCATCAGGCTGTATGAGATCATCAAAAGAATTGGGCCACTAACTTACCGTCTATTTTTATCGTCTGAGTTGGAAAAAGTATACAATGTATTTCATGCTTCGATGTTACAACGGTACAGATCTGATCCTTCGCATGTGATATCGCCTACCGAGACAGAAATTCAGCTTGATATGTCGTATAGTGAGGAACTGGTTAGAATTCTGGCTCAAGAAGTTAAAGAATTAAAAAATAAAAGTATAGCCTTAGTTAAAGTTCTCTGGCACCGTCATAGGGTTGAGGAAGCAACTTGGGAACTAGAGGAGGTTATGAAAGTGTAATATCTGAACCTACTTTCTAGTAAGATTTTCGGGGATGAAAATTTCTTTAGGGAGAGAGTTGTGACAGCCTTATTTCAGTGGTGTTGGAAACTATGGCTTTGGGACCACAATTTCGATAAGTGAATAAATACTTTAATGTTTAATTAAGGTTTATAAATTTATATTAAAGTCGTATTAAATTTTCTTTAAGAAATTTTAAGGTTTAAATGGTTAGTTTAGAAAAGAAAAAAAAGGACTAAGTTGAATAAGATGTGAAAATTGAGTTCTATTAGTTAAATGTGTTTAATAGTGATGGAAAGGTAAGTTAATGGACTTAGTGAATAAATAAATCTAGAGTTTTGGTCGACTTTGGTTCAAGCATGGTAAGACTTTTCAATTCCATTCTTATTAGTTTTTTATGTTTTTGAACTCATTTTAGCTTAATCTACTTAGTTCGGATGCTAATTTACAAAACTATTAAAAGTTGAAGGACTTGCCATGAATGAATTTAATGTGTTTGTGATGTTAAGTGATAGATATTTAAATTTGGTTGTTAAATAAACATGATTTGTTAAGTGGATTTTTAATGAAAATAAGGTTTAAGGGTTGAATTGCTTTGATAAATTTAATGTATATTGTTCGCAATAATGAAAAATTTAGATTAATTAAGCTTAGGGAAGATTTAATTATCATAGGTTTAGGTTAAAAAAATGGTTAAACTACAAGCTTAGGATTTGAGGACTAAATTAATTAAAGGTTAAAATACTATGGGTAATTTTGTAATTTTATATTATCATAAGTGAGAATTGGAGTTTTTGAATTTAGACTATTTGAAAATTTTAATTGAATGAAATTATTATTTAGATCAAGAAAAGAATTAACCGGACTTTTGGTCGAAGGAAATCGAAGGTTTTGGAGTAGTTCTCGACTTTGTTAATACAACCGTGATAGTTGAGGTAAGTTCATATGAATTATAATCTTAGTAATGATAGTTTGATTTGATTATTTTTTACAATATGTTGAATATAAATTAGACTCAGATATATCATGATGTTTTGAACAATTGATGGTTAAGTAATCCCGTTTGAACCTTAAGAATTCTTAGGATACAAATGACATGTCATTAGGGTTATACAGTTTCGGGTGATGGTCTTGAATGTCCTACCGATTGCTGAGGTCCTACATTTATTGCTGATTCTCCACACTCGTGTGAGCAGCATCGTGTAGCTAACATTTTGACCCACAGCTCGTGTGAGCAGGCCCATTTTACAGCTCATGTAAGCACTATTGAAAATGAAAGGCTATGATTACATGAAAAGGCACACTATGTATGAGTATTCCCGAGTATTTGATGAAATTCTAGATGGTTCAACGGGTAAGAAAAGGACAAATAAAAACCTATTAATGCTAATGTTCATTTGAAAAGGTAAAATGGGTACGAATTTATGAAATGTAATGAATAGGAAATTGTTATGTGATGAAAAAGAAAGGTATGGAATTTATTTCCTAGTATATGAGATGTTATGTTTTCATGATTTCTACTAACCATGTGAATTATGGTGCATAGGAAAGTTTAATGTTAAATAATAAATGAGCATGGTTGTTTGGATTGTTAATTGATGTTCGGTAAGTTGAAGTTTATCTTTTATGAACTCACTAAGCATTAAATGCTTATGTGGTTGTTTTTCCTTTGTTTTGTAAATCATCAGAAGCTCAATCTATTAGAACTTTGTTAGAGTCCTATCACACTATCCCAAAATCACTTTGATAGTTTTTTATTATTGTGAACTATGGTTATAAATGGCATGTATAGGGTTTAATGTCATTTATACTTTTGTTATGTTTTGGTTACTTTTGTAAATGGTTATATGCATATATGGTATAGTTGGCTTGTATATGTTAAAAGCTATCTGAATATGGTCATTTTGGCATGCTTAATTTGAATGGTGAATGGATTGACAATTGTTGTCTTTAGGTAGCTATTTTACCTATGTTTTGGGTTTGAGATGTAGCATTATAACTTTGTTTTGATTGATGTTGTTTTGGCATAAATGAGGTGCCTTTGAATGGCATATGGTTAGAAGAATTAGGTTGATTGAATTGGCATGTTTATGAGTGTTTGAAATGTGTTTAAGTCCGTTGAATGAATGCACAAATAAAGTAGCTTGTTGGGCAAGTTTGGCCTTAAAATAGCTTGTTTTAGGGGCTAATTATGGAGCACACGACCGTGTGACCTCTGTTTTCACAATTTTTCATGTTTTTCTCAAAAAAAAATTATTTATTTAAATCGATCCCCGATTATTTTTAAATCATTTTTAGGGCCCCGAATGCTTAGTTTAAGGCCCAAATAAGTATTATTGCTATGATTAAATTATGTAATTGTTATTTACTTTGTAAGTTGAATTATTATTCTGTATTGAAGTTAAATGTTCTATTTTGTACAGTAATGCTCCGTAACCCTAATTTGATGATGAAGACGGGTTAGATGTGTTGCACGATACATTTCATGTTTTAGAATTTTTCTCTTCATCTTTTAGGGTTTAATTTTCTTCTCCTTAGCTCTAGGGTTTAGTTCATCTTTGAATCTGGTTTGACTTAGTTTCCATAGTTATTAGTTAAGTTAGTTATTATTGTAGCTAGTTTTTATTTACTTGTTTAGCACTTCAAACTCCTTGTATTTTTCAATTTAATCCTAGTTTCAATGCAATTTAGTTTCCTTTTAGTTTTAGCATCAAAAAATTGATTTTTTTTCAATGTTCTTCTACATATTCTTGGTCGTCATTATTATTGTTTTCAAGTTTCATCAAGAAAAGCCCAAGCTTTTGTCATTTTCCTTGTGTTTTCATTTATTCTTATTCTGTGTTATTATCGTGTCTTTGTTTGTTTCAATCTTAGTATGGATAACTAAATCATAGGTGGTTGATGGAAATGTTGGGTTGTTGATTTTTGGGTTTAAGGATTAAATCGAATAGACTTCAAAACTTAGGATTGACGCCTCTAAAGAAAAATTAAGATATTGAGACCGAGAGGAGATCTTATTGGGTACCAATTTGATAGTCCTAGGTTAGTTTGGTAAGGTCGAGAGATAAATTGAACTAATTTGTCAAAATTGGTAAAATTGAGGTTGAGAGGTAAATTTGAGCCAATTTAGGAGCAATAACGATTTAGATCCTTATTTCAAAGGTTAACCAACCACATGGAAATTAACCAACCATTGTCTATTATCATATTTGTTAGTTTCATAATTTGCTTGATTTACAATTTAGTCCTTATTCATTTCTAGGTAATTAATTAGTGTAATTAACATCTTGTATAGTATGTCGTAATATAATTGCTCGGTGAGTAGTTAGCTAGACTCCTTTATTTGCAAGTCCATAGCTTAGAAATCGTTTAATCACCGAATCCTGTGGGTTCAATCCTTGGAATACTCCGGTGTTCTATTAAACATTAAAAATATTACAACTAATCTGCCACACTTGCAGATACTGTTTTATTATTTGATTGTGTAAGTGTTGACTTCTCAACCCCAGTGTTCGCGCACTGGCGGCTCATGTGGTCATTAGGCTAGGAAACATGTCACCATTCTACAAGCCACCAACAATCATACCTTCCATCGAATAAAGCTTCAAGTAATAGTTAATAACTTCAAGTTTAAAGGTTTCAAAATCTAAACACCATTGCCCATCACTAAATAGGAGTGTATCAATCCAGTTACTTCTACAACGACCTAAAGTGCGAGAGTAGAATTACTTCATGTTCTTATCACCATTAACCACCCAATCAATCCTCAACTTTTGTTTCCACCAAAGTTACTCCATATCCAAAACAAACTCCAACTTCGATTTGAGTCTCGACTCCAACTTCCGCAAATTTCTAGTAGGTCGAATGTCCATAGTATCTTGCAGTCCTCTGAGTTGCGTGCCAATCTGCCTCTTTCGTGTCATTATATTTCCTATAACATATTTATTTCACTACTTGATAGCCACTAATAATCTCTACTATGTTCTTTGTGTCATCCAAATTCGATGTAACAAAATTAAGATTTAATAATTTCCCTATAATGTAAGGAAAAGGAACTAAGAGACATATGCCAATAAAAGAAATCTTAATATTTTTTTCCTTTTTTTTTTTGGTGAATTATAAGAGGAGAACAAAGTCTTAACAGCAACGCGATTAGCGCGGCTCGAACTTAGACTATCATGCCAACACACAGAGTTATCTTTTTCTTTTTATATTAATGCAGTTATATACACTAGTTAATTATAAAAATATATAATTTATTAATTTTAATTATAAAAGTTCAATATTAATATAAAGTAGATAATTTATTATTATTGTGGAATTGAAGTTAATAAAAATTTGGAAGTCAAGAACGCTTTATTGAACAAATAATGGATGAATGCGTTGATAATCAATATTTTGGCTTGTAGTAAATTATATACTGTGGGTCTATCATTGACACTCACGTATATCTATTTTTAAAAGCAAGTGGCGTAGGGAGCTTACACTTCTGCAAATTTCTGGTGACTCTAACACCACTTGTCTCTTGTTTTATAACCAATTGTCTGCTTTTTCTATGGTACCAAAACATGCATGTGAAGAAGATTTCCAAAGTATGGCAACTTATTGTCTTTGGGTTTTTTTAATTTTGATTATTCATATCCATGTTTTCAATATTTGGACTTACCACTATAATTAAAATTAAAGGAGATCAGATTAAAAAAACTTATTAAAAAAATATAGATTTCCTTCTCAAAAATTAAAAAAAGGAAGGAATCTGACATATCACATGAATGTAGTAATTTAAAAAAAAAAAAAACAAAGTATGGTAATAAAAGTTTTGTTATCTAAAGTGGCTTATGAAGTTTTTTGTTTTTATAATTTTACTGCCTGAATTTAATTTTGTTTGGATCAAAATGGTATTTAGATAAAGTTTTTATAATAATATTGACTCTAAAATTTAAACTTTATTTATATATTTAGAGAAAAAATCTACTTCCACTTCTTATAATCATTTGTTAATTTAATAGGTGTTGGTAAAAAAATTAAGATTTAGATATTTTCAGCATTGAGTTTCATATTTTGAAAATTAGGTGTGAGTTAATTAGTTTGAATTACTGCTAATTTTTTTACAATAAAAATATTATTTAAATGAATTGAAATGATAGGAGAATAAAATCATAAAATCAAAATACACAATAGGGTAATATATATGGTAATTGAATAGCAAAAAGCCACTGAATTATATAAAAATTCTGTTTTTTATTTTAAATAATTCTTAGATTAGGTCGGTTTTTTGTAAAATTATGAGATTGAGTCGAAATAACAAAAATGCTCCCAACTAGGAGTGTTTTCAGCTGATTTGCAAGAAAACAGCATTTTGGCATAAAAACGCTTCCAACTTTTCCCCTAACGACTATTTTCTCCAATGACTATTTAATTATCCGTTGAAACCAACGCCCCCCCTCAAACTGCTATATTTTTTTCTATATAAATCCCTCATTTCATTTTTTTTCAATTCAATCTCAACTATTTATCTTTCAACTTCCTTTTTTTTTACTAAAATTGTATAAGGTTTTTGTAAATTATTTTTTGATTATAATTTATTTCATATTTTTCGAAATTAGTAATGGCAAAATCTCTAATCCGTTTGAATGGTAAGCACAATTCGGTTGATCAATTACAAATGGTAAGATTTTTTTGTTATATTTAATATAATTTAATTTACATATTTTCTTGTTATATTGGAATTTAATATTTTTTATTTTTTTATATATAGGTGGAAGATCAAATTTTGGAGACGTATATTCGTAATCTACCCACTCCTCCATCACCCTTAATCGAACCTTACTTGAAATATGCGAGATTTTTGCATATGGCCCTTATAGGTAGAGGGTGTAAATTGGACCCCACACTTGTAAGCGCAATGGTGGAAAAGTGGAGACCTGGGACACACACATTTCATCTTCCATGCAGCGAGTGTATTATCACACTAGAGGACGTGCGTTACAGCTCGAATGATGGGTCAATAATGGCTAAGTCAGTTTACACAGCCAATTGGAGAGATGTATGCAAGCAAGTTTTGGGGAGGGTTCCGGAAATGATTTATGGAGCCCGATTGGTTAAAAAGAAATTCTAGTGGGTTCGATGAGGATTCAACTGAAGTCTAAAGAGAATAACACACTCAGGTGTACATCTTTATTATCATCAGGGGTCTCATAATACCCGATAAGTCACAAAATCTTGTCCATCTAAGGTGGCTGCTAAAACTCGTCGACTTTAGAGAAGCGGACAAACTCAATTGTGGGTCAATCATGTTGGCAATGGAACCACAAAAAATTAAAATCGATGGTTGCTTGCTACTATTGCAATCATGGGTGTGATATCGACTGTTATTTTTACGTCCTCGAGTGGACTACCCTTATACATTCCCACTCGTAACAAGGTAAAATTCATTAGATAATATATTTACCATAATAAAATTATTTAAATTTTAAATTATTGTGTTAACATATTATTTCAATAGGCTGAGTTACGTGGGACTACCGGATTAGCTTCGAGATATACAACTTCTGTTAGACCAACAATCGAAAGCAGATGTATTTATTTTTTAAATTTGAATTATATAATATTAACGTAGTTGATTTAAAAATTAATAATATATATAAATAAAATTTGTATTATTTTAATATAGTTTGAATGGACGCCATACTCAGATCCGGCAATTCAAGAATACATTTTGTCTAAATTCTTAGTGAATCCCAACATCTGGCACGTGAAAATGCCTTTGGTAGTGTATGCTACGGTGGAGATACATGAGTCAAATAAAGTATTGTGGCAATTTAGGTTTAGGCAATCAATTTCGCCGATATCCTAAGACATTGAAGATCTGCATCATATCAATTTGCGAGAGAGAACAGATAAGCATCAGCCTACATTTCATATACAATATATCAACATTTGGAATAATAAGTATGAGTTTTTACCTACTCGCAAGGCCATTATCGCTTCGTAGTTGGCCTACGATCCGAAGTACATGCTAAGATTTAGGGTCCAGGGCAAGTCGTAACTACTAGTAGAAGAGACGAGGGGTAGGCAACCACATACGAGGAGACCACAACGAAGGCCTAGGCATCCAAGGTCTGACGCAACTGCCAAGGCGGGTCCATCATCTACACGTACATAAGAACTAACACCGATGGTCACACCGCCCCCCAGTCAATATGACTTGACTTATTCTTGTGCTTATAGTAACCCCGTCATTTTTACACAAGCACCATATTACACCATATTTTTTGTTTCTACATCGATGGCAAGTTTTATTTTTGAACCTCCGTCCCGACATATTACTCGTAAATGCCATCGACATTTTAGACAACAACAATGCCGCCGACAATGTGTAGGTCATCTATGTTTGGGGCACTGACCTAAAGTTTGATCGTTATGTCATTGGTGTATGAAACACAATATAGTTATATGCCTACGTCGATGGCGTATCAAACACCTTCGGGATCATTGTTTTACCAAAGAGGACCATCTTCGCAACAACCTATTCCTAGAACGGAGGATACACGATTACAACTGATCACAATCAACTACGGAAAAAGGCAAAGAAAATGAGAGGTCGAGACCACAACTTGTACTGAAGGTTGAACCAAGAAGGAATTTGGCTCACAATTATCGACCACCCCGATGTAGCACACATTCTGGCTGAGGATTGGATTGGTTAATTTTTTTTTTTACTTCTCATGTAAATTTTTAAATAAATATGGATTTTTTTTATTTTATTGATGTTAGATATGAAATGTTTTAAAATAAATAACATTTTTGCATCAAAATTGGTTGTCATTTTCATTTCATGTTATAAAATCAAGTCTGTACAGGAACAATGGAACAAATTTGTATATTTTATTGATTTGTATGATATAATAAAAATGGGTGTCTACAAATTACAAAAAAAAAATTGAGTATGAATGAAAAAAATTAATAAATAGATTGCGATTAAAAATTAATTGTAACAATCCATTTTCAGTGAAATCGGAACAGTGGTTTCGGAACCACAAATTCGGTCCAAAAATAAAGTTTATTTTTATTTTATTATGTGGTCCGTATTATTCTAGACATGTCATGTGAAAATTATGATACGAAAATTTTATCGATTAGGTGTTTAATTACAAGAAGGACTAAATCGCATAAAATGTGAAAGTTGAATTCTAGTAGCTATAAGGATTAAATAGCTATGGAATTCAAAAATAGAGGTCCTTATATGGTAATTAGACCATTAAAGAAAAGTATGTAGATTTTTGGTGACTCATCCATGGAAATTTAGAAAAAGGGCAAGGACTAAATTGGAATTTGAAAAATATTTAATTAATTAAAAGATGAAAAGAAAATATCATATTATTTTCTCATCTTCTTCAACCTAAAATACAAGGAAACCCTAGGAAAGAGAGAAGAAACTTTCATGGCTTAATTGGGTAAGTTTCCTTGTCCCATTTTTAGTAATTTTGATATTTTTGAAACCGAGATAGCTTAATCAATCTATTTGGGGGATTAATTTGAAAAGTTATCAAGGCATGAAATTTGGTTCATGGATGAATATGCTGAAAATTAGAAATTTATGGTATAAAATGAAAGCTTGTTGATGGAAAAACAACTTTTACAAAGTGATTTTTGATGAAAACAAGATTTAAGGACTAAAATGTAAATTTGTAAAATTGAAGAAAAATGCTAAATTTTTATGAATGCATGTGCTGTAAGTTTTTTAATGGGATTTTGGTTGGGCTTGGAATAGGGAGTAAATTGCATAAGTTTCATTTTCCGAGCCTAGGGACGAAATTGGAATTTATGGAAAAGTTAAAAACAAAATGGTAATTTTTCCTAGAACGTAAATAGAGTCCAAATGAGTATAAAATATGATAAATTGATGATTAAAGCCATTTATATTGATCCAGACAACACAAATTCGAAGTTAGATCGAGGAAAAGAAAAGGTTTTGGATTAGTGGATTACTTACGCAAACAAGTGTCAAGGTAAGTTCGTGTAACTTAATCGAGCATGTAATTATGTTAATTGAATGTTGTGCTTGTATGTAATGTGACTTATATTGAAATGTATTACATGAATGCTATAATGGAAAATTTAATACATGCTTGAAATGGTGAAAAAGGGTTAAGTCCCAATTGAATATTGAATTTCGATGAATATATGTGCTTTCCCAAATTGGATGAGGTCCTGCATTTGTTGCGGACGGGATTTAGCTCAGACGAGTAATCTTATTGACCTCATTATAGAAAGGATCCAACCCAAATGGGTAATCCTGATATAATACCTCTCGAGTATACATTATGATTAGGGTTTAGCCTACACTGGTAATCCTAATTGAGCTCTTTTGGGCATACGTTATATAAATGATTTAGACTAGACTGGTAGTCCTGTTATACGATATGTGGCTCGAGAGTGTGTTCCTTGATTAAGTACCCTAATACCTTTGAATAAGAAATTGACGGATTATTGAATCGTACACCCCGAGTGTACTACTTGAGTATCCATCGGAACTTCAATGATTCAACGGATATAAAACTCTTGATATGGCATGAGAATTATGAGATGAAATGATAATGTCTTGAAAGAGTATTGCATGATGAGCTCATCTATCCTTACTTGATGTATATGTAAAATTTATGACTAACATGTTTGATTTGATGCATGTGTTTAGGCAATTTTGCCAAATGGATGGAAAACATGATATTGTATGCTTAGATTTAATAAACGGGATTGGTAAGTTTAGTTTCTGTTATACAAACTTACTAAGCATGTAATGCTTACTGTGTTTTATTTTCCCTATTTTATAGTGCTTGAAAGCTCGCGAAGGTTGGAAGATCATTGGAGCATCGTCACACTATCTACTAGCTATTTTGGGTATTTATAGTAAAATCATTTTGGTATAATGGCATGTATAGGACAACTTGACCATTAGTGGCTTGATAATAATGCTTGTAATCTAGCTATAGGAATGGCTAGTAATGGTTGTTTGGATATGCTTGTAATGTCATGCTATGGTAGTTAAATATATGTTAAGTAGTTGATCAAATTATGTCTAATATATGGATTGAACCAAGGTAAGATTGCAAGCATGTATACATGTAATGGTATGCCATGATGAATGATGGAATTTGTTTAATTTGAATGCTTAGAATGGTTGGTATTGGATGTGTGTTTCAAGTGCAAGTCATGTGTGTGATTTTGGGTGAGAAATGAAGCTAGAAATGACTTTATTTTGTCCACACGGGCGTGTGTCTAGACCGTGTGTGACACACGGCTGAGTACATGGGCGTGTAGTTAGGCTATGTGTCCCCTGTACCTTAATTTTGAGAAACAGAATACTTAGAATTGAGCACCCGGGCAAAGACACAGGCGTGTGTCTTGGCCATGTGAAACTTGCACCTAATTTCGAATTGAATTAATTAACCATACGGCCTAACATACAGGCATGTGGCATGGCCCTGTACTCAAGTCAGAGAGTTACATGGGGTCAGACACGGCATGTAGCACAGGCATGTCCCTCGGACCACACGGGCGTGTGAGCCCTGTGACTTAGAAAATTTTTGTAATTTAGCAAAAAATTCTTAGAGTTCCAAATTAAGGCCCAACTCGATTCTAATGCTCGTATTGGGCCTCGTGAGTCCAATTAAAGGATGTTTTGAATGATGTCGGTTAATGAATAGTAATTTACATAAATTATTTGTAAGATATTCTGAAAGTTTCGGTAATGCTTTCAAACCCTGTTTCGACGATGATGCGGGTTAGGGGTGTTACATTAATAAATCTATTAATGAGGTGTTGTCCTTATATCATCTCCTCGATGTGGATATGACGACATTGTATGCCATAGGTTCCTACACCACCCGTATAACCTCGGTTGGTTTGTCTTCTCCAAAATATTCATTTTGTTGCGTATCTGAGTTGATGTCGATCAACCTTTTGGTTTACAACGCAATGATCTATCGGGTAACAACTTGAATGGAGTGCTCGATACCGGCAACCACATATGTTCATCTAGGACCGGCAGGAATTCGTTTCTTCACACGTTATACAAGTACTCTAGTTTGTACACTTCGTCTACAAAGCTTATGTGATCCAAACGTTGATTGTCACATGATGCAATTACATGAGTGCATGGAAAACTAAGTGCATCAAATCTCCCATCGTCACAAGTTCATTGTCTTAGGTGTACACGGTACGCATACTTTGATCTGGTTTATCGAACACTGTAACCCGAAATACTAGGTTTTCACGCGAGTGAAACATTAGATGCGTACAGTCCGCTCGTGTTGTAGCTTTGTTAATTTCTTTCAGTACTTCTTCACTCCAAACGTGGCTGCCCCTCGTCAATCCAACATATTTTTCCATTCACTTTGGAAAATGTTCAGCCAAACAGAAATATGTTTCTTTGACAACCGAGTTTATCTGCAAATGAAACGTTCCCTTTAATACGGAATTGATGCATTCCACAAGGTTTGTCATCATGTGCCCATATCGTAGACCCCTGTCATACGATTGTGTCCACTAATTGAAGGGTATGTTAGAGAGGTATCCCTCCCCGGCATTGTTAATTGCCCGTAAGTTTTCCAACATTTCATGGAAACAGTGTTTGACGAGCTTGTACACTGTGGAGAAAAGTGAATAGTTTATCCATAATACCAAATATCTGCTGATCGATTAAATATCAAACAATTGAAACAGTGGTAAATACATACCCGTGTTGATCACTTGTACGCGTTAAGCTTTAGAATTGTGTTGTTCGTGGTAGTTCGTCGCAACATGTCTTAGACAATACCTATGGTGTGTGTGGTCTCAAAGGCTTCCTTGCCGTTCAATTGCAACCACTATTCCAAGTCCCCTATCGGAAATGACGCATATATCGAGTTGGAGGCAAACATGCCTCCTCAACCTAGAAAGGAAGAAATCTCAATAGCTTGCTGACACTCTTGACGTTATTGCAAAAGTAATCGGAAGGATGCATTTTTAGTGCACTGCCAGAAAAAAACACTTTTAGAACGTTCGAGCTTTAGTGCTTTTTTTGATAGTGCACTAAAAATGCATCTTACGTAGAGCATTTTTCTTCTAGCACTTTCAACTCAACATTTTTTCCCACTTACCCATCAGATATCCTGAGATTTTCAAGATATATTTTCTAAAGTTATCTGAAAGTTGGAAATTAATACATTGAAAAATCTAATCGACCTCAACCTCCCGTGAAAAAAATGATCAAAACTCAATTGTATTAAAAAAATTTGAAAATAAATTACAAACTAAGATTTAATCAAATCGAGTAGTTCAAGTTTTGATTATGAATCGAATTGAATTTTACAATTCGAATAATCCGAACATACGATTGGTATAAATACAATGCTTCTAAATATCAAATTAAATAATTATTAACTTTACATATCAAAAAATTATAAAAAAATTAAAGAATATATAAAAATTTTAAAAAAAACTCAAAACCCTACACAATCCTAAATCCTAAAATCCACAAAATTCTAACCCTACTTTAAAAAAATAAAACCTTAACCCTAAAAAGATAAAAAAAAAACTACTTCTAACTGAAAACATTTTCTTGCACATTAATTGAAAATACTTTTAACTAAAAGTGTTTTTGTTATTTCGACCAAATCTTGATATTAAAAAAAATCAACCTAAACTGACAAATATTTAAAAAAAAAAAAGGGATTTAAAAAAAATCATTCAAAAAAAAAGGCCAATATAGTGGAAAAGACCTAAATTATAAAAAAAAAGACATGGAAAGTACCCCAGAAAAAGTGGTGGCCACGAAGAGAACACGTGGAGCACAGAGGAATCGTTTTTAACTGTGGCGAGTCTTAACGCGCCATCTGGGTTACGTTTTTCCATTTTTCAACAAGTAATAATCATCATCAGCACGGTTGAGCGCCACATTTCAAAAATCGCCACGTGGCTCGATAAGACAGCGAGTGACCACACGATTTCAATTTCATTAACAGCAGCAGCAAACCACCAACTGCTAATAAATGAATAAAGTAATTTACACGTTTTATCATCAATAGTTTAATTAAATTTTCATGATTGAATTTCAGCGAGTAAAAGTTTTGCATATTTTTAACGTTAATCCATATTAGCTGCTCTAATTAACAACAATTCAAGCGTTAGAATTTTACTTTTTAATTTTAGACCACATATTTAACAATTTATGTGCCAAGAAAATACTGATTTTAAAATATATTTAGAAAAATAACATTTTATATTTGATATTAAAAAAATTAAGTTAATTTTGAAGAGAAATAAAAAATGCATTTTACAAAATGCGCTTTCTGACTTTTTTTACATATTAGTTCTTTTGGTAAGATGATTTACTCTTAGTGATATTTTTCTAAATGTATTGATATTTTTTATTTCATATTATTTTAAATTTTTTTATTTTTAATTAATAAATATATTATTTTTAAATTTTTATTTTTAATTTATCTTTTTAATTAATAACTCTTTTATTTATAGAATCAAATAATTATTGTCAAATATCATTCTTTGTAATAAATATTTTTTATATGTTTAATATTTATTTTTCAATCCATATAATGAGTGTAGTAAATTTTAGTAAAATATATTTTTGTATGTGCATTTGGGATATTTCACATATAAAGATAATGATATTTGAAATAATTAATTGAAATATTTCACATATAAAAATATTTAAAATATCATACCCACAATGTAGATGAAAAATAATGATATTTGAAATAATTATTTGATTTTATAATATTAGAAATCACGTTACCCATAATATAAGTGGAGAAAATAAATATTTGACATATAAATATTATATATAAAGAAAATTACATCTAAAAAGTTAGTTGATGTTTTTAAAAAATAAAATATATTTAACATAATGATAAATATCAATTTTATCAAAAATATTTTTTATTATATAATTATCAATAATTATTTGATTTTATAAATAAAATATTTATTAATTAAAAATATGAAGTAAAAATTTTTAAAAAAACTTGAAAATAATATATTTATTAATTAAAAAAATTTTGAAACAACATGAAAGAATATGGAAATTTAAGATAAAATCACTATTATTTAACAATCTACAAGAGGAGTTAATATGTTAAAAATAGGAATTAAAATTAAAAATAAAGCTTGATACGATATGAAATAAAAATAGAAGAGGAATCAAACTCGAGACTCAAGAATAAAACTACTAACATTTAACTATCTGACTAAAAGAACTGATGTATATTGTAGGATGCGTTTTCTGTTTCTCCCAAAAGTCAAACTATTTCTCTAAATATTTTTTAAAATCAACATTTTTTTTCAATTTTCACCCTATTTATGTTTTTTTTTGGTATTATACACAAATTGTAAAATTTACTTATTTAGAAAATTATTTTAATTTTGAAAGGAAGAAAATAAGGTTTTAAAAGATAAAATATATTAATGTTTGAAGTGATAAATATTTTCCTTTTAAAAGCTAAAAAATTAAATTATTTAATGGTTGGAATTTATTATCCCTTAATGTTAACTCCATTAATAGGATAAGCATGAAAAATAAAATAATTAGGAAACACAAAAACTGCGTATATGTATCTATTACCAAATATATAATAGAATTATTACGTATCAAAATTGTCCGCTGTCGTCTCTCACTATCTCAACAATTATCCTCTTTCTTTTCACTTTTTCCTTCTCACTCGCAGCAAGCAAATAAGAAAAACAAAATTTCTTCAAAAACCCGAAGTTTCCTCTCAGAACAGAAAAATAAAAGCGAAAGCTTTGGGTTTTTTAATGCATGATCTGTTTTCATTGATTAATCAAAAATATATATTTGTTTCTATTTCTGGGTTTTAAGGGAAATTCTACCATTGTTGCCAACTCAATTGACTTTTAATATCGTCAAGAGTGAAAGGGTCAGAGAATTATAATCCTTGCTTTGAATTGTTCATTGTTGGGAATAAGCTGAAAACCTAACTGGGAATTAGAATTTGAGTGTTTGTTTGTTAGTTGGAGAGATGACGCTAGAGTCTTTACCCGGGAGTTCAGGGTATCTGGATTTGTTTCCAGAGAGACGAATGTCATATTTCAGTAATCCTTATGTTTTAGGACTTACTGTAATTGCTGGAATTGGTGGCTTGCTCTTTGGCTATGACACAGGTATTAAATCCCTTTCAACCCTTATTTCTAACCTTTTGTCTTTTTTTGCTCATCATGAGATTTATTGTTTAGTCTGGTTCATCTGATGACAAAGATTTGTATATTTCTATAGATGAAACCAAGTTTTGTTTGAATGTCCGGTTCATCTAATGACAAAGATTTTTATGTTTCAATTGATTAAACTAAGTTTTGTTTGATTGTCTGGATTGTAGCAGCAGAATTGAACTGATCTTAGACATTGAAGGTTTTGTGAACCAGGAGAAGAAAAAAGACTGAGTAAACACATTTTTGGTCTTAAATCTGGTGTCAAAGAAAGAAACACTCTTAGTCTAACATGATTACATGATTGATTTTCTTTTAATTCCTCAATTCAATTGAGCTTTTGTAACTTAAAAAACCCTTAAAAC
The DNA here is from genome assembly GCF_007990345.1 of Gossypium hirsutum. Taxonomy (NCBI): domain Eukaryota; kingdom Viridiplantae; phylum Streptophyta; class Magnoliopsida; order Malvales; family Malvaceae; genus Gossypium; species Gossypium hirsutum. The sequence continues at coordinate 76,867,312 of NC_053433.1, forward strand.
TGTTAATCTAGCTCATTGCTTCTGCATTATGTTATCTGGACTTCTTTAAGCAGTATCAGATATTCAACTGAACAAAACAGGAACACATGATTCTCTTCATTCCTTCTTCTGTTTAATTTCTCTGGGAACATGTTCTCATTTGGAAATGATAATGATTGCAGGTGTAATATCAGGGGCCCTTCTTTACATAAAAGATGACTTTGAGATCGTCAGGCAGAGTAGTTTCCTGCAGGTATTATGAACTTGTAAAGGTGTTCTGAAATACTAAACTTACTTCAGTCATAAAAGAGCATGAAAAAGAAAGAAACCAAAGAAATTTTTATTTTTTCCTTTTTGTGTATGATTGACTGAGTAGGGAAGGAAGAAATGGTGTTAATGATGAGGACTTTGTTAGCAGATCCCCACAGGCAACTTCTTGTTGGATCTTGCGTGTTGTGATAAGGCAACTCTTCATTTTTTTCCCGAAGCACTTGTATTCAGCACATGCTCGGACATGGTATGGGGATAGGATCCTCTGAGTACATGGAACTCTTGGAAAAAAACTGCCCATACCCATATCCAAAACTTATCCTCGAGTCTGAGTAAAATAGCTTGTGTGTGCTTGCAGCTGCTAGCTTTCAGTTGACTGGATAGGCAATTCTAATCCTGTAAAAAAAGAGCCAAATCTTGTGTTTGCAAAAGGTGCACAAGGGGAGCAATTAGGGGATTGGGAGGGGCCCCATGTCCCCTAAACATGATAGCTTGTGTGTACATGCAGTTGCTAGGTTTTAGTTGATTGGGATAGGCGATTCTAATCCCTCTTAAAAGAAAAGGAAAATTTGGTGTTTGCAAAAGGTGCAGAAGGGGAGCAATTGGGTGATTTGGAGGGCTTATATTTCTACTGGCCTTTAAACTCGGTATCTTGTATAACTCCTAATGTTAGTTAACATGCAAATATGTTGTTAATTTCCTAATCTTTCCATGTTTGGAAACATCCTGATTCTTTTAGTTGGCAGGAAACTATTGTCAGCATGGCCTTGGTTGGTGCAATGATTGGAGCTGCATCCGGGGGTTGGATTAACGATGCTTATGGACGTAAGAAGGCTACTCTTCTTGCAGATGTTGTCTTTACTGCTGGAGCAATTGTCATGGCCGCTGCACCCGATCCATATGTGCTGATATTGGGACGCCTTTTAGTTGGCCTAGGTGTGGGTACTGCCTCTGTGACCGCTCCCGTATATATTGCTGAAGCATCACCTTCGGAAGTAAGGGGTGGGCTAGTTAGCACAAATGTGCTTATGATAACTGGTGGACAGTTTCTTTCCTACCTTGTAAATCTTGCTTTTACACAGGTCAGCTTGTCTTCCTACTTCATTTAGTTTCATCTGCTTGAGCCAATATACACACACACATTATGTGATGACAATTATGATATCTGTAAAATATTATTATATTTTGCATTTATGAAAAAATTGCTATTTTAAGAAAAGTAGGATTTCCCCATTTTCCTTTAAAAAAATGTTTTTCTATCAGAACTGAAAATAAATTCTCCAATTATCTTGCTCAAATACATTTGTTTGCTTTAGAAGTTTAATATTCACAAGGCTGGTGGCGAATGAAGCTAATAAATGGTTGGCTTAACAAGCTTTAGCTGGCATCTGTAGATGTTGAACTTACTAGGATGGTTCAAATGGTATAGAGTGTTGAATGTGCTTGTTAAATTACTGGTTAATAAATCAATGATGATAACTTTTTCATAATTTTAGAATCTCTTTTTGTGGTTGTTAACGAGTTGAACAAATACTTGATTAGGTAGCCCTCAAATTGTGTTCTAAGTAATACCAGTTCTCTGAGGTAATTGTTGTTTATATTCTTGGAAAAATAGAGTAATATTGTTCTATTTATGCACGTTCATTATTCTGTCAGAGTGAAAGGGTTTTCAGTTTTGCAGTTTTGGAGACACCGTATCCCAGATATTAATACAGGGTTTGCATTTTATTGGTCTTGAACGGAAACATCACTGATGGAACTCACTCGTTCTTTCCTGCTAGTTGGGTTATGCATGCGCAACCATTTTTTTCAGCATGCTGAATTTTACCTTGTAAACTAAATTTTTCCATGGCACGTGATTCTTAACTACGATGCAATGTAGATTAAATGTGTTCCATGTTCCCCTAAAATGTGTGATAATGAAACGAAAACCTGAACTTAGAAAGTGTGTTTAGAAGCTTTGTTACCTTCTTTCTGAAGCCATTTTTTTGGGCTAATTGTCCACTCAGAGCTAAGACCTTCTAGTTTGATCTCAAAATATAGATCCAATTTCGAGGCTATGGGGACTAAGCTTATTGCATTTTCTGCTAGTAGAGACCCGTGGTTTTGTAAAACAAATCAAAGCATCTTAAGAGAAATAAACATTTGATTCTGTTAGCATAACTAGTTGAAATCATATCCGTTTAAATCTGGATATACGAGTTTTGAGGTCTTAATGTTCTTAGAGATGAGAGAAGCATATGAATGTGTGAAGGATCGGTCCAAATGTTACCGGGCATTTATGCATCATAGGACTTCATGCATTCCAAAATGTTTTCAAGTACCACTACTTGCTGTCTAAAACATTGTTGCTCGAACAGGTTCGAGGAACATGGAGATGGATGCTTGGAGTTTCAGCTGTGCCAGCTGTCATTCAGTTTTTCCTTATGCTATGTTTGCCCGAGTCTCCACGATGGCTTTTCATGAAGGTACTTGTAGTACTTCGGGGGAATATCTTTGTTGATTCTGTATAATCCTTTAATGAACCATCTCATCATATTGTACAGAATGAGAAAGATAAAGCCATAGCTGTGCTTTCTAAAATTTATGACATTGCTCGGTTAGAAGATGAAGTGGATCACCTTTCTGCTGCACTAGAAGAAGAACAGCAGAGAAAGAATACTGTCAGATATTTGGATGTTTTTAGAACAAAAGAAATTAGACTTGCTTTTCTGGCTGGGGCAGGACTGCAGGTAAGAAAACTATCATTGACATTCTTTTAGATTGTGTTGCCTATTGGAATTAAGTTTTTCTTTTATATTTTGTTCTAGAAAATCAACTGGTAAATCTTGTCGTTGCTTGAAACACCACTTTGTCTAATTCCAAGTGCGCTTAACATGACTCATGGCCCTTTATGTCTTGTATTTGTAGGCTTTTCAGCAGTTCACTGGCATCAATACAGTTATGTACTATAGTCCAACAATCGTCCAGATGGCTGGCTTCAATTCGAATCAGCTAGCACTTCTGCTGTCTCTCATTGTCGCTGCCATGAATGCAGGAGGAACTGTTGTCGGCATTTACCTTATCGATCATTTCGGAAGGAAAAAGCTGGCTCTTTCAAGCTTATCTGGTGTCATCGTGTCCCTTGTCATCCTTGCTGGGGCCTTTTTTGCTGAAACACCTGGTTCTTCTAATGGAATTTATGGATGGCTGGCAGTCATTGGATTAGCCCTCTACATTGCATTCTTCGCACCTGGAATGGGGCCTGTTCCATGGACTGTGAACTCAGAGATATACCCTGAGCAATACCGAGGGATCTGTGGGGGCATGTCGGCTACTGTGAATTGGATTTCAAATTTGATTGTGGCCCAGACTTTTCTTACAATTGCTGAAGCAGTGGGAACTGGTGTTACTTTCTTGATTCTCGCTGGCATAGCTTTGCTTGCAGTGGTTTTTGTGATTGTGTATGTGCCGGAGACCAAGGGGTTGACATTCGTTGAAGTGGAACGAATTTGGAAAGAAAGGGCTTGGGGAAGCAGTTATAACACTGAAAGCCTTCTCGAGCATGGAAACGAGTCCGCCTAGTCACTATCGAAATCAACCCCGCATGCTTTTCTACAAAGTCGATATCCTGTCCTGGAGGCAGTTGAAGGTGTGAGCTTCATCTTTCTACACATAAATGTCGAAAGGTGAGGCATCTTAAAACATTTAGATTGTTTACTGCATTTTGGTCTTGCATATTTCAAAGTTGAGAAGGAACTTGGTGGTGATGATAGATAACCTTGTATATATAAGTTGTATTATCGCCAACGGCACGGGACATCTTTTAAGTAGGCCCGAAGTTGAGGCATGATCCTTGTATATGTTCTTTAGCTCATGTTTTCAAAGCCTTGTTGGAAGCAAAAACGGCAGCATTGGAATCATGATGGATTGTTTTTATTGTAGTGGACACCCCGAAACAGCATCTAATTGGCCTTTTAAAAAAGAAGAAAAACACAGCCCTTTTAGAATGCATGAAACCAAAGAGTGGATAATTAGGGTTAAGATTGACCCCCCTTTTTTTTTATCTTATTTCAATTTTATTTTATTTTAATTTATAAATAGGAGTATAATTTGTCTTTATTCTGTATTAGTAATAATATCAATTCTAATTAAACTAAGATTTAATATTTAAATATGAATTTAAATTATCGTTTAAATATCTAAGTTCAATAAATATTATAAAAATATTATTTAAAATAAAGTAAAATAGATAATAGATTTAGTTGTCCAAATTTGAATACGTATACATAAATTCATTATCTAAAAGTAAAGCAAAGCATATTTATATAATGGATAGTTGAGTGTTAATAATCGCATTTATTTTGAATTTGTTACGAATAATAATTTGAATATTATAAATTTAAATATTATTTAAATTTATAATATTCAAATTAAAAAAAATAGGCAGTCAAAATATTCGAAATCACGCTACATATCGTCATTCCTAAATTATATATATATATCACTTGTTATCTTTTTATTGTTGGATTTTTAAACATAAACAATATATTTTTTATAGTTAATATTTGGTACACTACTTGTGGAATATCATAATTTGATAATTATAGTTCAAATACCTAAGTCTTGAATTTTTATTTCACTATTTCATAAATAGAATTGTTATACATTAGTGACCATCAGCCCGAATCCAAGATAGGATCTGAGTTGCCTACCCTTTATTCGAATAGGTCCCGCCAAATAATTGAGTATAAGGCAAACCGTGAGAGGACAACGAGGGGAGTTCGCTGATCAAGCTCACAAAGAGAGCTCACACGAACCAAAAGAAAGTTGTGGTCTTAGTTCGCATATACCCAAGGAGATTGCAAAAGGGAGACCACATGATCTGGCAGGCAATCCAGAGTGAAACGCCTATTTAGCACGCCTGAGTTCCGCTCAGGACGTCAGTCCTAGGAATAGTCGGGTCAAGTCATGAACAATAAGGTCATGTCATTAATAGTAATAGTATGTATAAACACTCGAATGTTCTCATTAATAAGATACGAGAGAAATTACTCAAAAATTGGTACGGTGAGCGTGGATGAACTTCCAATCATTAGATTTTTTAGTTTGATTTTCTTTTATTCAGTTTCAGAATAGAAATGGTTCACCTAAATGAGATTTCCCCTTCAACCTTTCATCAGGACAGGCTGGAGCATTATGTTCTAGCGGTCAGCATAATGAAGAAGATTTGTTTGCTAGATGGTTTACCGATAGACAGTAGAACTTCAGCAATGCAGTTTATCAAGTAGTTTCTAGTCCTCTAGACCTGAATGTTTCCGTCAATCAGAAGTTGTCATTTTCTCATAGCCAAGAGGCACCCCCACAATAGTTCTTTACTTTTCAAGAGCAAATGAGGTTAATGAGGGAACAGATAGTCATTCAAGAGGCACGATTCGAGTAACAACAAGCTTTTCAAGAAAAGCTATTGAAGCAGAACGAGGAGTTAAAAAGGAAGATGAATTCTGACAATTTTGGCTTTCAGGATAACGTGAATACGCAAGACGAGGTCCAAGGAATGCAGGTGAAAGAGTGGTAGAATGAGATGGACGAGTTACAGAGGGATGTAAGTGCATTGTATCCTGAATCTCAAGACATGGATTAATTGTTTTGTTCTAACAATCCATTGGCCTCTAAAATTGTAACGGTGAACTTATCGTATGACTTCAAGGTCCCAAAAGATATGTTCGAAGGAATGAGGGACCTGCGAGCCCATTTGATGCAACACAACGACTACATGAATGTGTTAGGGGCATCAGATGTAGTAAAATGCAAGGCATTTTTCATGACGCTTAAGGAAAGTGCCAAGGACTGGTATTTGTCCCTTCCTCAAGGTTCAGTTTGAAGTTTCTCGCAAATGGGATAGATGTTTTTAGGAAGATATAGGGCTCATAGAGCAATCATGAGTACACACCTATGGGGCTGGTATTGGTAAAGCAAGGAGATGGTGAGTCCCTTCAAGATTATGTGAAGAACTTCCATGTAGTTACCCTCAATATGAAGAATTTAAAGAACCAGTGGGTTATTGATGCCTTTATAATGGGAGTACAAAATAATCATGTCAAATACTCCTTTACAAATAATAGACCGCAAAGTTTGACTTACTTGTTCAAGCCCACAAGTTCACAGAAGTGGAGGAAATCAAAAGGGCATCTCGTGGCACCTTTTAGAGGGAGGATAGACAGTCCAGGAATAGGGAAAGACCTCGTAGTAGACAGGACACTCTTGACCAATAGTTGTGAGTAAGAAATGATAGGCCAGAGAAGTCAAGCTCAAGGTAATTTTCCTAGGGCCCTCAGAGATCTCAACCAGAGCACACTAGGAGGTATGTTCACCACAGAAGATTTAAAGCTAATACCCTATTGAATGCCACCCGTACCTACATTCTCAGTCAAGTCAAAAGCCTTGGCATCTTACCCAAGCAGCCCCCGATAAGGAGCACTATCAGAAGGTTGAATTTAAATAACAAATGTGTCTTCCACGATGACATGGGACATAAAACTGAAGATTGTTTCACTCTGAAGAATGTTATAAAAGAGGCAGTGTGAAATGGCGAGCTCGCAAAGTTTGTGAATCAGTGTGGTTCTTAACAAGGTCAAGGTTTGTGCAGTGATCCTAAGGGTAAAAAGAAAGTTAAAGGTACCATCCATATGATTTTGGGTACGGATGAACAATGGGTAGGTTCCAACGCAAAGATGAAGGCACACATGATAAGTGTGATGTTAGTTAGCACTCTCAAAAAGTCACGTCAGCAAGAAAGGTAGAATATTGAGTTTGGCAATGATTATGAGGAATTGGTCTGCAACGACAAAGGTAATAATCTGATGGTTGTCTCAACGACAATAGCATGTTTTAAGGTTAAGAGGATACTAGTGGATAGTGGAAGTGCGGTTGAGGTGTTATCTTGGGATGTATACCAGAATATGGGGTTGAAGGAACAGACATTGTCAAGGGCTAGTCCATTTTATGGTTTTGCGAACCATCCTGTTGAGGTGAAGTGCTCGATCACTTTGCCAATCACCTTGGGGATGGCGAGCACACGACTACAGAGTATGTACAATTTTTCGTGAAAAACCACCCAATGGGTACAATACTATCATTGGACGACCAATAATGAAGATGGCAAAAATGATGGTCGCAACATTTTGCATAGAGAACAAGTTCTCGACGAGGACAGAGGTTAGGGTCTTGCGATCTGATCAGTGAATCGCGAGGCAGTGCTATATGTTATCCATTAAACAAGTGCGAGAGCTGATAGCGGAGGGACAGAGCTTGTAGGGGGCAGAGTTGGCAAGTCAAGTTCTAGATTTAAACAATTTAGATGTAAGAGACAAATATAGAGGTAAAAAAACTCAAAGTTGCATAGCACATCGAGACCTTGCAACTATTCTGTGACGAGGAAGAAACTGTTAGAATCTCATCGGCATTGGTGGCAAAAGATTACAGCATGTTAGTCCAGTGTTTGAGGAAGAATTCAGATATTTTTGTCTGGTCAGCAGTAGATATTCCAAGAGTAGACCCCAAGTGATTGTCCATAAGTTGAATGTGTTCCCAGATCCATAAGTTGAATGTGTTCCCAGATACAAAACTAATAAAGCAGAAGAAGAGAAAATTTGAGTTGCAGGTGGTGAAAGCAATAAGTCAAGAAGTGGCTAAACTGTTGTCAATGGGTTTCATCAATGAAGTAAAGTACCCAGATAAGGTTTCAAATATGGTTATAGTGAAAAAGGAAAACGAAAAATGAAGAATGTGCATTGACTTCACTAACATCAACAAAGCATGCCCTAAAAATAGTTTTCTTCTACCTTCGATTGGCCATTTAGTTTATGCCTCTACAGGTCAGAGGTTCATGACCTTCATGGATGCCTTCTCAGGCTACAATCAGATTCTGTTAAAACAAGGTGACCAGGAAAAAATAGTTTTCATCATGGAAGAGAGGATTTTCTACTATCAGGTTATGCTTTTTGGCCTTAAGAATGCAGGGCCAACCTATTAGAGATTAGTGAATAGAATCGTCAGAAACCACATAGGTCGTGGACTTGAGGTTTATGTGGATGACATATTGGTAAAAAGTGAATCTATGGGAGATCCTGTGTAAAGCTTATTTGAGATATTCGCAATCTTAAAAGCTCACAACATGAAGCTAAACCCTAAAAAGTGTGCCTTCGACGTGTGAGCTAGCATATTTTTAGGCTTCATGATTTTAGAAAGAGGGATAGGAGTAAATTTGGAAAAGATTCGCACGATCATGGAAATATCTCCCTCACGAACCATAAAAGACATTCATCACCTCACAAGTAAAGTGGTGGCACTCAATAAGTTCATTTCCAGAATGGTAGACAAGTGTCTCCCATTCTTCAAAGTTTTGAGAACCTCTTTTTCGTAGATTGAATAGTGCAAAGAAACTTTTGAAGAATTGAAGTTGTATCTTACTTCCCTTCTGCTTTTGAAATCCCCTCAGGTGGAAGAAACCCTCTATTTGTATTTGGCTACATTGGAGGAGACAGTAGCAGCAGTGTTAGTCAGATTAAAAGGCGTTCACCAATTCCCAGTGTATTACACTAGCAAGGTACTCTAGAGTGGTAAGCTGAGGTACTTGAAAATAAAGAAGTGTACTTTTTTCTTTGATGGAAGCAGCTCGCAAGTTGTGGCCGTACTTCCAAGCTCATCCAATCGTTGTCATAACTAATCAGCCCACAAAGGAAGTGTTGTCCAAGGCAGACACCTCAAGAAAGGTAACAAAGTAGAATATTAAGTTAGCTGAATTTGGGGTGGAATTCACTTCGTAAATAGTAGTAAAAGGGCAAGTGCTAGCTGAGTTTATGGTAGTGTGTTCTTTTAAGGAGACTACTAACACAACAGTAGTTAACCCACCTGATATGCTCCCAAGTTCCTAGCAAGTTAGTAGTTTTGATTATACAGCACATTATTTTGCTCCTTCATTTCCAAAAGCTACTCGCAATCCCTTTTACGTAGGGCTGCAAGCTCCTTATAGCGGGTCTCAACCCCACCAGCATTTTTTTTAACACCCAGGTGAGGCTTTATCCCATAATAATTGTAGAAATAATTCTCAAGCTCCTCTTTAAGATCGGTCAAAATTCAGCCCAAGTCATTGTTATTATTACAATAAATTCCATGTGGCCATGACCGAATCTCGGCGACTACTCTAAGTGCTTCAGCGACCTCTTTATTATCATCTAGCCTATACCCATTAGGGTTGCAGCCCTCTAGGTAGTAATGGAATACATTCCTCACAGTGATGAGGTCTTCGATGATCAAATGACTCACAATACAAAGCATTTCCCATTGGGCTTTCATGTAATCTGTTCTTATGGTCCGTTTAAACAAGCACGTATCCTAGCTCAACAAAAACCACTTCGTAGGAAAACCAAACCCGTCTACGACCTTGCATCTTACCCTAATATGTTTTTCCCATTTTAACTGAAGATTAGAGCAGCGGTTCACGATAATTGTTTCACATTTTGGGTGAAGAGAAAAATAATAGAAACCTGATGATGTGATCTCAATCGCATCATGTTGTGGCACCACTCGTTGCTATCATGATTGGCCTAAACACGAGGCCCCAAGTGCAAGATGAAGCTCAATCTCAGCTCAACAAGCTCAATCTTAGTTTTTCCCAACTCGATTTAGCTCACATGAGCTTAATTTAGCTTACTTTAGCTCGTTTGAGCTTGGCTTAAGTTTATTTCAACTCATTTATTTTAATGTCTGAATAAATTAAGTAATTTATTAATTTAGCTTAAATTACTACAGCTCATAATTATGTTTTGACTTATTACATGTTTTAAATGTGTCTTGGCCGAATTTAATATGTCTTGTTAAGACTTTATTAAATTTGTCTAATTTAATTTATGTTTAATTAGTGTGTCTAAATTATATTAATGTTTGTTCAGCTAAATTTTATGTGATTTAATTTTGGTTCATGTGTTTTTGTAGGTGAGCTGAATTTGGAGAGTAATTAAACAAGGTTCATGCATGATAGGTTCAATGTATGAGAGTGTGCATGCACAATTGAGGTTCAATGGATGGCATTTAAAGGAGCACATGCATTTGGGACGTTCATGCAAGAGGGAGTTGCTGAAAGTTCATGTATTTGAAGATTCATGGATCATATTTATGGGGGGAAAATACATGGGACGTTTCATGCATGATTCATGCATTTTCAAGATGACCATTCAAGTATTTTAGGCAGTTCGGATTGACGCCACTAGCAAGCTAGATAAGTCGCTTCGAGACTCGAACGAAAGAAGAGAGGAGGTAACCTCACAAGAACAAAAGTTCTATTAAGTTTAATTGATCAAATTCTGTAACCTTTTACAATAAACAAGTAAGCTATTTATAAGCCTAAAATGCCTATTGATATTCGGCATCTATGTTGTTCACACTAACTTAAATTCTGTTCACACAGGTATTTAACATGTTCACATAAATAGCATTAAAATCCAGTTCATGCTTGAAGATGGTACATGAATTGGCCGAACCATCATGATGCTTCACTTGATGCATTCATGCATCCTTAGCCTTGAAGAATCTCCATAATTCCATGAATGTGCAGCTCTTTAATGATCCTACATGTCCCTTGGCTGAATGAGGCATTAATGTGCCTAAAATACTTGAATGGTCATCTTGAAAATGCATGAATCATGCATGAAACGTCCCATGTATTTTCCCCCCATAAATATGATCCATGAATCTTCAAATACATGAACTTTCAGCAACTCCCTCTTGCATGAACGTCCCAAATGCATGTGCTCCTTTAAATGCCATCCATTGAACCTCAATTGTGCATGCACACTCTCATACATTGAACCTATCATGCATGAACCTTGTTTAATTACTCTCCAAATTCAGCTCACCTACAAAAACACATGAACCAAAATTAAATCACATAAAATTTAGCTGAACAAACATTAATATAATTTAGACACACTAATTAAACATAAATTAAATTAGACAAATTTAATAAAGTCTTAACAAGACATATTAAATTCGGCCAAGACACATTTAAAACATGTAATAAGTCAAAACATAATTATGAGCTGTAGTAATTTAAGCTAAATTAATAAATTACTTAATTTATTCAGACATTAAAATAAATGAGTTGAAATAAACTTAAGCCAAGCTCAAACGAGCTAAAGTAAGCTAAATTAAGCTCATGTGAGCTAAATCGAGTTGGGAAAAACTAAGATTGAGCTTGTTGAGCTGAGATTGAGCTTCATCTTGCACTTGGGGCCTCGTGTTTAGGCCAATCATGATAGCAACGAGTGGTGCCACAACATGATGCGATTGAGATCACATCATACCCTCCCTCTTGAAGACGATTTGTCCTCAAATCGGGCCATTTTCTCAAAAAAATTTTACATCGTCACCAGCCCCTTTGTCGATGGAATTGGCATAGTTGCTCCCAAAAACCTGGAAATCAGACATGCCTTGAGTAGGACACAATTTATGTTTATACCCTCCCTCTTTAGGAGGGAACCACTTCGAAGTGTCACCTACACAAAAATTAAATAGATTAGTGACACCATGGTTTATAAGTTCAAAAGGTCTTCTTAAGATCTTATGCAAAAATTGCACCAATGAACCAGTGCCGGGATCAAAAATAAAAACCGTTCTTACCTTTTTCTCCAATGGACACAAACCTAAATCACAAGTCAGTCGAAAAGCATAATCTCGAAAATCAAAATTGCAAAATCCAAACCCTTTTAACAAGAACAAAGAATAATAATCTCCGGGGTCAAAAACAAAGCTTCCTCTTGCTTGGCTTGACGTTAACTTAGGAATGTATATCCCGGGTTTAAAAACGCGATTTTCATTGATCGTTTCGCAACGCAACAAAAATTTCTTCTTCACCAAGACTTCACACATGTCAAGCAAATAGGAGTTAGGCATACATACATTTGAGCAATCAAACCCTTCATATTTCATTCGCACACGTAAACAAGAAAAGTTCACACCACAATTTAGATAATTCACATGATCATCACAAACACACAGATTAGATGTCAACTTTTCATCACACAATCCCAAATTTTGTTCGGGCTTACCTGGACTTACTTCTTGATCAATCTTGACAATGATAGGCTCATGAGCAGAAAGATGTTTCACACATTTATCAACAATCAAATTATGATTTCCAATCAGATCAAGATGAAAAACTTTCTCACAAACTAAGTCTTTGCTAATCTCGTCATCAAGAATCAAGTAAGATTGGGAAGACTCAAATACAGTAGCTCCCTTACATGGCTTACCTTTAAGCACTTGTGAACTAGGGTCATCTACGATCTTACCTTTCTCGACTAATCGAAATCGTTTCTCCTTAGAAAAGTATTGAAGTTGAAATTGATCGATGGGATTTCGAGAAACCTGAAAAGTAGAAACAAAACAAGGAAAATTCATAGGATGGTTAGTAACAACACTCCTTTCTTCTTCACTCTCGTTTCTTCCTTCAATCTCACTCTCTTTTTCGGTTTCCTTTTCTTTTTCGCACTCGTTTTTATTCTCAATCTCATTTTCAATTTTCTTTTCTATCTCACACTCATCTTCTTTTTCTTTCATTTCTTTTTCTTTTTCATTTTCTCGCTCACACTCTTTTTCTTTTTCACATGATGTTTCGATTTCATTACAAAAGTATAAATCATCAAAAAGAGAAACCTTTTGTTGAGAATAAGAAAAGGGTTCTTCACACAAATGGCAATCTTCTCTTTGTGATAGATCTTCCGTAGCCGAGTACTTTGACACTCTTGAAGCACGTTCGCCTCTTCGTAAATAATCCTTTGTAGATGAATAAATTGAGGCACTTGTAGAGACACGTTTACTTTTTCGTTTATCATCTCGGAAGGACTCAAACTCGGAGTTTGCTTCTCTTGGTCTCGAAAGCCTTGTTGAATAGGAGTCTTGATATGTGTCTCTTCTCGAATAATGTCGTCGTGATGAACTTAACTCTATTTCTCGACTCGGTGGAGTTTTCTTCCGTCGGGCTTTTTCCTCCACTCGGTCCAAACGTCTTTTTAATGGGCTTAGTTTTTCCTCCAATATTCGGCCCATCTCGTTCACCAAGTATTGAAATTCATCGGTAGAGAATTCTTCTTGAAACATGATTCAAGAAAATGTTCGAAAATCGAAAGATAGAATAAATAGTAAATGAACCTCACCAATTCAAAATCCTCACCAATCTCTCACAAAGAAATAATGATTTTCACTCGCACTCGTGTTTACACTCTTCTAGGCTTTTTCTTTGATGTAAAACACACGTGCCTTTTACCTCTCGACCTCGTCTCACAATTTCGTAATTCGTCTCGATAGACTTAATTTGCTACTTGAGGGTCGGTTTCAAAATAGGTTACAAAGGAATGATGTGGGTGTAGGGTAGGCTAAACAAAATAAAATCAAGGCTAAGTGTGGCGTTGGGATGGGTAAATAATGCTAGGAAGGGAAACTTGATGATCGGAACAAATAAGAGAGAAAAATAAAATAAAAACTCGCAAGACTTTTCACTTTTTTTTTAACTTGATTTTTTTGGTCACCTTTTTTTTTTGCTCGATTTTTTTTTCACTTTTTTTTTTGAATTTTTTTTTTCAATCAATTTTTTTTTTCGAATTTTTTTTTGATTTTTTTTTGTTACTCCAATACAATAGTAAGCTAAATACAAGGGAAAAAAATTAAATTACAACTCAAAATTTTTTTTTTTGATTTTTTTTTCACGTTTCGAACCTACTTGCGGCCTTATTACGAACGTCGGCGCTCCTCGTTTTAGTAGCTCTGATACCAAATGATGTGATCCGGCTCGGTTGATTGAGTCGATTCACTTGATTGAACATTCTTGACGTTTAAGTTTTATTTTTCCATCTCCATCAATTACCTTTTTCTAACCTACCTTGTTTCTATTCTAAACCGAATTTATCAACACCAAACCACTCATCTAAACCCTCTCAAAGCTTCCGCAACCCTTAGCCTAAATCACCCAATTTTGACAACTCCAACTACTCCTCGTAGACGATCGGGCAACTTAAGTGAACTCGACTCCATCAACCGAGCCGGATCACATCACCTGACTAATCTCCTCAATTCTGAGCCTTCAGCAAATACAAACTCTAAAAAACGGTGAGCTCTGGTACTTTATTTCGACGAAGATAGTCAATAAAGTATGAGAACGCGATCCACCAGAAGAATCTGCAAAATTTCCTAGGAGCAATCCCATACTCACGCAGGAGGTGGCAAAAGAACGGATAAAGAGGTAGGTGAAACCCAGCCTTCAAAGCATAAAGGGGGAGCAAGAAACCACTATCGCTTACATCGCTAAGGTTGTGCTCCCCTTCAGGAATAGAGAACTCGTACGCGAAATGAAGAATTTCAATCCCCCGTGCACGCAAACTCTGTTTCATTTCTTCATATTTTATAATGCAGAGGACAACCTTAGCCTCGATGGAGGTCTTAGAAGCACGTTTCTGCAGTGGGCAATGGGGGAGTAATTGGCCAGCGACTCCTCTCATTCTTGGCATATTCGGTGAAGAAAAGAAAAGAAAAAGGCGGAGAAAAATTTTTACCTTGAGAAAAATCTTTGACTTGTTCTAACTTCAAAAACGTTAAGTATGAATTTTAGGGTTTCAGAAGCCCCTCTTCTTAAAGAAATTTTTCCCTGCGTAATGATGGCTCGAATAACCAAGAGTCTCAACGGTCAGATTCGTACAAGCACGATCGACCTGTACACATGGCGAAGCACACATCAGATCCCAATAGTTGCTGCGTATTCCACAAGCTACAATAAATGTGAAATGATAGCATTAAAGAGCGCTACTTTGTAACACTCCTTATGCTCACTATGAGAGGGACTAGATTGTTATACATCAGTGATCACTAGCCTGAATCCTAGATAGGATCCGAGTCGCCTACCCGTGACCTGGATAGGTCCCACCCGATAATTGAATATGAGGTGAACCGTGAGAGGACAGCGAGGGGAGCTCGCTGATCCAGCTCGCAATGAGAGCTCATACGAACCAAGAGAAAGCCATGGTTTCGGTTCGCATATACCTAAGTAGCTCATAGAAGGGGAGATCACGTGGTATGGCAAGCAATCTAGAGTGAAACACGTGTCCAGCATGCCTGAGTTTCGCTTAGTACTTCAGTCCTAGAAATAGTGAGGTCAAGTCATGAACAGTTGGGTCAGTCGTGAATAGTAATAGTATATATAAATACTTGAATGTTCTCATTAATAAGATACGAGAGAAATTACTCAACAGGAATATACGTCACTTTCAAAACCCTATTTATAAAATTTAAAAATTCAACTGGCAGTATACCAAATAATTTTACTATCTTTTCATATTTATAGTATAATATAGTATATTTAATTTTCATATGGTAAAAATTACATAATATATAAAATGAGTTGAGCTTCTCTTAATTTGAATGAAGCAGTGGTTAAAGCTCTTGTTAAACTCTTGTTTGATTCGAGTTTCAATTGTGCTACTCCCATCCCCTATCCCTAATATTGTATAAAAAAAAAGAGAGCTAGCTTAGCTTTGAATATTAAAACCTGAACTTGACCTATAGGCCTAGCTTTTTTACCTAAGCACATTTTATAGGCCAAATGTTTTTTTATAAATCCTACTAAATTTCGGACCAACGTTTGAACTTGAATCCAACCCTTAAGTAGGTCTACAATAGAGGTGTATTACTTTGTTAAGATATCCATATTATCGATTTCAATGTAGTCTGTTGTATCAACTCGATTTTGTCAAATTTCAAGTAATTTAAATATATATATCATAATCTATTTTTTCTTTATATATTATATATACATCCAAAATATACTTTATCATATTTGTATAAATATATTTATATGTAAATACAAAATTATAAATATTTAGTATTTGAACTTTTTAACAAGTAATAAATAAATATATTGTTGTTATGAATTAAATAATAAAAAAATAAAAGAACAAGAAATAAGAGAGTAAAAGAGTCATAATACTCCCATTGGATGTCTATTAGTAGATAATGTACATCATTAAAATCTTACAAAGATAAAAAATCTGTGAGGAAAAAAATCTTAGTGAAGGAAAAAGAATACACATATCTATAATATATATAACATGCTGACTTATTAAAAATCTTATTAGGAAAATACAATTGGACAAAATCTCGGTTAAGAGAAAAAGAGTACAACGTGTATTTCAATTTGTACGTTTCCAATCTTGAACACTAACTTTTCAAATGATCACTTGAACAATTTTGATAGACTCTAATATCATTATTTTTTTTAAAGTTACAAGTGAGGCAGAATTTGGGAGAAATATATTTTTAGCTCTTCGGAAATTTTAACAATAATTATAGTAAACTTTAATCATGATCCTTCTATAAAAAATATATATAGGTATTTTGGATCATTTTATAATCTTCCTTCAACTACTATTCACTAAGTCAAATATACCAGAGAATTTTTATTAGCTTCTATCATTCTAAATCTTTCAAGGATTCTTAATATAAACTTCCATTAAATAGTAATCATATAAAGCTCATAACAACAACCATTAAACATGTGTTAAATCTTTCATTAAGTACCAGACTAATGAGATATCTAATAGTTTATTGAATCCACCACAAAAGAATATTATATCTTTTCAATATCGGGACTTAGCGAAAACCTTCAATTTTTTCTTTCATTTTCGCAAGATTAGGCATATGTACCTTCACTGACTTTATACCTTTAGATGTTTAGGCTAATGGTCTAAAAACTTTATGAATTTGATTCTATTTGAATTGTCTTTTTTATTTTGATCAATTTATTCCATATTTGTATTTCTTGACATATTCAAGATCTTCATTTTTTTTTTTCATTATTTCAATAATACTATTGGATGCAAAATCATTATCAGCAACTTTTTATTCTCATGGTCCCATATTTTCTCATATTGACACAACTTATTGAGATATCTTTATTTTCATTATTTTCATATTCAGGTACTTGAATCTCTTCTGAAGTTTTAATAATTAGTTATGTCTTAGATCTCTTCAAGAGCACTCGCCTCCACTATATAATCATCTTGATTTATTATTTTCTTTTATAAGAATTTTTATCTTTGGAACCGATCGATCTATCACACTTCAAGCATGCATTACTTTCATTTATTCTAACAAACTGTCCTACTGGGCAGAGGTGAAGCCAGAACAAATTTTTAGGGGGGGTGAATGAAAATTTAATTTTTTATAGTCTATATCTTTATAATTTTTAAAGGACTAAATCGTATTTTTATAATTTTAGAGGGGGCCAAAGTATAATTTTATCTTTACTAATTTAAAAGTTTAAAAAAATTTCAAGGGCCTAAATATAAATTTTCCATTTTAGGGGGGCTAGGCCACTGCCAGCCCCCGCTTGTATCTGCCTCTGCTATTGGGACTTTGATTCAAATACATCTGCAATTAACTTGCAATAAAATGAGTTATCCTTTTTGAACTTCTGATTTATATTACTTTTTATGACGATCCATCTAATTATTATTTCTCTCCCCTAATGTTAGGAAAATTGCCAAATCAAAATTGTAATCACTAAATCATGTCATAATTGAGTCTCAATAATACAAGGAGACTCATAACTAAGGTATATTATCAACTGTCTTTAAATATTCATTTTGTGCATTGTGGAGAAACAACTTAAACATATATTGCACATTCTAAAATTCTAAAATACATTGTATTTGACTCTGACCAAAAACCAACTATAATGGAGAGTATTTATTAAAACTTATTGGCATGATGCGTATAAAATATCATATCCTTATACTTACATAAACTTTTGTTCTAAAAGAATATAATTTAGCTACTAACGGGAGGCATTTAATTATTAATTATTTGTACATAAAAATAAAATTTTAAAATAATTAGTCACATTGACAATCTAACTTACAATGATCATTGAAAGTTCAAGTAATAAATTCACCAACATTAACAAAGAATTGTCCTAATTGCATTGTCTAAAAATTTTGTTCTTAAACAAATCATTAAGCAATTAATCTCGCAAACTATAGCTTACAATTTAATAATTCACATGCATCAGCTAAAATTATATCAAAATATTAGATCCATATTTCTTTCAAAATACACAAAATTCAATCTCAATTTTCAATTTTTGTAAGTAGACATGGGCCCTTGCATTACTCATTTAAACCCGTAGAAGTACCCTATCAAACCTCCCTTGAAAATTGAAAACTCGAGTTATACATGCTTGAATCCAATTAAAATCTTTGGGGAATTCTAATGCCCTAGTATGTAATTAAAAATTTTGAAATTTAATGTACTTTAAAAGGTTGAAAATTAGATATTTTAATTTTATAATTTAAAAATTTTAGTCCAATCATTAATATTATTAGTATTTTCTATCAAAAATTTCCACGTTGTCATGTTGATTAGATTACTGTCATATGATGTTACATGTGAGTGACAAAAAAATAAACATATTAAGTTGTCAAATTTTGACAAAAATTACACAAATAATGATTAAACTAAAAAATTTTAAATTGAAAAAATAGGATTAAATCTTTTTTTAACTTTTAAAGTACATGGACTAATGGCATATTTTAACCAAAGGAAATCCTGATGTATGGAATCAAAGGCCTTCCTCGTATCAAGAGGGGACAAATTTCCCATCACAACCATTTACCAACTCTTGAGCAGGAGAGCATTATTTACAAAACTCCAACCCTCCATAAAAGCACTATGATTAATAGATATAATAGATAGCAAGCATGAACTTGGTCTATACTTAAGAACTTGAGCTGGGTTTGGGGCCAAAGCAAGAATAGTATAACTAAAAGACCCTAACAGCTGACCAGAATCAAAGAAAAAATTGACAGTCCTCACCACATCAGCTCCCAATGCTTGAAAGAGTTTGGCAGTATAGCTATAGAGAAGATAGTGGATTTAATATCCTCATCTACAACAGGACAAACCAAACCCGACTTAAGATTCTCTTCTAACATGCGATTACAATCACTCTCATCTAAAACTCAAATTATGATAGTTTAAAATTTCCAAAAAAAAAAAAAAACAGACTGAACCGGTATCATCCCTACCATGTACAAACAGAAAAAACTGTAGTTAACCAGTAGTAACAAAACATGTAATTTTTCCTCGTCTACTGAACAATGAACAATTTGTGACTGATGTTATTAAAATCCTGATATATTAAATAAGTTTTTCCTCATATGTTAAAATGAAATGTTTCATAAATATCAAGCAAACCCTTCAGGTTTCTGACTGACCGAAATATCTTCCTGAAATTGTGGCCAAAATGTTTAGCATAATAACTTCATCATCGACCTCACACTTCCCAGCTCTCAAGTTAGCACACTTCCGGAGCAGACTACGAAGAGATGCACAAGTATCCGCATCCAAAGGCGTGTCGATTGCTGCACATAAAGCAAATAGCCACACACAGCTGCTCCTCGATAGTGAGCTCATG
The DNA here is from genome assembly GCF_007990345.1 of Gossypium hirsutum. Taxonomy (NCBI): domain Eukaryota; kingdom Viridiplantae; phylum Streptophyta; class Magnoliopsida; order Malvales; family Malvaceae; genus Gossypium; species Gossypium hirsutum. Next base: position 76,887,059 of record NC_053433.1, read on the forward strand.
TTCTCAACCGAACTTATCCATTTCCTAAGCATCAAAACTCGAGCTACTGAGTCCATCTTTTGGATTGTGGACAAGGTCGGGTAGTCACCACAAGCATCACTGATAGAGGTTTTAGGACATGAATTGTTGTGAGACGAGGAAATCTTGTTGTCTGCAGCATTCAACAAAGGTACCTGGTCAGAACGGACTTCACCGGTTGCATGACTGTTCAATTTCTCGATAACGCCACTGGCCGGCAACTGAAACAAATCATCCTCTCGAACAGATAATTTTGGTAGCTTACAAGAAATCTCAGTATTGGGATCCTCCATTTGTAACAGGGCCTGAGATCAAGAAAGGAAACAAAAGTTAATTTTTCTTTCAGGTTTTGAAATCTTAAAAGATAGCTTTAGAATTTAAAGAAATGAAAGCTTTTCTCCTATGTTGTTTCAACTTTATTTTTGTTGTACCCATGTTTGACATCCATGTTTGATATATATTTGAACATGATTAGGGAGAAATATGTGCAAAAACTCAGTTTTAAAGACTCCATTGTACCAGAAAATTCAGTTTTAAACACTTTGAAAAGAGGAAGGGGAAAAGGTTCGAAATAAGCATTGTTAAGGGATCTAAGATCGTTCATTCACTCAATATGCACTTCATATATTATAAATATATATATAAATATATCCAATTTCAAGATTACATGTTTCTCTTCAAGATTATCTATCAGTATACAAAGTCAAGCAATGATGGCAGAAGAAACAAAACCCAAAAGTACATACCAGTCGTAGCTCTGAAAAATCTGCAAGAAATGCATCCTCCCAATGTTTCAATGGCAATATATGTTCCGGGCACTTAGCAATTTCAGGAATCTGTGGCATATAAACACTTTGTTCCTTGTTCAATATAGTCCTGTCAGGCTTGGCGATCTTTACTTTTGGAATTTGAGCAGCTTCCCACCTAAACAGGAAGTTAAGGACTATAAGTTTGATACAATTAAAATACTCGTATTAACCATAGAAAATCTCTATTTTGTAACGTAAGATCTCCAACTGTCAATCAAAAAGCAACTCCAATGAAAACTAGACTTGAAATCTCGCAAATAAATGCAATAATGTCGAAGAGGTTTCCAATATGATTTATTATCCTAACAAAAATTAACTACAAGTAACACTTAATTTTGTATCTACGGCTCCACGAAACCAACAGGATAAGCAGAGAAGTCACCATGAGATATTGAGAATAAAGCACAGGAAGAATGTCTGATGATCAAAACCATTCTAATGCCATAACATTGAATTGGCAACAGGCCAAAGGGCCAAAACTTATAAGCCAAGGTTAGATGATATTCCATACTAAAGACCTAAACAAGTGTTGAAGCTTCCACATCTGCACCTCCACACTCCAACAATCTTAAATTAGTCGGACTCAGACATATGTTCAGGTTTCCTGAAGCTTGACCCTGAAATGTTGCAATTGCAAGGCTACAGGGGAGGACAGAAATTATGCTAATAAGTACTGGAACTCTACAAGTATGCAAATTCTTTCACTTAAATGAGGACATGTTTGAGAGAGTTCAGCAGCTGTTGTACTTTCTTTAGCATAGTTTGAACTGTGATACGAACCTAGGAATAGGTCTGTGAAAATGGATAAACCTATGAAAGCAAAACAGCATTGCTAATAAAGAAAATGGATAAATTAATTGACAATTTAGAGATAAGGAAGGATTACCTGACACGCCTAAGATATTCTAATCCATCCTCCGGAGGACCAGACTCGAAGTCAGGTTCCCCTTCTACCACGAAAGCAGGCCTAAGAATGCTGGTGTAATCTTCATCACTGTCATCATCTTCAATACATTCTTCTTCCGCGTCAACAAAGGAATCAACTTCAACATCACGAGTAGGAGAAAAACTGAAAGGATATATATTTTCCATCTCATTATCCTCCATGTATTCTAGTTCATTACCCACATTTTCAGAATAATCCCCTGAAAGGGATCGAAATATTTAACGAGTGCTAGTGCATATCAGAATATTGAATCCAAATAAACAGCAAAACATTTCAAATATGCAAGAAAAAGCCAACAGCAAAACATTATAAACATGCAAGTAACAGCACAAGAAAACATTGCAAAATGCATGTAACAGCAAATGGCTAATAAAAGCTTTTCCATCGCAATTCATTAAAGAATATCATCACTTTATTACTTTCTAGTTACAAAGAATGTAGCATATCATCTGTACCACTAACACACATTAGATCTAAAATACCCAACAGCAACACTCCAACGGACAATAGCCTATTGGTAGTAAACACAGAAATAATGCACCTAAGTACACACAAGAAAATCCTATCAGTTCAATTGTTGAACATAAGGTCTTTTTCCAGATCGATTCAGGCCATTCTTCAATGTACAAAGATATTGAGACCATTCCTTGTTCCTCTTCCAGCAACCACACCTGTTACAACAGAAAATGAACCCATCAAGTTGACACTAAATGAGCTGGATTCTGGTCGATGACTGCTCAGAATGTCTACGAGTTTCCATATCAATTAAAAGACACTATTTTTTTATATAAAAAAGAACTGAATAATAGAGGAAAAGTTTTTTTTTTTAAAGATAAAACTATGATTTTTTTTTTGGTACAAATGTTCTCTAAGAAGTAAAAAAAAAAAAAAGAGCGTAAAGAGAAGGAAATTAGATGGAAGTCCTTAAAGCAAAGTACATTTTTGCCGTCAAAACCAGCTGCAATTCTGTTAAAGAAACCTACTTGCAGTTATCAAAGCCAACCAAAAGGTCATACCAAATACTGAATTTATGAAATCTTTGTCTGCAAAATCCTTCCCATGTTTTAACTTGGACAAAAGAAATATTCATAAAATATATAAAATCTCTGCTGTAGTTTGAATGACAAAATGAGAACTACTGGGATGAAACAAAAAATTCCCATTTTTCAGTTACCAAAGGTCTGGCACCAAATTGTAGACTAAAAACTAGTCGGTAGAGTATGAAAGGAATATGACTAAATATATGCTACAAAATAGAAGGCCTCTTCTCATATCAAATGATATTCATTAAAGCTTCAATCACTTATACAAGAAAACCCCTGAGCTAAACCAAGGAAAACCTATGGTATCACACTCACAGTATGTCATGTTTTATACCAGTTATCAAACTATGTATCAAAATCTCAATCATCCATTTTTCAGGAATCAAAGACTGAAACATTTGGTATAAAACTATACAGACTCATTCCGAGAAACTACAATCTTATGAAAGGTTCAAAACTAAATATAAAGCAGAAGGGAATGAAGGGCACCACACAAAGCTTTCCACTATATATCACACAATAAAATTCAAAAGAGTGATATAGTTTCATCACCATCAGAACTATTGATATTATTGATGTATTTATTTTGCAGAAGTAAACCATAATCCCAAATAACATCAATAAAACTCTATCATATGATGTATTAGAACTAATGCTTTGGACTCTTGCTATGTTAAGGTAGATAGACATTCAACAAGGTAATAGATAGTGATAAATACAACCAAAGGAGCACTTAAATGTTGAAACAACACATCAGGAGAAAAAAAAGAGAGATAAAACAAAACGTACTTATAATTGCAGGAGACTCTGCCTTCTTTCCAAAGCGATGACGCGTGTCAGAGCTCGAACCCGAACCTGAACCGGTGTTCTTCTGATGCTTCCAGCTTCCCAAGTCCTCATACTCTCTGATCACATCTTTACCAAGACTATTATATACATCCCTCCAAAAACTCCTTTGTTCCCCAACCTTGGCAAACCTCAAAGCCTCTAACTCTTCTCTTGAGTACATTATCTTATTTTGAGTTTTGCTTTCTGTCTTACCCTTTTGAACTTCAAAAATTTTGGTTGATTCCATATGTCTCATAGTGACTGATTCCCCTAAGACCTCTTTTACATTCTTTCCCTTTCTTCTTGATCTTTTACCTTTCTTACCATCAATTTCATGTTCCCCCTTCTTCTTCTTCTCATCTTTTACACTTCCATTTCCAGTTCTGGGGAGTGGAAATGATCCAATCAAAGCCGTATCATCGATGACTTCAATCTTTAAAGATCCTTTAACAGGCAAGTCAAGACCTTTGGTACCACCAACGCCGTTTCCATCATCAATCTTGGACGAGTTCGTTGCAAAACCAAAGATGTTTCCAACTTCAAGCTCAGTCAAAAGTCGTTTCTTTTCAGCTTCCAAGACATTTTCAGATTCCAAAGCTTTTCCTTTGGCCACCCTTTTCTCCTCAAATTCCAAACCGATCCCGAGATGTTCCTTGTTATTAGCTTCAATGGTGTTGACTTGGTTATCAACTTCTTGAACTCCAAAAGAACCCTCTTTGTTTTCCACATCATCCACCTTTTCTTTCTCGAAAAACCCAGAAAGAGAGACATCCTTTGGAGCGAAAGAATGAAGACCCATTTCTTGGTTTTCCTGAGAAAGAAGGGAAAAGCACTTGGGTTTCTTCTTTGGACTGCTATGATCCATAGCTGTTACTTCTTGGCAATCTTGAAGGCCCGAATCCCGGTGGTCGGCGGTGGATTCATAGAGAGAAGGGGAAAGGTGAGGGGGAAGAGAAGTTTCTTGTTGTTCAGAGCCAGAAGTTGTTCTACGCTTAGAACAAACGTGCGAATCAGATTCCATCGTATAATCAGCCATTACTGAGAAACAGCGAATGAAGAAACTGTTGGAAAGAGACGCTGGGGTTTTAGGATGGGACTTGGGAGGGAAATATATAGAGGAGCAACAGAGGTAATCGAATTGAATAAACTGACTGCATTGGGTTTATTCGGTTTTCTCTTCATTCGGCCCATAATTTATACGCATTTTCTTACTTCAAAGTATTTTCCATTATGCTTGTGGATTTTATTACTCCTTTTTTGTCACTTGAATTTAGCTCACTGCATTTTCTTTAATTGGTATTATTTATGCATTCTATCAATCTTATATTAATTTTAAATAATTCAATAAATTTAATTTTTTATATTTATAAATTTTATTAACCTTTTTCTCAATCATAAATCAGAAAACAAATTTTAAAAGAATATGCAACTATGATTACAGCTTTCATCATAATTCTCATTAGCTAGTGTACTAATATCCTACATCTCCTTTTCAAGGTGTTGGATGTCCTGCAATGGAACTTCTACCAAATCTGATTTCTCCTATACTTTTATCATTCCCTAATTATTCCACGAAATTTTACGATATTCAATATAAAGCTACAATTCCTTACTCATCTATTTCAAAACCATAATTTTGATAAAAATAAAATTAAATAATAAATAAAAATTTAAATTTAATTGTGTGCAAATCCAAAAGTAATTAACCTACAAAAAGTAACATCATCATCAAAGTACATCTCTTTGGAGGTGATAAAGGTTAGGCAAAACCGATTTAATGATGTCATGTTAACAAATAAATTATACTAAAATTTCAAACATCAAAAGAAACCTAATTCTATGAACTTATTTATGCTTTTTCTATAATAAAATTATGTTTTAGTAACTCAATTTTTAAAAGTTACGTAATAGTCAATAATACTATTAAATTGTTATGATCATAAGTAATTTCAAAATAATAAAAATTATTAAATGATCTATTGAGTAAAAGTTATAGGTTGTTAGCCTACGAATAATTATAATTGAATTAATATATTGAAAATATAACTCCTTTAATATAATATTTGATATTTGAACTTGATTTTTTTTTAATTTGGTACTTAGACTTTTTTTAATATTTGATATCTAAATTTGACACTTTTTCTAATTTGATATCTAAATTTATTTTTTTTGTCCAATTTAATACATAAACTTGTCAAACATTATACAAATTACTCCTATAAACAAACAATATTTTGTTTATGAGACAATAAAAATAACCAATATATAACCAATATGTCACAAAGGAAATCGAACTTTTTTTATATTTTAAATATTCAATTACTTCTAGTTTAATTTATTTTAATTTTTAATTTAACATAACAAATTTCTTTTATTTTGGGTTTTTAACACTCTAGTTTTCTTCTTCAACGTCATCATTAAGGTTAGCTCAAAGCATAATTTTTTAACATGAATTTCATCTTATGCTAATGATATATTTGTGGAATTGAGGGCTTTGTGAAGACAATACCTTGATTTAAGCATGCGATCTCTCTTGAATCATTTATGTAATCTCAACCCTAATGAAAAGTAAAATTCAAGATATTGTTTTGCAAAATAGAGGAAACTTCAAATAATATTAACAATTTTTGCCATTAAATTCCATGTAATCCGTCACATGTTGATAATACATTAGATATATTTGACAAGTTCAGGTACCAAATGTTATATTAAGGTAATAAAAAACAATCTTCACGAAACAATTAAATTTAAAAAAATAAAAATATCATATTAGGGTAAACCACGCACTAGTCACCTAACTATTAGAGTATTTTTGTTTTGATAATCAAAACTACAATTTTTATTCCATTACTAACATTTAAATTCAAATGCTGGAACGAACGAAAACAAGTAAGAAAAGTTGGACTGGATTGAAGCTGTTCGTAAGGATCTAGAATAACAAACATAAACATATTAGAAATCAAAGGAAAATTTGAAGGGTTAGAATTATTTAGAATTAAGACAAAGTTAATAGAATTTATAAGTGCTAAGGATTAAATATGTTATTATACTGATGCAAATTAAATGACATATCATCATTTTCATTAATATTTATTAACATTTTAACTTAAGGTAACCAAAACAGAATCAATTAAAGACATTAGAGATAAAATTTAAAGTTTTTATAATTTAAGGACCAAAATTCTAACAAAGTAAATGATAATTTAATTTACCCATTATATTATATTTAACATCAGAAACTTTTTTTTTCTGAAGACACTGCATATTTTTTAATTTGATTTAATAAATATTACTTTGAAAATAAAAAAAAATACTAAAAGGTAATTACAATTTAAAAAAGAAACAAGTTCTCAATTTAAATTATAAAATAGAAGATCATTTTTCATGAAAATTATTTACGATTAAGATGACGAGAAATAAAAATAATATAATTTAATTAGTGAAGAAGTAATCACTGGTCCAGAATAGAGCTAGACTTTGGTTTACTTCATTGTGCTGGGAAATAAACCGGACTGCAATAATAATAATAATAATAATAATAATAATAATAATAATAATAATAATAATAATAATAATTTGTTAACATTTCTATGTACCACAAGACCCAATCCCTTGCTTAATTGCACAACTCAAAAGGCCATCGGCAGCCGGTGACCAAAACCGGCGAAGGAGAGATCATATCATATATCAGGTGATGTTAAACAATCCAACCCAACCCTATACATGGTTGTCGTATATGACCAAAAACAAACAAACAAACAAAAAAGAAAAAAAGGCAGAAAGAAGTAAATACATATAATATGTTGAATACATATGGAATTTGTAGTCAGAATGGAAATGAACTGTGCATAAGTTGCAGAGATTTCAATCCAAGGTGAAGGACTGCATTTATCTGTTTTTATGTCTCTGATGCCGCTGCTGAAGCTTGTCCCTTTGCCAGAGTTTGGAGAGCCTTAACGACGATGCCCATGTTTGGACGGAACTCGGATTCATACTGCACACACAATGCTGCCACAGCTGCCAGCTGCATCAACAGAAAAATATATGTAATGGAAATCGCCGAGTGCTAGTTTGGTTTGCATGTACATGTCTTAGAGAATTTGAAAACTGAAAACCGACCCCCATCCCTAAGTTACAAATTTATACTTGGGCGTTAAAAGATAAAAAATACCTTAGCAAATCCTTTAGGAGGATACTCTCCATTTAGTTTTGGATCCACACATTGCTTAACTTTATCTTCACTAAGTCTCGGAGTAGCCTAAATGGAGATACAGAAAACAGAAATGAAGAGTTAATCAAATATAAAAGGAAACGAAAAGATCAAGTCCGAGTTTTCATTTTTTCTGGTACTCAGTATCCAATACTTATGTTTGACACATTCAAACATGTGTACAGGGATATGACCTGGCATAGAAGCTTTAGACAAAAAATAAAAATAAAGATATACCATATAGACACATAACTGTGTCCGACACTATTCAAGTTCGAGTAACATGGAAACAACATGCAAAGGAAACAGAAATGCACCATCAAATTAGACAAAGGGAAGGGAAACGGTGGACCTAAAGCAATAAGCTCACCCATGTAACAAGACTCTGCTGTCCGCGAGGCATTGTATGGTCAACAGGTTTCCTCCCAGTCAGAAGTTCTAGAAGGACAACCCCAAAACTGTACACATCACTCTTCTGTGTCAACTGTCCAGTCATTGCATATCTGGAAAAAGTTGCCATAAATCAGCTAAAATTGTAAATAAAGCTGCAGCTCCTTAGGCATAGTGATGCATTACAAAAAAAAATGCTGGTTCCCCCTCAATTTCAAATCCCTTAGTTTTAGCAACATGGACAGTGGACTCTACAGACAGGAAACGACCCATTGGTGCTAGGCTGCGTTTGTATATCTATCATGAAAGTGGCAGAAAAGGTTGGCAATTCTTTCCAGTAGCAGCATCAATTGGGGGAAATAGTCAACACCAATAAGTTAAATAAAAAAAAAAGTATATGATAAACCCTAGATGCAAACCAGTTACAATTATCTGCATATTGACATTAAACCTAACTAATCTTATACAAGATACCAAATAAACACACAGCACCAGGGATGCCAGGCTGGTTCAGAACAAATAAACATAATGTAGAGGAGCTTAGAAAGCATACTCTGGAGCATGATAACCAAATGTCCCTAAAACTCGAGTAGAATGAAGACGAGCAGCCATGTCAGGAGATTGGTTTGAGAGGTTAAAATCTGCAATTTTTGCTTTGAAGTCTTCGAAGAGAAGCACATTGCTAGATCTAATATCTCTGTGTATAATAGCAGGTTGAGCCTTCTCATGTAAGTATTCCAAGCCCCTTGCGGCATCAATAGCTATTCTTACCCGCTGCATCCAGTCAAGCACTGGACCTGCTTGTGCCCCTTGAACCCCCTTCCTTCCTATAATCACCGGAAAAGGAAAAAAGAAGAAAAGAAAAACATCAAGCTAATGGAGCCTTCTTTGTATAACAAAACGTTAGTTGGATAAATCTAAATCAGGAACTAATTTTAGGATGGCCACACAAACCGTGCAATATGTCATGTAGTGATCCCATAGTTGCAAACTCATATGCAAGGATGCGGAGATTTCTTTCAACACAGTAACCTTGCAACTCAACAACATTTTCATTCTTAAATCTTGAAACCATGGAAACCTAAACAGATTAAATGTGTACGATTAAAGGTGTTATGAAACAAGAGGAAAACACAATACGACAACAATCTGAATCTGCATTAACGATAAGAATAAAGAAAGAAAAAACTTATTAAAGACCCTTCTTTCGAATTGCTTACAGACCTGGGTCAAAAACTCCACAGTTGAGTCAGGCTCAGCAGAAGTATCTAGCTTTTTCACGGCCACAGCTTTTCCATTGTCCAAATTTGCATAATAAACTCTGCCATAGGAACCCTCACCAACCAAAGCCTTTGATCCAAAATTGTCAGTCTTTTCTTTCAACTCTTCCAGTGATAGTGCGGGCACTTCAATAGGTGGTGCTGATTTATGCACTTCGGGTTTGACATCAGCTGCTACCCTTGTGTCTTTTTCCTGCCCTGAAAACATGTAGCATGAGAGATCAGAAAAAAAACTTAGAATATCATCAAAACTGATGAGAAATTGAACAATTAAACAGAAACAAGGAAAAAAGTTCTTCTAAAAAACTATTGACAGAATATCAAATTTAAGGTACCAGATTAGAAGATTGGACAACATATCCCAATAAACTGAGGCAAACTTTTTTTTTTCCCATTCGAGGAATACTAAAAATAAAATTCAGAAAGAAAGAAAGATTTGAAGTCTTGGTTGACATTAGGTCCAAGGTTCGGATCTAGACAACCTAATCCCTCTCTCGTTTAATTAAAAGAGAAACTGATCAAAAGCAACCAAAATTAATCCCTAATTCTTGAATAATGAAGGAAATATTGACAAGAAACATAGAAGCTTCCATTCTGAAATGCAATGATTAGAATGCAAGGTATATTTCAACCAAAATATGACATTATGAAACAAAAGAAAAAGGAAAATCATGAGAAAATAGAGAACTTCCTAATTTCTTTGCATAAATCAAGAGTACTTGAACAAAAGTCAATTGACAAAGACATACATACACACATACAAAGAGTACTCTATCACATATATTATAGCATTTGTATTTACCAGTTTAAGGTAAACATCAAAATAACATACCGTCTGATAGAAACACGGGGCTCTTCAAGTGCTCACTTTCATGTGATCGATAATTCTCGTTTACCTGACGGGTACAACAAAGCCACCGACGCATCCTTGCTCTTTTCTTCAAATACAAATCGTCAGTATTTTCTAGTTGAGGAGGAGCATGTACCTGTATAATTCCATAAGACATTCATTCATAATCCTACATATTGTAAAATTAAGTAAACTATGATAATTAATTCCACATGCGGTGCAACCAAATTTGCCTAATGCCGGGATTAAAAACAAGCTTAAAAATGATACGACACATAACAGAGATTCAACATTCATCCAACAATGCAAGCAGTCAAAACTCCAATAATAACATATTTAAAATAGAACATAGAAAAAGAAAAAGAAAAAGAAAATGTTGATAAATATGTAGGAAAATAATTAAACCACAGCATTATCTGATCAAAAAGCAATAAATTTAATTAAAAGAAGAAGAAGAAACTAAAGTCCAATTGAATTAATTATAATTCATAAATTAAACGTAATGAGATGAATTTTCGATAAAAAATTTAATACATATAAAATTAAAAGAGAAAAATTGAGGCTTACCAACAAGCCACGCCAATTAAACTAGCCTTGGATTAAAAAGGAAAACAGAGAATTAAAAGTGAAAATGCAAATAAATAAAAGATTAAACGACAACCCAGCCTTGATTCTAAAATGGGTCCATGAAAATTCACGAAAGAAATCAAAGAATCAGAAGACCCTCAAATTCTCAAAACAAAAAAGAAATACCTGGCTTTTCTCTCAAATTCCTCTCCTTTTTATTGCAAATAAAAATCTCCTCTCTTTCTCTTTCAAGGGTTGGTTTGTTATAAATTCTTTTTTTTTTTTTTTGGTTTTTGAATTTTGTGTTGGAGAGAAAGAGAGAGAAACAAACAGCGATAGAATGAAATTGGAAGATTTTGATATTTGAAGGCTTTTCTTTTTTTCGGTTTTGAATCTTTTTTATGGAAGAAAAAAATGACAGAAAGGCAGCGCGCGAAATGATAAAAATTGAATGGAACATCTCTCTTTTTTTAATTTTAGTTTTTCTTTTGGTTAAACTTTTCCATTACTCCCTCTACTTGGTCAAGGTTGTGGATTTAATCCATATGCTTTAATTTGATATTTTTAGTCCCTGTACTTTTTGAATTTTAAAATTTCAGTCCTCACCAAGTGGTACTATTCAATTCATTTTGTTAAGTTCTTCTATTTCCAAAGTCTGATGTGGGGAACATATTATCGTATGCACAATGCTTTGTCAACTTGTTATTTTCACATATTACTCAGTTAATGGATTAATAACGATCATGTGTGTTAAGATTGGAATTGCAAAATTCAATAAGTAAATAGAGTTAGAATGATATAATTGAAGAATATGGACTAAATCCATAACTATATGCATAGTATAGGATTAGTAATTGAATTTAACCCAACAAATTTAATTGCTATTATTTGGGTTAGGAAAAAATTTCAAAATTCAAAAAGTACATTATCAAAATTAACTAATTTGAGACTAAATTTGGTCAAATTAAAGAATAAGGACTAAATGCATAATTTTTACAAAGTATAAAGACTAATAGCAGAATTTAACCTTTTCTTTTCTTTTTTAGTTTCTCTCTTTGATGATTAATAAATAATTATATATATATATAGAGAGAGAGAGAGAGAGAGAGAGAGATTTGTTAATGGAATTTGTTTAGATTACCCTATATAAAAACTTGTACATTGAATAAAAGAGTTTGAACCGGAAATTTTAAGATTATGAAGAAAATTTTAAAATGTATTACAATTATTAATCTAATTAGTGTGAGTTAAAATCTTGTTGTATACATTTTTTTTGTTAAAATGAAAAATTAAAATATCTTCAAATAATATAACTTATTTTAATTATAGAAGAACATTTTCATAATTTTTTAATCGAGTTAGTGACCTGAATAACCTATGACACTAACTCAATTATGGATTTTATTAATAGTATAGATAGTAGTCTATAGGATTAACTCATATATTGGTACTTAAATTATACTCAATTACTCCTAAGTATTTTTTTTCTTTTTTTTTTTAGAAATGGTACCTAAACTATTTTTTTCTAAGTTAGTATCACCGCTAGTCAAATCAGCAAGTCTATTTTTTTTAATAAGGCTTAACCCATTAATTGATACCTAAACTATGTCATTGTTCTCATTTTGGTACCTAAACATTTTTTTTGTCATAAATGGTACCTAAACTATTTTTTTCCCAAGTTGGTACATTTGTCGTTAGTCAAACCATTAAGCTTATTTTTTTTTAAAAGATAACCAATTAAAAATTACCATGTAGCAAAAAATTATATTATTTTCTGTATTTGCCTTTAAAATATTAAAAATTCAAAAAAATTAAAAAAAAATAGAGAGGACTAATTTTTATTGGTTCTACCGATTTTTTTAGCTCAGTTTAGCTGATTTGTTTTGGTTCGTCAGCCAATGATTTAATCTTTATCTTCGAACTAATTAAAAAAAATTACCAACTGATCGATCCAGTTTGGTTCTAAAAACACTGGTTTTGATTGATGAAATAACTTTTTTGATCCCATCATGCTAAGCAAGTAGGCGGTGAAGTTTGAAAAAAGAATTAATCACCAGCGTCTCAATCTCGAGAGGACCAATTTCAAACATTGTTGGCATTGTCAAATATTATAAAAGAGGAAAAAATAAAATAGAAAAAATAAAGAGAGAAATAATGTAAAATAAAATAAAAAAGAATCAAAAAAATATTTTTAAAAGTTATAATGACAAGACAATCTATTATTGGCTAATTTTTTTTAATGGATATAATATTTTGGTGTAAAATGGTTAACGGAAGAACAGTTAAGGTGCCACTTGTAATCAAGAAAGAGTTTACGTACCAACTTAGAAAAAAAATTCTTTAAGTACAAATTTATAGGTTAAGGTTTTTTAAAAAAATAAATAAATTTAACGGTTTGATTAATGAGTAACCAACTTGAAGAAAAAAAAAAGTAATTTCAATATCACGTGTGATCAAAAAAAAATTATCAAGATGTGAAAAATAACATAATTTAGATATCTATTTGTGAATTAAGTTTAGTCTATACTATGTATTAAACTCCTAAGGTCCAAGAGCCAATTGAACATTAATTCAACCGGTAATGATTATAATTATTTTTTTTACAAATTAAATTGTATTATTATAAGATTTTATATATATATAAAATTACTAAAAAGCTCATACATGGTGAAACCTATAACTATGTGATCTTTATATTTTTAACTTTTTCATTTGAACCAAAATTTCCTTTAATTTTGTCAATTGAGTAATAGCTCGGTTGACGTTGTTATTATTGTCAATGTCACAGGGTTAGAATTTTAATCTGCCAAACCGCGCAACCTTAGGCGATTTCTTTACTTCAAATCTGCCTAAGTCAGCTTTACTCTCGCAAAATGAGAATTTTTGTAGAATTTCTCTAAGTCATTGAAACAAAGCGGAAGCAAACTCGAAACGAAAGAGTGAAAACCAAATGTTTTTAATTAAATGTTCTCAAATACATTCACAACTATGAATGGAATCATTACAAATGAAGTGGGAGGTCTCTATTTATAGTTGAGCTCTCCCAAAACCAACGGTACATATTGAGTTAGATCGACGGTCAGGATTAGAGCCTATCTACAATTGAGAATCCTAAGAGATTTAAACTATAAACAATCTTATCACTTTAAGAATTGCACTATTTACACTGGTAACTTTAGTTTTACTGGAGTATTTCATTAGGTTTCTCCATATGTTTCATGAGTCAGGTGAGTTCAAATAGGATAAATTGAACCTTATTTCATCAATTGACCTCCATGAAACGCTTTTTGCGCAATCGTCGCAGGTTTTGATCTATGATCCATAACACTAAAATATGGTACAAAAATATTATTTAAATAATTAAATATGAAATGACACAGACAAGTTACAAGACCATAAGATAAATTAGATTATAGCACAATTTAAATGTGAATGAAAAATATTTACGTAAGAATCAAATAAGTCTTTGGTTGAAATGATAAACTAAAGGTCTAAAAATTATAATGGTCTAAATGCAAGTCTTACCATATGAATTTTTTTATTGATTTTATAAAAAAAAAGCATTCTTATAATAATTCATTTTGTGAAATGAATGACTTTTTAGTAATTTTATAATTGAGTTAATGACCGATTCACTTGTGACACTAACTCAATTATGGATTTTTAGTAGGGTTAATATATATTTTCCCCTTGAATTTGATTACTTGTAAGTAGTTGGTACTTAAATATATTTTTTTGTACTGAACTTGGATTTCATCACACACTTTAGTACCTCTAAAGTAATGTCATTAGAATTTGACAAAGTAGCACTGGTAACCAGTAATAGGCTATTTAACCTAACTAACCTAAAATAAATAAATATTTATAAAAATGACCTTGTTTGAAAAACTATGATGGAAATAATTTGAAATCTATAGTGTCGGGCGGTGCTGGCCATCTCACTGTTGGCACCACCCTCCATCATTCCCTAATCATGCCTTAATGATTGTCCCGTCCAATAAAAAATGATATTTTTTTGGTGCCGGCACTATAATAGTCGGCACCCATATGTACTTTTTTGAATACCTTAAAAAATATATATGTAGTTGTTCTACAATTTAAAAATAAAAAGGAAAAAACTAATATTTTTATAAAAATAATTTTTTATTTTTTTGGTGACAGTGTTGAAGTGACCGATACCACTTCAAAGTTAAAAAAAAAATGATTTTTTGCATTTTTGGGTGTCGATGTTGAAGTGGCCAGCACCAGTTCAGAACTTTAAAAAAATGATCTTTTGTTTTTTGGTGTTGGTGTTGAAGTGGCCGGTATCGGTTCAAAATAAAAAAAATGGATTGAGGAGGAAGAGAGTTGAACTCCGATTGTATCAGTTGGCTTGATAGAGGTTGGTGATGGATGATTGCCTAGTGGAGTGAAGGCAGTGAGAAGAATAAAGAGAAGTAAAGAATAAAAAAAGAAAAAGCTAAAAACAATCTGTAACCATGATTGAAGAGAGAAGGAGGATAGGAAATAAAAGCTCAATAAAAAAAGAAAACTGTTATAGAAACCAAAAAAATAACATTGGGACTAGAGGTGTGCATGGGCCGGGCCGGGTCGGGTTCACAAAAAATTTTAGGCCCGTTTTCTAGGCCTGGACCCGGCCCGGCCCGAAATATGGGCCTAAAAATTTGTCCAAGCCCAGCCCCAAATAAAATTGTGAAGCCCAAGCCCGGCCCGGCCCGGCCCATATTAAAAATTTTTAACTTATTTTATTAAATAAAAAAATTTAAAATATATTAAATAATCAAATACATTTAAAAAAATATTAAAACAAGAAACAAATAAAAAATATATTAAAATAATTCTTAAAACAATACACAATTTGAAAAATATAATAAAAATTAATTATATTAAAATTAAAATATAATTAAAAATAAAAAAAAAATATTTATTATATAATTCGGGACGGGCCGAGCCGAGCCGGGCCCGGGCCAAAAAATTTTACCCGAGCCCGGCTCATTTTCTAAACGGGTTTCATTTTTGTGCCCAAACCCATATTTCGGGCCTATATTTTTACCCAAACTCTCCCATTTTTCGGGCGGGCCTTCGGGCAGGGTTGGGTAGCCCGGCCCATGCACACCTCTAATTGGGACCCTATTTACTTTATTATTTGAAAAGCAATAAATAACTTTAAATAGATATATTTAATATATTTAAACATATTTCATCAGTCCATGTAAATATTATCTATTTCAATAGAAAATTTTAAAATTTATTTGATTATATTTAATATATTTAGGCATATATGTACTCTTGTTTAGAATTTTATTTTTAATTATTTGATTAAATTTTTAAAAATATATTTTAATTTATGTTGAAGATAACTAGATATATTAATTTTAAAAAACTCTAAAAAAAACTATATAACATCATTTTTAACGATATTATCTCAATTTCTTGATTTTTAAAATATATTTCCCTATTTTTACTTTCAATTTTTGTTATGTTTTATGGAAACTAATATATATTTTTAGTTTGCGTATATTCTCGGTACCTTGTATTTACTTTCACTTTCATTTTCTTTTGTTACTGTAGGCATTAATATAAAAATGACTAAATTTATTAACTTTTTAACTTTTAATTTTTTTACTAATAATATTTTTATTTGTGTTTTAGTAATATTTTTATATTTTTTTAATCTCAAAGGTACATACATTCAATGATTTTTTTAAATTTGACTATTAAATTAAAAATATTTCTTTTTCTTTATTGATTTGTCTTAAATAATTGTTAATTAATTATTATTGTATTTAAGGCAGCTTTCACTATTTTTTTCTTTTATTGATTTATCATTAATAACTATTCCTCAATAATGGTTACAGATGAGTTTTGGTTTCTTTTTTCTTTTTTCTTTTTCATTCTTTACTCCTCTTCTTTCTTCTCAATTTGCCCTAGCCAACTCCTTCACTCCACTATGCAGTCAGTCATTGTTGACATCTTTCGAGCTAATTGACACAATCGAAGTGTAGCTCTCTTCCTCCTCAATCATTTTTTTAACTGGTGCCGACCACTTCAATACGACACCTATTAAAATACTATTTTTATCTTTTTCTTTTTAAATCGTAGAATACCCATATTTTTTGAAGGTATTTCAAATATCATTTTTATTGTACAGGGAAATTATTATGGCATGATTAGGGAATGATGGAGGGTGGTGATGAGATAGTCGGCACTGCTTGACACTGTAGATTTTAAGTCATTTTTATCATAGTTTTTCAAACAAAATTATTTTTATAAATATATATATTAGGTTAATTAAGTAAACAATCTCACATCATAACACATTGAAAGTCCTGGTAAAAATATATTTTTTAAAATATATAAACTTATAAATTTATAAAAAAATATATAAAATTTATTTTAAGTTGAGAATGAACATGGACAATTAATTGCGTGCATTCATTCTAAACTTTTTTTAAGAAATTTTTTTTATATAAAATATTAGCTTTTTATATTATCACTTTAAAATTAAAAAAATTTAAAATTTAAAAAATATATAAATTTATTAAAATTTTTTCATATAAAAAAAGAACTAAGACAAATGGTTGTCTAGAAGTAGATTAACTTGGACATCAATTTATTCATATTCAATCTGAAAGTGCTTGTTTTAATAATTTTATTTATTTATAATAAAAATCTGGTTTTATATTATTATTTTTAATTAAAAATATGTAAACTATATAATCTATTTTTTTTTAAAATAAGGTAAATTATACAAATCGTCAACTAATTATTGGCACGTTTCTATTTTGATCATTTAACTATAAGAAAATCAAGTTAGGCACTCATGTTACTATTCTTTTTTTTTGGTTATTCACCGCTAAAATGGCAACAAAAATAATGATGTGGCCTTTTTTAAACTGGTATAATAACAAATTAAGTTTTTAATACTTATACATCCTATCAATTTAATTCTAATTATAAATAATTCAAAAAATGTAACCCTCTGATTTACAAATTCTATCAATTTTATCCTTAAACACATATAATTATCATAAAAATAAATATAATTAATATATATTTTGAAAATGTATAAAATAAAATATTATATAATATTTATTGAAACTCATATATGGCAAACCCATGACATCATTTTACAGAATATTGATTTATTATAATTTAATTATGTTTAAATAAAGTTATTAGAATTTATTTTATTGTTTTTATTTTGTTTAATGATAATGTATCGTATTATTATTTATTAATGGTATATGAAATTTATGTATTTATTTGAATGAGAGTATAATATGAAGTTTGAAAAGGAAGATTCAAAAGGTTTCCTACTCCATCAAGAATCTCCTCAACCAGATGTTCCATTTTGAGTATCCTACCAACATATAGAACAAATGTTTTGTGCCAACGGATGTCATGCTTCTTGTTAAGTTTCAACCCATCATCAATGAGACTTTGAACTAATGGCTTGTAAGCCAGATGATTTGCAATACTGCTCCACCACATCCAATGATGAAAGAAAATTGAAGGAATGAAAAATTGAAGGGATAGAAAATTAAAAAGATGAGTCGTTTGGTAAAAAGGATAGAAAAATGAAAAGAAAAAAAGAAAAATTGAATGAAAATTTCTTATTTTCTCTCTTCTCATCATTTCAATTTAAAAGGATTGATATTTATGCATCAAGATGAAAAATGATAATCTCTATTTTTTTTTCCTTTCATTTCATTTTTCTTTTCAATCAAACACACTCAAAATTTATTTTATTTCCATTTTTTCTTTCTTTCCCCTTCTCATCCTTTTTAACTTTTTCATCTAATCAAATACACTGTATAGAAAACTAAAATTTAGGGTAAGAATAGAAGGATAGAATAGTACCCAACATTTCAAAGCTATAAGGCAATGAAGATTGACATTTACAACTGTTAAAATTTAACATCAATTATAACACATTGCACTTTGTTATTTAAAAAACTGCATTTTCTAGATAAAAGTGTCTTCTTCCTATCAAGCCTTTGTTTTAGCCGTTATTTATTTTCCCAGGAAACGTCAAGAAAAGTTGAACTCTTTTAAACTTAGAACCAAAATCAATCATGATCTATAATACCAAGCTTACAAAGTGAAAGATTCATAACTGCCTCCATCTATTATACAATATATAATAATTTTGTATTTTGTACTTTTTCAAATTATATAGTAATTATATGTGTTTAAGAATAAACTCGATAGGATTTGTAAATTGTTAAATTTATTGAATTATTTAGAATTAGGATTAAATTGATAGAATAAGTAAGTATTGAAGACTTATAGGTTATCATACCAGTTAAAAAATATCCCGTCATTATTTTCATTATCATTTTAACGGTAACTAACCAAAACAGAAATATGTTAATAGTTGAGTAAACATTTTTATAGTTTACCCTTAAAATTATATATAAAAATTATTTCACTTCGAGAATAAATATGAACAAACGAACGCCCAAATTCATTCTTGAGAATTAATTATATATATTTATAAATTTATAATATTATAATTTTTTATTAGGGTTTGCCTCGTGTCATGATATGAAGCTATTACATATCATTGTATAATTGGTTGCCAATGTCACATCATCAAATTCTAATCATGGTACTATAAAGATACTATAGAGATTATTGCATGGGAATGTAGCACATTTCATGACTAATTGTTTACTTCTTTGAAGAGCACTTACAACAAGAAAATTAATCATTGCTACCAAGAGTGAACACTCTGATTTTAAAAAAAGAAAAAAACACCTTATATTAAAAAAAATATTTTAGTAAACATTTACTTGGTGATGAAAAAAAAAATAGTTTGCTAGAGTCATGTTTAGAAGAATTCTATACTTCAAATTTATTTAGTGGTACTTTTTTTTGGGTAACATTGGCGTTCATATGATAGTGGAATTTTTATACATATTTTGATTTTTTAAAATTATTTTGAAATAGTTTATAATTTTTATGAGAGAAGTCAGTTTTTTTATTTTTAAAATTGGCAAAAATTTAAGAGGCCTTTATATTAATTTATTATTTGAGTAATTAAAATTATTTAAGTTATAAAATTTAACTGGACTTGAATTCAAAAAATCTAATTATTTATTGAAGTTGATTCAAAAAATTTAGTAGCTCGATTCAATTAACTTGAGATTTAGGCTTTTTTCGATTCTTTTAATCGAACTGAGTTCTGCTCAATACTTTCAAAACCGAATTAATGATTGAATCGGTTAGGCCGCCACTTGGCTAGTTCAACCAATTCAACTAGTTCAATCAATTCAATAAAAAATTATTAAAAATAAAAAATAATAGAAAAACCCAATTCAATCGGCATATTGATTCCCAATTTAATCGATTCAATGCTATTCTTCAAACTGATACCTCAATTAATTTTTAGTACAGAAGCATCATTGTTTTGCTCACTCCAATTCCAAAATTTGGTCCTTTATAGAAAAAATATATATAAAAACTATTTAAGATCCAACCACCCATTTTTTATTCACAATTGAGTTTCTTATTCCATGATCAAGAAACCTAGGTCCAAAGAAACTTGTTTGTCTTTAATATAACAACTGACGCTTCACTAAGTTTTGACAACTTCTTACTACAAATTCACAAGAAATAACAAAAAACCAACATTGTCTTTACTTGACATTTCTGTCTATGATGTAGCAAAAAAAACAAACATATCTGTTTATGAAACTTGTATACACAAGTACCTTTCAAAGCATTGTCACTAAAAGGAGAGCACATGTATTCACAAAACTGACATGATGCATGCACGTACGGGATCGATACCCGCCTTAAGCAGAAACCGGGGTTCGTTCTATCGAAGTTTTTGTCTGATATTGTTCCTTGAAACCCAACATCTTATTTAATGCACCAATATAAGCCTTGACACTGGAAACAACGATATCCATTCCTGCCCCATTTCCACTAGCACAAAAAGGAGATCAATTTTATGCACTGAATTTCAGAGGTGGAAGTGGAAGAAGTACACATGTCAAATGGAAACAAGAATATGAAGAAAACATACCTGAATGTTCGCTGAACAATTTCACCGGTCAAAATATTAGTTGATATGCGGCTTTTCTCAGCACGAATTAGAACGCGGGTGGTGGCTATAGCATCAATGCCTTCTGTAACGGCATTCATGGAGTACTCAAGAAGTGTAACTGGTTCCTGCAAAATGAAGGAAAAAAAGCTTTAAGTACTACCAAAAAATATCAGCAAAAAAAGAAGAAAGAAGCACTCAAACACCGAGAAGGGTTGGGAAGATGGAGTGCATGGTGGAAACCCAGAAAAACAAAGGGCAGAATTATTAACTATTGTCCTCAACTTGAATCCCTCCTTAGATAATAAATGCCACAGAACACCATTATGGACAGGGGAAACCATTCACCAAAGAATACTCAGAATGGTACCAAAGAGCCTGCAGCCTGAGATTATGGATGTTGGAATTCGAATTCCAGATCTCCTGGATGCCATTCCTTACTAGTGGCTGTACGAACCAATTGAAATAAACTTCAAGTTCAAATAATATTTTCACACAAGGCGGAAAGGGGAACGGCGTACAAAGAAAACAGAAGATAGTCAATTAGGAAACTTTAAATTCTAACAAAAATTTTATTGACTATAGGTTACAACCTATAAGTCCTAGTGATGAACCACAGGTTTCTACTAGCAGGTAAGGAGCTTTTATTTTTATGGCAAGCACGACAAGATAAGTTTGGATAAAACATGTCTACTGACCGACTAATCAAATAAATACAAGCCATATTCTCAGCTACTAAATTCAGGTAACACGACACAATGTTGCTCCGGCTCTTCATTTTTGTTGAACCATCTGTATGTGGCACATTTTTGGACGTATATATGAGTACATGACCTTCTAAAGATCGCACAAATATAGAAAAAGTTGAACATACACGTACCTGTATCCAACACTCGCACACAAGAGCTTGAGTAACATAGGCACATGAAGAGAAGAAGGGAGTGAATGAAAAGGAAAGAAAGTTCACTAAATGATGAATAGACCACACTGAGGTTCAATATTCGAAACTGAAAATTATGAACTAAATGGCTCCATAGTTGGAGCCAATGAAACCCTATAAAGAAAAAATAAATCCCAAAAGGACATTCATGATAATAAAATCAAGAACTCCGACAATTTCTTAATAACCCTACCACTGAATCGTGCATCATATTTTATCCCATACCCAACAGAAAATTCTAGAAAACAAAGGAAAACTTCTAATCTTCAGTATCAAACCTTTGTAATGAGATCAATAGCTTTATAAGCTGAATCTACTGGCCCAGTTCCAACTGAGCATGCAACATGTTCCTCGCCATCAGCACCAATGAGTTTAACTGTGGCAGTAGAAAGACCAAGAGTTCCACAAGTAACCTGCATTTAATGTTTTCCATTAAAAATTAAGTTCACATAAGATGATGGGACTGCTGCTATACAAGAACTGAAATCCAAATTGTATATCACAGATCATGGCTATTTTACATCCTGGATCACTTTGGTGCAAATGTGGATCACCAAAACCATGGACCTAAATTGATAGGTGAAATAGGAAGAAAGAAAAAGAGGATCTGATAGGAAAAGAATGTGACCAATCAAAAATAAAAAGAAAACAGAAGAATCTGGAAACTTCTAACATGGGGTGCGAACAGTGAGGCAGAACAGCTGGAGGTTAAGAGAACATGAATTAAAGCCATTATTTTGAATTTTGAATTGTTATTGGGGCTTCATGAAGTTCATAAATTTTTTATCGGGGTTTAATCAAGCTTATAAATTGCGGAGCTTTATTCTCGATTTTTCACTGGTAAGTAAATAAACACGTCGTTTAGGGAATGAGGAAAAATTACTACAAAATATACCATAATTTTTCTCTCATTAGAGGAAAATTAAGTAAACTGAAAGCAACCAATCTAAATATAATGCATTTTCTTATAATCATGTCTATTACCGACTATAAACTACATATACACTTATCTCTATATTATTCAAATTAAACCAAAAGCAAAAAATATATAGAGTTTAAAGTAATACAACCCCAAAAATGCTTCATATAATATTGCAATCCAAATAGAATTAGAGAAGCGTACGTCCACTGTACCATGAAAAACCTTTTGGACATCCATGTCACATTCCTGTTACTATGGTTCAACTATCTCTTGTTACCTGCAGATCATGAAGCTTCCAAACAACTTCAGGTTGAAAAACTTCATCCGAAACCAAGGCTATTAGATCAGCATCAATGACTCTCTGGAACACCAGTAAATAAAACATGTATAGAACAACAGTTAGTGTTGCCTTTTAAGATCAAAATATAGCAAAGAAGAACACACTCCAGCTAAAATAAACAAAACTTCCAAACAACAGAAATCATGCATTTTTAGCATCGCTTTAGAACAACAGTTAGTGTTGCCTTTTAAGATCAAAATATAGTACAAAAGAATATAACTCAGCTAAAACAAACTGACTAAAAATGCCATAACCAACAAAATTTGATACAAGCATTCATAACCAACAAAGACTGTTACTTTCCACTACCTTTTCATAATCACTATATGATCTTGAAAATATATTTTCAATTATGTGAATCACAAATCCACCTACATCAGTCACTAACTATTTGCTAAGCCATCCCTGATAACAAGAATCCTTAAACCAGGGATACCCAGAAAATCTTGCAACAAATCACCTGCCAGCAACCCCTATGTCGTCATTCTCTAAGCCCACAGACAATTTCTCAAACCAACATCATATCTTTAACCATTAAATTAAAAGGTTAACCATGTAATAATTCCATGATCGATTGAGAAAGATTGGTGTTTATTGAGTTAAAATTACATTCAACAACGAAAATGGAGCTTATGACTGCCCCAGCATATAGTAAACAAGAAAAAGAAAAAATACATTTAACAATAAAAGCATTATCTATTTCCTGTCTCAGTATTGTATCCCAATCGTTTTTTCATTCCATACAGATAAGTAGTTTAGTTGCTGAGACTAGAAAACCAGTTTTTCAAAATTACTGAAAAGGTATCGAGAACTAGAAAAACAGTCAAAAGGTAAAATCCATTACTCTATTGTTGTTATGCCAAGGGAAATTTTTATACAGACTTGTTCTCTATGTACAACCTCTCCTCAATTTTCATTTTCTTAGATATTATCATTGGAAAGGAGAATTCCACAGTTGAAGACATCTCATTTTTAAAACACAATTCATTCAGTTTGGAATGTTATAAATAGTTGCCTGAATGATGAGATTACAGGAAAAGAAATCCGGGAAATCAGTAGAGAATTTTGGTCACCTTCTTTTGTTCAGCTACTGCTTTGAAGCGCCAGAATATGTTGCCCAGCTGTTCATCGTCAAGCTCATAACCAAGCTGAGATAAACAACAAGAACTAGGTGCTTAGATGAAGAAAAGAGAGGTAATTACATGTAACATGCTAAATAGCACCATACCTCTTTCAATCGGTCTTTTAAAGCATGCCGTCCACTTTACCATATATTTGCAGAATAAAAAGAATTAAGAGAGAAATCATGAGTTTTGTAACAAATGAAATCGTAAAAAAAAAAAAGAAAAGAATAGGAAGATACCAACAACATGAATGTCATAAATATAACAACAGAACTGCATAAATTAAAGTAGTATTAAATATTGGAAGATGGAATCAATCTCGCAAAAGAAACTGACAACTCTTTTTTGGTCGGGAGAGAAAGAAGTCTGTATTTGACACACAGAAACTTAGCAGAAATCTAACAAATGGAGTGACCCTTTATGCTTCAAAAATCAAATATTTTTTATAACTTGCCGAGCTATTCAAGAATATTAGGTAAAGTTCAATATATTTATCCAATATACTAATAAGATACAACCTATTGTACCAGGCCGAAATACTTCTTCTGCCTAGCAACTCAGGTGATATTAATAACCTCATTTGACTAACTTAATAAATGTGAATGATCACTTTTTTTTCATATGAACAAGAAAAAAGCCAAGGAAAAAACCTATTAAAAGATCACCCCAACTACTGTAGGGATTCCACTATCCTCAAATAAAGTTGAAAATATACTTATCAAGATTGGTATAAGATATATTCAAAAAAATATGTAAATATGTTAAGTCCTCAACCATTTCTGTCAGATTTGTTGTGACATCACATCCAACATTGAAAATCAACTCCTAAACCACATATAGAATGTTCTGCTCTAAAAATATCACTATGATCCATCTACATCGCTTTAAACACTATTTAAAACATATCAAACGGAAATATATATATTACCACAAAAATGGAGGAAAAATTTTGAAAGATGAAATACCCACCTAAGTTTTCCTAGGACAATACCAGCTTCATTAGACCGTTCAAGCCCAATATCTTCAGGCGAAATAATTTCATAAGTACCTTTGTGCTTAAGCATTCCATCCTATAGAACAGAAAGCAAATATGGATTATATTTCTTATTGCTTTTAACTTTTAGTAAGCATACATATTTAGATTCTTGTAACCAACACAATTAGTTTGGAATTAAAAGTGAGTTTGATGGAGTTGGGTCTTAATTACACCATCAATAATTGTCAACAATTTCACTGAGCAAGCCTGATTTGTAGAAGAAATCACCATTGTAGCTAAACGTATCAAAAGTGTTATCGACTAATATTGTAAATATTCACTTAAGAGGAGAAATGAAGAAAACACAAAGAAAACAGAAGGGAAACCAGTAAAACACATTCAAGCAAACTTAAAAAGCACATTAGTAATCCTCGTAAAAAAAAGTTAGCTAGGAGAAAGTGTTACGTTCCTACCACATCAATTGGTGGTCCATCAAATTATGGTGAGGGCAGCATTTGAAATTGCCATGTTAGCATAAATGGATACTACTTTCTAAGGATAACCTTGACTAGAATAATAAAATTGTGGTCCCATTTATGCTATCATCGCATTTTTTTAAGACTTGCAGTCAGAATTATGCTAGAAAATACTTGTGTATTACTATCTCTTGTCATCATTGTTTCACTCACGCAACGATAACATGAGATTAATGCTCCACGGTCAACAACATCCTCATATTTGCATATATGCATATACATATACACAAGCATAACTGGAGAAAAAGCAACACAAGAAAGGAATTGACAGATCAAATAAAAATGCTAATAAAGGGCCAAACAATGGAAAGATTACAGAATCTAGCCACCCACCTGCAACTTCAAACACGTATAGATATCATTACACATGCATGACTTAATATTATCATCTAAAATTAGCAACTTAATTTCTAAGCACTCTGGCTGAACAAGGGCTTTGGTAAACAGCATCAAACTCCAATCTTGTAAGAATGGTCCTCAAAGAGTTCTATATTTAATCCTCAGTTTGCCCCACTAAATTCTGCCCAAACAATAAATAGACTACAAGCTCAAACATGCTCCTCAGCTAACATTGTTTCCCCAGAGCAAGAGATAGCTACTAGCGAGCTACACCCTCAAGCATTTTAAATAATAATAAAAGAAAAGATGTACAGATTCCATTATTAATTTCTACCATGCATCTAAACTTCATGCAAACTCTTAATGGAAGGCAAAAGCGAATATAACTTTAGTTTTCTTAAGATTAAACAACAAAGCTGTATCCACAGTAGCAAAATTTACAGATGGACAAAATCACAACACATGTTAGTGCATTCTATTAATTTTCAACTACAATGGTAAATACAATTCCAAAAATTAATCAATGAGATCAGCCATAAAGAAAGCTTCACCAATTAACAGAAAACATTCAGAGGTTCAGTGGTTCACAACATATATGCAATCAAATGTTGGAAAAACCAACCTGGTGGATACCACTTTCATGAGCAAAAGCATTCGCTCCGACAATAGCCTTATGAGGTTGTATGTGTAACCCCGTGTAGTCCTCTACCTAAAAAACCATATTAAGTCAACAATAACTCCCAGAGCTAATTCAATCAAAAGTAAGGCCAACTAATTGAAGCAAAGTTCACAAAAGAATACCATTTTGCTTGACATCACAATGTGTTGAGTATTGATTCCAGTATAAAGACCTCCTAATACATGCTCACCACGACATTTTATTGCCATCACAACCTGCATAAACAAAAGTAGCAGCCCAACGGAATCAAAACAGTAAAACAAGACATAGGTAATCTTACAATTTACAAAAACTGTCCAACTAGGGAAAAACCTTCAACAATTGCAACCAAAATAATTTTTCTTAAGTCGCCACAACACAAGAATAAAGAAATTGACAGCTAAAAGACTTTTATTTACAAAATTTAAATGCTTAACATAGGCAGACTGCAAAACTAGAAAGACAAAAGTTATCAGATGGATGCATAAGCACCCTCATTGTCAAGACCCCGTTCCCCCTCTCTATCTCTGCAGACAAAAAATGAAGTGGATTAATGTAAAATAATTTTCATATCTCATATATAGAAGCACATGATCATGCAATGAGCCCTTGTCAATTGAATTTCAGTGCAATGTGTCTCCATCTAAAGCAGATTTGATTGACAACAGGAGGTCTTAGGTTGTACAGACTCAAGATCATGAATTATTCACCTTAAATGTCCAAGAACATCATACTGTGCTAAAGAAAACCAGGCTTTTTCCCATCTACTTCTGCGTAACTGAAATCCCAAATTCACAATCATTATAATATTGCATAAAGCAAAAGCTCACCTCCTCCAATGAAGCATTTCCAGCTCTCTCTCCAATGCCATTGATTGTTACTTCCACCTGCCTTGCACCTGCACAAGCTCCCTGAATTCATGCAGCAAAGATGTAAATACTGCCCAAGTATACCTCACTGTGGATTAATTAACAAAGTAAACCAGCACTATACCGCTAGTGTGTTGGCAGTAGAAAGCCCAAGATCGTTTTGGCAGTGTGTTGAAATAATAACATTCTCAATTCCAGGGGTATTGGCCTTTATATCAGCAATTAATTGGCCAAACTCGCTAGGCATAGTTATGCCGACAGTATCAGGTATGTTGAGAGTTGTCGCTCCAGCCTTGATCACTTCACCCAAAATCTCATATAAAAACTCTCTGTCAGATCTGGTTGGATCCAATGGAACAACAATATCATGTAAGCAAGAGGGAAAAAAATCTACCCTTTTTCATTTATTTATTTCAATAGTAGCATATAGGAGATGCATACACTGATACTACTGCAAAATGCCTCTGGCAATCTTAAACACAACTCGATTACACAAAGCAGAAAAAGGAAAAAAAAAAAACACAAGACAACATTAATAGAAGAATGTCTTAGAATCTAGATAGTACAAATTATTAACATATCAAAATTTATATAAATATAAAATACCATAATTACCAGACAAAATATACAAGCACAATACAAATACATAAATGGTCAGTTCTACAAAACAAACTTTTTTTAACGCCCATTTCTACAATAACATGCATGCTCCCCTATTGCAGCGATTTTTATGACCAAGCACATATCTTTCACCAAAAAAAAAAAGGCTTCAATTCAATACAGAAAAGAAATATACATAAATTAAACAATAGATTATCTTTATCCGTATTTAAACTTCTACTGCTTATTTTGATTTTAAAATTTAATCTTCCTCTTTCTGTTATTTCATTTCTCCAATAAAAATATAGAGAACAATGGAATATAATCTTATCCTTGAACAACCATTTCACGAACATATCATAGGAAGAAAAAGAGAGAGAGAGATAAAAACTAGAACCTGCCGGCGTCTTCGGGGCTAAACTCGACATCATTACAACCCAAACTCCTTGCAAACCGAACCATACTTCTAGCGATATCCAAAACCTCCTCTTTACTCTTCCTTAACTTATACTCCAAATGGATGCCACTGGTAGCGATAAACGTATGAATCCTGGGCCGTTTGGCGTACTTAACCGCCTCCCAAGCGGCCTTAATATCGTTCTCATTACACCTAGAGAGTCCACAAACGACAGGCACATACCCATTCTCATCCTCCGCATTTCCAACCTCTTTAGCAATGGCCGTAACAGCTTCAAAATCGTCCTTGGAAGCAGCGGGAAACCCAGCTTCTATTATATCGACGCCAAGCTTGGCTAGCTGACGAGCAATATCAAGCTTCTCCTTGGAAGTCAAGGTGGCGCCAGGAGATTGTTCGCCATCGCGGAGAGTGGTGTCGAAGATGCGCACGTAGTTGGGGTCTGGAATATGGTTGGGAATATAAAGAGGACGGCGGAGGGGAGTGGGGGGAGTAGGGGCTAAAGAAGAGGAAATGAGAAGAGACTTGGCCTTGGGTAATGATTTGGAAGGAAAACAAGGGAAATGGGGTGGGTTGGAAGAAGGGAAGTGGAGGGAAGTGGGAGAAGGAAGGAAAAGGGAGGATTTGGGAGATGGAAAATGAAAGGGAGAGAACTTGGAGGAAATTAAGATGGAGGAAGCCATGGAAGGAGAGAAGGTACAGAGAATTACAGAGGAAGAGGAAGAGTTTGGGTTTATATGGACAGTGTGTTGGTTGTGAATTTGTCTTTCCTCAGTTTGGTTGGGAGGGAAATGAGAGTGGAGGCGCCGTCAGCACCGAGGGTGATAAGAGATAGGGCAGAATTTTTCTTTTGAACAAGATAGAGAGAGTCTTAAAAAGGATCAAAAATTTGTTAAGCCTGGGACCCACTCTTTCCATAACAAGCCACTTTCAAATTCAAGGCTTTTCTCTTTATTAAGTGAATAATTTAATCAATTATAAAGGTTCATTATGACTGGGTTTTTAAGGTGATGAATACAGATGTCTTTTGCCCGCCAGCCGCCTCTATCTTTATTATTTTATTAAAATTTAAAATTTATTGTTTTTTTATTATTTTTTAAATACTAAATCTTCATTTTAAACTTTTTTAATAATATATTCATTCATTTAATAATAATATAATAATAACCCTTCCAAATTATCATTTCAATTTCAAGTCATTTATTAAGAAAAAATAACGGTGTTAGTGTCTCGTAAAATTTCTTTTTATTGACGTGCCTAAAACTACGTAGTTTTAGAGATTAAAATTTTTACACCTAATACATTAGATGAAATTAAAAAATAAAAACCTTCAAGTTCAATTAAAAATATTAAAAAAATCAACTTAAATTATAATCTAACCACAATTTCCCCCAGTAGTTCTTGGCCTTCATCGGAGTTTTGATTCTCAATTTTTATCGCTTCAAACTATCGTATAAACTACACTTTTTAAATGATTTTTAATTGGTATGATAATAATTTTAATCCTCAATTTTTATACTTTAAATCAATTGACTTAATCATATATAAGAGGTTTGAGGGCGTAAAAAACCCTCAAAATTTTTGTACAAAAACAATTAAGCCCCTCTTTTTTTTATACTCAATTGAGCACTTAAACATTTAAAATGTATTAAAAAGACTCTCAAACTTCTTCAAAAAAAAAAATTAAGCCCATGCTTTTTTTTACTCAATTGGATAATTGAACTTTCAAAATGCATCAAAAATACCCTTAAATTTTTTCAAAAAATAATTAAGCCCCTGCTCTTAATAAAAATTAGAGAAAAAATAACAAATAATAAATTTTAGAAAAATTATTAAATTTTAATAAAAATTTTAAAATTTATTAAAAATTAGATTTTTTTATAAAAATTGTAAAAAATAAAAAAATTGTAAAATTTTATAAAAATCATAAAAAAATAAACAACCCCTAGTTTTTTCAATTAAAGTCATCACGTGTCACAACACATCATAACGTATGGTGAAAAATGATAAAAAATACAAATCAATAAAATTTATAAAAAAAATTATAAAATGTTTCTTTTGGTATGATAATTTTTATAAAAAAAATTTACAAAAAATATATTTCTTTACATTTTGTATATTTTTCTTACAACTTTATAAAATTTTATAATTTTTTTACATTTCTATATGTAGTAAGCCAAATTCGCCCGGCCCATTAGCCTCAAACCAAATAGTAAAAAGCCCAATAATTAAATAAATGTCCATTCAGTTAATGTCCTATTACAGACCCAATAACTAAACCATGACCCAAGATCCAATTTGAACTTAACCCAAATTTACATGGCCCAATAGGCCCAGAACATTAAACCAAGACAAACCCTAAATCACCCCCTGTCTCCCTTGCGCCGCAACCCTAATCACCAGCAACCCCCAGCGTCGCACACTCCTCCTGGCGCCACGCCCACACCCCGTACGCCAGCACACGCCCTCGTACACACACCACGCACTTGTACCTGCAAAGAAATGGACAAAACGACAACAGCAACAATGGCCAATACGAAAAAGAACAAAATTGTATTTTTTATTTCTTTTTTGAACATTCGGCTATAAAGCCGATGATTTTATATTGTAGGGGGTTCCTTTTTTACGCGCATTTACGCATACAGAAGCAATAGAGAACAAAAACAGAGCAAGGTGATTTTCTGCTTTGAACCTCTGAAATCATTACGTTTTTTTTATCTACTCCCTTCGATTTTCTTCCCTTTTGTTGTATTTAAATCAAAAGAAAAATAAAATAAGAGACTCACCTCGTTACTAGGCCATCGGTACCCTTCCGCTTCGTCGAAATCGGAGTTAGAAGGGGAATCTGAGGCTAAAATAGACCGTGCTCCGAAGTCCCGAGCGCTGGACGCCGCACCTTGCGGCGGACTGGTGTTTTCGAGGGAGAGATTTGAAGTGCGGCTAATAAAAGGGGTTAGGGTTCGGAGCATTGAAAGTCTGATAAAATGGGGGTTTTATATGCGCGTGGGAACGACGTCGTTGAAGGCTTTGTCCACACGGCCTCAAAATGGCGGTGCATAAGCCTATTTGACCCGACCTAATCCTTTGACCCTGGGATCCGCGCATTTCCGCGGTGAGGGGGTATTTTCAGCATAGGTCCTTCCTCTTTTGTGCGACATTTCAATCAGCCATTTTGTATTATTTTCGTTCTTTCTAAATTCGCCCCATAAATTCATACATAAGTGCGATTTAATCCGCGCCTAAACACTGCGTTTTGGGAATTGGATAATTTCCAGTCTAGGTCCTTACATAGTTGCGCGCTCCGCACTTTGGTCATTCTTTTTGATTATTTTATTTATAAATTAGCCCATTTATTTTGATTGAATTTTTCATTAGATCTCATTGATTTGTACAGCTCATTACCCTTGTAAATTCACTTTAATCTCTTTTATATACATGTGCATGCATACTTTTTAAACTTTCATGATGATTTCATTACTTTATTATCATATTATTTTACAATATTTTTATATAAATACTTCATTTGAATATTCTCATATACTATTATACTTATGAACTTCATGATTAATTTAGTTTCTTATTTTATACATATTATCAATTCCATGTTGCCTTATATATACATATTCTCTTTCGAATCTTCTCGTACATGTTCTTAAACTATATATATATAACATGTTTTATTATGTATTGTTGTCATAAAAAAAATAATAAAAAACTTCATGATGTATGCGTTATTGAAAGTATTTTCCTTTTATATGTGTGTGATTGTTTTTTTTAATAGATATTTCATTGAAAAAAAAAATAGTTCGTACATATGAATATGTTTTTTAGTCTATATATGTATATATCTCGTATTAAATTTAATTTTATTTCATGTATATATTATTAATTTTATATTATTTTATATCTATAATTCCTTCCAAATTTATTCTTGCATTTTGCTATATAGTCTTGCATAATACATCTTTTAAATTATTATCATACATATATACTTATTTATCGATACTCATATTTAATCTATATATATATGTTACTAAATCCATGCATTTTATATATGTAATTCTCCTTATATATAAGTATGTTTTTAAATATATTATGTATATAATATATAATAAAACTAATTTAGCCCTATACATATTATCATACCTATGTTATTTTCCAGGTATTTGTTTTTAAATCTATATATATATATATTAACACACTTATTACTTTAATAAATTTTCTTATTTAAAATAAAATATTTCTTGCTTTATGATTTATTAAATATCTTCTTTATATATATATATATATGAAATTATTTTTTAGAAACGTCATCTTTGTAACTTTGAAATTACTATTTTTTGAGTATTTCTCGACACTACATTTATATCTTTTTACAAAAGGGTGTGTATATAATTTTTAGACTAACTTAAAGTTTTCATATATATTATTATTAATCTTATGATCTTTGACAGTAAGTTTACATGTACATATGTTTTATAAATCCATCTTGTGCATCTTTATTATTCTTTTGTATCATATATATTATCATATACTTTGTCAGCTTTTAAGTGAATTCGTGTTTAAAATATTTTATATGCAATTTGATTCGAACTTTTATTTTATAATATCTATTTCTATGGTTATATATCCCTAGTTTTTATGCAAATTTGTCAACCCATATATACGGGTCCATTTATTCGTTATCATTTTGAAACCGTTTTATAGCACATTGGCTTCCCATTGCTATGTTGTTCCTATATCTTGCATTAGTTATTCTATACCATGCTATGTACATTATCGTATGTATTGTTTTGCTTGTGTGATTGTTATATTATCATCTTCGTCATCGTATTATTATTCTCCATGCATTATTGTAATCATGTTGCATTTTTTTAGGTTAGCCATATTTAATTGTTTGTTTGCTAATTGATTGTATCTCGTATGTGCCTATTACCTCATATCATCATTTTCCACTTGGTTTATGAAATGTGGTTTTACAAAATCTAAATTTTAGGATTAATTTCGTTTTATTTCAAATCAAATTAATGCGTTTTAAGCTAGTTTTACAAGTATTCTTTTAAAAATTCTTTACAACGAAGACGAGATTCAATATTTGGCAATTCACGGAATAGTGCCCTAACGTATTGGGTTGCAATTTCGCGTTTGCTCAAAATAATCGAATATCCCTTCAAAATTTCACTCATGCCTTTCAAAAATTCTTTAAAACGAAGACGAGGTTTGATGTTTGGCAATTCGCGGAAGCGTGCCCTAACGTGTTGGGTTGCAATTTCGCGTTTGCTCGAAATAATCGAATGTCACTTCAAAATTTCATTCATGTCTATTAAAATCCCTAAAACGAAGGCGATATGCGATATTTGGCAATTTGTGGAATCGTGCCCTAACGTGTTGGGTCACAATTTCCCATTTGTTTAAAATAATCAAATATCCCTCAGGTCTTCTAAAAATCCTTTAAAATAAAGGTAATACTCGGTGTTCGAAAATTCGGGAATCATGCCCTATCGTGCTGGGTTGTGATTCCTCGTTTGTTCAGAACAATCGAATATTCCTTTAGGTTTTCATTCATGTTTATTAAAAACCTTTCAAAACGAAGGCGATGTTCAGTGTTTGGCGATTTGAGAATCGAGCCCTATCGTGCTGGGCTGCGCTTTTTCATTTTCTCAAAACAATCGAAGATCCCTTCGGAATTTCACTCGTATTTTTTAAAGTGAGGTAATATTCGGTGTTCGGAAATTCGAAGAATCGTGCCCTACTATGCTGTGTTTCAATTTTTCGTTGGACTAAATAGTTGAGTATCCTTTTGTGATTTTCAAACTATAAATTTTTGGACGTCGAAACAAGAAGATTTTTGACAATCAACTCGGGTTATTCAAATATTATTAAAAAGAACCACATTTCAAAAACATTTTTAATTTTAGACATAAGGACAGTATTTAATCGATTTGGTACCAATTTTGGGCGTAATGAGGGTGCTAATCCTTCCTCATACGTAACCGACTCCCGAGCCCATTTTCTCGTATTTTCATAGACCAGAATCGTTGTTTAGGTAAACCAAAAATGTTTTATTAAAATAACCAAATTCTTAGGTGACCCGATCACACCAAAATAAAGAGATCGGTGGTGACTCCATATTTCCATTTTCAAAAAGTCGATTCCCCCGCTTTTTTTATTTAAATAATAAAATATAAAGGGGTGGTTTCGGCACTATATATTTTATAATTTTTTACAATTTTTTATATTTTTTTCTAATTTTTAATAAATTTTAATATTTGAATTTTATATTAAAATTTAATAATATTTATACATTTTATTGATTTTAATTTTTTCTAATTTCTAATAAAAGCATAGGCTTAATTGCTTCTTTTGAAAAAAATTTGAGAGTTTTTTTAATGCATTTTGAAAGTTCAAGCACCCAATTAAGTGCAAAAAAAAAGTACGAGCTTAATTGTTTTTTTAAAAGGTTTGAGGGCTTTTTTTATGCATTTTAAAAGTTTAAGTACCCAAATGAGTGCAAAAAAAAGAAGAGCTTAATTACTTTTTTTGAAAAAATTTGAGGACTTTTGGCACCTTTAAGCCTATATAAAATTATAAAAATTGAAATTCCTTTTAAAATTTTAAAAATTTCTAAAAATTAAAATAAAAGTAAAAGTAAATAAAAATTTCAATGAGAGGAAACGAGGGGAAATTGTTTTTAAAACCTTCAAATTTTCTTTGTATTATCTGTATAAAAATATCTAATATCCATTCTTTAAAAACACATTGAAAAAAAATAAAAACATTAAGTAAAATTATTGGTTCTTTATTTTTACCGCTTATATTTCATGATATGGCTTTTTCATTACAAGAAAAAAATTGAAAATATAGTTTTTTTAAATAATTTAAATGAATTGAAATTTTGAATTGAGTATAATAAAGGAAATTTTACATTCTTTTGCTAAAAAATTAGCATCAGAGTCAATTTCACAAGACTTTATAATACCGGATTCGGTTGTTCTTCAAGGGCATGGAACTTGACTTAAAATATTACTAATTTAGTTTTGAGAAACATTGAGGAAGCATATAACAATTTAACCTTTTTTTTTGTTCTGTTTTTAATTAGTTATTGGATTCTATTAAATGATAATTTTATTTATTTCTCATACATATTAGTTTTTCAACAATAACATTTTCGAGATTTTATTTTTCTAGATTTTTATATAAGATATTCTATTTTTAAAATAATTTTTATAAAAAACTGGACTCAAATTGACAAAAAAAAAATAAAAGTTGAGGATTAAAATTGTCACTTATCAACCAAGGGGTTTTTTACTTCAATAATATAAAATAAATAAATAAATACTAGAATAATGTAACGACACTAATATTCACGAATCTAGGTAAATTCCACCGTAAATAATTAGTGTTGCTTGACCAATCGATGGCACCCCTTTTCTCTTAAAAACAATTATATTTTTAGGTGCAACCTGACTAATCGGCGACACCAGTATTTTAAACCCAAAATATGTGTTTTTTTACATGTATAAGCCTAAAAATAAAAAAAAAAATTATTTTTATTGGTGTCACTGATGTATCTGGCGACACCCTATTATTTATAATAAAAATATTTTTTAAGTTGAAAAAATTTTGCGTTTTAATTTTTGGGTATTGGAACTTGAGCTCGTGACCGGTTGATCATGGATTCGGGTTCCAATACTTAAAGTTTATTATAACAATTTTCGACACCACTAAAAATCGGGCTATTACAGTCAACGACCTTTTAGTCAGCAAATACCTTCAAACTATAGCACTTGATAGCATTGGCACACTCGTCTTTACTCGTGAATCTTTGACTCACAAACAACTTTTTCGATTCAAGATCTTCTAACATTAGGTGAGTAGGTATGATGTCTAGGTACTTGGGGAACTCGGAAGCATGCACTGAATCAGGACTGGCATTCGACATATAGGCCCCAAGATCATTGCATATGATGATGCCACGACTCAAGTTTTCGATTGAAGGGGCATGATCATTTCCATCATCCGGTCCTTCATCGTTTGGGATATCGTCTAAATCAGGGTCACTAAAATCTTCACATTCGTAATCAGAACAACCATTATTATCGAATCCATTATCACTAAGTGCATTGGTTTCAATAACGACTGGATGTATTTAATCCACCACCATACTGATCTGAACATCCAACGTTGAGATCGATGTCCAAATCGCATATAGACGATCTAGGAACTTCTGTACGTAGGTCTTCAACTCCATATTATTGACTTAACTAAGTTACATTTTCAACGGGCTTTGCATCTGTTCACTCAGCAAAACTACAGCAAAAGAGGTTTTTAGCGGCGTTTTTTAGGCCTATAGCGGCGCTCGCTATAGCTAACGCCACTAAATTTTGTGGCGTTTATGTGGAAAAACATCGCTAAAAAACATGACCTTTAGCGGCGCTTTTCCCACAAACGCAGTTAAAGAACATGACCTTTAGCGGCGCTTTTCCTACAAATGCCACGAATTTCTTTGCTGTTTGAAGTGAGATATCCACCACTATCCAATTGCTTCTTTGCTTTTTATCGTTCTTTCATGTTTCACATTTGATATTCATCATAATTTGTAGTTCCAGTTATTTTTCTTCATCATTTACCTTTATTTTTTGTTCTTATAGTAATATTAACTATAGCGTTCCCTATGAAATTAGTTTTATAAATAATGTGTTGAAATTCAATTTATTACCACAATTTAAATAAAATTCAGTTGAAATTTTTTCTACCAATAAAAAACAGCAAACAGTAAATACTAATTTTCTTCCTTTCACTAAAAAATGATGTTCAAAATTGTTACACTGAACTGCAAAATGCAAATCTTATATATCACTAAGATCTTAAGGATTTTCAATAATTAATCAACAACGAAAATAAGCATTCTACTCTAAACAGGTTCATCGTTGCTACGATGGAGATTTGATACCTTATTCGGTTTCCCTTCAATATTTGCTTTAGTAGCCGTATCCTGACATAATCAACGAACCCTACATATTAGCATGCAAAATATAAAGAACAAGAAAGTGTTCCACTACTAATCATGTTAGATTCAGAAGTGCAAAAGTGACATTCATGCCTTTTGGTCCAAGAGTGACTCTAACCAAATCAGCAAGCTTGTTCACACCAGTCTACAACAAAAGAACATGAAGTAAGCTAGAGCAAACATATAAAGGCTGTGAAGTTCAGTTGAATACTTAACCAGATAGGCTACTTTTTAGCATTTGAAACAAAGACTCACTTGTAATTTCTTTATGGCTGACCCATCCTTATTGAAATGTAGCTCTTTTGCAGCAGAAATCTTGGGCAGACGAAATCTTCTAAGAACAACATTTCGTCTACTAAGAAATGAAGATGAAGAAATGGATGCTAAAGATGACAATCTATTAGAAGAAGATGAAAGCTTCTTATCCATGACCAAACCATTAGATGCAACGATTGAGCCAACTGATGACATGGCTGTAAAAGTGGATGCCATCTTACTCTCTTAATAAGCTGAAAAATATTCAAAACCATGGTTTTAGAATCAAGGTTATCTCAAATGTAAATTGATGAATAAGAAAATTTTTTCAAATATTTTAATTTCTACAACTAAAACACAGTAAAAAAAACAAATTAAGGTAAAATTCACAGGTAAAACCAATAATTTTTGAAGCATTTCAAGTTTTAACAAAGTTCAAATATAAAAGAAGGGATTTTTCTAATATTTTCATTTTCTAAAACTAAAAAATAATAATTAAAACATAAATCTAAAATTAACCTAAGATCAAAGAAATGCTTAAGTATGGCGCATACCTGAACTTTGCATCATTCATAGGAATTGAAGGTAGCCTAGTTAGCCTTCTGACAAAAACGCTTCCTCTAAGATTTAAGTGATAATGATATATCTTATTATCACTAATGCCTACAGCCAGACATAAAATTGACTTTATTAAATACATAACGAAGAATTTAACAGAAGGGACACACACACATATATGCATATATATATTGTTTAATATGCTTTAACTGATAGAATAAATAGACAAAATTTAATATTAAAAAGAAAAGAAAAGAAGCATGCCTTTTGACAGTATTTCAGGCACTATAATAAGTTGTTCATCCAAATGAATTATTTAAATTTCATATCATAAATACATATTGAAAAGCATAGTAAACTTAAAGCAGAATTGAGTCATTAACAACCCTGTATTATCGCCTACACCTTAAGCAGGTAACAACTGACAGGTAAAAAATCAAAAGAAAGATCCAAAAGAAAAAAAATGAGATCCAAAAGGTTAAAAAAATGAGATCCAAAAGGTTCACCTGGATCTTTACTATAATCCATAACATGGGGTGTTTCTGTGTATAATCGGCAGCCATCTCATAGAAGTGATTTGCAATATCAAAGGCAACAGGATTATAACTTGCATACTCATAATCCTATAAAAGTAGGCAGCCAATCAACATCTAGAGAATTACATATTCATTACTTTGAGAGAAAACAAGTCTCGGACAAAATAGAATGATCACTTATGGAGCAGCAAATTCAAGATCATAAGAAATTTCTATCATCCACTAATTATTTAGATCTCTTTCTGCTTGGTAACTTACATACAAGCACAACTTGCTCTCTTTTTGCTTAAATAAGACTTATTTAATAAAAATATAAATTTTGAAGAGGCCCTCAACCTTATCTTTTTCCTTGGTTTGTCAAGAATTCAAAGAATTCAGAATTCATTTTATTTTATTGGTCTATTGGAAAAACCCACAATAGAGTTTATTTTCTCATTTTAGTTTTTCCCGAAAAATAGAATAAAAGACAAAGAATTTTACAGATGGAGACAAGAGAAGAGGAATATTAAAATTGGTTTAATTTAAATAAATTAAGTAGTCATACACTTAGAGCGTTCTTCCCACCCAACAATAATAAAAAGTTACTCAGAAAATTCACAGAATTGGAAGTCCTTAGTTTTTTTTATTTTGGCAGCTTAAGGAAAATGAATACATGTAAAAAAGGGAATGTCTGTGCTCCTCACCACTTTGATTTTATCCTAACCCAAAAGGAATAAACAAAAATGCCACTAAAATCAAATGTAATCACTGTTTCTACCGAATAAAAGCAAAACAAAATCATCACCTTCTACAGATGAACTAAAGACAGCAAAGGGAGAAGAAAAACTAACCCAAATTCCTCGTGGTTGCGTCAACAATGTGTCCGTTTTCCAGGAGCTAATATAATAGAAATAAGAAACCCAAATATGCAATCTCTAAATAATACAAAATGATAAATCAAAATAAAGTTATATAAATTAACAGAGTATATTATAGTAAAAAGAGGGATGGTACACAAAAGATAACTATGAAACGTAGTTTTACATGCAAGCAGTCACGTGCTTATGCCCTTTTCTGACTGAGAAAGTAATGGGATCTTTGTGATGTTTTAGGGTTTATAAATCAGGCTAGTTGGAATAGTGGTCTCAGGGCCACAAATTTGAAGTCAGAAAAATTATTTTATTATTATTTTGGAGTCATAGCATGTTATTAGTAGTGTATGAAAAATTTGGCGAGTTAATTTTGACGTTTATGAGCCCAATTGTGAAAAATGACTAAATCGCATAAAGTGAAAAAGTCTTAAATTGATAGCTAAGGGTGTTAAATTGTTATGAATCTCAATTTGGGGGTCTTTAAAGGGAAAAAATACCCTTAGGTCTTAGCTTGGCCGGCCATGGGAGGCAAAAAAATGTTGAAAAGTCAACATTAGGTAAATGAATGACATAATGTGTAATAAAAAAATGCCTAAGCCTAGCTATCATCTTTTCTTTCTTTCATTCTTCCTTCTCCCACCGATTTTTTAGCCATTTTTAGGGGTTTTGAGCTTCAAAAATTTCAGCAACTTATTCCTCTTGCAAGTAAGTGATTTACATACTTCTTGTTGATGATTTTTACATTTTTGGACCCCTTGAAGCATAAACTTTCTATTAAGGGGACTATTTTGCAAAATGGTTGAAAGTTTAAGGTTTTTCCATGAAAGCATATGTGTAGTTTTCTGAAATTTTATTGAAGAATATGAGTAATAGATGTGTAATAAACAACTTTTGTGAAGGGATTTCTCATGAAAGCCCTAGTGGGGACTATTTTGCATAAGTTGAAAGTTTGATGATAAACGAGCGAAATAATGGAAATTTTGGATTTCTATAAGAGTAAAAATGGTTCAGATAGGCTTTTAATAGGAGGAAATTCGATAAAAATCTATTTTCACACCTAGGGGTAAAATGGTCATTTTGCAAAAATCTAGGGGCAAAATGGTCATTTTGCCCAAGTATAGATTATTGGGTACCTAGATTGGTAAAGTGATTAAATTTGTGAATTTTTGTTATTATAGATTAAGAAATACCAAATTTGAACTTAGACTGGGGGAAGGCCAAGCAAATTGATTAAACCGTCTAGACACCATATTTTGTAACCGAGGTAAGTTGTATGAAAATATTACAACTACATTGTCATTATATGCGATGAGTTAATTTAGCATGAATTATTTGATTGTGGAAATGAGAAGGCATGATGATAATTAAGATAGCAGAATTCCCGTTTGGACCATGGGAAATAAATCGAATATTCATGCCATGATGTATGGACTATTGTGAGCTAGTGTAAGACATGTCTGGGATATGCATCGGCCACATTGCGAGAGCCAGTGTAAGACCATGTCCGGGACATGGTATCGGCAGTGAGACGAGAGCTAGTGTAAGACTTGTCTGGGACATGCATCAGCCTCGAGATGTAAGCCAGTGTAAGACATGTTTGGGACATGCATCGGCTACGAGTTAAGCTAGTGTAAGACCATGTCTGGGACATGGCATCGGTATCCTATCCCATGTTGAGGTTTATTGAATATCCGGTAATATTCTAAATGGTTCAACGGTGAGAGTTATGGTTTAAAATTTAAAGAAAAGTATAACCGTGTTATGAGTGGTACTGGTACCTATTTGCTATGTATGATGCGTGAGTTCAAAATATATTATATGATGTGTAGTGGGATGTGATGGGTAAGTTATGCTTATAACTATTTTATATTAAGAGCATATTGATGAATGGTATAGTTGTTGCTATGTATTTGCATGCTTCTTACTAAGCTTTATGCTTACTCCCTCTCTTTTCCATTCTCTTATAGTGTCGCCTACATAGCTCGAGGATCATCGGATGTCGGAGGCTACGATCACACTGTCATCCTAAACATTCAGTATAGTTAGAATTCTTGTTTTTGCGTATGGCATGTATAGGGCTTAGACTTTAATACTTTGTGTCATTGAGAAATTAGCCAAATGTGTTGGCTTGGGATAAATCCATTTATTTTGTAT
The DNA here is from genome assembly GCF_007990345.1 of Gossypium hirsutum. Lineage (NCBI taxonomy): Eukaryota > Viridiplantae > Streptophyta > Magnoliopsida > Malvales > Malvaceae > Gossypium > Gossypium hirsutum. The sequence continues at coordinate 76,929,137 of NC_053433.1, forward strand.
AAGGGCATGGATAATGGTTAATACTCATTTTAATATATATAAATTGAAGATGATATTTTCATGGATGAGTAAATTGCACAAATGAAATGTTGTCCATTGTGGCTATTTTGGCTATGTGATGTATCCCTGAATTGGCATAAAGTGATTTTATGCAGGTTATGTATGTAAGGGTGGCAAAGAGGCTTGGTAAATAGCCTCATTTTGTCCATACGGGTAGGCACACGGGCGTGTGTCACACACGGCCCACCACATGGGTGTGTGATCTGGTCGTGTGTCCTCTGCACGTAAAAATTGCAAGTTAGTATGCATGATAGTAAACACACGGGCAAAGGCACAGCCGTGTGTCTCAGCTGTGTAAAGGGCACGACCTAGCACACGGGCGTGTACCTTGACCGTGTGACCCTTAAGAATTGCTGACGTCAGAAACAGAATGCCCTGGATTTTGCACACGGGCGTGTCATGGCCATGTGAAGGACACGGGCCAGAGACACGGGTGTGTGTCAGGCTATGTGAAAACCCCTGTAGGTGTAAATTTAAAATTAATTCCACACGGGTAGGGACATAGGCGTGTCCATATATTGCTTAGGCCGTGTAAGCCACACCGGCCAATAGCACGACCATGTCAAATTGGTCACATGGGTGTGTGCCCCTGTGTCTAGCAAAAATTTTTCGAGTTCGTGGAAAGACTCAAATCATTCCCGAATGATTTTAAATGAACGTTTGGAACCTCGTAGGCCTTTATTATGGAGTTTTCGATTTAGATTGAAAAAGTTTTAATTTGACCGAATTAGGTAATGCCTTGTATGCCATCCTGGCATAGGGTACGGGTGTGGGGTTTTACAGAGAATTAGGCAAATTACAAGGTTTTGCTTTCTTCAAGAGCAACACCAAAGGGCTTGCAAATTTTAACAATCAATAACCACATCTCAATATCAGTTCATGGGTTTAGATTAGTTTACACATTCAATAAAATCATAAATATATTTAATCTCATGATCTTTGATGATAAACATTGAAACTAGATGGACATTATCAAGCCATACATATGTTATTATTGAGCAAATGCAAAATGTAATAGATATGATCCAATTGTGTATATATATATAAGTAAAAAATAAGTGTGTATATATATATAAGTAAAAAATAACCATTATTACTCTTTGGGATTTAGAAAATAACTTCAACTTAATTTTGTTTTCTTGTTTCGAGCTTGAGTTATTGAGTAAGCTGAATTCCAATATTTTAACATTTGACTACAAATAACTTGTAAGACTAACCAAGTTCAACTTGAATTAGAGCTCGAGTATAAATAATTTAGTTTGAAATCAAATATGTCAAATTGATTTTTTATTTGATAAATGAATTTAATCATGTCTGATTAAACTAACCCGAGCAATTTAATTTAATTTTATGAAAATCAATCATTAAAAGTGTAACTTAATTTTATCTGCCACTGCCACCATTTTGGATAACACCTGAGAAGTGTAACTTAATTGATGGCATAAAAAGCACGCATTGAAGATCAACGCTTAAAGTTTAATAATTTAAAGCATTCTAAGTATTCCAGATATAAAACGCAGGAGAATCAAAATTCACCTTGAAAGCCAGTCGTTCATTATAAAGCTCTATTCTACAAATTCCAAGGATTTAATTCTTGCTCTGTAAAAGACCTATTTAGTAGAATTAAAGCATCACAAAACCTAGAATCAGATAACAAAACACAAGGAATGTTTGTAAAAAATGAAACATCCAAATCATGAAATCAAAATGTAAAGAAGACGTAATATTGAATGCCAAAGACAACAACATTACATCAACCCGTGCATAAAGTATCATCTAAAATGTTTTTTTTAAAGTATTTTAAGAAGAATAAATAAAAAAAACTACCAGGAATTTCTAAGACGATTGAAACTGGCAGCACCCAAATTAAAAAACCTCACATACTTGCTAAGACTGAGTTCGCTGTTGGGTAGAGTGGCTAGGCGTCGGGAAACTGGGCGTTTAGGGTTTCGAGAAATCAAAGAATAGACTGAGAAATAAAATAGAATAACAGGTTGAGAGGATTTTCGGGTATAAAATAGAAGAACAGGTCTAGAAAGGCTGAGAAAGAAAAGGGAATTGGGAAAGAAAAGGGAAGCGAGGGAGAGAAATAGAAGTACAGGCTAAGAATGGCTGAAAAAGAAAAGGGAATCGGGAAAGAAAAGGGAATTGGGGGAAGAGAAATAAAACCTTCAATCAAAACTAAAAATTAGCTGCGTTTATATCAAAATGACGCCGTTTTGTTTAAAATAAATTAATTTTTACCATAAACGCCGCTAGTGCTTGCCTTTTGCGGCGTTTTTATCATAAACGCCGCTTATGCTTGACTTTTTTACAATTTTTATGTTGAATTATTATATCTTTCATATCAATTTTAAATAAATATTTTTTAAAAATTTAAGTAATATTTAAAAGAATTAGATAAAATTTGAAATTTTTATATATCAAATGGTTCAGATTAAATATTTTTAAATATAAAAGCATTAATTGATTGTATAAAATTTCATCATTTAACAAATCTCAAGTAAACCTTAAGTCCTAAACCATTTAAGATATACAAAGTTTATCTATTATCTCTTAAATAATTTAAACTATAATCATAATTTTAATATATTAAATTTAATATTATCTCTTTTACAATTATATAAGAAATTATTTAATATATAAATTAAAAAACACTAATTAATCTAAACCCAAAACCCCTATCCCCTATCCCTTAAACCTTAAATCATAAAACATAAAACATAAAACATAAAACATAAACCCCTACCCCTTAACCCCTAACCCCTAACACCTAAACCTTAAACCCCAATCCTTAAACCATAAATCATAAATCATAAACCATAATCCCTAAACCCATAATCCATAAACCTTAAAATAGTAATATCTAAACATTAAACCCTAAACCATATACCCTAAACCCTAAACCTTAAACTATAATGATAATTAATTCAATATTTTAAAGTTAATACTATCTCTTTTACAATTATATAAGAAATTATTTAATATATAAATTAAAAAACAATAAGTCATATACCCAAAAAACTTTAAAATTATTTTAAATAATCGTATTTTAATTTTTTTCATTTTTAACAAATATTTTTCTATGTTTTTACTTTCAGATTTTTTCTACGTGTTATTATTTTTTCTGAAGAATTTAAATATTCAATTAAAAATAAATTGTATTTAATTAATATTAATAAACCAGTTAAATAATAAATAGACAGATAAAATATTTTTAGAGGCGTTTTTCAAAAAGCGCTGCTAATGCCACTAATGCTCAACATAAAAAGACGGTGTTGTGCTTAATTTTTTTGTAGTGTTTTCCAAAAAGCGCCGCTAATGGTCGACCTATAGCGGTGTTTTTCAAAAAGCACGCTAATGCTTGATCTATAGCGGCATTTTTCAAAAAGCGCCGCTAATTCTCAATCTATAGTGGCTTTTTTTAAAAAGCGCCGCTAATGCCACTAAAGCTCTTACATAAAACGATGGCATTGTGCTTAATTTTTTTGTGGCGTTTTTCAAAAAGCACCGCTAATGCTCGATCTATAGCGGCGTTTCTTTATCCAAATGTCACTAAAAACGCTGCTAAAAAACTGTTTTGCTGTAGTGAAATAACTAAATCGGTTCATTGTTCAACCTCCTTAGCGAGCAATACACTGCAACCATTGTCTCGATGTCGTGTTCCATCTTGATAAATTTGATAGGATTTGACTAAATTGGAAATTTGTAGAATAGTTTCGTCATCCTTTTTTCACAATGTCAGTAAATTTTTTCACTGACATTCTCTTTCATATCACCAACAGACACATTTTTATTAAATCTCATTCTGATTTTTAGGGGAGTTTCAAAAATACAACCAACGGTTGTTTCTAAATAACACGACCAAAATGAATGGCTGCAAAAAATCGATTCTCTATTTTTTTCTGAAACTGCAAAAATAGAACAAAAAATCTTAATAAAATAACAACAAAAAGTAAAAACAGACAATTATAATAAAATAACTAACTATTCTTTTTTTTAAAGAAAAAAAGAAACATCTGACTATTCTTTAAATCATAGCAAACAAAATAAATTGTAATAAAAAATATTAAAATGCCAAAACAATTAGTATTAACCTTCTAACACAAATAATATACCTTAATAATAACATTAATAAACTATTACTAAAATAGCAATGAAGAGGCTTAACTACAATTTTCGAAGGGGCAGGGGCAGGGGCGGAGCTTCACAACTTTTTTTTCTCACTTCAACTCAACAACTTATGTGTGGGATTTGGGATCAAACCAACCCCCTTTTATAATAAATAATAATTATAATATAATAAAACTAACTTTTTTAAGTTGAAAAAAATTGGATGTGACCTATCGGTCACGGGCTATGGTTCCAATATCCGAAAATTAAAATATAAATTTTTTTAGCTTAAAAAATATATATTTTATTATAAATAATAGGGTGCTGCTTAACACATCGACGACACCAATAAATTTTTTTTTGTTTTTATGCTTATATATGTAAAAAAACACGTATTTTGGTTTTGAAATATGGGTGCCATTGATTGGTCAGGTTGCACAAAAAAATAGTTTTTTTTAAGAGGAAAGGTGTGCTGCCGATTAGTTAGACAGCACCAGTTATTTATTGTAGAATTTACATAAATTTGTGAATATCAGTGTTGTTATCCTATTTTGATATTTATTTATTTTATAATATTGAAGTTAAAAACCGTCAATCAAGTTACAAAAAAAAAATCGAAAAATTTATTGATTAAATTATAACTTTTTTTAATTAGGTGACAAAAATAAACATTTAGTTATAGTCTAGTGACTAATGGTGGAATTTACCCAAAACTATTGTTAAAGAAACACAAAGGAGATTGTTTGGCCACAACAACTTTAAAACTGCATTTGGATATTTTGTTGGAATTGCATCAGATTCTGGCCTTTTTTTAGCTTCTTCATATTAACTTCAATGACTTTCTAGTGCTTGCATTTTTCAGTTATGGATTTTAGATTTTTACGTAAAAATTTTGATCTCCAAAACTACATAGTGTTAGCCACGTCATTTAAAAGTTTCCACATGGATGCGATACCATTAATTTAACTGGAAATTTAGAACAATTGTTCCAAAAAGAAAATACCTAAATTATTTGAAGGTGTAAATGTTAAAAGGTCATTTTATCATTATGTCTTTAAGGATAAAAAGGAACTTTTTAAGTACATCCACCTTTTTCTTTAAAATCAGAGAAATAAATTATCTTCAATAAACGAATTCAAATTATGATCTCAATCAAAACTTCATTTTACGATTATAGTAGAATCTCGATTAACTTTAGGTTGTTATTTTAATAATTTATAATGTTCGGATAAATAATTATAAAGGAAAAAAGAGAAAGGAAAGTAAATGAAAAGAATGAAAGGTTAAATAAAGGAATAATATATGCTTATTTTTTTATAATTAAAATTTGTGTAATAAATTGCCTATATGCTACTTTTGTTTGGTTAAATTGTGAAAAGTTGATAATGATTTTTTTATTATATCTTTTTTTATAAAATAATTAATATATATATATTTTGCATTTTAAAAGAAATGTCATATTATTTTACCTAATTTTTTCCTCAAATTAGGGTAAAAAAAAAATTGACTCAAAGGATATTCAATTCCCTTCAGTTTTCCTTGCTTAAATAAAAGTGGATACAATCTATAAATAGTCATTCAACTATTAGTGTGTTTCTGTTTTGGTCACTCAAATTTAAAAATTTTCATTTTAGTCACTAATGTTATCATAATTTAGTATTTTGATCACTTACCCATTAAATCACTAACAAAAGCTTTTTTATTGGCATAATAACAAGTTCATCCCTACAATGTTGATAGCTTCTATTAATTTGGTTTTGGTTTAAAAGAAAAAAAAATCAACAATTTTAGTCCTCAACTTTACACATTCTATTAATTCAATCTTGATTATTAAAAAATTAGGAGAAAAAAAAACTTTAAACTTTTTTTAAAAGTTTTTTGTTTTTATAAAAATATACAAGAAAACTTCAAAATACCTAAGAAAACTTTAAATAAATATTTTTCGCTTCTATAAAATCTTATGTATTTTTATAAGAAAAAAGAAATTCTAAATATTTTTTTATTTGTAATTTTTTCAAATTTAAAATTTAAATTTTAAGAATCAAGACTAAATTGACATAATGGGTAAAATTGAGGGTTAAATTTATTGAACTTTTTAAAATTAAGACAAATTGATAGAGTCTATATACATTGAAGGGTTGAAATTGTTATTATGCTAATAAAAAAAGTTTTTCGTTAGTGACCTAGGAGAGGAGTAACCAGAATATTAAATTTTCGTAATATTAGTGATTAAAATAGAAACTTTTAAATTTAGAAACACAGTAATAATTAGGTGACTTTTTGTATAGTTTGCCAATAAAAGAAGTAATGACCCCTTACTTTTCTTTTCTTCCCTTTATTTTACTCCAAGGGTTAATTACACTAAACTTCCAAATGTTTGAGCTAATAATCAAATTTGCCACTGCACTTTACTTTGTTTGATATTTGTCATTGTCTTTATGAACCAAAGATAAATTTACCACTACATTGACTGTTGTTGATTGATTGAATTTTTCCATTAAAGTTATATATATATATATTTAATTTAAATTATTTTGAAGACAAATTTTAATAACTTTTTTATATTTTACTTTAATATTTAAAAATAACAAGTTAATTAGTATAATATTAAAGTTAAATAAAAATGGTTATTTTATAAAAATAAAATTTTTTTATATATGTATTTTATTTTTCGAGCTTTTATTTCATTAAATAAAAATTCTAATTTAATTTATTAATTTTTAATATTTATAAGTAAAATTATTTTTAACTATTAAAACATAATATTTGAAAGATTTTTTTCTTAATAGATTATGTTTTTAAATAATAAAAATTAGGTAAAATTAATTAAAAATTTAAATTTTTTTTACATATTTTCAAAATATAATAGCAATTATTAATGAAATAATTATAGTCTTAATGCCAAATGTTTTAATTAAGTATTGGTTTATGAAATGTTTCTCTATGCAACACTTCTTAGTTATTCCTACTTCTCTATTTTCTCCATTTTTCATTTTTACTTTTATAAAAAATAAAAATAATAAATAATACATTTTCTTGTAATTAAAATGTTTATAGATTTATATCTAATTATAATACTATTTAATTATATCATTTTTAAAAAAAAATATTTTATTTCAATTTTTTCCTTTTATACAAATACATAAAATAAATAATTTATAGTATAATTTACATTAACATATTCATAAAAAATAAATTATAAAAATAAACTATTTTATATTTTCCCATTCTTCGTTTTTATAATTTTTTATGGGCAAAAGAAATAAATTTGATTGGGTCATAAAAGTACATAAAATATATTTTATGTTTTGTACTTACACATTTTATTTGGTTATAAATATAAAGAAAATATGTGATATTTTATATTAGTTAGAGTCACGAATTAATTATAAAAATAAATAAAACTAAAATACATTTCAATTATGTAATGTAAATAAAAAGAAAATGTTATAATTAAATTTAATTTTTATAAAATTAATATATTTTAATGAATTATTTATTATAAAGTATTTTTTAATATTATGTTCTATGTAGAAAATCACATGACCTGAAAAGATGAAAAGTTGGGTGGCTTGAAGAGGCATGTGAATTGTGGCTATGCGTGCCCAATAAAACAAATGAGAGAGAATAGTAAAATAAATTTCGGTAACCTCAATGCGACTACTAGTGCAATTGGGGAAATATTAGCTATTCCTATCACATATATATATATATATATATAAATACGTATAGCTTGCCAAAATTGCTAATCAACCCATGTTTCAAATGTATACAAGCATATATGTACCGGCCTCTAAATGTAATATTGCACCTGTTTTATGAGTTGGTTATTTATTCATACTCCTAAGCTCATCTAAAATTTTTAAAAAATTAAATAAAAATGTTAAGTCTGAAAAATAGATTTGAGTAAAAAATTTAAGTTCATTTAAAATATGAATCGGATTCGAGTTTCAAGATTTAAAATTTAAGTTTGATCTAAATTGATCTGTTTTTAATTTTGTAATATTTAATATTATGTTGTATATATTTATAATTTATAACACATAAAAATCAAATCTATAGTAATATATAAGACTATTATAATATAAACATAAAAAATGTTAAAATAATTATATATAAAATGTAATAAATAAAAATATGTATAAAAATATTAAATTTAAATAATTTAAATATGTATTTTTAATTTTTTTTAAAAATAATATGAACAAATTTAAACTAAGTTTGAGTTAAACAATTACAAATATGATCGAATAAAATTTTAAACTCATATTTTAAATAAATATAAAATATATTAACATTATATTTAAACTTAATTTGACCCATTAACACTTCTTCTTGGCATAAATGAGTGAGGGAGCTGGCCAACATATATGTACTTGGGTGGAGTAGCTCGCATAAGCTCATAAAAGTGGTAAACTTATACTCGGAAAAGGTTAAGTGACTGGTAAGGCGGAATTAAATTCTTGGTATCTACCATCATTAATGTTTGTAATTTTTTTAATAGATTGATTTAATAAAATTCCATCGCTTACATTATTATTATTTATATGTTTTTTTAATAATTTTTATACGAAAATTAAAATATATAAATAAATATCAATTCATTAATTATTTAACATTTAATTAATATAAGTTGTATTATATAATCGAGTTATGATATGAGAAGAGAATTTGTATTAATAAATAATCTAAATTATCCATACTTTGAATAATCAAAATTAAGCAAATTAATTTAAAGAATTATTATAACGTCTATTAGGTCCGATTGTGGAGATATTTTGTCTTGGATATCGAATCAGATAAGTTTGAAAAAGATAAGGACATAGGTATGGTTATCTGGACTGACAATAAATCGGATAGGACTTAAGTTGAATTTATTCTAGACCTGTTTATAGATTTATTCACTTGTGATGTTCCTAATATGATTTATCTCAATCCTTATAAGTAACTAACAATGTATATGTAACTCGTATATTTTGACATGTTGAAAGCTTGAATATAATTGGTAATAGAGTCAAAAGCCGATATATTGGTGTATGACTTACACATGACATAACTTTATTTACAATAGTGAAATTCGTAACCCAATTATGAATAATAATATTCTCTCAGTAGCATTATGTAATTGATAAAAAAGAAATGTGATCACATGTTATTTGTCTAGGACAAATGATGTAATTGCTATGTATTAGTAGTTATCTTTTCCATAAAAAAATATAACTGTTATCCTGAGACAAAATAGAATCATATTGAATTAATGACTTAACCCAATGAAATTAATGACATCTTATGCGAGTAACACATATATAACAATGCCGTCAGTTGAGAAAGGTTACAAGTTGTTTTCATAATGGTATATACTTAGGGAGAATTCGATAATGGTATTTTTAAAAGATTGTCTCAATTCCCAAATGATGTTGAAATTTGATTACAAATTATTTGAGTTCTGATTGCATATGTCCAATTGACCCATTTATTAACTCAACACAACCTTATACGTATTGCATTTGAACTAATACGTTAAAAGAATTAAAATGATGAATAGAGAAATAAATTGCATATATCATTATCTGTAGTGAATACATTCTCTAGCATGAGACAAGATAATTTAGTGATTGATTTGATTTTTTTGACTTATTATTTAATTAATTTTAATTAAATAATTAAAGTTTAAAGTGAAAATTAAATTAATTATTCATTGTAATTTTATTTGATAAGACAACTAATTTTATTGTTAATGTATTTTAGTACGATAAAATAATCATAACTTTAACATAATAAAAATTGAGTGTAAAAAAAAATTAATTAAGTAAATTAATTAAATTTAATTTCGCTAATCAAATAAATATAACTTTGAGAATAAAAATACTAAATACACAAATGAACACAATAAGCACATTTGATACATGATAGGCGCAACACCTATGTTTCTAAGTGAGGTGCCAACCACCCTTTGATAGATTCAGAGCTAGAAATAAAGATTGAGCTAAGTCCAAATATACCAGTTATTGAGCGTAGTTGCTCCGTCAAAAAAGAAAGAAATTTGTTATTTTAAATAAATCCTACTTTTGTATTTTCGTGAGAATTTAAGGTTTTAACTTACAAACTCACTGAAAAATAAAAAATTTTCATTATTCGAGAATAAAAGAGGGAAGTAATTTATAGTTAATATTGATTAGCACATAGAATAACCTTTGCATCCTACAAATAAAAAACTTAATTTACAATTATAATTATGAAATTAATTATTTTGTTGTCAATCATTTAATATTATCATTTGCATTATTTTTTAATAATTAACAGATGTATGAATTTAAGACTTAAATGTTTAATAATATTTTTCTACAATAAAACTTCTTTTATCTTTTTGTACAATTTAAAAAATTTGACATTTTTTTCTTAAAATATTTATTTTTAATATTTTATTATACCCTCATAAAATTACTTATATAATCTAAAAACTACACTAGCAATGTACCAAATAATATTCCTAATTTCCTATAATTATTCCTTCTCAATACTCATTTACTATAAATTTCTCTATAAATTTTGGAATTTAAAAATTTTCTTATAAATAAAATTTAAAACTTCCTTGTGACAAATTTTATATAAAAAAACCACTTTAAAACTTTATAATTTAATAACTTAATTATAAGTTAACAAACTATATATTAAGTAAATTGGTTTATTTTATTTTTGAACATAATTGGAGAAAATTAAACAATTTGAAATGTAAATAAAGTAATTAAAATTTCATATTAAAATTTTATTAATTTTGAAGTAAATTAATATAATACGAACTTTGTTTTTAAATATCAATTAATTTAAGTTTAAATAAAAAAATAAATTTACACGTTTACATAACACAATTTTGTTAAATTTAAAATTTAACTTGAAATTCTCACACACATGGATAGAAAGATATGACTGATAGATGGAAAGATATGATATATATATATATAAAGCTAATAAGAGTTGCAAAGGTAAGCACAAATTATGAATTTGAAATTACTCACAAACAATCAATCTATTGAACCAGATACTTAAAACATCAGAGATAACAGGCGAATGAAAAAGAGCAAGAATCATATTTTTAACTTCAACCTACCAGAATGAAACACCTTGGTAGAAAACCTAGCTGACCTTGATTATTTGTTGTCGCTATTGCCACCATACTGCGTAGAATTTCCATTCCAGAAGGGATTTCTATCCGAGAAACGGCTGTCATCCTCATCGTGTTTTAGTGTGTGAATATTGCTACCATATCGGGATGTTGTGGGTCGTCTGTTCCTGCTGTCAGTCGAACTGTTTCTGTTTGTCGAGTTAGGTGAATATGTCCTGTTTGCTCCAGCCAAGTTATTTTGCAGTGTAGGGTTTGGACCTATAGATGCAGCCAATCCAGAAAACATGAGAAAATACTTTGCCAAGGCAATTTTCAAGAGTTTCTGTTTGACCACTACGAGTTTCATGGGGGATTACACGATCCAAAATTTGGATCGTTAATGAGCTGTGACATGGTTACTCAAGATCCCAAAAAGAAAGAAAAAACGTATGAATGCAATCTCGTGCTACTAGATAGCCACCACCTCATAAGATTTCTATTATGATTCTTAAAATCCTATGCACAACAATAAATGAATCTGCTTAAAAAAGGAAAGAAAAGAACCTGATCATATGCCATATTCAATCATAGGTGGTGCTCTAGGTTCTGGTTCCCATTCCACAAACCAAATCGATCACCTTCAACCTAAATTGCTTATTCTTACATCAGGGATATGGATGCCAGTTTGCTCTCTATCTCCCTGGTTTTAAGTATTTAAGTCGTCTTTGTACTATAGTCAAAATTGCAATTTAGTTCACATACTAGAAAGCTAAAGTAATTTAATTCTTGTACTACTGATATTGGTTCAAACAAGTAAATTTGATAGTAATGTTAGTGGAAAACTGTCTAAATACCGATGTGAACTTCTAAAATCTGAAAAACCATATGTTCCTTAATAGAATATATTATCTTTCCCTTCTAATTCTGTCTGTAGGTCTTTCAAACGTCCACACCAGCATTTTGACATTTTTCATTACACTGTTATCAAATTTACTTTTTAGCACCAATATCAAAACGTACAAGAATTAAATTAATAATTCTACAATACAAGGATTAAATTGCCCTTATCACTCTTCAAGAAAAATAAAAAAAATTGCCCTTTTCATTAGGGACTGCCTCGATGCTTTAACCCTAACTCTCTTCACAAAACACTTATCCGCGTTTGTGGCTATCTATAATGCATGCATGTCTATGGTTGGCTTAAATAAATTTAGGTGATATAAATGGGGTCATAGAACAAGCATTTTAGCTCAAGGATTTAGGCCCAAAAGTATAAAAATTTTAATATCAACAGCCCAGACACTCACTGTATTCCCAGATGCCACTTTGAGATTCCGGTCCAGTAGTTGAAGAGCTGGTACCAGTACCACCACCAAGATAAGAAAAAGGATTGAAATAGGACATAAAGCTTCTAACGTATGCAAAATATCCCCCATTGCTTCCTGCAGTAGCTTCAGAAGGTGTAGAATTTCTTTGGTCAGCAAATGATCTTTGCCCTTGGAAGCCAGTGCTTCTCTGACGTGGAACCACTATCAGTGCTTGTCTGTTAAGCAGACCCAAGTCCAATAAAGATGTACTCAAATCTGTAGGCAAAAGGAAAATAGTAGTGGTGAATGGTAGACACTACAAAGTAATGCTCCTTTATCAACATAAGAGCAATTTCATAAGCATATTCTGAAGACAAGGAACGCTCCTCATATGCAAAGGCAATGCTAAGTTAAAACTTCAGGAAACACTTCAACTAAGTCCAAAACGTCTCAAATGCAATACAATCGACAAAGTTTGTCATCTATAAATAAATGTGAAAGTAGGGAAAATAGAACAAGTACACATTCAGAAGGAAAAAGAAGGTACTAGAAGAACAACATTAATCTGTATAAAGCATACAAGTAGCATCTAACAACCAATAATCTTCCTAGATATGCAATCAAATATAAAACTAAAAACATAATCTTCTGTAACACACACACACGTATATATGTCCAACCCCTTTTAAACATAATACATAAGCAACATATTGTGAAAGATCCACAAACAGAACTGGAAGGCATATGAATTATGGAATTACAATGCATAACACCCATGAGCAACATGTTTCTAAAGACCAGTTTGAGGTCGAGGACAGGCACTGTTTAACTAAAAGTAATAAAATCTCAAACTGACAAAAACTAACTAAGCTACATTCATTTTAAAGATGTACACACAAACACAGTCATACCTTGATCACCAAATAACTTGCGAGGATAAGGAATGGCAAGATCATAAGAGCCCATGCCACTTGATTGGTTTCTATCCACATAGTCTTTTATCATTCTCAGGGTGTTGCCCACAGGAAACTTCTCTTGTAGGCTACTGCCATCAGGTAATCTGATATTTAAATGAACATCAGTTGGTACATTTGTGGTTGCAGTATTTTCAGACGCACCATCTTGCCTGCCATGTTGCATGGCTTTCTCTGGTGCAGTCCCACCGGGAAAACTTGACCGATGATCAATGCCCTTGACTGAGATGAAACAATCACCTCCAGGATAAGAGGATGTATCCTCAGATACAGGAACTGCTGGATTTAAGGTAATAGAAGTACCAACCGTCCTGGTTGCTTCATTAGAAACATTACATTGTTCATCCACAACATTAGTCAAGTTGTCAGTGCTAAATGATTCTGAAGTACCCTGGTCAACCAATTCTGAAATTTTCTCCTGAAATGTTGGGAAAATAATGAAATCCAATATCAAGTTTTTCAAGTTTCAAAGTAAGTCCCTTTTTGGGGTGGTGGTAACAAGCCCCTTAATTTTGCACCACAGCCTGGGTTGAAGTGCTTTTCTTCCACCATAACTCTCATAGTCAAACAAAAACTAGAAAACTCTAATCTAGACAACCATTTAAATTTACCTTTACTGTGTTTTCACTACCATTTTTTCCCTCTAGCACCCCAGAAGTAACTGCTGGTTTAGGCTCAAAGGACCGGTCAACCCCATCCATTGTGGTTGATGGGACAGAAGTACTTGAACTTCCTTGCTCGGACTGGCTAACAGTAGAAGCTCCAGAGCTAGATGACTCAAGTTTCTTTGAAGCAAGTGCAGCACCAAGTACTGCTGCTGTGGTTTCCTGCAGTTAAGAAATCCGGAAATCATAAACTAGATTTGGTAAATGCACACACAGCACCTCTTCACTGACCGGATAATAGTCCTAAAGTCATCCATCACTAGCATACCTGGATATGAAGACTCAACCATGCTTTCTCTAGACTGGATGCCAGAACTTCAGCGCTGACAAACCCTTCTGGAAGAGTTCAACCAAAAGAAAAAAAACTGACCATTTAAAACATTTTTCTGTGCATATTACATTACATGCTTGAAAAGGAGGGAGAAAAGAGAAAAATGGTTTTACATAAGAAGAAAATTTAATACCATTTTGCCAAGCTTGTAGACCATTAAATCCAATTGCTGTTATGCAGGGGATAGATTTCTGTGGATCTGTAACATGTTGATGCAAGGAATTGTTCTCTCATTGAAACTGGTGATAGGTACTTACAATAGCAAACAAGAAATATCAACTTAAACCAGTTTCATTTAGCATGCACATTATAAATGGTCGTTGAAACAGTAGACAAGGGAACTCAACCCCATATCAAATAAAGGAAAAGATTCAATGTACAAAGCAAAGACGTGTAGTGATGCATCCAACTTTTTGTTGATGCTGTGATGTATTAATGGGAAACGCTAATGGAAAGGTGCAGTGATACAAAGTCTCAAAAGATGGAGGAATCATAGGATAATACAAAGAGTACTGAGTGAGGAGGAAATGCTAATGCAAAGGTGAAGTGACGCAACATCTCAAAAGATGGAGAAATCAAAGGATAATAAAGAAACTATTGAGTTTGAAAAATATATGGAAAGATAAAAATTAAAAAAAGCTTTCTTTCCCTTTCCCCACTTAAAACTTGCATCTTCAACTGTTCTTTCCCATCAAGCATATCACATGACTGCCAACATAACAACTATGATAGTTTGGAACTATTCCTCAATTCCATTAGACATTAGTTGACAATTAAATGAAGTAGGCTTTCATTATCTTCAACGGACTCATGACTCATCATCCAAAGAAGGATAACTTGAAAGCTGTAATATGAAACAAAAAACCTAGTTTAGTAAGCACAGAGTACCCTTGAGGTAGACTGCTTTCAAACAAGAGAAAATAAAGTTTGACCACAGCCAATTCTTCTACTCATATATTGGGGGGTAAACGATTCAAGAGTACATGCACATTAATTCTTTGTAAGGACCCAACTGTAAATGGTATAAAATAAGCCTTAGCACCAACACTCAACACAAAACAGTTCATAACAAGGAAAAGTAAGTACTTCAGCAACATAGCAGACCAGTTCAACTCCAAAAGCTTAATTCACAGCTAGATGCAAAACTATCACAGAAATTCCCTTAGCATCTATAACAAAAAGCCAAAAAATATAAAATGTTGATTTTAGAGTAACCATAAGAGAATCATGTTATTAAATATATACTTGGCAATACTAAATAAGATGTGATCATATGATATGAATACCACCCAGAATAAATAACTAAAACACAACTCAAAACATGACATGATGCAAAGAAATTAACACTACACAATGGGAATACATGAATGCTTCAAAATCCATGACATACGAATTAAAATATATTAAAAACTATAGAAATATAAAATACTTAAATCACGATTATGATATGACGAAATACACAAACACAACATGGGTATACAAATTGTCAGGTATAATCAGGATACATATGGCAGAAAAATTTGCAGCATCGGTGGTCCCTCCTCTGATATGCAATAGAATGCAATACTTTGACAACGACTCTTTTACCTGAATCAAGATGTTAAAATATAGAGAAGAACTATAAGGAAAAAGAAAGAATTAAATTGATGTTTAAAAAAACAAACTTAAAAGAAAAATAAATACTTTAAGATCAGTCCACGTTGAATGATCCAAGTTTTTCGACTCATCATTTTCACCTGAACAATCAAGTTTATTGAGTGCAGATCACAGTAAATTAACACCTAACAAAAATTTGAATTTGCTACTACATAAAAGCAGAAACATATCAAATGAAAAGGGAAGACATTACCTGAAATATAGACCACGAAAAGTTTCTTCTGGTTTTGAGCTTCACGAATGGCTTCAGGAATTGAGCCTTTGTATGTTAGAGGTGACAGAGATTCAGACCTTTCCATCTGTTTCACATGATCCAATTTCAACAACATAAAATTTGCATTTAAATGTCTCTCAGTTTCATATTAATTTCACTTCAATTATACATATATGCACTTGCAAATGAATATTGCTCTATCATGAAAAGTTCCAAAAAGAAAACCTAAATTTAGTTTGAAAAATTGTGGGGGAGATAAAAGAAAAAGAAAAATATTTACAGGTCTCAGTGTAAGGCAAGAATTAATTAATTTAAAATTAAATCAAGAGATAACTGAATGAAATGGTCGTACCTTTGGAACAAAGAAAATGGAATTTTTCGAAGAAATCTTAAAAACAGAAAACAATGGAGAATTGTGAAAACCGAAAACGTACAGTGAATCTATAAACGACAGCCACCTCATTACTTTTAATCTTGCCGCGTGTTAGCTGATTACGGGGAGAGATAAACTTTCATTTATACTAGAAACTAGTTTTCTTATATTAAAAAAAAGAGGAAAAGAATAAGAGTTTTTTTTGACATTTCACATTTGATTTGTTTGCCACATTAACTTAGTTGATTTATGAAATAATTAAGCATTAATTAAAACATTTTTAAATTACGAATGTATTCATGTATTGAAGTTGCCTATCACTTTAATTGATGTGTCCCAAAATTACTCGAGTTCAATTATGAAGGTAGAATTCGAATTCAACTCAATTTAACAAAATTCAATAGTGTGTCTCGAGACATTGAAAGCCATGTCTCGAAACATGCTTCTCCTATTTCAAAACCCTAGCTTCGATGTTTGCTTATTTCAAGACATGAGATTCATGTTCTGGAACATCAAGTCTTGTGTCTCGAGACAGGTCTCATGATCTAGCTCCCATGTTTTAGACCATTGCATTCGATGTTTAGATGTCTCGAGAAAAAATAGCTCTTGCCTCGAGACTTGAAACATAACAAATCTACTTTAGTTACGATGTTTACTTGTTCCAAGACAAAAAGGACATTTGTCTTGAGACTTGGCAATTGATGTCTCAAAACTAGTACAACAATACCCTGGAATGCTTATTATGATTATTTTGTTCTTGATTCCTTGAGACAATAACCTAATTGTCTCGAGACAAATGGTAAAATGCTAAAAATGTAACTTAGGTCATGTAATTAGGATTACCAAATCACACCTATATGAAATCATCATTCCACTCAATAATAAAACATATTCTTAACATTTACAAATACATCATTAGCATTTAAAATAATCACAATCAATACATCATAGAAGGACATACATGGTTAGATACTTAACCAAAACACATATATAACTAATTACCATTATCAAAGGTCACAAACTAACCTAAAACATGCTTACAACTATATATCAAAACAACAACTCAACATTAAGACTCGATATATCACCCTAAATACTTAGGTACATGTCTTTACAACTTATAAAAATAACAAAACTTTACATAGATGTGGCTGAGCTGAGATGTGAGAGCTGGATGTCGTTGACATTCCTCGAATAATTCGAGACCAAATCAACACCTGCACACGGAAACAAGCAATCCATATGCTGAGCAAAAGAGCTCAATGGTGCTTACATAATATGATAACAACGCATATTCACATTAATCAAATATCGTTGAGCTGTTGTAATTTTATATGTCAAATTAGGCTTTCCCGTTATACTTACGAAATTTATTTTCGGGCAAATTAGCATATTTTCCATAGTTTAGTGTAGATTTTAGATTTTCAATTTAAGAAGTGAAAATACCTCTTTTTACTCAATTTTTAGACCCAAATTGGTCAATTGTGCCATTGGGGGGCCCTAACATATGATTGAGTGTTGTAGGTACTCAAAAGTGGCCTGAAATTGTGTGAAAACATCACCAAAGGAAGTGGTATCATGACATTGAAGCATGGGAATTGCGATACCCCCAACAGGCCCGAGATTAAGACAACCTACAATGGTATTTTGATATCTCCCTTGGGTATCGCGATACCCACTTGCCAATGAGCACTCCATTTCAAGATTGTTGACGATATCGTGATATCCAACCCTGGGTATTGCGATATCGCTATCGTGAGGGGATAAAAAATGATGCCAGCGGTAGTCTTTGTCCAACCAAAGCACCAATCAATGAAGGCTCGTTCAAGGGCATTTTGGTCAATAAAAGGGGTAAAAAATTGCTGCTAAAATAACCAATTTTGGCTGAGGAGAGAGATACATACACGTTAGACTTAGTTTAGCTTAGTTTTCTCTTTAGTTCTCTTAGGTCTTCTTCTTCATTTTTAGGGTTTCTTAGTTCTCATCTTCCTTAGCTGTAGAGTTAGTTTTCTACAACTTTTTTCTTGTTCTTATTGTTCTTTAAGTTAGTCAAGTTAGTTATCATTGTAGCTAAGGTTTATTTGAACTTTTAGTCTATTTCCATTGCTTGTAATGACATTTCAGCCTTTACTTTAATATATTTTAGTTTCTTTTAGTTTAATATGTTAAAGACTTCAACTTTTATGTTTCTTGTACTTCATTCTATTGTTGAATGTTCATCTACACTTTTCTTTTAAGTTTTATAGATTAAAAATCCAAGCTTTTATCTTTTTCTCAAGCTTTATGTTAATGGTTGACTGTTCCTTTTCTTGCATGTTTGTTAGCTTAGTTATTAGCATGGATAATTAAACTCTAACGGGGTTAGTTGATGGAGATGTAGGTAAGCTGATTTTTAGATGATGGACTAAGTTGGAAATAAATTAGACTAAATTGAATAAACGTAAAAACATAATATTGACGCCTCTAAGAGAATATTTAGGCAAGTGAGCCTGAGAGGAAATCTTGTTGAGCACCAATGCATTGTCACACTCCATGCCTTACCTATCCACGGGATTCGAGTATGCATCATCACAATTGGACCAATATTTAAATTTGGCAAACTTAATTATTATAAAACAAATTATTGTAAAACTATTTAAAATTGTAAAATTGTTAATACTTCTTTACAACCAAATTTTTGTGCCATTTAATATTTAGTTTCTTAAATTTCTTATCTCTAGTCTAATTGATTAATCACGATGAACTTCTTACAACACTTAATAGAGCTAACTATTTCTTTACCCAAATCCTAAGGGCATTATCAAAATACACAATAATAACTTCTGAGGTGAAGCCTCTATTGGTACCCTCTTCTTATGTGCATGTCCTGATCCATCAGCAATCTCTAATCTCCACTCCAGCTGGCTTGGCCCCTTCCCTGAGTCCTCGATCAACTTCATAATCCTTGCAAACATAGGTCAACCACTTGTAAGTTCAAACGAACTTAGTGAGTCATTACATTGATCATAAATAACCCTATCATGCAAGGGTAAACAATGTAAAATAGATTAAATATAAATAAAAATACTCCCTACTCGCTCAAGGTGAGTGTTCTTTATCAGGGTTGTGGACTCCTCTCGATCCTTTGAGCTACTCGACTTATCATAATACCTTCTTCTGGTTGGGCTTTCCACTCAACCTTACTAGTTACCTTCAACCATGGTCTTACTCATCAAATCTAGCTGTCATAATATCTTTCATCCATGATCTTATACAACATACCTTATACCATTTACTTTTTGGCTATGGTGTCTTTTTTTCATGGTCTTATGCCATATACCTTTTATTGTGTACCATGCTATTATTGCATCTTTCATCCATGGTTTTACGTTATGTATCATATACCAGATTGCCATAGCCTCTTTCATCTATGGTATTACGCCATATGCCTTATACTAGCTACTATGGCATCTTTCATCCATGGTCTTACGCTCTATATCATCGTCACGGTGTTGCCTCGAAGGACCAGTCGATACTGTCGTTGCAGTAAATTCTATTCCACAATTTTCATTTCCTGAATCCTCCTCCCATTACCTCATTAACACCACCTAACCTTGATGTTCGAACACTACAGTATTCCCTTCGCAAGGTTTGGAACTTCGTTCAAGATGGTATCTAATAGGGCCATTCCCTATTTCCCTTCTTAATTTCCTCTATTCCCTCAAGGTTTTTCCATATACATGCAATGTATACTCATATCATCATATGTCATGCTTATGCAACATGACATGCTTGAACAGCGTAGGCCGTAATAACAGGTTCAGATTCTAGAACTCACCTAAATCCTTATCGTTCCCATATCTTATTCCTTTTCTCAAGCATTAGAGCTTCCATTCTCCAAGTAGTATCTTGTAACGAGAAATCATGGGTTATTCTCAATATTCTTAACCTAAACCCATTTTCCAGAAACATGTAAAACCTTTATAATGGTTTTGAAGTCCTTAACTTTTTTTTACATACATAGAAGGGTTAAGAACCTTATCCGCTTGCTGGATTCCTTACTTTTCCAGCTTTATCCTTATGAAGTCTGCTTCATGAAGAACCTTCCATGATTACTTTTTCGAGCCACTAAAGAAGATGAAGAACGAGAGAAATTGGTACAAAGTCAAAAATAAAATCATCCTTAAGAGCTATCTCCCAACTATTTATAGCCTTTCTCGTGCTACTTCCAATCCTATAATAGCCGTCCATGGCTAATTATGATGTCTCCCACTAAGAAACTGGCTGGCTTCATATTAAAAGAACCAGAATTAGATTTCAACCATGTCCAATTTAGTTTTTTAGCTTTCCCGTTTCTTCCAATAGAAGCCATCAACCTACAATCTCTTTCAACTTAGTCCTCCATTTGTCTCTAATTTCTGGGTAATTAGAAATTCGAGTGTTGCATCGTTAGTCCTTGGTTAGCCAGTGAGATCAAGTGATAAACCAGACTAATTTGTTTAATTTGGTAAAGTTAAGACCGAGAGGTAAAACATAACCACTTTAGGTGTTTAAGAAATTTAGATATCTAATTGAAAGATTTGTGAACCACATCAAAATCAATCAACCACCATTTGTTATTCATTGGTTAATTTAGTAACTTTGCATATTTTACAATTTAGTCATTGTGTTAATTAGTTGATAAATTAGTGTAGTTATTCTTGGCTTATCGTTCTATAGTGTTTAGTGATTAGTTAGTTAGACTCTTTTTTTTTGCATGCTTATAGCTATGATTTGCTCAATCGCTGACTCTCTTGGGTTTGATCCTTGGAATATTCCATACCCTTTTGTACAATTATATTACAATTAACTTGATACACTTGTAGACACTGCACTTAGTATTTTATTTGATTGCTGTCTTCAATTGTTGATTTCCTCCTGTCATTCGTGATGGCAACGAGAGGGTGGTCAAGTTGTTGGTGTTGTTACTGGGGATTGCGACGGTGTATATGTGTAGTCAGGTTAGTTACTTTTGAAGCAATATTAGTCGAAAGACCATGAAATTTGATAATGCTTTTTATTTTACTGTATAATATTTTATTTTTGTGTTTTTAGTTTTATTTGCCTTGTTAAAGATTTAGCTTAATCATGTTTAATAACAACGGATATAGGTGGTTGGGTGACCGATACAACTATGAAGGTTAATTGAGTTCGGCGAATGGAGATTCAACGAAGCATTGGATTTATGATGATGACTATGAGAGACAAGTATATGAGTATCCTTATGTTTCTTATGGTTACACGTATATAGTGGATGGTTACAGTCAAGGATGGGTAGGTAGTAACTTGACATATGATCTATATTCCTTGTATTCTTGTGAGGATGAGGGTAAACATTAGAAAGAGCCTGATGAAGATCATTACCTAACTATTCTGGTGAGTAAACTTGAGGAAAATGTGCATACGTTGCAGGCTGATGTGCACCAAATACATGGTCGATTAGACCAAATTTTCCAATGGATGTAAAGCCATGCCTCCTCGAGTATGCCAAGTGAGCAAATATTGAAAGTTGTCCAATGCCGAACTGTAATGAACACTCCAATGGAAGAGGTCAAGCATGATATTCTCGAGCTCAAGGATGAGGGCCATTCCACCGTTATTAAGAATGATGAGTTGAACATGCGTGTTCAACAAAAATTTAGAGTTGAAGAATGTGACGAGGTTTTAAGAAATGAAGAAGGTATCTTCACTCCAATTGACATAGGATTAGGATTAGGATTAGGACTAGGAGTAGGTATAGAATTAGATATTCAAAATTAGTCTAAACCAGAATAAAGTGAAAGTGTGGGTGAACTGACGCAATTTCTAACTATTGTTTTGGAAGAGCCAACTGATGAACTTAACGAGTATATCCATTTTTAGTTTGAAATGATAAGTGAGGCTCGAGTATCTTTGACTCATTGTGACATCGAGTTTGTGATACCAGAGGCTATAGTATCTCAGAATAAGCTTTGGAGTTGGTTAGGCTTTGGAGAGAAGTGGCTCGTGATGTGGCTTTCTAGAAGGTAAAAAATAAGACAACAACAATGTGCTCAAATGCAAAGGAGGGTCCTTATTTATTCATGAATAACAAACTATGATTCAAGATGTTGAAGACCTCTTGAAAGTTCTTCTATGGAGGGATACAGATCGCTCAAAATTTGATAAGTTTTCTTTTTACTAGTTTTTACTTTCTTATTATTGCACATTTTATTTTTGGTATGTTTTTTGTTTTTCTATGTAGGCCACTTACTTGAGAATTACACGAAAAAATTGACCTTCAATGAGAAAGTGGACGACCCTAGCTACATTGATGAGCACTCACGATATTCAGGGAAGTCCAGTAACCTTTCTATCTTCTCTTGAGGTATACACATTAGGGACAATGTGTAATATAAGTATGGGGGGCATTCATAGAAAAATTACATGTTTAGTCAAATTTTTTTTATGGTTGTGTGTTTGTTTTATTTTTCTTATTTTAATTGTTGCATTGTAACAACCTATTTTTTAGTGTTGTGGAAAATAGTGGTTTCGAGACCACAATTCTAACGAGAGAGTCCATAGATATATTTAATTAATATTTATGAGTTAAATATAATATAATAGTGAATCGTGACTTATTAGATTTTATTTATTGGTTAGTTAGTCAAAGTACAATGGCACGTAGTGAAAGTCACTGGTTTTGGAAAATGAGGTATCAGGGCATCGTTTTTGTAAACCGAGCTCATAAATATTTCCATTAAATATTAATAGAGCTATTATATAAGTAACTTGAGGTTTGGACCGGAAATTTTAGTGTTTAAATAGTTAATTAAGTACAAAGACTAAATTGTAAAATTCATAAAAGTTAACCACTATAAATTTTTCTGAAGTTCCAAGGACCAATTAAATAATTGAGCCATTTTGTATTTTCAGATAGTGGAAAATGGAGCAAGAATTCACTAAGGATTGGTTAATTAAGTTTAACTTAAACTAATTAAGGTTAGTTTAATTTATTAAGATTGATTAAATACTAATGATAGTATAAAAGCAAAAAATGTTGTCATCTTGTACAATTTTCATCTCTTGGCTAAATGTTAGAAGAAAAATTGTGATTCTCCATTTTCACCCTTTGAGCTTTGCATGTAAGTGATGTTTAAACCTGTTTTTCGTAATTTTTATGTTTTTGAGATCATTGTAGCTTAATTTAGCTAACCCGTACCTTCATTTTCAAAATTTTTAAAGATTTTAAAATTTACCATTGATAAAATTTAGATTTTTTTGATAGAAAATGGTAGGTTTGAAAGATATGAAATGTTTAAGGATTATTTGATAAAGTAAATTTTGTTAATTTTGCATTTAGGGATTAAATTGTGAATATGTCAAAAGTGACATTAAATTCATGTAAATTTGGAATTTTGAGGGATGTAGAAGGACATAATTTAAATTGGAATGAAAAACAAATCTCAATTGTGGTAGTTATACTTGTTTCGGTATTAGGGACTAAATTGAATAAAATTATAATAAGATGTTATTTGTATTAAATAAGCTGTTATAAGTATGTATAACTGATAATTGGAAATAAATTACTGTATAGATCAAGAACAGGTAGATAATTGAGTAAAAGGAAAATTATAGATTAGTCCCTAACACTCCTGGTTTTGCTATTTGCTCTTGGTAAGTTCATACAATATATCTAAATTGTTGATATGATATATTTGATTTTGAAATGGTGATTGTTAGAGACTATGAATTGTTGTACAATGTGAGATAACTCCCGATGAAATTAGTAAAATTCTCATATACGAGGATATGAGTTATTGCTTGCAGGTTCCGAACTCCGACATTTGTTGCAGATTCGAGAATACATGTATATATAGCCTTGGTCAGGCTCTCTGTTGTGTAGGTTAACTCGGACAAGTAACCAGACACTATATGTCTCATGTAGGTTAACTCGAAAGGGTGACCAGACACTATTATGTGATTCACGTAGGTTCAACCCTAACGAGTGACCAGGCGCTATTATCTGATTCCCTTAGGTTAAACCCTAACGAATGACCAGGCGTTATTAACTGATTTGCGTAGATTCAACCCTAACGGGTGACTATGCACTATTATTTGATTCACGTAGGTTAAACCCTAAAGGGTGACTAAACACTATTATCTGATTCACATAGGCTCAACCCTAATGGGTGACTGGACACTATTATCTGATTCGCGTAGGTTCAACCCTAACGGGTGACCAAGCACTATTATTTGATTTGCATAGGTTCAACCTTAACGGTTGACCAGACACTATTATCTGATTTGCATAGGTTCAACCCTAATGGGTGACCAGGCGTTATTATCTAATTCGTGTAGGTTTAACCCTAATGGGTGACCAGACACTATTACTTTCACCTGTGTACAAAGTTCTTTTACAAAGTTTCATTGGGTAATATTGTGGATGAAAATGTGGTGATATGCCATTGAATGTGGACAAAGTAATATATATAATTTTGAAATAAAATATAAATTGGTTTACGATATAAATATGAACGATTGAGGTTATATATGTGGTTTGAGCTCAAAACTTTATGTGTTTGATGTGGTTGTATTGTATCTTAATAGGGATACTTATTTTGCATAACGAATTGAATTTGTATTAAATAATAGTTAATGGAGTACTTACCTCAATTTGTATTAATAGGGATACTTATTTTGCAGAACGAATTTATACTTATTTTGGTATGTGATATTTGACTTGATGTCAAATTTGGTATTTGAAGGTTAAATGAAATGACAAAGTTTGAATGGTTTTATGCATATGAAATAGGTTGTGATATGAAATGGTTAAAAGCTTTGGTATAAATGGTATTTGATTTGAGTTTAATAAATTGTTGGTGCGAATAAGGGCATATTGGTTGTATGTTTAAACAATTATGTGAATTAGTGTTTTGGCTATGAAATATGTATGTTTTGGTGTAGGATTGAAAGGAATAAATTGACATATTAGGTCATATTGCTTGAATGGTATGAAACTTGCTTTAAAATGGACATTTTTGTTGCACACGGGCTACCACACGGTCGTGTGTGATACATGGCCGTGTGTTTAACACGTTCAAGTTGGTTTTTAGATCACACAGCCACTATTTGTGACACGGTTTGGGGACATGACTTTGTGATAGTACCACATGACCTAGCCACACGGCCGTGTGACCCCCTATTTTACCTTTTTACCTATATTTTTGTAAAAGTTTCAAAATTATCCTGATTTAGTTTTGAGCCAGTTTAAGGGCTTTCGTAAGCTCGATTGGGACTCGAATTAGTTTGTTAATCATGTTTTGCATAGATTATGAAATGAGAAATTGATTTTTAAGTGAAAATTGCATGTAATGATCTTTATTTTCTGTGGTAGCATCTTGTAGCTCGAGTTCAGTAACTAGACTGGGTAAGGGGTGTTACATGCATGGTGCTTGAACATAATTTGATTGACAATTAGTGAATTGTGGTGTGTTTTTGTGTAATAGATTCTTTGAGTTGTACAAAATTTGAATGATACTTGATGAATTCTATTCTTTGTGAATAAATTATTTTAGTTCAATTAATTACATTGTATAATAGAGTAGAGTTAATTAAAAATTTGTGAATTTTTTCAATTTTATCCTAATGATTAAGATGTTTGTAGATATATGTGTACATGCAAGAATTAGTATTCAACATTATTCATGGAAATAAGTAGAATCATGTTTTAGTTTTGTGATTTTTTAGATGTTTAGGGATAACTTAAAGCATTGTTTGTGTAGCCTAGAGCCTAAATGACTTACTTATATGCTACATTATCCTTAGTTCTCATAATTTGAGCCTTTAATTATCTTTTCTTGATAAACCTATTTCTTTCTAGACCTCGAGCCTAAAAGGAGTTAAAAACTCAACCCTTCACCATCCTTATTCTTGAAAGGCACTATAAATGGATGTTAGGCCACGAACATTGAGGGGTAGGTAGAAACGTTTCAGAGGTTGTAAAATGAACTTGAGTGAATAGTGAAGAGATGGTTTGATATGGCATGTATAAACTCTAACAAAATGTG
The DNA here is from genome assembly GCF_007990345.1 of Gossypium hirsutum. NCBI lineage: Eukaryota > Viridiplantae > Streptophyta > Magnoliopsida > Malvales > Malvaceae > Gossypium > Gossypium hirsutum. The sequence continues at coordinate 76,955,978 of NC_053433.1, forward strand.
CATAAAATGAAATATGAATGAATAAAAGCATGGTGAGGGTAAAAAAACAAAGCGAGCAAATAAAAACATTACTAAAGTTAAAAGCATTATGAGTGAAAAGAACGGAAAAAATTAAAAATATGCTCAAAATGGGAAATAAATTAAAGAAGATAAAATTTGTTTTCACTATCATAGTGCACTAGTACTCGTTATGTTGTGTATACTAGCCAATATTGAGTTGTTTCTTTCACATTATTGGAGAGAAAAGGAAGTTGATAGAGGAGAAATAAGGTGGTGAGCTTAACGATCACATATCGGGGGGAATAGGAGAAATGCCATGTGCTAAACTATTCATAGTGCTTGAACCGTTTTAAGCTGACATTTTCTTAAAATTGTACCAACCTTAGCCTCAAAGACTATAAGCTAAAAGTCCTATGTGACATTAACACCGATGTTTGTAAAACCAAAACTGGTGAAACTTAGGAAGAATGAATAAGTTAAATTCTTTCATGTATAGATGCATTATATCTACATACCTTATTTTGATAGAATAATGTGAAAAATACTTTTTTGATAAATTACCTCTATTTCTATTTACCCTATAACTTTTGGGAACTAAAATGGTGTGCTCTCAAAGTTGTGAATTTTCAATATATCATCCTTAAGTTGTATAGTAGAAGAATTTATTACACTGTACATATCCATTAATTGATTGTCAAATTTGTTTATTGTTTAAGGGTCGCCTTTTATGCATGTTTCCTAGGTGTTTGCTTAAGGACCAACAAATATTTAAGTGTGGGGGAGTTTAATTTTCTATAATTTGATACGTCAAATTAGTCTCTCCATCACACTTAAAGAGTTTATTCTCGAGCAATTTAGATGTATTTTTGTTACTTTTATTGATTTTTAATTTCATCGTTAATTAATTATTTTTATTAGTTTTAAGCCATTTTTGAGACTCAAATTGGCCCATCGTGCCATAGGGAACCTAACAAGTTGATTGAATCTGAATGTGAAGAAAACATCACCTAGAAGGAGGTATTTGATCTACCATGAATTACACTATTATTTACATCCTTTTTACACATAACTTTAGCATCTTAGTATATATTTAGGTTTTCATCCTTAAATTAGCAATTTATGCTTTTTAGTAGTTTTTATTACATTCTATATATCTAAATAAGATTACATGGTCTTGTAGGATAAATCAAGAGCTAAAGATGCATATTTGGGCCGAAACTAATGCCTATGTCGCGACACGAAGACACTGATGTCTCTACATTGAAGGCAACAGCCAAAAATGAGTCCTGGAGTGAAATTGCCTTCGATATCACGACACACACCCTGCTGTGTTGCGAAATACCCCCTGTGTTGCAACATAGCCCCTTTGTAGCCTAGAAAAATCCTGCACGTGATAAGTACGTTTTGGAGGGAAATTAAGTGTATTTTTCCTAGTCGAACTCTAAGGACTTCAAGGACAATTTAGGCACTTTAATTTTTCAAGTTTGGCCTATATAAAGGCCATTGTAATTAGTTTAAACACACAATTAGAGGGAGACAGAAAATATACTTAGGGTTTCTATTTCATTATTAATTTTTACTTAAGGTATTTTATGTTCTTGTAATCGGGAGGACTAATTCCAAAGTGAGAATCTCGCGAGTGGAGATTGTTCCGGAGCCACGCTTTCATCAATAAATCCATGAGCATCTTTTTGCTTTATTCTATTCTTTATATCTCTTTTTTAACATTGTTAATTGAATGCTTGTGTAAAGATTATAATCAGTTTAATACTTTATCTATATTTCGCATGTTTCAGTTCTATTAATCTTATTAATTGATCGAAAGGTAGAGTTTTCTTAGTGAATCAATTGTTTGGGAGAGGAAAAACTTAAAACCTAGGCTTGAATCGGTCTGAACTGTGGGGTCGAGAGATAAGTAGTTCTTGCAGACTCATTAGGTTCGTTGAACACCGAGAGGGACAATTAGGTTGATGACTAAGTTGTTAAATAGAGCCCTATGTCAATAATTAATTAGGTAAAGCAATTGGATCTAGGCTAATAGAACTCGCGTAGTCATAACAAAGGATAGGAGAAACCGATACATGAACTTAGGAGTAGACTCAAGCTTAATTTAATTTATTTAGTTTATTAATATTATTGTCATCTTGTTGCCATATTTGCACTACTAATTCGTGACTTATGTAGATTAGTACTTCTTTCTAGTAATTGGCTTGATAGTAGTTTCCCCTAAACTACAATCCCTTGGGTACGATCCTCAAAGTACTTACCTACTTCGTTGTAACTATATTACAACTTGACCTTTATTCTTGCGGACACTGCCTAAATTTCATGTATTTTGTAGCAGTATTCACACTGTGGATGTTAGTACGTCCGGAGGGGGTCAAGTCGTTGGTGCCGTTACTAGGGGTTAGGACAATGATAATTGTTATTAAATCAATTACTTACAAATAATATTTGTTGAAAGAAGAATGAGCTAGGTAGTGTACTAATTTTTATATTCATTAATTATGTTATTTTTATTTTCATTTTTTTACCTTGTTGACTCGAAGATTTAATCATGGAAAAAAATTGATTATAGGTGGTTTAATGATGAAAAGACTTCTTGGGATAATGAATGGAATTGCATAACAGGTTGGTCAAACGTAGCTAGGTCAAACCAATGGAGCGATGATAACGAGTGTGAGGACAATAAGTACTCGTACGAACCTCTTTATGAGTCATACGACAAAGACAATGATATGCCCAAACACTTAGATGAGCCTCTTTGTGATTTTCATAAGATTCCCTCATACGAAACTACTGATCTGTCCAACTCCAAAAGATTATCAAACATGTTAGACATGATGGAACAAATGAGGAAAATGCTGTAAGAAATATCTGAGGCGCTACCTCCATGGGAAGATGTTGTGCATGATGTTCCCAACCTTGATCTTGAGGATCCTCATAATATTGTTAATCACATTGAATTGGATAATAGTAGTCAACAAGAGTTTGGAACCGAATATCATGGGGATAAATTGAATATGGATGAAACAGTCTCTGATCCAATTGACGTAGAATTAGACATAATAATAGATGTAGCCGCTGACGTAAAAGTAGAAGTAACCACTAACATTGAGCTTAAATTGATTCTAAATGGAGGTGTAGAAGAGCTAATACACCTTCTGGCCATAGCAAAAAAAGAATCGACTAAAGAGATCGATGAGTTTGACTCATTCTCATCTGATAAAGGCATCAAAGCTCGAGTGACCAAAACTTCACGCGACATGGAGAGACGGAAACTTGAGGGAATAATACCCTTAGAAATGATTTGGGGTTGGCTCAAATTTGGTACCAAGTGGCTTGTAATGTGGATGTAGTGACTGTAAAAAATAAGGCAATATCAATAGAATCGACCAGAGAGGCTGGTTCATATACATCGACAGAGGAACAAATGTTGGATCAAAGTGTCAAGAACCAGCTAAAAGTTATTCTATGGTGGCGACACAGATCCTCTCGATTTTTAAAGAACTTATATTTCCTGCTTTAAAATTTCAGGTGTAGATACGATGGAGTGACATAACTGAAAAAAATCGAAGAAGTTAGAAATTGGGCTCAATGTCGCGACATCGCACCCTAATGTCATGACATCTTCGATAGAACACAACCGTGCAACATTGATGGGCCAAGTTCATCTGAGACATTCTGTTATCTATTATCAATACTTATTATTTTTCCTCTTATTTTTATTTTTAGTATATTTCACATTTTTTTTGTCGTAGTATTTTTTGAGGTACTTTTTCATCTGCTTGGAGCACACAAACTTCGAGATTATCATAATAACAAAGATTCAACCTTCTTAGGGAAGTTTTCTTATTTGTGCTTTATTTACTTTACACTAAGGGCAATGTTTGTTCTAAAGTTCGGGAGGGGGAAGTACATAGGATTAGTTAGTGTGTGTTTTCATTTGTGTGTTTACTTTGATTTAGTTTATTATTTATTAAAAAAAATATTATTGATTTTGTTGCATGGTGCTTGGTTTATATTAATACTACGAATAATGGTTGAAAATAATAAGCATGTAATGATTTTTGCCCAGCATGAAATTTTTTATTGATAAGAGATAATTTGATTATTTTTAAGGGAAATTGATTAGGTTACTTAGTTAAATTACGTAATAGATTAGAAGTACCTAAGTAAGAATGTTTGATGATGCCATATGAGATATAAGTCTTATAGATAGTCGTCGAGACATGAATACTTGAATTGATTATTATTCATTCGGCTTAATTCGAAGCAGGAAAGAAATTGTGTATGGTGGGATGCTTAGGGATGACCTAAGACATTGTTTGAATGGCCAATTCTCAAATGACCATACCTTAATGCTATTAATCCCTAGTCTCATTATTTAAGTCTGATAACTCTTTTTTGATGAACCAACAAAATTCAAACCCAAAGACCACACATAAAACTTGAACTCTTCCCCATCCTTGGTCCTTTAATACATTACGAAATAGACGTCAAACCATAAATATTGAGGGTTTAAGTAGATACATCACGGTGGAGTAAAAAAAAGCGAAAAATGAAGAAACAATGTGATACAGTGACTATAGGTTGGGAAAAAATTGCGAAAAATAAAAATCCTGAAAAAGTCAAAACTAAAAATGGGAAGAAAAAGTATAGAATGAAAACAAAAGCATTGTGATTGAAAAAACAAGTAAAAAGCCAAAGTGGCAAAATAAAAAGTCACAAAGTGAAAGAAAATTCAGTCATCAATGCGCCAAAACTCGTTAAGTCGACCATAATTGCTAGTATTATATTGTATCTTCCTACATTGATAGATAATGTATGTTTGAAAGGGATACAAAAGGCTAGCTTGGATGGGACTTTTAGGGGGAAGAGAGGGAATAATGTAACGTGCCCAACTATTTCTAGTGTTTGAACCATTTTGAGCCATATCTTTTTTTAAACTCATATCGTCCTAAGCCTCAGAACGTTACAAGCCTAGAAGACTAATGTGATTAAGCGTTCTGTAACAGCCCAATTTCAATGAAATCGGAATCATGGTTTCGGAACCACAAATTCGAGCCAGAAATAAAATTTATTTTAATATTATTACATGGTCTGCATTATGATAGGAATGTTATATGAAAATTTTGATAAGAAAATTTTACCGATTATGTGCTTAATTATGGAAATGACCAAATTGCATAGAATGCAAAAATTGATTTATAATAGCTTGAAGGATCAAATAGCTATGGAATTCAAAATAAGAGGTCCATATATGGTAATTAGACCATTAAAGAAAAGTTAGTAGATATTTTTGATGAATTATCCATGGAAATTTAGAAAAAAGCAAGGACTAAATTGGAAACTAAAATAATTAAAAGATTATAAATGAATTAAAAAGAAATAATATTATTTTATATCACTTTCTTCCCAAAAATATACATGAAAACCCTAGGAAAGAGAAAACAAGCTTTCTTAGCTTAATTGGGTAAGTATTCTTGTCCCTTTTTTAGTAATTTTTATATTTTGGCGATCGAGAAAGCTTAATCTAACTATTTTGGGGATTAATTTGAAAAGATATCAAAGTATAGAAATTTTCCATGGATGAATATGCTAAAAATTTGAAATTTATGGTAGAGATGAAAGGTTGGTGATAGATAAACAACTTTTGTAAAGTGAATTTTGATGAAATTATGATTTAGGGACTAAATTGTAAAGATGTAAAACTTATGAAAAAATTCTAAATTTTTTGAAATACATGTGCTCTAAATGTTAGATGAAAATTTCGGTTAGGCATGGAATAAGGATTAAATTGCATGAATTTCATTTTCCGAGCCTAGGGACGAAATTAAAATTTTTGAAAAGTTTAGGGGCAAAATAGTATTGTTTCCTAAGGTGTAAATTAAATCCAATTGAGTATTGTATGGCCCAAAATTTGCCCGGGTTTAAACCCAAACCCATTTACCCCTTTTACAACCCAAACCCGGTTGACCCATTTAATAACCCCTGAACCCAAACTAAACCTACCCAATACACAGAAGCCCAAACCCCTTTACAAACCCATCAGACCCACTTGAATCATCAAACCCAAGCCCACCTAAGCTAACCTTCTTACAACCGAAACCCTAACCCCTTTTCGGCTCCCACTTGCCTCTGCCACCACCGACGTCTGCCATGCCCACCTACTCCACCTGCTTCACCGGCCATACCTGCAGAGTAAACAGAGCACGCAACATCAACAAATAATAGAAAATAAGCAGAATAACAAATAGGCTATAAAAAGCCGAATAGGAAACGATTGAAAAGGAGGAAATGTTTTGTAAAAAATAGAAAGAAATCAAAAAAGAAAACTGGCTATTCTTCATCAATACGAACAATAGATTTTTAAACAAAGAAATCAGTCCAACACGAAGGAAGAAAGATAGTAAGCAATAAACAGATTCAGTTTAAGGTAGCCAACGTTTTACTTTTTCATATACGCATCCATACATTCATATATACGTGAAGGTTTCATTTTTATACTCGCATACATATATAGAAATAAAGAACATATAAAAAATAAAAAAAGGGGAAGAAAATTTTACCTGAGGCGATTTTCGGCCACCGTATACGGTGGCTGGCGCGGCGAAACCACGGCAGGGCGATGGCCGGACCCCCTGACCAACCTCGGGTTTTCTCCAGAGAGAATACCCCTCTCTCTCTCTCATTTTTTTCTGAAACTTGAAGGAAATGAATTTTTTCAAAAAATATTTGCTTTTATAGCCCCTTTGTATGGCGTCGTTTTGGGGTAAATACTTAAAGACCAAAACGGCGTCGTTTAATCACCTGACCCGAGCCCCGACCCGAAAACCGTTTAGGATCCGCGTGTTTTTTGATGGAGGGGTTATTTGTGCGTTTAACCCCTCCACTTTTTTATTATTTTGCAATTGAGTCATTTCTTCATTTTTTAATTTGGCCCTGAAAGTTGTTGCGTGATTCGATTTAATCCCTTTGCTGCTGTGCGTTTTAAAATAGTTCGGGAAATTGCATTTTTGGTCCCCTTATGTTTCTCGCGTATTCTAATGGGTCTCTACTTTTCGTTTTTTTTTAAAATTTATTCTGTTTTTGTTTTGCTTCCAATTTAATCCTTGATATCATTTTATTATTTTTGTTTCGTTATTCCGTTTTCTTTTTCTATTATTTTATTATTTAGTACTATTGTTATATCATATATATTATTTACATTACTTTATCATTATTGCTATTATACTTATTATTCTATTATTACATATATAATTACTATCTATCCTCAATTTTATTATAATATTCTTACTATTGTATTTTATTATGTTCATTATTATTACTAAATCTATGGTTTACTAAGTATTTTGCCATTCTTAGTGTCTGTGTTATTTTTGCTTAATATTTATACATGCATATATTTTACGTTTCTTTTGTATTTTATATATTATGTACATATACCTTTTTATATATAATTATTATTTCTAATATACATATACTTTTATACTATCATGTATGATTTTCATGTATACACCTTTTAGCATTAATTCATTGTATGTAAATATCTGTATTATGTATTCATACTTTAAGTATTATATTGTATGTGTATATATATTATGTATGAATTTTAATAGCATATTGTACTTATTATTTTCACTATTATTATGTATTATTATTATCTACATATATATAGATATGTACTCAATTATTAAAAACACCGTTTTCTTATTACGGTATTATATAGGTGTTATGTTTTTATACCGTGTTTCTAATATTATATTACATAAACTTTTCATCCATATTATTATTTTTTAATGTGTTCACATAAATATTTATATAAATATATAACATTATCAATGTTTTAATATTATATTTTTGTCACTTTGCTTATTATTATTATTATTATTATATTTATTGTTATTATTATTATTATCAGTATCATTATTGGCGTTATACTTTAGCATTTTATTACTACCATTGTTACTTATATACACTATACGTATATGTATTACATAGTGTTATTAGTATTTTTCTTTAAACATTGTTTCAATGTCATGTACATTCTATTATATATATTATTTTAATCATACATTATGTACATATTGCATTTGTATATATATATAGGCATATATGTATTTCGATATTCTAGTTATACATTTTTTTATACCATCTTACACATATACTTTAATACTTTATATATATATTCTTATATATGTATTATGTATATACATTTTTATATCTTACGTATACATTTTAAATACTATGTAGTGTATTAATAAATTCATTCTATATTGCTATCATTTTTAATGTATATGTATATATCATATAGGTATTATATGTATTATGTATATATATTTTTAAATCCCATATCATGCATATATTTCTAATACTATATTATGTTTTCATGTATATTACGTATACACTTTAGTATCATCATTATATATTTTTATACGATCTTATATATATATATACTTCCACGCATGTATTCCCTTTTATATATTATGTACATACATTTTATATTATATATGTATATGTCTATACTCTATTAGTTAGTTTTATATACTAATTTATGTGTATATTTCTCATGCTATCTCATGTATGTATTTTTATATAATCCTTATTATTGTTATTAATATTATTATATATTTCATTATATACGTGTATATGTATATATAGTAGTTTTCATTATTTCATTTCAATATTTTGTATTACTTGTTTCTTTCTTTTGCATTATAATATTATTATCATATATATTGGTGTATATATTTCTTATGTGCATACATTTTTCAATATTTATTTTATATATATATGTAAATATTATGTATATATTTTAACATTTCAAGTTATATTTTTACTATCTTAAGTATATTCTTCAAACACTATATGTAGTATACTTCTAACATCATTACTATTTATATATATACATGTTTTACATATATGTTCTTAATATCATTATTATGTATATACATTCATTGTTTCCATTTCATATTTAATTCTAGTATTACATATATCTTTATTATTTGTAATATTATTGTCACACTTATATTTGCTTCGATATATTTCTAGCTCTTCCATTTATTTATGTTTATTCCAAATCAATTTTGCTTTGCATTACGTCGAAAATAATATTCTTGCTTTCTAATTAATTTCAATAATCAAGGCAACATACCGATTTAACATTAAGTCATCAAATTTCATCGCTATGTTGGGTGAACATCAATTGACTCGTGTTAAAACGGTATGTCCTTCTAAAAAAAAAACTAAAATTTCTCGTCCTTTCAATCGGATCACGACTAAATATTACATTGAACTCGTATTTTTGAAAATCAAGACAACACGTGTTTTACGAGATACCAATCTTGGGCGTCGCGAGGGTGCTAATAACTTCCTTGCGCGTAACCGACTCCCGAATCCTATTTTACTCTGGTTTTCACATAGACCTAAATTTAGCCTTCGTTTTTGTTCGAGAATAAATTTTCTTTTCAAAAAGATGATTTATTAGGTGTCCTGTCACACCTATAAAAAGGATCGGTGGCGACTCCATTTTTTTTTAAATCAAACTTCAGTTTTCAAGTTTTCACTAAATCGCCACAATTAGTGACCAAGCTAAAATTTTTACGTCACTACAAGTATTAAATGGATTAAATTGATGATTAAATTCATTTATCTAGATCCGGATAACTCAAATTCGAAGCTAGATCGAGGGAAAGAAAAAGTGCCAGATTAGTAGACTTTGAAATACGAACAAGTATCGATGTAAGTTCGTGTAACTTATTTATGTATGGTAATATGTTGAATTCAATGTTGTATTTGGGTGAATTATATAAATGTTTAAATTATGAAATAAATCACATGCTCTATATTGGTTGATAAATGACAAGTTTCGTTTGAATAATAAAATTCGATGGATATATGATTTCCCGTATTAAATGTGGTCCTGCATATGTTTCAGACATAATATAGCTTGGACGAGCAATCCTGTTATAGTCCTCTCGAGCATCCTGTTATATAGCTCCTGCGAGCATCCTGATCGGTAGTTATTTTTCATGTGTTGCACACTACTCAGCTCTTTATGAGCGTCTTGTTACATGATTCGATCGGTTGTGATCGAGCATATATTGCAGACGCAAACGTAGCTCTATGTGAGCATCCTCATATAGGCTTTTATGAGCTTCTTGACATGGCTAGCTTGAACTCCTTGTTACCTTATCCGGTGCTCCTTGATATTAACTTTTAGAGTTACCTGATACGCTTTATGAGCTTCCTGATTTATACTCTTATGAGTTTCCTGTTTAGCTCGGATAAGTGTCCTGTTACATGGCTCATCTGAGCATCCTGATATGGCTCAAGAGTGTGCTCTCTAATTATGTGCCCTAATGGGTACCCCTGATTATGAGTTGATGGTTTACTGTTGTGTACACCTTGTGTGTACTACCTAAGCTGAATATCCATCGAAATTTCAATGATTCAACGAATAAATCCCTGAAATGAAAAATTATGAGATTAAATGAATTATATCTTGAGTGCTTTTGAAATACCTGAAAGTGTAACATGCTGAGCTCATCCATGTTTAATTGATCCATAAATGAAATATGTGACTAACTTGCTTACTTGAGTGTATGTGATGAGGAAAATTGCCAATTTGTTGGGAAGCATGTTATTATATACTTATTTTATTGAATGCGATTGGTAAGTTTAATTCTTGTTATACGAACTTACTAAGCATTAAATGCTTACTAGGTTTTATTTTCTCTATTTTATAGTGTTCGGAAGCTTGTTAAGGTTGGAGAACGTTCAAAGAATCATCACACTATCCTCCAGCTTGTTTTGGTATAAAAAGTAATATTATTTTGATATAATGGCATGTATAGGTTAAATTGGCCTACGTTGGCATGTAAATAGTTGTTTGTAACTTAGCCATTGGAATGGTAAAAATAGATTGTTTTGGTATGCTATTATAAGGTTATATATCATGTTTAGCTTATATGTATGTGGTTTGATTAAATTGAATTAGGATAAAATATAAATCATTACAAGAAGGTAAGTTTGATCATAAGAATATGCGATATTATTTCATACATGTTAATGATATTTGCTTGATTTATATGACTTGAATTGGATGGCAAATATATGCAAATGTTATTGTAGGTGGAAGGTTAAATTTGAGTGAGAAATAAGGCTAAGAAATGGCCTTATTTTGTCCACACGGGTAGACACACGGGCATGTGTCTAGATCATGTGTGATACACGGCCTGGCACATGGGCATGTGGTTTGGCCGTGTGTCTCCTGCATATTAAAATTTAGAAGCAGAACGCTCAGAATTAGGCACACGGAAAGAGACACGGGCGTTTGTCTTAGCCGTGTGTGACATATAGCCTAAAACACGGGTGTGTGTTTGGCCGTGTGAAACTTGCACCTAATTTGTGAAAATTAAATTGACCACACAGCCTAGCACACAGGCATGTGGCATGTAATACCCCCTACCCGTATTCATTGCCAGCATAGGGTACGAGGTATTACCGGAGTTTACGAATTTTTTATATGCAATATAGCCCCTTTATAAATATCTAACCTTCCCTGCAATATTAAATCGAGACCAATCCACATCAACCAAACCAATTCAACATATTTTCAAGATAAATTCATGCATATTTATGAGATAACGTCATCATATACCCAAAACCAGGTTTGTTAACCATACTAATGGCTAACTTTACATTCATTTCACGTTAACATTTATTTTATTAGCTTATACATGCCATTGATTTCCAAAATAAAGTTTCTTTATATACCGAAATCCTGAGGTTGATAGTGTGATGTGTCTCAGACCAAACCTGACCTCCGAGCTCTTAACACTACAAAACAGGGGAAAATGAAACAGGGTAAGCACTTTGTGCTTAGTAAGCTCATGTAACAAGAGTTATACTTACCTAATATTTTCAATACAATACAATAAACATTCATATATCCATTCAATGCATTATTACCCTAACATGCACAAACTCAATATTCAAGTTAGTATAATAATTTCCATGTACCAATAATATATACTATAATTGATGAGCTCATTAATACCATGATTTCCATTTCCTTATATTTTTTTTCATATTTATCTCGTTGAATTTCTTGGAATTTTATAGATTTTCAGAGGTACACTTTTATTGTAGATTTCTGGGTCCGTCAATTCATATTCATGTGCGCACATTTCCATTTCAGAGAGCACACTCCCGTGAACCTCATCCTTACAGCGGGATTACCAGTCCAGGCTAAATCCCCTGTAATATAAACTCATAGAGTATTGTCGGGATTACCAGTCCAGGCTAAATCCCCTACAGCGACAATTACTCTAATGAGCTTGGATCTGAATTACCAGTCCAGGCTAAATTCAGACCCTGATTCGGATTACCCGTCCGGGCTAAATCCATTTTACACATATTCTTCGGGAGGGCTATATCAGAATAGGATCACCCATCTGGGCTAGATCCTTTTTACCGTCAATTCCTTTTCAAAGATCCATCGAAATTTCCTTTCATTCAACCGGGATTTCTTCCTCTTTTATCAAATATATCAATGTTTCATAAATTTTCATACAATGAACTTTCAAATCATATTCACATCAATAACATACATTTCAAGCATTTAAGAATATAATTCAAGTTACATGAACTTACCTTGATACTTGTTCGTGTACAAAAATCTACTAATCCTGAACTTTTTCCTTTCCTCAATCTAGCTTCGTATTTGAATTTTTTGGATTTAAATAAATAAATTTAATTATCAATTTAATACATTTCATGTTCATATGCAACAATTTCTATAATTTCATTATTATTTATAGTTTATTCAAAGCTGTCTATTTGAGTCATAGTCACTAAATTATTTATAACTCAAGTTGTAGTACTCCAAATTAAGATACGTTAATTTTATCTAAAACTAGACTCATATATCTTCTTACCATAAAATTTTCAGAATTTTTGGTTTAGCCAATAAGTACAGTTTATTCTTTAAAGTCACCCCTGTTCTGCTGTCTGACAGTTCTGACCCTTTTTCACTAAAAATTAATTATCTTCTCATACAGGATTTAGATGATGTTCCTGTTTCTTTATATTGAAAATAGACTTATTAAAAATTCTATACATATAAATTTAATCCAATAATTATTTTTATTCAATTTTTTATGATTTTTCAAAGTTAGAACAGGGGAACTCGAATTCATTCTGACCTTGTCTCACAAAATTTATTATATCTCATGATTTACAGATCCATTGCTTACACCGTTTCTTCTATGAGAAACTAGACTCAATAAGCTTTAATTTCATATTTTTTTATCTTCTAATTCGATTCCTACTATTTATGGTGATTTTTCAAAATTAGTCTACTGCTGCTGTCCAATATTGTTTTAGTGCAAGCTGTTTATTACCATTTTTCCCCTAAGCTTTTAATAAATAACAATTTCGTCCCTACTCAATTAACTTCTCAATTGAGCTGATTTTTCTCAATTAACACTTTATTCTATCACCTTAAACTAGTTTACAACCTTTAGGGATCAAATTTTCAGCAATAGCTTTAATTCCAAACATTTTCACAATTAGGTCCTAAAAATCAATTTCTATTGAAATTACGTAATAAAATCATATCATAAGCAAATTAAAGCTTTAATTTCATTATATTTCATCAAAAAATTACATAAATCAACCATGATGACTTTCAATTTCATCCATGAAATCAAAAACTAATGAATTTAATAATAGGACCTAGTTGTAAAAGTCTTAGAAACACAAAAATTGCAAGAAAAAGGCAAGGATTAACTCACTTGGAGCAAAAATTATGGAATACCAGCTTAGATAACCCTCATATGGCATTTTTAGCTACTGGAATTGAAGAGAAATGAAGAGAAATCTAGATATTTCCTATTTAGTCCTAGTTTTATTTAGTTAATTTTGCAATATTCCAATTTTGCCCTTAATTTATCAATTTTCCTGCTGATTTCATGCCCTTGCCGTCCAGCCCAAATAAATTTTGGGTCTAATTCCTTTTAAATCCTCTCTTATTAGACACTTAAGCTATTTAATCATCTCATCCACTTTTACACCTTTTACAATTTAGTCCTTTTCATTTAATTAACTATCCAAACATTAAAATTTCCTAACGAAATTTTAATACCACATTACTAACATTTCATAAATATTTGTAAAATTATTTTCGACTCGGTTTTACGAGATAGAGGTCTCGATACCTTATTTTACCCAATTTCTTCAATAATTTCTTTTTCTAACTAACCACTAAATTGGTAAAATTTTTCTATCAATATTTTCATACGATTTTCCTATCATATCAATTTTCATGCAAAAATATTGAAATAAATTTCTCCTTAAATCGGATTAGTGGTTATGAAACCACTATTCCGATAACCTTGAATTTAGGCCATTACAACTCTCCCCTCTTTTAGGATTTTCGTCCTCGAAAATCTTACCAGTAAATAGGTTTGGGTGTTGTTTCCTCATTGCCTCCTCCGGTTCCCATGTCGCTTCCTCAATCCCATGCTTTTGCCACAATACTTTCACCAAATTTATCTTTTTATTTCTGAGCTCTTTTGTCTCCCGTGCCAATATCTTGACTGGTTCTTCACTGTAAGTCATATCCGGTTGAATCTCCACTTTTGTCGGAGAAATAATATGTGAAGGATCTGATCGATATCGTCGTAACATAGATACATGAAAAATATTATGGATTCTATCAAGTTCCAGTGGTAATGCCAATCGATAAGCGACTGGTCCAATTCTTTCTATGATTTCATATGGCCCGATAAATCTTGAACTCAGTTTACCCTTTAGACCGAATCGAAGAGCTTTCTTCCAAGAAGACACTTTCAGGAATACCTTGTCACCGACTTGAAATTTAATCTCTTTTCGTTTAAGGTCGGCATATGATTTTTGACGATCGAAAGCTGCTTTTAGACTATCCCGAATAACCTTTACTTTTGCTTCTGTTTCCCGGATCAAATCAACCCCATGTATCTTTCTTTCACTAAGCTCTACCTAATATAACGGTGTTCTACATTTTCTACCATACAAAGCTTCATACGGAGCCATTTTAATACTAGACTGATAACTATTATTGTAAGCAAATTCAATCAAAGGTAGATACCTCTCCCAATTACCTTCAAACTCTAGTAAACAATATCGAAGCATATCTTCCAATACTTAAATTACAAGCTCAGATTGACCATCTGTCTGAGGATGAAATGCAGTGCTGAAATACAACTGAGTACCTAAGGCTTTTTGCAATTTGTCCCAGAAACGAGACGTAAATCGGGGATCTCTATCTAATATAATAGAGACAGGCACTCCATGTAGCCTGACAATCTCAGATATGTATAGTTCAGCTAATTTATCTAAAGAATAATCCATACGTACCGGAATAAAGTGCGCTGACTTTGTCAATCGGTCAACAATCACCCAAATAGCATCTTTTTTCCTCAGAGATAAAGGTAACCCCGATACAAAATCCATAGTGATTCTCTCCCATTTCCATTCCGGTATAGTAATTGGCTGAAGTAACCCGAAGGTACCTGATGTTCAGCTTTAACTTGCTGACATATTAAACACCTTGATACAAACTTAGAGATATCATGTTTTATTCCCGACCACTAGTACATATTTTTCAGATCATTATACATTTTATTACTCCCCGGATGTACAGACATAGTACCGCTGTGAGCCTTGCGTAGAATCTTCTGTATGAGCTCTGAATTCTGAGGTACACATACCCTACCTCTGAATAATAAACAACCATCAGAACCAATCTGAAATTCAGAATCATTACCTGACTCACACTGTGCCCGTTTAACCTGTAACTTCTCATCATTATTCTGAGCTTCACATATTTGCTATAAAAATGTTGGTTTAGCTCTCAATTCAGCTATGATTGAACCATCATTAGTCAGTGACAACCGGGTATTCATAGTTCGTAAAACAAATAGAAATTCCCTGCTTAAAGCATCAGCTACAACATTAGCTTTACCCGGATGGTAATCAATAATCAAATCATAATCCTTTATCAGTTCAAGCCACCTGCGCTGTCTCAAATTCAAATCTTTCTGTGTCATCAAATATTTCAAGCTTTTATGATCAGCATAAATATGACATTTCTGACCGTACAAGTAATGCCGCCATATCTTCAGTGCAAATACAATAGCAGCTAATTCAAGATCATGTACTGGGTAATTTCTTTCATGTGGTTTAAGTTGTCTTGAAGCATAGGCTATTACTTTACCTTCTTGCATCAAAACACAACCTAAACCATTAAATGAGGCATCACTGTAAATAACAAATTCCTTACCCGGTTCAGGCTGCACTACAGGTGCTTTCATTAGTAGATCTTTCAATCGGTTGAAACTCTGCTGACATTCATCAGTCCACTCGAACTTTACATCTTTCTGCAATAATCGAGTCATTGGAGAAGCTATCAGAGATAATCCCTGTACAAATCTTTGATAATAACCAGTTAAACCCAAGAAACTTCTAACTTCAGATACATTCTTTGGTGGATTCCAATTAACAATAGCTGAGATTTTACTTGGATCTACCCTGATGCCTTCGGCAGATACAATGTGTCCAAGAAAACCCACTTCTCAAAGCCAAAATTCACATTTACTGAATTTATCATATAACTACTTCTCTCGTAGAATTTGCAACACAATTCTCAAATGTTCTACATGTTCTTCTTCATCCCGAGAATAAAGCAAAATATCATCAATGAATATTACTACAAATCTGTCTAAATACGGTCTGAATATTCGGTTCATCAAATCCATGAATACCACAGGTGCATTAGTTAGCCCAAACGGCATAACCAGAAACTCATAATGCCCGTACCTGGTTCTAAAAGCTGTTTTTGGCACATCTGACTCCTTTACCCGTAGCTGATAATAACCCGATCGAAGATCAATCTTTGAAAACACAGTAGCACCTTTCAGCTGATCAAAAAAATCATCAATCCAGGTAACGGGTACTTATTCTTTATGGTTACTTTATTAAGCTTTCGGTAGTCGATACACAATCTCAAAGACCCGTCTTTCTTTTTCACAAACAGAACCGGAGCACCCCAAGGTGAATGACTCAGTCGGACAAACCCCCTGTCAACAAGTTCTTGCAACTGTGTCTTTAACTCCTTTAATTCTGTAGGAGCCATCCGGTACGGAGCTATGGAGATCGGAGTAGTTCCCGAAATCAAATCTATAGAAAATTCCACTTCTCTTTCTGGTGGCAACCCTGATAATTCCTCTGGAAACACATCAGAAAATTCACATACCACTGGAACTGCCTGTATTTTTGACTTAGATACTTTGGTATCGAGTACACAAGCCAAGTAAGCATCATACCTTTTTTTGACATACCTCTGTTCTGCCATTACTGAAATCACATCAGATAACCCTTCTGTCTGATCAGATTTAACCCGGAGCAACTCACCATTCTGACATTTTAGCATAATATATTTTTGTCTAGAATTTACTAGTGCATCATGCTGGGTTAACCAATCTATGCCCAATATTACGTTAAATTCATCAAATGGCAATAACATCAAATCAGCCAGGAAACAATAACCTCTTACCATCAGTGGATAATTTTTACAAATTTTATCCACCAAAACAAATTGACTCAGGGGGTTCGAGACTCTAACCACAAATTCAGTAGGTTCAACAGATAAATTTTTTACAATTGCAAGTTTAACACATATATATGAATGCGTAGAATCAGGATCAATCAATGCAGTAATATCAGTATCAAGTAAAGAAAATGTACCAGTAATAATATCGGATGCTGAGGCATCTTCTCTTGCACGGATGGCATATGTCCTAGCAGGTGTTCGTGCTTCAGACCTGCCTGCAATATCTTTCGTAGCTCCTCGGCTACCACTGACATTACCAGATGGTCGAGGTGGTCTGCCCCTCGAAACTGGATTACTTAGCTTCAATATATGTTTGGCTTCTTTTTCACCTCTTTTTGGACAATCTCTAAGGAAATGGTCGAAAGAACCACATCGGTAACAAGCCCCATTCTTAATTCGGCATTCACCAAAATGGATTTTATTACAGTACTGGCATATCGACTTAGGGGTACCAACACTGCCAACACTGGTAACTGATGGAGTGGAAGGTCTTGGATTAGTATGTTGAGAACCTCGCTGTTTACTCGAATACCCAGTGGCTGAGGTAGAACGATCCTGGTACTTCTTCAATTTCTTTGGAGCAGAAAACTAGGTTTTTCCCATCGGTCTTTTACTAAAAATTCAAGCTTCCCTCTCAGCCTGTTTCTTTTCTTTGCTTAATTCTTCTGCTTTATAAGCTCTCTCTGCTAATATAGCAAACTCTCGAATTTCAAGAATTCCGATCAGTAGCTTAATGTCTTCATTCAACCCTTCTTCGAATCGTTTGCACATTTCAGCTTCTGACTGTACCCATTCTCGAGCATATTTATTCAATCGAACAAATTCTCTTTCATACTCAGATACCGATCTGTTATCCTGTTTCAGCTCAAGAAATTCTTTTCTCTTCTGATCGAGAAACCTCTGGCTGATATATTTCTTTCCGAACTCGGTTTGAAAGAATTCCCATGTAACTTTTTCTTTAGGAACAACTGAAGCTTTAGTATTCCACCAATGGTACGCTGTGTCTTTTAGCAGTGAGACGGCATATTTCAGACATTCTTCTGGTATACAAGATAATTCCTTCAAAACCCGAGTAGTGTTTTCTAACCAGAATTCAGCCCATTCGGAATTATCATCAACTGCTGCTCGAAATTCTTCTGCCCCATATTTTCGAATTTTATCTACTGGAGCTTTCCCTTTTCTGACAGATTCAGTACCTGTACCCTGTGGGATTTCGGGAACCGATGGAGGAGCAGGAGGGGGAGCTTGAACTTGCTGCACTACAGGGTTAGTTCTTAAGTATTGACTAAACCATTCATTCATCATTTGAAAGAGGGCTATTTTTGCCTCCTCCCCTCGATCCTCTGTCTCGGGCCTTCTACTGCTAGTTTCTTCTCTTTGTACTAAAGCCGGAGCATGACTCCCAGCTTCTTCAGATTGAGCTTGGTCGATAGACATTTACTATAAGAAAAACACATTTAAATGGTCAGGAGATATCACACTATCAATAATAATTTAAATGGCATGTATAGCTAATCCCATATTTACTATGTCGGTCTGAGAACTGGCTAAACTGTAGCTCTGATACCAACAAATGTAATACCCCCTACCGGTATTCATTGCCGGAATAGGGTACGAGGTATTACCGGAGTTTACAATTTTTTTTATATGCAATATAGCCCCTTTATAAATATCTAACCTTCCCTGCAATATTAAATCGAGACCAATCCACATCAACCAAACCAATTCAACATATTTTCAAGATAAATTCATGCATATTTATGAGATAACGTCATCACATACCCAAAATCAGGTTTGTTAACCATACTAATGGCTAACTTTACATTCATTTCACGTTAACATTTATTTTATTAGCTTATACATGCCATTGATTTCCAAAATAAAGTTT
Organism: Gossypium hirsutum; assembly: GCF_007990345.1. Lineage (NCBI taxonomy): Eukaryota > Viridiplantae > Streptophyta > Magnoliopsida > Malvales > Malvaceae > Gossypium > Gossypium hirsutum. Next base: position 76,975,525 of record NC_053433.1, read on the forward strand.
CTTTATATACCGAAATCCTGAGGTTGATAGTGTGATGTGTCTCAGACCAAACCTGACCTCCGAGCTCTTAACACTACAAAACAGGGGAAAATGAAACAGGGTAAGCACTTTGTGCTTAGTAAGCTCATGTAACAAGAGTTATACTTACCTAATATTTTCAATACAATACAATAAACATTCATATATCCATTCAATGCATTATTACCCTAACATGCACAAACTCAATATTCAAGTTAGTATAATAATTTCCATGTACCAATAATATATACTATAATTGATGAGCTCATTAATACCATGATTTCCATTTCCTTATATTTTTTTTCATATTTATCTCGTTGAATTTCTTGGAATTTTTGATAGATTTTCAGAGGTACACTTTTATTGTAGATTTCTGGGTCCGTCAATTCATATTCATGTGCGCACATTTCCATTTCAGAGAGCACGCTCCCGTGAACCTCATCCTTACAGCGGGATTACCAGTCCAGGCTAAATCCCCTGTAATATAAACTCATAGAGTATTGTCGGGATTACCAGTCCAGGCTAAATCCCCTACAGTGACAATTACTCTAATGAGCTTGGATCTGAATTACCAGTCCAGGCTAAATTCAGACCCTGATTCGGATTACCCGTCCGGGCTAAATCCATTTTACACATATTCTTCGGGAGGGCTATATCAGGATAGGATCACCCATCTGGGCTAGATCCTTTTTACCGTCAATTCCTTTTCAAAGATCCATCGAAATTTCCTTTCATTCAACCGGGATTTCTTCCTCTTTTATCAAATATATCAATGTTTCATAAATTTTCATACAATGAACTTTCAAATCATATTCACATCAATAACATACATTTCAAGCATTTAAGAATATAATTCAAGTTACATGAACTTACCTTGATACTTGTTCGTGTACAAAAATCTACTAATCCTGAACTTTTTCCTTTCCTCGATCTAGCTTCGTATTTGAATTTTCTGGATCTAAATAAATAAATTTAATTATTAATTTAATACATTTCATGTTCATAAGCAACAATTTCTACAATTTTATTATTATTATTTATAGTTTATTCAAAGCTGTCTATTTGAGTCATAGTCACTAAATATTTATAACTTGAGCTACAGAACTCCAAATTAAGATCCGTTAATTTTAGCTGAAACTAGACTCATATATATTCTTACCATAAAATTTTCAGAATTTTTGGTTTAGCCAATAAGTACAGTTTATTCTTTAAAGTCACCCCTGTTCTGCTGTTTGACAATTCTGACCATTCTTCACTAAAAATTAATTATCTCTTCATACAGGATTTAGATGATGTTCCCGTTTGTTTCTCTTGAAAATAAACTCATTCATAATTGTAGACATATAAATTTAAGCCCATAATTATTTTTATTCAATTTTTTTATGATTTTTCAAAGTCAGAACAGGGGAACTCGAATTCATTCTGACCTTGTCTCACAGAATTCATTATATCTCATGATTTACAGATCTATTGCTTACACCGTTTCTTCTATGAGAAACTAGACTCAATAAGATTTTATTTCATATTTTGTTCATCTTCTAATTCGATTCCTAAAATTTATGGTGATTTTTCAAAGTTAGTCTACTGCTACTGTCCAATATTGTTTTAGTGCAAGCTGTTTATTACCATTTTCCCCTAAGCTTTTAATAAATAACAATTTCGTCCCTACTCAATTAACCTCTCAATTGAGCTGATTTTTCTTAATTAACACTTTATTATATCACCTTAAACTAGTTTACAACCTTTAGGGATCAAAATTTCAGCAATAGACTTTAATTGCAGATATTTTTACAATTAGGTCCTAAAAATCAATTTCTATTAAAGTTACCTAATAAAATCATCTCATAAAAAAATTAAAGCTTTGATTTCATTCTATTTCATCAAAAACTTACAGTACTCAACCATGGTGACTTTTAATTTCATCCATGAAATCAAAAACTAATAAATTTAGTAGTAGGACCTTGTTGTAAAAGTCTTAGAAACACAAAAATTGCAAGAAAAAGGCAAGGATTAACTCACTTGGAGCAAAAATTATGGAATACCAGCTTAGATAACCCTCCTATGACATTTTTAGCTGCTGGAATTGAAGAGAAATGAAGTGAAATCTAGATATTTCCTATTTAGTCCTAGTTTTATTTAGTTAATTTTGCAATATTCCAATTTTTCCCTGAATTTATCAATTTTCCTGCTGATTTCATGTCCTTACCGTCCAGCCCAAATAAATTTTGGGTCTAATTCCTTTTAAATCCTCTCTCATTAGACACTTAAGCTATTTAATCATCCCATCCACTTTTACACCTTTTACAATTTAGTCCTTTTCATTTAATTAACTATCCAAACATTAAAATTTCCTAACGAAATTTTAATACCACATTACTAACATTTCATAAATATTTATAAAATTATTCTTGACTCGGTTTTACTAGATAGAGGTTCTGATACCTTATTTTACCCAATTTCTTCAATAATTTCTTTTTCTAACTAACTACTATATCAGTAAAATTTTTCTATCAATATTTTCATATGATTTTCCTATCATATCAATTTTCATGCAAAAATATTGAAATAAATTTCTCCTTAAATCGGATTTGTGGTTATGAAACCACTATTCCGATAACCTTGAATTGAGGCCATTACATGGCAGGTTGTGTGGCACAAGTTAGAGAGTTACACGGGTAAGGACACGGGCTGGGATACGGCCGTGTGCCTCACATCGAATCCCTACACGGCCTGAGACATGGGCATGTCACTTGGCTATGTGAGCCACACAGCCTACTCACAAGGGCGTGTGATCCTTGTATTAATGAAAATTTTTAAATTTTGCGAAAAATTCTCTGAGATCCCGATTTAGTCCTAACTTGATTCTAATGTTTAAATTGGGTCTCGAGGGCCCATTCAATGGACAATATGATTATTTTCGGATATGAATAGGAAAATATATGAGTTATCTGTAATTGTTCTGTAAACTCTGGTAATGTTCTGTAGCCTTGTACCGGCGACGGTTACGGGTTAGGGGTGCTACATTTATTGGTATCAGAGCTACAGTTTAGCCGATTCTCAGACTAACGTAGCAAGTACGAGTTTAGCTATACATGCCATTATATGATTTATGATAGTGTGATATCTCCTGACCATTTTTTAAATGTGTTTTTTCATATAGTAATGTCATCCAACCAAGATAGAGCTGAATTTGAGGAGGCTGAGAGCAATGCTCAAGCTTCCGTTCAATGAACTATATTTGGTAGTAGTAGAAGGCACGTATCTGAGGGCCGAGGTGAGGAGGCAAAAGAAGCCTTCTTTCAAATGATGAATGAGTGGTTCACTGAATATTTGAGAACAAATCCTGCTGTACAACAACCTCCCCCACCTACTCCTCAACCAATTCTAGGGATGCCACAAGGTGCTGAACATGTTAGAATCGGTAAGCCTTCAGTGGACAAAATTCGTAAGTATGGGGTAGAAGAATTTAGGGCTACTACCGTTGATGATCCAGAGAGGGCTGAGTTTTGGTTGGAAAATACCATCAGGGTTTTAGATGAATTATCATGTACACCAGCTGAGTGTCTAAAATGTGCTGTATCACTGTTCAAAGACACAGCTTATCATTGGTGGAATACTATAACTTCTATTGTACTGAGAGAAAATGTTAAATGGGAATTCTTCCAGACTAAATTTAGAAAGAAGTACATCAGTCAGAGATTTTTGGATCAGAAAAAGAAATAATTTTTAGTACTTAAATAGGGAAACATGACTGTATTTGAGTACGAGTGAGAAATTTTTCGGCTAAGTAAGTATGCCAGAGAATGGGTTCCGACCGAGGCTGATATGTGTAAACGTTTTGAAGAAGGTTTGAGTGAAGATATCAAACTGTTGATTGGAATTCTTGAATTAAGGGAATTTGTGGTACTGGCTGATAGAGCACACAAAGCTGTGGAATTTAGTAAAGAAAAAAAACAAGCAGAGAGCGAAGCTTGGGTATCTGGTAAAAGATTTATGGGCAAGTTACAATCATCTACTTTAAAGAAATCAGAAAAGTACCATGATCATGCTACCACCTTTACGAGATATTCTAGGAAAGAGCGAGGCAACGTTCTAACCCGATATCTTTGTCTCTATTTGTAATGAGTGTGGAAATGTTGGTAATCCCAAACTGAATTGTAAATATTGTAACAAATTTCATTTTGGAGAATGTCGTTTGAGAAGTGGAGTATGTGATAGATGTTGTTCTGTTGACCATTTTCTCAAAGATTGTCCAAAAAGGATTGAAAAAGATATTGATCAGACTTCGGAGCCGAGTAATCCCATCTTGAAAGGCAGACTACCTCATCACCCCGGCAACGTCAGTGGTAGCTAAGGCACTACAAAAGATTCAATATTTAAATTAAGGTACGAGCACCAGCGATGACATATGCTATTCATGCAAGATAGGATGCCTCTGCACTGGACGTCATTACTGGTACATTTTCTCTTCTTAATATTGATATTACTACTTTGATTGAGCCTGGTTCCACACATTCATACATATGCACAAATTTAGTGTCTCTTAAAAATTTACCTGTTGAATTCTCTGAATTTGTGGTTAAAGTTTCATACCTCCTAGGCTAGTATGTTATGGTGGATAAAATTTGTAAAAACTGTCCGTTGATGGTAAAGGGTTATTGCATTTCAGCTAATCTAATGTTGTTGCCTTTTGATGAATTTGATGTGATTTTGGGAATGGATTGGCTAACTTAACATGATGTAATGGTAAATTGTAAACAGAAATATATTGTGTTGAAATATCAGAATGGTGAGTTACTCCATGTTGAATATGATAAACTAGATGGGTTATCTACTGTGATCTCAACAATATCAGCACAGAAATATATCAGAAAGGGGTATGATGCTTATCTTGCATATGTATTAGATACTAAAGTATCTGAGTCGAAGATTTAGTTAGTACCGGTTGCTTGTGAATTTCCTGATGTATTTTTGAAAGAATTACTTAGTTTACCATCGGTTAGAGAAATGTAATTCTCTATAGATCTTATTTCGGGGACAACACCGATATCCATAGCACTCTACAAAAAGGCTCCACTGAATTGAAAGAGTTGAAAGCAGAGTTGCAAGAATTGATTGATAGTGGCTTTGCTCGACCCAGTTTTTCACCTTGGGGTGTACAGGTGTTTTTTCTAAAGAAGAAAGATGGATTATTGAGGTTGTGTAAAGTTTCAATTAAGAACAAGTATCCACTACCTTGAATTGATGATCTATTTGACCAGTTGAAAGGTGCCACTGTATTTTCGAAGATTGATCTTCGTTCCGGTCACTATCAGTTATGGGTAAAAGAATCAGATGTTTCAAAGAAAGCTTTCAGAACCAGGTACGGGCATTATGCATTTGTTGTGATGCCATTTGGTTTGACAAATACACCTGCGATATTTATGGATTTGATGAACAGAATCTTCAGACTGTATTTAGACAGATTTGTAGTGGTATTTATTAATGATATTCTAGTATATTCCTAAGATGAAAATGAACATGTTGATCATTTGTGAATAGTATTACAAACACTGCGTGAGAAACAATTGTATGCCAAATTTAGTAAACTTGAATTTTAGCTACGGGAATTTGGTTTCCTTGAACATATAGTATGTGTAGAAGGTATTCGGGTGGATCTGAATAAAATTTCAGCCATTGTTAATTGGAAACCACGAAAGAATACGTCTGAAGTTAGAAAGTTTCTAGGATTAGCTGGGTATTATCGAATGTTTGTTAAAGGGTTTTCAATGATAGCTTCTTCGATGACTCGTCTATTGCAAAAAGATGTGAAGTTCGAGTAGTCTGATAAATGTTAGTAGAGTTTTGACAGATTGAAAGCCTTATTGACAGAAGCACCTGTGTTAGTTCAGCCTGAATATGGTAAATAATTTGTAATTTATAGTGATGCATAATTAAATGGTTTAGGATATGTATTGATGCAAAAGTTAAAGAAAAAACCTATGCTTCAAGGCAACTAAAATCACATGAGAAGAATTACCCAATACATGATCTTGAATTGGCAGTCATTGTGGTTGCACTGAAAATTTGCTGGCATTATCTTTTTGGTGAAAAATGTCACATCTTTACTGATCATAAAAGTTTGAAGTATTTGATGTCACAGAAAGACTTGAACTTAAGGCGGTGCAGGTGACTTGAATTATTGAAAGCTTATGACCTTGTTATTGACTATCATCTGGGAAAAGCTAATGTGGTTGCTGATGCCCTAAGCAGAAAGCCTTTATTTGCCTTGCGAGTGATGAATACTTGATTGTCATTATCAGATGATGGTTCAATTATAGCTGAGTTAAAAGTTAGACCAATATTCTTGCAACAAATCTGTGAAGATAAAAAAAGTGAGGATGAATTACAAGCTAAACGAGAACAATGTGAGTTGGATTCTGATTCAAAATTTCAGATTGGGTCCAATGATTGCCTGTTATTCAAAGAAAGAATATACGTACTGAGGAATTCAGAACTGGTACAGAAGATTTTACATAAAGCTCATAATGGTAACATGTCTATCCATCCTGGTAATAATAAAATGTATAATGATATGAAAAATATGTACTAGTGGTGGGGAATGAAACAAGATATTTCTGAATTTTTATCTAAATATTTGATAAGTTAGCATGTAAAAGCTAAACACCAGTAGCCATCGGGATTATTATAGCTAGTTACAGTTTTGAAATAGAAATGGGAAAGAATTACCATGGACTTTGTATCGGGATTACCCTTGTCTCCAAAGAAGAACGATGTTATTTGGGTAATTGTCGACCGGTTGACAAAGTCTCTCACTTTATTCTGGTACGTATGGATTTTTCCTTGGATAGATTAGCTGAATTATATGTTTCTGAGATTCTTAGATTGCGTGGAGTGTTAGATTGAATGGAGTGCCTGTCTCCATTATTTCAGACAGAGATACTTGATTTACATCTCGATTCTGGAATAAATTGCAAAAAGCTTTAGGTATACAATTAAATTTCAGTACCACATTCCATCCTCAGATTGATGGACAACCCGAATGTGTTATACAGATTTTAGAAGATATGCTTCGGTGTTGTGTGCTTGAATTTAAAGGTAACTGGGAAAAGTATTTGCCTTTAGCTGAATTTGCCTATAATAACTGTTATCAGTCTAGCATTAAAATGGTACCATATGAGCCTCTGTATAGTCGTAAATGTAGAACTCCATTGTATTGGACAGAGCTCAATGAGAAAAAAATACATGGAGTTGACTTAGTCTATGAAACTGAAGAAAAAATGAAGATGATTCAAGACAGTTTGAAAGTAGCCTCATTCGTCAGAAGTCTTATACCGGTCTTAAACGAAAAGAAGTAGAGTTTCAAGTCAGCGATAAGGTATATTTGAAAGTATCACCTTGGAAGAAAGTCCTCTAGTTTGGCCGTAAAGGAAAACTGAGTCCACGGTTCATTAGGCCATATGAAATAATAGAAAGAATTGGACCTGTTGCATGCCGATTAGCGTTAAAACCAGAGCTTGTTAGAATTCATAATTTTTTTCATGTGTCTATGTTGCAACGACATCGGTCGGATCCTTCACATGTTATTTCTCAGACAGAAGTTGAGATTCAACTTGATATGACTTACAATGAGGAACCGATCAAAATCTTAGCACATGAAACAAAAGAGTTAAGAAACAAGAAGGTGGCTTTAGTAAAAGTTATTTGGTAATGACATGGTATAAAAGAGGCTACCTGGGAACCGAAGGATACTAGGAGAAAGTAATATCTAGACCTCTTTACTGGTAAGATTTTCGAGGACAAAAATTCTTAAGGGGGAAAGTTGTAACAGCCCAATTTCAGTGAAATCAGAACAGTGGTTTTGGGACCACAAATCTGAACCAGAAAGAGAATTTATTTTAACATCAAGAACGGGGTTAACTTGCAATTTGAGTAGTTCGAGGGGAAATTTACGGTGCTAGACGACAACTGTTCATGGAAAATCGTGGCTTCTGTTAGGAAGAATACGGGGTTGTGGATAATTAAAAAGTTCATCGGTCCGTAATAATGTGTTGCCTCTGATACATTATCACTGGGATTTTAGGGTTTTATTTAGGGTTTAAGGTTATTTCCAATTAATTTGACGCACTCATGGGGTTGTAAGTGTTTCACGGGATCATCCAAAGCTGGATTCAGATATGATCGCGGGCTTAATACTAGCGATAGTGAAAGTGGATCTGAGGACTAACATGTCGATTTTAATTGCCAGTATCCGTAGCTAATTCAACTACACGCCTTTGTACCGCTAGATAGGATAGCTAAACAGAAGACCTTGGAGAAGATGCATAGTGGGTGGGACGCATCATACAACGAGGTATGGCAGTGGTGTCAAGTGTTGAAGAGGTAGGTACCTTGTTACATAACAGATCTTGAAACGAGTATCGCATACTACAACAATCACTTGCTCGATGGTTGCCGAGTGTTCAAGCATTTGTTTTGGATCTTCAAGCAATACCGGGATGCATTCTAGTACTGCAAGCCGTTATTACAAATAGACGGTACCTTTATGTATGGTAGATAGACCCATCAGTTGTTGTTGGCTGTGGCATAGGATGGTAATAGGAGGATCTTTCCAATTGCGCTTGCAAAAACACCGGGGGAGAAAGCAAACGACTGAGATTTCTTTTTGTCTAGGTTAAAAAGGCATGTTTGTCCCCAACTTGATATATGCATAATCTCAAATCAAGGAGCTAGAATACTATCCGCAATTAAACGACAGGAAGCCTCTAGGATCGCACCCACCATTGGTACTACCTAAGGTACGTTACATCCAACTACTACCAACAGCATCAGTCTACCATCAGTCTACCAGCAAAATTATTTAGTTTGTAATATTTAACTTGTATTTTTATAATTTTTGGTATGTAATCGTCATTATACAGTTATATTGACAGGGTATAAGATCATGAAGGACCGTTTTCATGAGATATTGGCAATATTGCGGTCAACTAACTCGGTAGGGGCAGCATATCTCAGAAACATACCATTCAAACAGTGGACACAAGCATATGATGGCTGGCTACAATATGGCCACATGAAATTGAACCTAACAGAATGTATCTGTAACACCTCAAACCCCCTGGACATTATGGCCAAGTCTGGCGATGTCACATGAGAGTGTTTTTGAAAACACATTAACCTTCATTTCGTTCCAGTTGTTAACTTTTACTTAGTTGGGGAAACCATGTTCTAATTGATTTGATTTAAAACATTTCTTTTACACGAAAGCTTTTGGAACCCAAATAATTTTTTGAAAACCGTTTCATTTACGAAAACCTTAGTTTATTTTAGGAAAACCATACTTTGTTGCGTTGCAGTTTATAAATCCATAATCAACAGTGCAAAATCCTAAATTAAAACCAAACTGTCCCAAAGTCCATCATACATAAAATACCCATAAGAAATAAGTGATGTAACCACAAAAACTATAAATAAGTAGTCCGATTGGGGTGGTCACCATTGAGCTCTCCACTGTACCAATCCGTTAAGTCTGGGGATTACCTACACAGATTAAATAGAAAAGGGTGAGTTTCACAAACTCAATGTGTAATCCCCACAGACAATATACATAGCAGCAGAAGTCAGTCATATATCCAAATAATAGATAATTCAAGCCTGAGCCCTTTTTAGAATCGGTGTGAACCTTAGTCTACTTAGATACAAAATCAGATACAAACTGGGCCTTAGCCCATTTCAGTTATAACATGCATAACAGAGCCAAATAACAGAATCATGCCCACCAACTCTGTCCAACCCAACACACCACGTGGGAATAAAGACGACCCACTTAACCCAACACATTGTGCTGTACCGAAACGTGGCACATAATCAGATAATTGCAGCTGTGCTGCCAGATATCAGGCTTAAGAGCCTTTAAGAACACTTCCTCCATCATAGCACCAACCCCACCTCGATGCAATGCATCATACAAATATGGGAATGCTATATTGCGACTTAACAGATCATACAATCAGTCAAATACACATGCTTAGTACATACATCACATAATTAAATCACAGGATCAGGGGTCTAAGAAATGCTTACCGACCCTACGGCAGGTCACAGTTGACTTGGGCGACCCGTGCAAACTTACAGATTATTTTAGAAAAATGGGCTCACACGCCCATATGGCCTATCTGTGTAGGCCCACATGCCCGTGTGGCCCACACGGCCCAAATTGGCCTTGATTGTATGGATCACACGGCCTGGCCCAAAAATCTCACACGCCCTTGTGGTTCACCCGTGTGGCCCACACGACCTAATTGGTCAAGCCCGTGTCCCGTACATGGTGTTTCCGGCCATCACACGACCGTGTCATGCGGCCGTATCTTGTACGCACGGCCTGGTTCATCTACCACACGATCGTGTACTGTCACCCGTGTGGCGACGATAATTTTATTTTTTAGCTTTCGTCGCTTCTCATTTTCTATATTTTCGGGTACACACCTGGAATCGTTAGAAGCTAATCTGAACTCTGAGTAGTCTTGAACCTAAATTTTGATAAATATACATTTGATTAATCACTTAGAGATTGAATTCATCTAACCGCGAAACAAGTTAAGCATCTTTCGAGTGATAAGCTATTACCTTCTATCGATTAGCAAAAATTCCACGCCCTTAGAACGTTGATGAGCGGTAACCAGCCCTTCGATGAGCCCCTAATAACCAAACGAATCCTTAGTAATCTATCAGTTAATTAATCAAACACAAAAATGCACCTTTAACTTACCGAATGTGCAACCGATTGATAAACAACAGAAACTGTTGAAAAGGAAAGACGAAAATGGAACGGAAGGGAAACAATGAGATTTTCGGCCGCAAAATAAGAGAAAACGACAAAATCTTTTGAGAAAAGAGAGAAATTTCGATAATGGGAAATAAATAGAATCCCGATAGCTCTCTAATCCCCCAATTTGCTTCCCCACTTGCCCACTCAAACTCCACTACTCAAAATCAAATTTTACTCAAACATTCCCACGGCCTTCAGCAAAAATAGTTCCCTTACTCGCACAGAGATTCGAACTCCAGACCTCTAATAACTTAACACTCAACTTAACCACCAGACCAGCAGGCCCATTTTGTTATATTTTTACACACTTTTCCTTATAAACCTACTGATCAGAGATAGGGATTTATTCATATAAGACAAAAATTTTTCCCAAGTAAGGCTTGAACTTGGGACCTCACGCACACACACTCAGAATATTTAACCATTGAAGCAGAGACACACTTGTGTGTCTCCCATGCACAAAACAAACACATAAGTTTTGGGGTGTTATAGCATCAATTCTATTTTAAAGGGAACGCGTCATTTTTCGATAACTGCAGTTGTGAAAGAAATATACTTTCATCTGGCAGAACTGTTCCCGAAACAAGAGGTGAGTTATGTCGGGATATTGTAGGGAGGCCATGTATGGTGTCTGAAGGTAGTGGAAGAAATTAATAATGGTAAGGCACAAGCAAACTGCATAGGCTCAGTTTGTAACTCCTGCGATGACCTATGGTTTCGGGTGACGGAGTTCGACAAGCTGGACCAAGGTGTTGCCTTAGGGGTGTACCGGGTGCACTTAAGAACTAGGACTTGCGACTGTGTGATATGTGATGCACTTCGTTATCCATGCGCTCATGCAATTGCAGATTATATGAATTTCCATTTGCATCCAATGGGCTTTGTCGACGATGTGTACAAATTATAAAACTCGTACAATGTGTGGAGACACATATTCTCACCGGTCCCAAATGAACGTAAGTGTCCGCTTGTATCACTTACTCCACTTAAGTTGTTACCCGATAGATATCTGCGTCACAAACTAAAAGGTCAACCGTGTTCGATTTGAATGAGCGACAACATGGATATTTGGGAGTGTTCAAACCAATAGAGGTTATGCGGGTGGTGTAGGAATTCGGGTCATACAATGTCGTTTTGTCCACATTGAAGTTAAACATTATTATATGTCTTCATGGGAATTGTTAGCCATTATTAAGCTAAAATAAATTTAATATTTGTTCATGTGAATTTTCAACAAAAACATTTGATATTTCTGTTTAAATCAAATCTTGGTACAATGCTATGTGAAAAAATTCAAGGTAAATTCGAATTTTGATTAGGGTTTAATGGATAGCTAAAGATTCAGAAGAACTTATATTAATTTAAATGATACAATTTACAATTCATAAGTGCATATGCTGGTCGAAATCTATGCCACATCGGGGTGGTCAATGGTTACACGCTGGATTCCTTCTAGGTTCAACTTCCGGCTGAGGTTGTGGTTTTCGCTGTTCACCTTCAATTGATGTAGATCCTTGTATTCATGCAACCTCTAGTCTATACCTAGGTGGTTAGGAAGATGACCTACCTTGATAGAACAAAGATGCTAGAGGTGTTTGTGTCACCCACGACGAATGAGCGTAATTCTGTTGAGTCTCATAAGTCGATGGGATAACGAGTGGACTCCCTATCGGTGCCTTATACATAAATGGCCTATATATCATCGTATGCATCACCGCCATCGGGAAATGGGATGACCCAGGTGTGTACCCCATCTGTGATGGATGACCAATAGTCCAACCTGACTTAAGACTAGAAACAGAAAAATGTGGTGCAATATTTTGTACTTGTGTGAAAATAAAAGAGTTAGGATACTGACCAAAATAAAATGGTACGTAATGAAGGGGTTGTGGTGAGGGTAGTGGTATTGAGGCCGTCGAGGCCGGTTCTTACGTGGATGTTGATGATGGGCCCGTCTCGCCACCCCTTGGATTTAAAGGTGCCCATCATAGCCTACTCGTATGGGGACGCCAACTCCTCTCCTCTTCGGTCAATAAATATGGCTTGTCATGGATCCTAAACCATGACATGTAATCTGGATCACATGCTAACTACGCAATGAGAATTGCGTCACGAGTAGGTAAAAAATCATACCAATTATTCCATATCTTGATGTATTACGAGTCGAATACCTACTAATTTGTATCTGATCACCGTAAGTCAATACAATGCAGATCATCAAGCTCCTGAGGTGTCACGGGAATTGATTGCCAGAATCTAAACTATCGCAACACTTTATTCGCCATGTGCATCTCAACGGTAGCATAAACTACCAATGAGACCTTAATGTGCCAGGCGTTGGGATTTACGAGGAATTCATCAAGAATTACTGCTTGAGCTAGGTCCTCATATAGTGTCCATTCAAACTATATGAACATGACCAAAACATTATTTATTTATATGCTACTTAATACTAAATATGAAATTGATTACATTATTTGTATATAGTTCAAAATTGAATAAATATATACATCCGTTTCCGATCGTTGGTCCAATAGGAGCCATATATCTTCAAACTCGGTAGGTAATCCTACGTGACTGGGGGTATGGTTCCACCTATTTAAATAACTTATTATCATAATAATTTTATTTCAAATCAATTTAGTAATGGCAATATATACTAAGTTTTACCTTGTTACGAGTGAGAATGTATACGAGTAGTCCATTCGAGGACATAAAAATGGAATATGGTGCCGAGCCCATGATTGTAGTAGTAAAAGGCAACTACCAATTTTGATTTTTTCTAGTTTCTTCGTCTGACTCATCTCTCGGTACAATGCCGCCAACACCGTGGACCCCTAACCAAGTTCGCTAGCCTATCTAAAATCGACGAGTTTCATCAACCACCTTAGATGTACAAGGTTTCATGACTCATCAGGTATCAGAATACCCTCGATAATCTGAAAGGATGTATGCTTGAGCGTATCGTACTCTTCTCTCTTCAGTAGAATTCTCCGCTAGCTGCGCAAAATTATTTCGATCCGACCTCCGGTAATCATCTCTGGTACCACAGCCAAAAGTTCATAACATACGGTCCCCCAATTAGCAGACTGAACGGACCTAGTGACTACCGATCCATCCACGGGTAACCCCAACTATAACTGCATGTCCTCTAGAGTGATAGTACACTCACCTCATGGAAGATGGAATGTGTGCATCTTTGGTCTCCACCTTTCCACCAACGCACTTATAAGTTTCGGATCCAACTTACACCCTCATCCTAAGTGGACCACATGGAAAAAACTAGCCTCCCTCAAGTATGTTTCTATAAACGATGATGGAGTGTCGGTTAGATTACGAATATGGCATTGCAAAATTTGATCTTCCACCTATTTACATAAAACGTTATAAAAAAATATTAAGTTTAATTATAACTGTAAAATAAAAAATTTAAAATTTATTCTTACCATTTGCAATTGATTGACAGATATATGCTTGTCATCAAGGCAAATTAGAGACCCGACCATTGCTAAATTAAGCACAAACAAATTTTTAATAAAAATACTAATTCTTGGAATTACTAATAAAAAATAATAAAAATATTAATTTAGATAAAAATAGAACTTATGATAATAATTTGAGAGCTTTTTGAGAATTGTGAGAAATTAGAGAAATTAGGACAGAATTTGTGAGAATTGTGTGTGAAAAATGTGTGCGTGTGAGGGTTTATATTTTTTTTGGACCGTTGGCGGGTCCAACGGCTAGTTCAAATAGCCATTGGAGTTTACCATTGGATCACGGGCAAAAGAGCACCCACGTGGACACTTTTCAGTAAAATACTTCCACATCAGCACGTTTTACTTGACACCAGGGAAAAAAAGGCTAAGCTGGACATGCTTTTTTGCGTTTCCCCTGAAAACGACGCCAACTCAGCGTGTTTTTGTAAAAAAGACCATTCCTGTTATTTTTGAAAAAAAAGTCCCATTTCTATAATTTTTTTTTTGGAAATGAGCCTTTTTTTGTCAATTGGTCAGAAATCAATTGCTCCAAATATTTTATTAAAAATATATAGATAAATAAAAATGAAAAAAAAGGAAAAATTTTTATTGTCATTTTGAACAAAAATGAAATTTTGGGATTGCTGAATCAAAGACGAAATAAATATGTAAAGCAATGGAGCTGTCATAGTATTGTTGAAATTTTTCGAAAAAAAAAGAAGGGTGCTAATTGGATTATTTAATGATCTAGGTCTAATAGATGCTCTCTATATTTTCTTGTTTTTCTTTTTTCGATGAAAGAAAAAAGAGAATTCCATTGTAAAGCCGTATACAATGCACAAAATATGCCTGTACGGTTGTTCAATTCTATCTTTTTTTTTTCTTATTATCTTTTAGCTATTTTTCTTGATTGATTATGTGAGTTAGAAGAACCTTTTATTATGTTATATCATCAGGGTAATGATCCATCAACCTGCTAGTTCTTTTTATGAGGCACAAATAGGAGAATTAATCTTAAAAGCGGAAAAACTAATGAAACTTTGCGAAAGCCTTACAAGGGTTTATGTACAAAGAACAGGCAAGCCCCTATGGGTTGTATACGAAGACATGGAAAGATCTGTTTTCATGTCAGTAACAGAAGCCCAAGCTCATGAAATTGTGGATCTTGTAGTTGTTAAATAAGTTAAATAACAAATAGCAATAGCAAAGATTTAACACCAATCCACAATTTAATTAAGTGATAAACCATAATTCATACATATTTCTATCCCATGCTTAGCATATTTTATGGATGATTTATCCTTAAATTTGGTGAATTCGATGCTCCTAATGCCTTAATTTCATGTTTTACACTTAGGTGAGCATAGGAGAGTGAAAGGAACGAGAAACGGGCCAAAAATAGAGAAAATGGGCCAATGTACGAAATCAACATGGCCTGCACTTCCTCACACGGGCAGACCACACGGCTGTGTCAATTTGGTAGAATCAAAGCACGACTCACACGGGTAGACCACACACCTGTGCCTATTTAACAGGCTTGGCCACGGCTTGAAGTAATCGCACATGGGCGTGTCACACGGGCGTGTCCCTGCCGAACCCAAGTTTAGTCCAATTCAGAAAAGGCCAATTTTGAGGGCTCTTAGGCATTCCAAAGCCTATTTAAACACTTAAGGAGACACTTAGGAAGGGGGACGCACAGGAGGAAGCAAGGAATTGCTCAAGGAAAGTCGATTGATCCATCTCAAAAGCTAGATTCACCATCAAGACTAAAGATCTCCCTTCAAATTCCCTCAGGAGTTTTGGGTTTTCTTATGTTTTGTTATTATTCTTTTGAGATGTTTTCTTTCATTAGTATGAACTAAAACCCCTAAATACCTAGGGGGAATGAAACCTAAGACGGATCTTGTTATTATTATCTGAATTGTATGATAAATATTTAACTTGTTCTTAATAATGTGTTCTTAATTCTTGTTTTGATATTCCAGGATATTGATTCAAGTTAAGCTCTTATTCAGAGGAGGAATAGACCCTGTCTAAGAGTAAATTTGTCATAATTAAGCAGAGTTGATTGCACGCCTAGAGATAGGGTGACAAGATTTTGCCGGATTAGGGTGAAACATAATAAAGGGATCCATAGATTGAGTTAATGCAACCCTAGGGCGTTAATTAGAAAGAGAATTCAATTACTCAATCTAGGGTTAGACGTTGTTAGTCTCGAGAGAGATAATAATATAACTTAGGGATCTTTACGAAACAAGTTAAATGAATAAATCGTCTGATTTAGAGTCAAATAACAAGTGAAGTCTAGGTGGATTTTTACTTAGGTATTGTCTTAATCAATAGAGTTTCCCAAAAAGTATTTTCCCCAAATTTCTTTTCTGTGATTTCTTAGTTTAATTAATTAGTTAGATAAACAAAACCCTTTTATTTTTTTAGTCTAGATAATAAAAAGAAAGTTGATACTAGTACTTTTAGTTCCTTTAGGTTCAATAATCCGGTCTTGCTAAAGCTATACTATTATTCGATAGGTACACTTGCCTTCATCATGATAATAGTTAGTTTCAAGAACGGTTCATTATAAATATTTAAAACCTGTCACGAATATCACGTATCAAGTTTTTGGCACCGTTTCCGGGGAATTAAGATATTAGGAACACTCAATTTTTATTACTTTAGCCATTTACTTTTACTGCAATTTAAATTTATTTCTAATTTTTATTACTAATTCTTCTTTTCCCCTTTTTCTGGCAGGTTCTTATAGTTTATGACTAGAAGAAACCCGTCAGGACTTTTTGACAGTGAGATCGATCGCATAGTTCACAGAAACCAAAGAGAAATAAGGCGAAGCTTAAGATACACAGCGGACGAGCAAGAGGACGATATTCAAACTACAACCGAAGAGATGACTGAAAATTAGGAAAACCTGATACCGCCTGAGATTGCTGTTAATCCAATAAATCAGAATCCTGCTTCGCGCACTATGTATGATTATGCTAAACATTCTTTAACAGGAATTGAATCGAGCATAGTTAGACCTGCTGTAGCTGCAACTACTTTTGAACTGAAACCTAACATAATTCAAATGATACAGCAATTTGTTTAGTTTGATGGTTTGTAAGACGAATATCCCAACGCTCTCTTGGCAAACTTTTTGGAACTATGCGATACATTTAAAATTAATGGTGTTTCGGATGACACCATTCGCCTTCGGTTATTCCCTTTTTCTTTGAGAAATAAAGCTAAACAGTGGTTGAATTCATTACCACGGGGGTCAATCACTACTTGGGAGCAAATGACCGAAAAATTTTTACTAAAATATTTTCCACCAGCTAAAACGGCTAAATTACGTAATGATATCTCTTCTTTTTTGCAGATGGATTTAGAGACACTCTACAATGCATGGGAGAGATACAAAGACATTTTGCGAAGATGCCCTCACCATGGGTTATCACTCTGGCTACAGGTTCAAACCTTTCATAATGGCCTGAATCCTTCAACTTGACAAATGGTTGACATAGCTGCTGGCGGAACCATCAATAATAAAACACCTGAAGATGCTTATGAGTTTATAGAGGAGATGTCACTGAATAACTATCAGTGGCAAGTCATGAGGACAAAGCCAATGAAAACAGCCGGTGTCAATAACGTCGATTCGGTCACTATGCTCTCCAATCAAGTAGAACTCTTGAATAAGAAAATTGATGGTTTTCTTAGTTCTTCATAGGTTCACCTAGTAATGCAGTGCGAAGCAAATGGAGGTGGATCGAGCAATTCAGAATACCCACCTTATGACCACAACATGGAGAACGAGCAGTTAAATTACATGGGTGATAATCCTCGATCTCAAAAGATCATTATAACAATACTTACAAATTAGGTTGGAGGAATCATCCAAATTTTTCATGGGGAGGCTAAGGAAATCAAAAACCACCACCCCCTCCAGGCTTTTAGCAACCACCATACCAGTATGAGAAAAAGCCGAACCTTGAGGAGATGCTAACCGAATTCATCTTGGTGTCAGAGACTCATTTTTAGAATACTGAGACGATACTCAAAAATCAACAAGCATCAATCCAAGGGCTCGAAACTTAGATTAGATAGCTCGCCAAGTTGATTTCCGAATGACCACAAGGTAGCCTGCCAAGCAACACTGAATCTAACCCAGGGGAGCAACTCAACGCAATTGCCATTCATGATGAGGAAGGGTTAGTGGCAAAACCAAGGCCAGAACCGGTGGTAAGCAAATGTAAGAATGAGGTAGGCCAAAATGAACAAAAATTGGTAAGTACAGAATATAAACCTCGTGTGCCATACCCCAATGCGACAAGGAAAGACCGCTCAGATGAACAATTTGGTAAATTCCTTAAACTTTTAAAAAAACTACATATTAACCTAGCGTTTATTGAATCACTCTTGCAGATGCCAAATGCAGTCAAATTTTTAAAGGAGCTTCTAGCAAATAAATGAAAGTTAGATGAAAGGTTGCATGTGGAGCTAAACGCGGTTTGCTCAGCCATTCTTTAGAATAAGCTACCTAACAAACTAAAAGATCCAGGGATTTTTACGATTCCTTGTTTAATTGGTAGTTTAGATGTTAATAATGCGTTGGTTGATCTAGGGGCTAGTATCAATGTTATGCCTTACAAATTGTTTAAGCAACTAGGTCTAGGGAAACCCAAACAAACTAGGATGATCATTCAATTAGCAGATAAAACTGTCAGATTTCCTAGGGGTATCATTGAAGACATACTTGTTAAAATTAACAAATCGATATTCCTAGTTGATTTTGTTGTTTTAGACGTAGAAGAGGACAATAATATTCCTTTAATTTTGGGAAGGCCCTTTTTAGCAACTACTAGAACAATTATTGATGTTGGCACAGGTGAACTCACACTTCGGGTAGGAGACGAAACAATCAACCTTCAAGCTCGCAACCTGAACAACACATAAAATTAAAGGTGATTGTACAAATTGTTCTACTAAGACTTATCATACAGTGCAACCTATTTTGCAGGAAATAAGTTCGAAGGATAGACATGAGCTATGTTCAATCCACAACAAAGAATCTACCCATGAAGAACGAAGATTACGAATCGAGGAGTTAGATGAATGGCTGACATTTAAACCGAGAAAACACAATAAACCAAAACTACGCCAGAATGAGCTCAATGCCTCACCAAATCAACTTAAGGTTGGAGATAAAGTTTAATTAGATCCTGTAGATCCTCACATTGACATTGCCAAACCGAATGAAGAAATTCCTCTTACGGTACTTAGCATTTTCCCATTTGGTACAGTCGAGGTAAGTCATCCCAAATTCAGCACCTTTAAGGTAAACAATACCCACCTAAAACCTTATTTTGATAGGATTCATAGCAGGAATGAGAAGTATAAACTCCTCGAACCACCATGATCACACACCAGAGAGGTAAGTCGAGCTTAGACTATAAATAAACGCTTCTCGGGAGGCAACCCGAGCACTAACAATATTAATTTCTTTAAATTTTAGTTTTAACATCTAACAGACTAAATGACTCATAGAACGCAGGCTTTCTAAAGCACACACGGCTAGGTACACGGGCGTGCCTTAGGCCGTTTGAAAACAGGGTGAAATTTTCCCCAACACGGGATGCGATAAGTAACCACGGCCTTGCGTTAGGACCGTGAGCGAACCTGCCAAAACAACACGGGCATGTGACACGCCCGTGTCTTAGAACCATAGTTAAACCTAAGAAAATAGCACAGGCATTTGCCACGCCCGTATCTAGAACCCGTGGTCGAACCTGTCAGATTAACACGGGCGTGGGAGAAGTGAATGAAGACAGACACGGCAGTGCGACACGGTCGTATGCACCCACACGCCCAAGGAACACGGGTGTGGGAAAAATGTCAGACACGCCCAAGTTCAAAATTCGCGAACCAGAGGGGCAAAAATTGGGGAACATGGGCGTGTCCCCTGGCCGTGTGTCCCAAAATCTATAAATACCCTTTACTATTCATCATCATCTTCACACAAAATCCCTAACCTTAGCCGCTGCAAATTTACATGGCCTCCCTGCCACGCCCGTGCGCCGTCTTCAATTTCATTTTCGACATCCATTCTCATCTTTTTTAGTGTTTGTTTACTCTTTCCTCTCTATTTTCTTCATCTCTTTTACTAATTTTATGATTCTTATGGTTTTATTTGGCAGATTTTTTTATTTATATTCATAGTTCTCACTATAGTCATGGTTATACGTTTATTCTTTGCCATTTTAGTCAATGCTTTCTGATACATTCGTTCTTTTTGTGTGTTCCCATAGAGTCTAGTTCAGTCATTTCATGTTGAAAATAATCATGCTTTTATTATGTCAATTGCTATATAAACTTCTATCATTTAGATTAAACTGCTGAGTATTGTTAGTTAGACTAGTTAGTTTAACTATATTCATGAGTACTTCTTTAGTTAGTTAGTTATGTTACATTCTTTGTTCTTCTTTCAGGCATACCATGTCAAGCTCACGTGGCAAGAAAACTACTGTCCCCGCTTCAAAAAAGCAGAAAGGGGTGTCTTCCTTGGGCTCTACTGCTGAAATTTGCCACCCATACCTCCAATTTCCACCTGGAAATTAGGAGGAACTATTCCAAATCCTACGGGCCTGACCTTTAGGTGTGGGCCACTGCATTGACTAGACAACGCTTGAACAAGTCCAGTTGGCTGACGATGTACGAGCACTCTTGACAACCGATCCATGGGACCTCTTCTTTGCCATCATCGAGCCGACGTACCTTGAGCTCACACTTGAACTTTGCTCGACATTCCATGTTCAAGATGTCATGACCAACTTTGATGATCCTGGAACAGTCTAGTTCCGTCTCGGCAGTTTAGTCTGCCAGTTGAGTGTGCTCGAGTTTGATATAGCTTTGGTCCTGTACATAGAGGAGTTCATGAATGAGAACGACCTCAACACTCTCTGTCGCCACATCCACTACTCTCCCTAGAAGTGCTGGTACATTTTGGTCCCCGGTTCAACCACCTACGACCCGAGCCGCTCCAAGGCATCGGCTCTCTCTCCCTCCTTGAGGTACCTACACTCCATCTTGGCACACACTTTGACAGGACATCAAGAGAGCACCGGTGTCGTTAACATTCATGACGCTTACTTTCTATGGAGCATGGCAAACGGGCATGTACTCGACCTCGCCTACTTTATTGCCCTCGCCATTCACCACCAGACGGAGCGACATCGGAAGGGGGTCATCTCCATTGGCCCCTACCTGACTTGACTGGCACGGTACTTCGGGCTCCTCAACACAGCAGGCCAATCATCCTCCCTTACTCTTATTGGCCAGATGTTCCCATAAGGCATCTCGAGCATGCTTAGTATGACGATGATCGAGAAGCGCCAAGGAACCCACCCTCCTCAGTATCGCCTCGTCCAATCAGCCAAGGAGGGAGACCCTAAGGACATGACTGATGATGTCCCTCCACGTCATGAGGACCCACCGTCTCAGCCACCACCACCCTCTCGTCTAGTTCATGCAGCGGCTTCATACGCTGACATCTCTGAACGCCTTACCCGATTCGAGCAACAGTATTTTTAGTGCTTCAATAACATTGATGCTACTTTATAGCAAATTTGTCAGCACTTCCACATCTCATCGCCACCTCCACCTCGTGACCCATCTAGTGGTGAACATGTTTAGAAACTTTTATTTATTATTTTATGTTTTTATTTTTATTCTATTTTAAGACTACTTTTTATTTTTTCTTTAAGCCTATTTCTATTAGATTTTATAATTTTTATTTTACAATTATCAACTTTTGGTTATTCCATTACGAGTAATTATGTTTCCTTATACTTCCTAAAAAGTTCCTGATTTTGTCATAGTTATAAAGAGCTCCTCAAGCTTGTCATCACATAGGAACTAAAAACTCCACCGGGAAAGGTTCTCTACGACTGCCATGTCCTGCTCGACCACGAGCATAGCTACCACCATATATAATATTCTTTTGGTGCAGGACTTATGGACTAATGAACCTCTAACACCACCGGAGTATCCTCCTCCACTCTCACGCCGATTATTCTCCAAAACTCCAGTTCAAGGAATTCATTCATCATTCAGGAAGTTTCACTTCTCTTCCTATCTTATGATTATAAATCTATCTTTTTCAATATATCTACCTTTGTACATTGAGGGCAATGTACATCTTAAGTGTGGGGGAGGGTCTTTTATATCAGAAAAATCCCTGAATTTTATTTTATTCTCATGCGATCTTCTCATATCATTGTTAGAATGAATTCCAATTAGTCTATAATGTTTATTGATATATCTTGAATTAAAACATAGACATTTATGCATTGATTTTTTAAACTTTAAGACATTAGGGAATCAAGCATGATAAGTTGATTTTCGAAGAATTAAAAACTTTTAGGTTGTTCCCTTAAGTTTAGGTATTATTTTAAGTTGGAATTCACAAGTTTAAACATCAAAAAGCCATAATTTTTGTGAGATCTTGAGCCTTTAGAGCATCTATTATTTCTTTCATGCTCACTTTCATTATGAGTGCGTCAGTATTGAATTGTTATTCTAGAACTTGCTTGATTATGCATGTCAAGACCACATCATTTGATTTGATATGTCAAAATGATAAAGGCACTTAGGTTTAACCCACTCACTCCATAAAAGCCTACCTTCACAATTAACCCTTAGTGAACTCCCTTGAGCTTAACAACCTATTCATTGATTTACCTTAAATATTAACCCATAACTCATTATTGTTGAAATCCTCTAAATTAATTTGATCTATGTTTTTTTCGAGATTTGAGTTGGAATAGTTGCTTAGCTATGTTTTATTCTATTTTTTAATTTGGCTTGTTCTTAAAAAAATACACGTATACATATTAGTAGTAGTGATCTTCTGAGCTAAAGAAGTTAAATTTCATATTCTAAGAAAAAGCTCTGTTGTACGCAATTGATGACTAGTCATTTTTCTAGTTAAGCAATTTTTCAATTCAATCTCGATTCTAACCCTTTCTTTCAGTTTGTGACCACACCCTCTAACCAAAGCCACGTTACAACCTTCTATAGACCTTTTGATTGATGTTTCATTTCAATTTATAGTGGTGGAGATTTGATTTTCATGTAAGCCTATGGTAATGACTTTTCATTATTGATTATTGAGTGCTTCATCTATTGTCCTTAAACACCTCGAGTGATTTGAGTGAATCTTTAGTGAGGATGTGAAACTTTTTGATATTTTGAATCAAAGGTAATTACTTAGATGATGGGAGACACCTATGTTTTCATGATAAAATGCTCAACTTGGAATGTTTGAAACTTTGATGTTCTTTCAGTTGAATTTTCAATGTATGATTACCTATGGATTAGTTTGAGATATTATTGATAAGAATTATAAGTTGAGAATAATTTATTTTGATTATGAGTTGAGAATTTTGCTTGAGGACAAACAAATGCTTAAGTGTGGGGGTATTTGATAAACCGTAATTCATACATATTTCTATCCCATGCTTAGCATATTTTATGGATGACTTATCCTTAAATTTGGTAAATTAGATGCTCCTAATGCCTTAATTTCATGTTTTATACTTAGGTGAGCATAGGAGAGTGAAAGGAATGAGAAACGGGCCAAAAACAGAGAAAATGGGCCAACGTACGAAATCAACACGGCCTAGACTTCCTCACACGGGCAGACCACACAGCCGTGTCAATTTGGTAGAATCAAAGCACGACTCACACAGGTAGACCACACGCCCGTGCCTATTTAACAGGCTTGACCACAGCTTAAAGTAATCGCACACAGGCGTGTCACACGGGCGTGTCCCTGTCGAACCCAAGTTTAGTCCAATTCGGAAAAGGCCAATTTTGAGGGCTCTTAGGCATTCCAAAGCCTATTTAAACACTTGATGAGGCACTTATGAAGGGGGACGCACAGGATGAAGTAAGGAATTGCTCAAGGAAAGCCGATCGATCCATCTCAAAAGCCAGATTCACCATCAAGACTGAAGATCTCCCTTCAAATTCCCTCAGGAGTTTTGGGTTTTCTTATGTTTTTTTATTATTTTTTTGAGATGTTTTCTTTCATTAGTATGAACTAAAACCCCTAAATACCTAAGGGGAATGAAACCTAAGACGGATCTTGTTATTATTATCTGAATTGTATGATAAATATTTGACTTGTTCTTAATTATGTGTTCTTAATTCTTGTTTTGATATTCCAGGATATTGATTCAAGTTAAGCTCTTATTCAGAGGAGGAATAGACTCTGTCTAAGAGTAAATTTGTCATAATTAAGCAGAGTTGATTGTGCGCTTAGAGATAGGGTGACAAGATTTTGTCGGATTACGGTGAAACCTAATAAGGGGATCCATAGATCGAGTTAATACAACCTTAGGGCGTTAATTAGAAAGAGAATTCAATTATTCAATCTAGGGTTAAACGTTGTTAGTCTCGAGAGAGATAATAATATAACTTAGGGATCTCTACGAAACAAGTTAAATGAATAAATCGTCTGATTCAGAGTCAAATAACAAGTGAAGTCTAGGTGGATTTTTCCTTAGGTATTGTCTTAATCAATCGAGTTTTCCAAAAGTATTTTCCCCAAATTTCTTTTCTGTGATTTCTTAGTTTAATTAATTAGTTAGATAAACAAAACCCTTTTATTTTTTAGGCTAGATAATAAAAAGAAAGTTGATACTAGTACTTTTAGTTCCTTTGGGTTCGATAATCCGGTCTTGCTAAAGCTATACTACTGTTCGATAGGTACACTTGCCTTCATCGTGATAATAGTTAGTTTCAAGAACGATTCATTATAACTATTTAAAACCTGTCACGAATATCACGTATCATTAAGATTGATTTAATCTCTCTTCTTCCTTTCCTTATTAACTTAAGCCTAAGGGGTCAATATTTTATTAATCTATTAAATAGAAATAGAAATAATTCATAATCATCTGGTTGGTATCGATCTAAACTAGTCTATTATGTATATGATTTAGTATGCTAACTATGAAACAACTTATTAGAAATGCAAGAAAGCCAATTAGAAATGTCACTGAATCCCTACTTTTGGGGAATGTCCTCAGTGCTGAGGAACATGTACTAGGGTGTATGTGCGACTTGTTCAGATCATGGGCTAAGAAAAAAGAAACAACTTTTTCAGTATCAATGATCTGTACCAATGAATAGAATGGGGTTCGTCCATTCAATATCTAAAAAAGATAGATCGACCATATCTTTCTATTGTGTATGAAATTTATGGTTTCCATTAGTGCAAATTCAATCTTGGAATTTAATATGAGAAAAAATTCCCCATTGGTAGCAGACTCTTGCAAAGAATTGACCAACAAGGTTAGTTGCCCAATTAATCCTCATACTTACATACTGTTACTGTGTAAGATAGATCTCATTGTGAAAGATCTATTATTGGAAAATTTATGAGTAGAGTTGAAGAGTGTGAACTGTACAAGTTACCAATTAAATGAAGGGATGAGCTCCGGTGTGTGGTGAGGACCTCGCCGTTTAAGAAGTAACCATAGAAACAATGGAACCCACTATTTATTTATCTATTTTTATTTACTCCTTTATTTTAGTTAATATGTTTTTTTTATACCTAGTATCAATACAATTTCTTATTTCAAGGCGAAATGAAATGCCTAGAAAAAAAGGAAAAATCGTGGTCAGGACGGTTAGAGTAACAAAAACCATTGGAACTTTTATTTTATACATTGGAAGAATCCGTTTTGTTATTAATAGACTAGAAAAGAATAACTGAAATAAAAAATTAGTTATTCGTAAAAATTTCTTTGATTCAATGACTAGAATTGAACGGGGATATATAGCTCGTAGACGTGGAACAAAAATTAGTTTATTTGCATCAAGCTTTCGAGGGTCTCATTCAAGACTTACTCAAACTATTACTCAACAAAGAATAAGAGCTTTGGTTGCGGCTCATCGGGATAGATAGAGAAAAAAAAAGAATTTTCGTCGTTTGTGGATCATTCGAATAAATGCAGTAATTCGCGGAGTGGGGGTATCCTATAGTTATAGTAGATTAATACACAATCTGTACAAGACATAGTTGCTTCTGAATCACAAACTTGCACAAATTCGCAGAGTGATGGTATCTTATAGTTATAGTAGATTAATACACAATCTGTACAAGAAAAAATTGCTTCTGAATCAAAAAATACTTGCACAAATAGCTATCTCAAATAGGAATTGTCTTTATATGATTTCCAACGAGATTAGAAAATAGGGAGATCGGAAGGAATCCAAAAAAATGCTTTAAATGAAATAGGGTTCCCTCAAGAATGAACTCGGGGAAGGTAGAGTAGAAATTAATATGATAAAAAATTATGATTCTGATAAGGTCATAAAAATAAGATGAGAGAAGA
Organism: Gossypium hirsutum; assembly: GCF_007990345.1. NCBI lineage: Eukaryota > Viridiplantae > Streptophyta > Magnoliopsida > Malvales > Malvaceae > Gossypium > Gossypium hirsutum. The sequence goes on from NC_053433.1 coordinate 77,002,245, forward strand.
TGCTCAATAAAAACATATTTTTTTTCTTCCCAACTGGATTTGATTCTTTTATTTATTTTTTCTTACAACACAACAAGTTTTATTATTGGATTTTTTGACTAAAGCATCAGTCTACGTTTGATAATTTTGAATTAATTGGAAGGGTAAGCCTATTTATTTCTGGTTCTAAGAGCAGTAGTTCTAGTGGTCGACTCGCTTCTTTCAAACTGTTTCTCATTATTAAGAAAGAGTAACGAAGATAAAATACGAGCTTGTTTTTTAGAAATATAATTAATCTTTGTTGTTTTAAGGTCAATCTATTTACTCAGCTAGATAATATTTTTTAATGTTCACAAATAAATCAACTAATTAAACTCATGTTTCTATAATCAATTTGATCCCCCGATTGTATCGGGGGCAAACGCCCACGAAAAGATCGCTTGGATTTAAGAAAGAGTCGCTTGGATTTATCCATGATTTCTTTATTCCTTGTTTCTAAAAAGAATCCTATCACTATCTTTATTTCTAAAATCCTATTTTAAAAATTCAAATTATAGAATTAATATAATAAATAGGATTTGGTTTGTTTAAATTTTTTACTATTTATCATATAAATATATAATTTAAATATATATAAATTAAAATATATTAATAATATAGAATAATATATAAATAAAATATGCGTTATATGTAAATAATTATATATTTAATAAATTATATACCTAATGTCATATTTTCATATTCTTGGAATGTGGTGACATACGAGCACTTGATTTGATTTATTTCTTTATCTCCCTGTAAATTGTATGTTTGTAACAATAGGGGCAAAATTTCTTCAATTCCAATAGACTGGGCGTATTCTGTCGATTTTTTTGAGTAATATACCTAGAAATACCCGTTGATTCCTTATTAACGCCGTTTCAAACACAACTGGTACATTCCAAAATAATCATTACTCATACATCTTTACTCTTGTCCATGAACCTCCTTTGAGTTTTTAATTCACATAACTTTTCTATTTTCCGATCAAAAGTGAAGAAGAAAGGAATGAAAAAAAAGAAAGAAATAAAAGTTGCTAACTCAAAACCAAATCCTGAAAGATTTCATTGCAATCAATATAGTAAACCAATATAGATTTGTAGTAATGGTAAATAATAAGAATAAGTAATACAACTATTTCTAACTCTATTTAGAATCAAACCACATGACGGTATTTTCTTTAAGTATCTTGTAGGATACTGTTGTTCCAGCCACATTTCTCTTTTCGCTCTACTAGTAATTTAATTGGAGCTTGAACTCGAGTTTCGGTGAAGTTGAATCCACTTTTTCATTCTACCTTTCTTATTTATTTTATCTAATTCTTTAAAAAAAACTATAAAATAAAATAAAATAAAACGGGGGATGAGAGAGTAGTCACAGATATTTTATTGTATCTCGATCTAATCTTTTTTGCCTCGTCCCGCCGCAATAACTAGAATTTAAAAAAAAAGGGAATGTTAACGCATCCGGAAAGGAATAATTGATATCTATCAATAAACCCGCTAAAGAACCGAACCGAAGAGTACTTAATATCGGTGCTACGGAAAGATATGTTTTTAGATAAAGTAAAAAAAAAATTAGTAAGCAATGACTGCATACGCGTGTGTGCACAAAACAAACAATTTTATAAAACAATTTAAAAGTGTGGCTTTAATTTTAAATGGGTGTTGTCCATAGGTTGGGTCGGGTTTCGAGCCGAGTCTCAACAAAATTCTAGGCCCGATTGATAGGCCCAGACTTGACTCGAAAAATGGGCTTAAGTTTTTGCCCAAGCCTAACTAGGATGCTAAAATCTAGACCCAGTCCGACCTGCCCATATTAAAATTTTGATTTTATTTTTTATATAAAATTTTAAATATAATACACCAAAAATACTAAGAACATCAAAATATATGTTTCCCAACAAATTGAAAATAAATTTTAAAAAAATTTATACTTAAATAACACTAAGATAGGTGCAATTTAACAAGCAAATGCCTCTAAACGAGTAGTAAAATTAACAATAAAATAAGAGTTATACAATATTCAAACAATAACAATAAAATAATAGCAACATAGTTGTGAAATGTTAGCAAAACAATGGAAAAACAATAGCAAAACAGCAGTAAAGCAACAATTTTTTTTGCAAATTCGAGTCAGGCTCGAGAAAAAAAACCTCATCCGAGGCCCGAAGCGTTTCCTAAACGGGCCTTATTTTTTTGTCCAAGCCAATTTTTCGAGACTATGTTTTTGTAAAAACCCTCCCACATTTCGAGTAGGCCTTTAAGTAGAGCCAGGTGGCCCAGCCCATGGACAAGTGTAATTGCAAGTGTGCAATGTTGAGTTGTAATATTTATAGTATTACAAAGGAACACCCGAGTATTCCAAGAATCAAACTCAAGGGATTGCCAAATTAGTAAATGTGTTTACCAAGTTAATTGCAAATTAAGCAATTACTAATATAAAAGAAAAAAAATGAAATTGCTCAAAACGAAAAAAATATAGGAACTAATTGTATAATTTAACCTAAAATTTTCGTTTGAAATGATGATTTAACGTGTTATGTCAACTTTACCATTACATCGTTAATCGAAATTAACGTTCAGTGACTAAAATGTTACAATACAATAATGTAAGTTTTTAAAACATAATATTTTAAACATAAGTAATTAAAATATAACCTGACTATTTTGATAGTTTACCCAATTCTGTACTTTTTACCCGTATTTTGAATCAATCCATCAACTTGGTACAACCCCGGGATAAGATTATTTGGCACTTGGATAAAACGGGGAGTACATTGTTACGTTGGCATATTGACTTGTTTTTGACTCCTAACCAAGTTCGGCTAGCTTTAAGGTTAAGGGACCTTGGTTGCATTTGTGGAATGCTCGTTTTCTGCCTAAGGTTGTTGAGTTTTTGTGGCACTATTTGCGGGGATTTTTGCCCTCGTGGTGTCGACTTACCGAAAGAGACTATGAGATTTTAGTTTTATGTCCACGCTGCTAAGAAGTTGAAGACTGTGCCCACATTTTTTGAACCTGTTCCTTAGCCACCCAAGAATGGTCTCTTTTTGTAGTCACTGTTGATACCAAGCCATTTGCACCAGGGGCGAACCCAGGAGGGGCTGGCATGGGCCCCGGCCCCCTAAAATGTAAAATTACATTTTAGGCTCTTAAAATTTTTTAAAAATTTTAAATTAATGAAGGAAAAATTACACTTTGTCCTCCTAAAATTATAAAATTTTGATTTAATCTTTTACAAATTATAAAGATATAAATTATGAAAAATTAAAATTTCATAAGTCCCTAAAAAAGTTTTCTTGCTTCGCCCCTGATTTGGCACATTGGATTTTTGGGCTGTTAGATTTTGCTGATAACAGCTTGCTGGAAAGAGTCGCGATGACTGCTTGGAGTTTGTGGTATTGTCGGAATTGTTATCTTTGGCGAGGGGAGGATGCGACTGTGACATCAATGGTGGCCTTCTTTTGCGTGTTTTATCCACGATTGGGAAGCTTCACGAGTGATGTACCAACGATTGTTACCCGTTGCTGTGTCGTAGCCTAGTTCCGTTGCTATGTGGAATCAGCCCTCGTTTGGGCTGCTTAAATGCAATGTTGATGCGGCTTGGCATGCCGCTAATTAGAGGGTGAGCTTCGGGGCTGTAATTTGTGATATGAATGGGGGGTTGTCGAAATAGCTAATAGCAGCAGGTGGTACAGTGATTGCCGAAGTAGTTAGGCATCTGCGAGGCCCTATCGTGGCTCAAAACTTCTGGTTTCGATAATATAGTCTACATTGAGGTGATTAATGCTTTAAAGTTGAGTCAGTTAGCTTTGAGTTTGGTTTGATACTCGATGATTCTGGCTGGCTTGTGTCTTCTTTCCAACACATTTACTTTCATTGGATTCATTGAAGTGCTAATAGAGCTGCTCACCCTTAGCGTGGGAGGCTTTATTCCATGTAAACCATATTGTTTATGATACTGTGCCATCTTTTTTGAGTTCTGTTATTTTGTTTGATGGTAATGGCATCGATCAGGAAGTGAGAAGGTAGGCATAGGTTTATGGGGAGAGTGCATTGACTCGGGCTTTAGCGGTTCCATCTCTTCCTTTATTTTTTATACTTCTTTCAATATTTTGTTCAATACTATTGAATTTTTCCCAAAAAAACTTAAATATATCTCAATTAATTTAACAAAATTTGAATATTACCAAACAAAACTAATTTTTAATTGCCTAATTCTCCATTTCTTATATAATATTATTACTTTTGTGTATATTATATATAATATTTATTTATATTTAATATCGGATAAATCTCAAAATTAAGTACGATGTTATACATGAATTTTAATTTTATGTAATTTTATACATGAAATATTAATTTAATTCAATTTTTGCAAATCATTACCACAAATTGTTAGGGATATTCAGTTGGTTAACCGACCCGAAATACTATTAACCGAATTAACCGACCCTTCAAAACGTTTAACCATTAACCGAACTGAATTTTTTTCAAAAAAAATTAACCGAACAAAAAATTTTTTCGTTAATTCGGTCGTTTAACCGAATTAACCGATAATTATATATATATTTATTTTTGGTTGAAATAAGTATAAAATTAACCGAATCAACCGAATTAAAGTATTGAATCACTACATAATTATAAACATTACATAAGTATTAAAATTAACATATAATTGAAATGTAAGTCTTTAATATTCTCAATTTGTATCCATTTCTTCTCTCCAAAAGATCTCCATTTGCATTTTACCAACAAAAAAAACATGTGCAAAAAATTAGCATATAATAGAAATATACGCATTTAAAAAAAATCAAATAATATAAACAAATGAATAGATTGTAAGTTAACAAGAATAAGATAGTAAGCATACCCTTCAAATCCCGAAAGCTCATGAATTTAGGGTACGCTCTGATGCATTCCAAGAAAAGTCTAAACATTGAATCAATTAAATAAGTAGGAGTGATATGGTAAAAAATTGAAACTATTAAAATAAAACAATATATATACCATTTTCAATCTTGTCAAGCTCTTGGATTTGTTCTTCAATCTTTTTGATGTCTTCTTGTGATGATGATTTTCGAATCCAATCTTGAGTACACAGAAGAGCTTGTACAATTTTAGGAGTTAAAAAACTCCTATATTTATCAAGCACACGTCCCTCAGTGCAAACTCTGAAGCAACAGTAGAAATCAATATAGCTAACACATCTCTGGCCATTTTCGAAAAAGTGGGAAATCTAGGGTTGTTCACTTTCCACCACAATAAAATATCAAAATCTTCAACAAATTCCTTATTAGCCTCATCTAGATATTTATCCAACTCAGATGTTTTATCCTCACCACCATTTTCCAACTCACGCTTTTTATACAAAGCTTGCATTTGCCTTTTCATTTTCTGTTGTGGTTCACCGAGAGAAACACGTGTTGGCACACACGATTAGCTACAAGTACTATGAAATGGAGGCTTATACTCATCAAACAATTCATACAAAGATTCTTTCAATTTTTGCATCATTTCACAAGCTTTTTCAGAACTAGACATTTCACTAAGTGCAAATTCAAGATACTTTAGTTTTTGTCTAGGATCTAAAACACAATCAACAAACATAAGCAAATTCATCTTATCAATATCACCCCAATACTTATCATACTTCTATTTCATCTTGACGGCCATAACATTGAAATCACCATTACTATTTATCTGTGTAACACCCCTTAACCATAATCAACGCCGGAACAGGGTACGAGGCATTACTATACTTGAACGCAATCAAACACCCAAAAATCGGACCATAAAATTCTGTTCCAATTAAAGTCATTCAAACATGTACTTAACATCCCTTATACGAGTCTACAACGCCCAAAACATACATCAGAAAGATGTAGGACTAAACTGGGAATTTCTAAAGCTTTTACAACACTAAGATAATTTTCATCTTTTGGAGAGTCACACGCCCGTGTGGGTAGGCCGTGTGATCACACACGCTTATGTGGCTTGGGACACGCCCGTGTCCTCGGCCCTTGTAACTCTCTGACTATGATGTCATCAGCCAAATAAGGTTACATGGCTAGGGCACACGCCCGTGTCCTTAGGCTGTGTGGTGAATTAAATTCTAAATTTATGTGTAGACTTCACATGGCCTGGGCATACGCCTGAGTTCCGAGGTCGTGTCTCTCACACGGCTGAGACACACAGCCATGTCTCTGCCCTTGTATTTACTACTAGGCATTCTGTTTTGCATTAATTAGGGTGTAGGGGACACAAGGCCGGACCACACACCCATGGGGTAGACCGTGTGTCACACACGGCCTAGACACACGCCCGTGTGTTTACCCGTGTGGACAACTTTAAGGCTATTTCCGAAGCCAAATGCCACCCTTATTTGTTCAAACACATATATAAAAATAAGCAATATTTCTTAGACTTGCATGCATACATTTTCATACCATTTTATACACACACACATGACATTCCTCAACACTCAATCATCAATAACCATAGGCCATATCATAATGGGATTGGCACATACATACATAGATGAATAGATTTACAACCCAATATTCATTATGAGCCATATCTCATGGCAATACACAAAATGAGTCAACTGTCATTATAAGCCAACACATTTGGCTAGACCAATATGACATATAACAAAAAGAAACCAAGTCTCCATACATGCCATACTCAAAATGTTGAGATTAACTATACCCAAATAATCCAACCGATAGTGTGAACATGCCTCCGACGTACTTTGATCCCCAAGCTAGCTTGACGATACTATAAGAAAATGGAAAGAGAGGAGGTAAGCATAAAGCTTAGTAAGCTTGCATGCAATTAATAAGTAATAAGAATATGCATTTCCATAAACATATATAACATAACTTGACTCAACTCATTCTCAATATCATAATTTCTTTATTCTCCTCTTACCAAAGTTTTATCATTTCGTAATCTTAATACTACGAGCTTGGCGTACTTGCCTGTACTCTTTCAACATGATCATACCTCGTCATTTCTCTGACACATCCTTGGACTGCTCGTTGAACCGTTTAGAATTCTAACGGATACCCAGAAAACCCCGCTCACATAATAAAATGCCAACACTATATCCCAGATATGGTCTTACATGGGATCACCACTCGATGCCAATGCCATGTCCCAGACATGGTCTTACATGGGATCTCAAATTAACGCCATATCCCAGATATGGTCTTACATGATAACACATATCGATGCCGATGTCATATCCCAGATATGGTCTTATATGGGATCTCATTAACCTGAATGTCGTGATATTTGTACCTTAAGTATTCCTAGGGTTTAACTGGCTTTCATCACCTCAATTCTTTATCTGACAATGTCAATAATACTCATAAATAAAAATACACAATTCATGCAACATTAAAGGTTAGCTATATAATAGAATGCTACACCAATTACACACAAACTTACCTCGGTACAAAATATGGGCAACCAATTCAATTTAGTCCAAGATCTTGCTCTTTCCCCAGTCTAGGCTCGGACTCCATTGTTCTTGATCTATAATAGCAAATTCCACTTGTTTAATTACCACATTATTCAAAACAACCCATAAATCATATTTTGGCAAAATTATAGTTTTGTCCCTAAAATTTTACATAATTACAATTTAGCCCCTAGACTCGTAAAATGAAAGGCGGTCAATTTCTTTGTTACCCAAGTATAGCCAATTCAAAATCCCTCTTATAACAACTCGTATTTTTCATCAAATCACTTTTTTAACACCTATTTTTACATGTTTTACAAACAAGCCCTTTTAGGTGTTTTCACAAAAAATCGCTTAGAAAAGATGTTCATCTAACACCAAACTTTCATATTCCTACATTGATCATCAAAATATATGCATGTCACACATGGGTAAATTTTTGAACATAAACCTTAGCTTAAAATAATGGTAGAAATAGCTATATTATACTTCAAGGATCTCAAAAACATAAAAAAAATCAAAACTATCACCAAAATGACTTACATGTGGAGGGTTTGTTGTGCTAAAAATTTCAAGCTTCCATGGGGTTTTTCTCCTTAAAATTTTGGTGGAAAAAGATGAAGAAGAAGATGACCATTTGATTTTTATTTTATTAGTTTTTGCTTTTGTCATCAAATACCAACCCATATTCAATTTTTAACTTTTTTACTTTTCATTTATTACACTTTCATGTATGGCCATGCACATATATAATGGCCTAATTACTCATTAAAGACCTCAACTTTCAAGTTCTATAGCTATTTAACATCTTTAGCTAATGGAACACAACTTTCATATTTTATGTGATTTAATCTTTTTTCACAAATTAAGCATTCAAATGGTAAAGTTTCTTAACAAAACTTTTACACAATCATTTTATCATTCTGTAGACCTCAAAAGAATATTAAAATAATTTTTATGACCTCGAATTTGTGGTCTCAAAACCACTGTTCCGACTAGGCCCGAAATCAGGATGTTACAAACTCGTCAAAAAAATTATTGGACGTGACATATCAAGTGCCAGATATACGCAAAGTGACTTCATAAAAGTGTTCCAAGAAATACCTTAAGTTTCTAACATTACCCTAATCATCCACACTAGGCCAACCTTCTCCCCTTTCAAGTTCAGCCCTAAAGTTTGTATCTTGCTCCTCAAATCTCTCAAAAGCTCACTTAAAGTTCTGAGCAGTGTCTAACATTAAGTAGGTCGGATTCCACCTAGTACAAACATCAAGACACAACATCTTCTTACACTCTATTTTTTCCACCACAACATACTCCTTAAACTTTTGTAATCTAGCTGGAGATTGTCTCACATATCTAACAACCCCCCTAACACGTTCAACAGATTTATTCATTTCCTTTAAGCCTTCAACAACACTCAAATTCACAATGTGTGCTATGCATCTCATATGAAGATATTTACCATTTTGAACTAAACCCTCTTGAGGGTTAGATTTCTTTCTCAAATAACCAATACTAACATCATTTGAACTTGCATTGCCAACAGTAACTGTAAACAACTTATCAATCCCCCAATTCAACAAGCATTTTTCAATCACCATCCCAATAGACTCACCCTTATGACTAGAAATTGGACAAAATTTAAAATATTTTTATTCAATTTCCAACCATTATCAATAAAGTGAGCAGTGATACACAAATAATTAACTCTTTGCAAAGAAGTCCATGTGTCAGTAGTTAAGCAAACTCTAGAACAAGAACTTCTCAAAAGTTGTTTTATCTTGACCCTTTCATCTAAATACAATTGATAAACATTCCTAGTCATAGTAGTTCATGAAGGAATATGAAAACTAAGACATGCCACAAACATAAATTTCTTAAAGCCTTCACTTTCAACAAACTTGAAAGGTAATTCATCGATCACAATCATTTGTGCTAATCCTTTCCTACATACTTCTTGATCAAATCTCCAAGTTGAAAGATGCCTTCCAATCATTTGTGCTAATCCTTTTCTACATGCTTCTTGATCAAATCTCCAAGTTGAAAGATGCCTTCCCCCTTTCAACTCCCTTTCTAGGTAAAACTAGTTGTCTTTGACTAATGTCAACAACATTACTAGGATTTTTCTTACATGAACCAATATGATATTTCAATGACCTTGTACCATATTTTTTTTCATATTACAACAAAATTCCTTTTGACAATAATTACATTAAGCCTTACTTGCACCCTCACTATTAATAATCTTAGTGAAGTGAGACCAAACTTTTGACCTTTGAGGAGTGGCTTTTCTTTTCCCAGTAGTCCCCTTTGTAATAAATACCCTCAATAGATGTTGGTTCGGTGGACATTCTACAACTAGAAGGAGAGGTGTAACAATACCCTCAATAGATGTTGGTTCAGTAGACATTCTGTAAGAAAAAAATTATATAATAAATTAAAATACATTTATAATATTAAACATATCTTGATGTTGAGTTTTAGAGAAATAAATTCTACTTTTATCCAACATAAGCAGTGTTTCAAAGCCTCCCCATTTGAATATGATGAAGAAACAATGTTTAAATTCCATGTGAATGTATTAAATTTTAGCTAACAAAGTCACAAGCATTACTATCATGCACTAACATACTATTGAGCCAAAACTATTCACACAATAGCAATCTGGTCATCATTGTTGATCTATTTCATTTATATAATGAAATAAAATGACCAAAAGAATACAATAGAGAACTCAATTAATGCACATTTTTGGTCTTCTTAATATTCATCTAGATTGTTACATAGGTGAATGAGAGTTTATGAGAATGATTAGATTAGATGCACTATAATCATGCTTCATGGAAATGGACAAAATAAATTTGGAACACCCTAAGAAAATTTCTCATAGCATCATAAAGAATCACATCCATTCTCTGTTAAGTTTAGAGTTCTAAGTTTAGAACTACATCTTATGAAAATTCCCTTAATTTCCAACATGTAATAACACCAAATGATTAGTTAGCGTCAAAGAAGCTAAGTGAAAGAATTGTAGTCATTTAAAAATTATGATGGACAATGGATATTGTTCAAAGCTTCACTACTTCATTTTAAAAGAGGTGGATAGGATAAGAGGGGTTGAAAGAAGTCATATAACTTACAACTTCAAACCTGTACTTGAACAATATAGATTATCCAAACAGTTGACATTAAGGATATCAAGATTGTAGGTTCAAGGAATGTGTATGAAGGAGATTAATAGGCAATCTAAAGCTTAAGATATTCCATGATTCCAAACAATGAATTACAACATTTCAAAAATGGAATCGTGACAAAATAAAATAAAAAAGATAGTTTACTTCTATTATTCATCGACTTAAGAGATATCCAATATGTTAATAACTATAGTTTCTTGGTTAGCTTGCTTCCTTGTTAATGTTTTGCTTTACAGAATTAAAGACTTAATTAGTTTCAATGGATGTGCTTTGTCTTGGAAGTCAAGATTTTTAACCTGGAGAACCTTAGAAATTGACAACAACCCTTTTACATTTGGCCTTCTTTGTCTTTATCTGCTATCATATCCATTCTCATGGTGCTAATATTTCAGAATTTTCTAGTTTTTTTACTGTACCATGAGCTTCTTACAAAGAAACTGAGATAAAAATGGGCTTTCATACATATATGGAAATGGATATTTTAAATTTTCTTAGTAACTTTTCTTTATTTCTATTATTGGTGGAGTTTTAACTACATGCTTCGAACCCAAGGTTCCAAGGAATGCATGAGTAAACAAGCATTTTACAAACACCAACACACTACAATCGCAACAACTAAGGGCATTTTCAGAAAACTAAATTTTGTACTAGACTACTACTACTATATATACACTTGCCACTCCTGGATGAAAAAGACATGTCTAAAAAAAACAAATAAGGGCATTCCCACAAATGACTTGTTAACATAGGGAAAATCTGACGATGTGAACCAGATTAAATGCGATGGAAAGAATTCAAGACACTTGGTCAAGATATAGAATAAGAAAACAGTAAAATAGTGCCCAAATTTTCAAGAGTAAAAGCCTTCCTCAACTCGCCAGTGATGGTGACTTGGTAGACACCAGATGGTTCACAAAGGTGGTTGGCCTAGCAGTGACAATAGAAAGATTTTGGGAGATTTCAATTAGGGATTTTGAAGGTTAGGGTCTTAGTTAGGGATTTTAGTTTTAGTTTTTTATTTTTATTTATTAAATTATTTGTAATTTTTATAATTGGGTTGGGTTGGGTTGGTTTGGGTACTTAGGTTTATATATATTAAATTGGGTTTATGTTGGATTGAGTTTGAGTGAATAGTGGGCTATTTACATATTATAATTTTATTTATTAATTTTTTGGTTAAACTGAAAAAATTCGATTAACTGACCAGTTTCGAACCGAATTAACCGTTAACCGAAAACTCAAAAAAATTATTAACCGACCCCCGACTGAATTAATTTAGTTAACCGACTGATTAACCAAATTCAGTCGATTAACCAAATTTTTTCAATTTTACCCGAATTTTGCATACCCCTACAAATAGTGGTTGTAGCACCATTTTAAGAATACACATTGCAATACGAATAATTATTTGTATCTTAATATAAAAATAAAATGATGTATTTATTCCTTTAAATGCGTACCACTGAATCAAAATTAAAGTTTAATGTATACATTTGAACCACAATCAAAGTTTCATTTGTATAATTGCATCAAATCAAAGTTCATATATTAAATTGCACATTAAACCAAAGTTCATGTGTAGTTTTTGTTAAAAAAATCTGGTTAAAAAATTTTACAGTTACAGCAGAAGATTAAAAATTTTCAAAACCAAATCGATTTGTGATATTTATAGCAATAAACTTTTTTTTACCGAAAAGTACACGTGCTTTGTGCAAAATGTATTTGAACCAATCCTAACTTTGAACCAAACGACCTCCTCCGCTATTCTTGTATCATGAATTGTACCAAGTATAGGCACAAGCAACACGAACCAAATATAGAACAATTTTAATTTTCAAAAAATAAAATTTAATCTTAATTAATAAAACAATCACATTTCAGTTGCATTGCATTGTTATCTTTGTAATCGTTTCTCTTTTCAAGCAAGTAAAAATAGAATACTTACAAAATTGTCTCACAAATCTACAATCGTCTCAAAATTTTATTTTCTTAAAAGATTTTCTGCTTAGGCCTTAGATTATCTTTCAAACCCGTGTTTCCTTGTTTTAGTTTGTGTGTTTCTCTTCTTCTCTAGTTTTCGTGAGTATTGTCAGCGAGGATATCCTTCCCTATTAGCTAAATCACTTATCCTTCGACTATTCTTTTCTTGTTTTAAGTGTGCCTATTCACCATAGTTAGAGTTAGGATGAGTTTTGGTGGAAGGTGTGGCAACCGTGGCGGTCGTGGTAATTGGGGTTGTGGGTTTAGGTTGGATGTTGAAGGTGACAGTCAAAAGAAGGGTTGTAGGGTTTCTGCGCTTGTGGACGCTACTACATACTGATGTATGTAAATAGAAATAGTTTGACATCTCGTCATTCTGGGAATCAGGTTGTCAAACTTTGCATTTGATTTCAATGCTATCAAAAGTGAAAGGCGATTAAGCGATACTGAGGAAGGTTTCTTGTTGCCTTTACACCTGCTGGAGGCTGGTTTCCATCTTTCCCTTCATCCTTCCTTTTGTACAGTTCTTTGTGAATATGAAATTGCACCAAGCCAACTTGCTGGTTTTTCATGGTGGATACTGATCACGTATTTCAATTATTGTAGAATATACATAACCCAACTCAAGATCAAATTTATTATAGAATTGTGTAAAGGAGTTAGGCACAACACATATATGTTATAGAATATATCACAACCTGACCCAAAATTTGATCTTTCCTGGTGACTTGGAGTTCGACCTGATTAAGGAAAGATGACATCGCCACCTTTTAGCTCGTTAGTCACTCTACATTTCATTATATTCTAGCTTGCCACTCTCTAACTCGCTAGCTTGCTACTTGGTAGTTCACTGTCTTCTAGCTCCCAACTTACCATCTCCTAGCTTGCCACTTCCTAACTCACCGACTTGCTACCTCTCAACAACAGCTCGGCACACCTTGCGACATCGTCTTACACACCGCAAGATCTCATTAGGGATATCTCTAAATATACATGTCGAGCTTAAGGGGGTAACATGTCATTATGCATGTCATCTATTTAGCCCCTAGCATATCACATTAGGGAACCGTACTTTATAAATATGAAGAGTAGCTTCCATGAGAAGGTAATCGAAGGAAAAGCTATTAAGAATTCGTGTGATGAGCGTGGATCCACTTCCGATCTCCAGATTAAACAAAAAGTCGACATGGCCCACCCAAACAAGAGATTCCTGAACCAACCATCTTCAAAGCAAAATGAGAGAAATGAGACCAAAAAACATTTGCAAGAACTCGATCTTTTCCCTGATTGGTTTACAACCTGGGTAACCTAAACCAATAGGACACCCATTGGGTTTTCAACCTTAATTTCCCTTCAGACTTGGGAACTACTAATCCTTCCAACTATAACACCTCCCAACAATAGCTCGTAAGCTTACAGGAGTAGGTATGTGTTTTGAAAGAACAAATGTTATAGCAGAACATCAGGTACAAGAAACAACAACTTTTTCACCAAGAGCAACTTAGATAAAATAAAGAAATGATGGGAAAGATGCAGTCAGACCATTCTGATCATCATAATAACAATATGCCTTTACAAGAGGAGAGCTATGGAGTGTAAGAGGTAGACATTTTATGTAACAACCCGATTTTAGCTAAATTGAAATAGTGGTTTCATAACCAAAAATATGAATTCATAAAATTATTTTAATATTATTTTTGGTGTTTACAGTATGCGAATTAAAATGTGTGAAAATTTCATGTGAAAATTTTACCGTTTGTGTTCTCAATTTGATAAAATGACTTAATCGCATAAATACAAAAGTTGCATGCTATTTGTGAAAGTGCTATATTGCTATGTTCTTTTTAATTTAGAATCTTTTTAATTTAGAATCCTTAAAATTAAATTAGGCCATTAAATAATAGCATGGACGGTAATGAACAACCATTATAAAGCTTTTATATTATTTCATTAAAGGTAAAAAGGTAAATTATGAAATAATATCTATTATAATAAAACATAAATTAAAATGGCCATGCATTTGCTCATCTTTTGACCAAAATTAACAATGAAAAAAGAAACAAAAAGAACAAGCTAGGTTCGGCCATTGTTTTCCTTGATTGAGGTATGTAATTTGTTCGGTTTTTTTTTATAATTTTTACGTTTTTGAGATCGTTGCTTCGTATTTTAGTTAGCCCATGCTTTAATTTTCAGAATTGATGATGAATTTGAGATTTTCCATTTTTGATAGCTTGATGATTTTTGTGTTTGATGATGAAAAATAAATATATGTTTTTAGATTGTCATGTTTAATTAAGTGATTTTTAGTAAAAATGTCTATTTAGGATTAAATTGTGAATTTTGTTAATTGAGGGGTCAAAATATGAAATAAATGGGCTACTAGGGACCTAAGGTAAATTCGGCCTAACTAGAGCATGTTGAAATTTTGAATATTTTGAGTTGTTTTGGAATACGGACTAAATCGAGAAAATGTGAAATGTTAAGGGCTAAAGTAAAAAATGCTCAAATTATGTATTTTTGGATGAAATTGAATGAATGCGTTATTAAAAAATTCAAATTTGAATTAATTTAGATCAAGAGAGAAAGATATCAGATTTAGATCGAGGGAAGTCGAAAGTTATCGAATAGTCGTTTCGGTCCGTTCGTTTCAGTACGAGGTAAGTTCATAAGTAAATAATTGTTGTTAAATTCATATGAAAATGTATTTAATTGTGCCGAATTGAATTTTAGTAACTATATATGTGTATGATGAATTGATATAAGTATGGGAGAAGTAACTACGAGCTTGAAACGATCGAATTACAACATCCGAAAGTCCCGTACGAACCATAGGAATAATTAGGATACATATGTCATGACATAGGATTCCGATATGTGATTTCGTGAAAGACCACGTCTGAGACGTTGGCATCGATTTGAGATTTACGTGTAAGACCATGTCTGGGACATTGGCATCTTATATGATTTCGTGTAAGACCGTGTCTGGGACAATGGCATCGATATATGATTACATGTAAAACCTCGTCTAGGACATTGGCATTGTACAAACTTTTCGAGCTATCCGAGTATCCTTATTGATTCCAAATGGTTCAACGGGCAATGACAAGTCGAGAACGAATATGAAATTGAGCTAAATGAATCAGGTATGTATGAAGTTTATATGTTTATGATAAGTATAGGTAAGTAAGGTACTTAATGTAATTTTATGAATTTCCAAGTGTGATGAGTGTTTATGTGGTTTAGATTTGTTGAATTTCGACCTAGTTGAATTTAATTACTAATAACTTGACATGATTTATTTGCTTATGACTTACTAAGCTTTTAAAGCTTACTTTGTGTATTATTTCTCTATTTTATAGATATTTAAAGCTAGCTCGAGCTTAGGATCGTCGAGGAACATCATCGCACTATTGATATATATTTTGGTATTTTAACAGAAAACTTGTGTTTAAGATATATGGCATGTATAGTCTAGCTTGATATGTTTGGTCTTGAAATGTGTATATATTTAGCCATACGAAAATGGCTTAATCTTGATATTAATGCTTATATGCATTCGGTTATGGCATAGACTTATTATGAAAGTATATTTGATGGTGTACATATGTGTGGTATTTGGTTATATGGTTCGGCTTGATTAATAAGTTAGTTGATGGTTATGTACTATTGGAATGGGATAAGTACATTTTGGTAAGTATGTTCCATGGCATGTATGAATGGTGTTTTTGTTATATGTCTTAGTTGAGTAATGATATGAATGACTTATAAATTAGTTCATGCTGATAAGCTTAATACATGGCATATAAGTTTGTGGTGTTTGATCATATGTTTCGGCAATGAGAAATGCTAAATATGATTTTTATAACTTGGCTTGGTTTGAAGTGAAATGATGAGTATGTATTGAATGTGAATTGATTATTTAGGTATGGTTTCAATTGGTAAATAATGATCTTTTAATAAGTAGGTTTTGTTAGCTAAATGGATGAAAACAAACTGGCTTTATAAGTGACGTTTGGCATAATACAAAGCATATGAGATTGGTATGATTCTTGTGGTTAATTTTGCTACCCAAATTGATAAAAAACAAATTGGTCTTGTGTGTGTGACATTTTTGGTATGAGGTATATTTTTTGAAATTGGCATGTCTTGATTCGGCATTTGTATTTGTGAGATGACTATTTTTTATCTAATGAGAAAGTGATTAAATTGGTTATTTCCTTTTATTAATGAAATTTGGTCTTTTGGTAATACTTGTTTGTATTTATAATTTTGTCTATTATGCCATATGTAAGAGCACAAATTGAGCTAAATTGTGAACGTTGATAACATGCAAATTTGTCAATGAATTTTGTTAACCATATGTTGGTAATGGTATTCAGAAAAGGCTTTGTTTTACTGTGTTAGAAGCATGTATAAAGTTCATAAAATATTTGGTTCAGTCATGTAGTATTATTGTTAAGATCGCACATGTGATTGCTTATTAATTGGTATAATATGTTCGAATGTTTTAATTATGCATTCGTACAGAAGCTAGGAAATAATATGTTAGATATTCAGCTTGATATATATATATTCGTTATATGAATTGAATGATATATGCTTGATTATGTTTTTGAATATTGAAATTATATAGCGTGCAAACATAGCTTTGATGTATAAAAATTTGTTCGAAATATTTGGATGAGACAAAGATATTGATGTGATTGAATTTTAAAGCATAGTTTGTTTATAAATTATAGGTAATTAAGTATGAATGGTTATATTCAGTCATGTGTTTCATATGTGCATGCAAAATGATAAATGACTGTGCGGAACTGTGTTATGTCTGGTAATGCCTTGTAACCTTAATCTGGCGGCGGATACGGGTTAGGGGTGTTATATTTTACGTCGAGATGTCCAAGCATTACATTTCGATGTCTAGATATGGATTGGATCTTTTATTCTAACAATCCTTTAGCCCCAGAGATTGCAACTGTGGGTTCACCTCCGGAATTTAAAGTGCCAAACGAGGTCTTCAAAGGAAGAAGGGACCCACAAGCACATCTAATGCAGTACAACGATTACATAAATGTTTTGGGAGCTTTGGACGCCGTGAAGTGCAAGACTTTCTCCACGACTTTGAGGGGAAGTGCAAATATCTTTACCTCAGAGTTGTGTTAGGGAAAATGTTTTTGGAAAGGTTCCATGCCCATAGAATAGTAATGAATACTCTGATGGGCCTAATGTCAGTCAAGTAGAGGGAAGGAAAAAGGTTATAAGGTTTGTGCACCTGTGCAGGCTAATGCGTAATGATGTAATACTAAATAAATAGATATGGTTTGGTATTTTACCGTTCAATGAATCAGGCTGCTGAACTTTGTGTTTGATGTTGACTTTATCAAAGCTGAAAGGCGGTTAAGAGATAATGAGGAAGGTTTATTTTTGCCTTTACACCTATTAGAGGCTGGTTTCTGTCTTCCTATTCATCTATTCTTTTGTAGAGTTTTTCGTGAAAATAGAATTGCACTAGGGCAGCTTGTTGGTTTTTCGTGGTGGATGTTGATCGCATATTTCTTTGATTATTGCATCTGGGAAGAGCCTCTGCTATTATGTGTTTTCCAAAATATTTACTTGTTGAAAGTTTCCAACCAAGGTAGCTCATTAGAAATGGTGTGCTTCAGTACTCGCGAGGGATGCAAATCATTCATTCAGAATTGGGCATCCAACCTCTGACTTAACCATTGCAAATACATCAGGATGAGTAAGAAGTATGGTGGTGATTTCGATTTCCCCATTAAGTGTTCACTTCCGAGTACAAATACTGTACACAATGCCAACCCATCTATTGTGAGATTATTGCTGCCTAGTACATGAGGTTACATAGAGGTCGCGTTTTAAGAGTTGAAATTTTGTTGATTGTTAGGAATGTTTTTTGCTATTTCCTTTAAGGACTAAGCTCTAATAGGTGTCAGGTAATTGCTATTAGGAACAGCGCGGACCTTGATGGTGTGCTACCTGTAAAGCTCGCATAGCTCCATAGTGCCTCTAACGATCTAGGTTTAATTTTATTAGGAAAAAAAGGAGTCTAGAATTTTTTTATATTCTTAGTACAAGGTGAGACCTCACAATTGATCCTCTTTATCTACAAGTGATCAAAAAGTTGTCGATTACAACCTTTTTGGTGATGTAACCACTATTGGTGTTTCGGAGGAATCTATTAGCTTAGTTGGGAACTTAGACATATTATAGATATCGGCTCATTTGTGCAGAATTGCAGGGTAGAAAAAAACCTAGTGCCTCAACAGGCGAAGGTAGCGAAGGTGTATAAAATAAACAAAAAATGGGGGGAAAATTCATCAGCTTGGAGGGAAATAATGACAAAGAGTTTAAGCACTAATTTTAAGGGAAGCTTGTTGCAATAAGGGAAAAGATAGCACAACACCCATGGGAGGCACTATAGTATCCTTTGCTCCCTATGTTCTACCAATAAGTCTTTTACGAGGACCATTATTTACTCAGTCAAATTTTGAGATAGTCCGCGATGCACAATGTGTTACTCTAGGAGGCTCACTAAAACTTACATCCACTGATGGTGAGGTAAACATTTTTTCCTCTTGGTGGGACCATCTTAATGTGGGGAGGTATCCTTTTTCTCGTAATTTGATTGTAAAAATATGGGAGAAACATATTCCTAATGAGGTGAAGAGGAGCGGTATCCTTCTCCGTTGTCCATTTATGCTAGGAAACCCTCTGTAAAAGAGTTTGTAATTTTTTAAATTATATAATATTAACGTAAGAATTTAAAATTTAATATTAGGTACTTAATAAAAACTTATAATTTCATATTATTGTTTGAATGGATGCTACACGCTGATCTAAGAATTCAAGAATGCATTTCGGCCAAATTTTTGGCCAATCACAGTATCTGCACGTCAATGTGTCATTGATAGTTTTCACGACGGTTGAGATGTACAAATCCGATCAAGTGATGCACCAGTTTAGGTTTAGGCAAAGTATTTTTCCATGACCCCAAGGGATCGAAGAACTGTACAAGGTCGAGTTGTGGGGAAAACTGATGAGGATTGGGCAAAATTCTGCGCCAAATATATCTACATTTAGGAGCATAGGTACGATTTCATACTTATGCGTGAACCAATTCTCGCACCGGATTTGGTGACCTCTCCAGATCACATAACATGATTTAGAAATCACAGTAAGTCATATTTACTATCGGAGGAGGAAAGGAGTAGACAACGTTGTTGTAGGAGGCCAAGACAACCCCACATGAATCCTAGGTCAGGAGTACATGCCTTGATAGAGTCATCATCAACTCCAACCCAACACGAGGCACCAATGGGTGCACCACCTCCAAGTTAGTATGGTTTATATTATTCTGGTGCTTTCATAAACCGAATTTTTTTTACACAAGCATCACATTATGCATCGTCATACCTTGCATAGACACTTTCTCCAAGTGTACTTTTTGCACCAATTCTATCCCTAGCACCATATGGAGTGCCAATGTTGACAACAACATCGATGTATCCACTATCTCTAACAATTCCAACATTTTATCTGTAAACAGGTTATGCGACATCATACACTTATTCGTCGATAGTGTTACAAACACCCCCAACATCATTGTTCTACCGAGGTGGCTCATCTTCGCAACCACTTGTTACTGCAATAGACAATATACGATGGCAACCTAGGATGACATGACACTCAAACACAGAGGAAAAACATGAAGATGAAGATGGAGCTCGAGGTGAAGATGAAGATGAATAAGACAAGAAGCCTAAACCCTAAATACGAAAAAAATCATGCTCGCAACTAACACCCACCGGGTTGTGGCACACATTTGACCCAATGACACCGATGAATTTTTTTTTTAATTTTTATCATGTAAATCGTTGTTTAGTTTGTTAAATTTTAATTTGTATTGTATTAATTCTTTTCCATCCACAATATACTTATTCCAATTATGTAAAAAATAGTTTTTCTATTGTATTTTACATCAATAGTGTACTTATTTACAATGTAACACCTTATACTTGATCCAACTGACGGGTCTAATTACAAAATGTCTTGCCATCTCTGAAACAAATTATGAACAATTTACAACTAAATTGTATGCCTAACATGCCTAAACCAACCAAATATGCCTTCTTTAATCATACTTAACTTAGTCCATATATAGTCAGTAACATCTTAACATTCTTAATTAGCTTACTTGCTAAACGAAAATACAATTATAAATTTCTAGTTTAAAAATCTTAACAGGTGGACTTATGAAAAATTAATAATAATAGCTTTAATATTTTGAATCGATTTCTCTACGTTGTAAATAAAATACTACAGTTCATACTTAGTTACAAACAATTTTGACCCTGAAGCTCAGCCTCCAGGTCACCCTACTATATGCATGTTACAGTTAAGAACACAAGTTCACCTAAGCTTCATTGAATTCTGGCTTGATCTTTCTTCAGCTCCTTATATAAACCATTATAATTGGAAAACATGAAAAAAAAAACTATATAACATATCGTTTATGAATTTATAAGTTAGAACTTCATTGATTTGATCTCTTGTTTGATATCACTTGAACAGGTATAGTTCGCACATCTTCTTGGCAAACTCTTGTCATCCCTTGTGTTGGCTCAACTTCAAGATTTATATGCTTTCTGCATTGTCACAATCCTCCATTTCTATCACTTGTGCTATAGGCTACAATATGGAAGAATTTCGCTTACCATTTGCAATGATTTCATACAATACGGATTATTATCTCTTTTGCCAGTAGAACATATACAAATTACCTTAGCAATTATTATCATTATAGATTAAAATACGATAGATTGATTCCAGAAAACACATGCTTCAAGATTTACACTTGGAGAATTTTTACATGTAGATTTATGAATAAAATTTTATATACGCGGACTCAAGCTTGGCGAATACATACTTGCAGACCATACTTGCGAACCTTTATATGTGGAATCATAATCACAAATTCATATATGCGAGTTCATACTAGTGTACTCATTCTTAAACGAGAGTCATTGCCAAACTCTTGTTTCGCAAATAGTTACTGCCAAATTCTTGTTTGATGGATAGTCAATGCTAGACTCTTAATTTTAAAGATAGTATTTGGCCGACTCCTACATGAAAGAAGATCCTTGCGGTTTTGGCTTGAGAAAAATAGTTGTACAAATTATTGTATCTTGAACATAAGGACAAGCCCATGTGATCTCTTGCTTGAATAATAGTCCATACTAACTCTTGTGAAAAATAATATCTTTGAACTATTAAAACTTGAAATATGAATATAAGATCATCAGACCGCCATGGCTTGAATCATAAAAAATCCAGTGGACTGTCATACGTACGGATTCATATAGAAGATTAATGGATGCGAACTCATATATGGTGGACTAATACATGCGGATTTATAGATGAATATTTACATATAGATGTGACCTCATATACATGAACTCTTCCGCAGACTTCGCATGGTGGAATTCCACATATAACTTTGTCATGAAGCTTAGAGAACAAGTCTTGTGGCCTATTGTAACTTAAATCATGAGATAAGTCCAGTAGACCGTCCTGTCTTGCGTGTGCCCATGGCCATGAGGCTTGCTTACATACATGAGGCTTTAAGCCTTAGACTCTGTAGAGTCTCATATTTGAAAGAACCCACGTAGGGTTATCATATACATGTGTACATATATCTCCGTACAATCCATCCGAGCCTCCGTAAAGCCAAAACATGTGGCACAATGCACAACATGGCATTTCTTCATCTTTCATCAGCCATTACATCCCTCTGTACCCCATACATTTCATTTTCATGATTAACATATAACAAGCATTCAACTATACATATTGTTAATAACATAACACATATCATACCAAATATATCACCAATTGAACCATTTCAATGATAACCTCTTTCGTAATTACTTTACCATGAACAATTCATTAAAACAACAAACTTATACATACAACTAGACATGCATCTGTGGGTCAATAGTTTGCATACTTCAATAGTACGAAAAACATCCTACAACAATACAGTACTGATATACATAAAATAAACATTGAGGATTTGATTTCAGAAACTCACTAGCAAAATACCTGAAAGCTGATATCGACTATATCTGCTTCAATTTTTCCCTTATCGCTTGAGCCTTCTCTTTCTCGGTTAGCAAAGCATAATAACCATAATAGAATCAAAATGAAGGCATACATATGTAAGAAGACCATGATTCATTTGCATGCAGAGAAACTTTCAAGGTTAACTGTAACCTTAATCATCATAGTAAAAATTCAATGAGTTAAACTGAAATCCTCAATTTTTCTTCTCTTTTCCTCAATCGAAAGATACATAAAAGTTAGAAAGTTGACTAGTTTACTAAATTCTCAATTTCATAAGCTAATACATTAGTTTCTTCCCATGCAGACCGTTCCTTATTTTTTCTCTCTTATAAAACAAACCAGAGAAGAATATAGAAAAAAATGGATACAAAAATGAGAGAGTGATCCCAGGAGAATGAAGCATATCTCTTATATAACATCCCTACACTCATTCACCAAAACCAATTCATCAGCATCAAAATTAATCTTCCTCATCATAATGTTTCCCACTAAATAAAATACTCAGTTCTAAGGTAGCTAGACTAATAGTTGAAATGTAAACAATTACCAAATTAGTGATGTTTGAATTTTATTCAAGATTCTCTTCTTTGAGGATCTCTAGTTTAGGGTTAGGGTTATGATATTGAAAATGGCATTTTTTCCCTCCCATTTTCAACCCTAACTTATGAAATATTTTCAAAATATGAGAATCCCAAGATAATTTTCAAACATCCTATCCCGAGAATCCTAGGTCAAGGACCGCCAAAGAGTTTGTTTTAAAAAACAAAACAAAACAAAATTCCCCCAATTGCCTATATAAAAGGGTTTTTACTTCCCCTACTTCAATTTTCTTAGTCATCGTCCTTTACAAAATAAAAAATTCTCTTATAATTTTTTTTGTTCAGTGTTGAAATTTTTGGAGGGAATTAAAATTTTTGGAGGGAAAGATTTATTTGTGTTTGTGTTTAAGGGAGACGATGTGATAGTTTTAAGGTGTGGTTGAGGTTACAGTGGTGCGGTGGTTATGCTGTGGTTATACAACTCGAAGACCTACACATTTCATTTATCATGTGGGGATAGAACCATTACCTTATAAGCTCATCGTATTGCAACTCAGGCTCCCAGTTTACGGTGGTTATACAATCATGGGTTCAAGTATAACTAGGGCTCCCAGCTGACGGCAGTTATGCAGTCACGGGTTGAAGTATAACTCAAGCTCCCAGTTGATGGTGGTTATGTAGTCACGGGTTCACATTACATGCCACCGGAAGAGGATGTTTATAAGCCCTATACATAAGTTTGAGCTCATAATCATAGGGAAAAATAAATGAGTTTTCCAATATAATTAATTTATTCTTTTTCTCCATCTCCACCAAAGGTATTATATTTAACCTAATTGTTCATAACCTGTAACAGAGTTGGGGGCAAGAGAACTTTTAGGGGGAGGTGTCACAACCCAAAACTGGGCTTAGAAGTTTCGAGGGTAATTTTGAAATAATAGAAGAAGACCACCCATATCCCCTTTTCTATGTGTCGTTAATTAGAGAGAAAAGCCCTAAACTTCATCCTTCAATTTTTGGTCTTTTTTACTCCAACCTCTTGTTTTCTACCATCTTCTTAGTATTAAAACCTCCCTAGAATTTCAAGAAAAGTATTAAAAACACCATTAATTTTACCATTATTCAACTTGTGGATTTTCTAAATTTTCAATCAAATGCTTGTTTTTCTCTCAACAAATGTATTGTTTTGTTTTCCTAATAGTTTTTTATGAACTCTAGCTATTTTAATCGAGTTTTTATCCATTGAACTAAAGGTTTTGTGTAAATGCCGAAATTTGGGGTGTTAATAGTGAAATTTAGGATTTTGAATGAAAATGATGTTTTAAAATGTTTTTCAACTTGTTTTGATATGATTAGAAGGTTTCTAAACTCTCCTTAAAGTTTCGTTAAAAGATTTTTAAGTTTTTGTTAAGTTTTCAGGAAAAATGGCTATTATACATCAAAATTTTGGATGTGTAGTTTGAAAGTTGAGAATCATTCTTAGGTATGTAATTAGATGATTGGAATCAATTTTATATGATAGCAACAAGTAAGAGTTGAGATTTTTACGTTTTGGCTAAGCTAGTAGAAATTTTAGTTTCAAGAAGATTTAGCTTAGGCCTATATTTTTGGTTGCTTTAGGTGAGTTTGTGGTTGAATATTAATTATGTTTGTTGTGTGGTTAATTTTGGTAAAGATTTGGAATCGTTGGAGCCTTCGACAAGCAAGGCAAAAGGAAAGGAAAATTTAATTTAGGCTTGTGAATGGTGAATGTTTGGAATTGTTGCTAGTAAACACGATTCATAGTGTTAGTTGAGAGCTTAAGAGTAGCCTAAACCCCTACTCTAAGTTTTGAGTGTAAGCTTTCTTATAACCTCGTTTAATTTGCAAAATAAGTGATTATATAATGTTAATTGAGTACTAAGTTATGAAAATGTGACATGTGATATATGTCTGTGATGGCTATTGTGAATGTGTTAATTGTGGGTATGTTATACATGCCGAGTGATAGTGATGAAAATGTGAATATGCAGTGAAAATGTGCAACAAATGTTAAGTAAAAATGTGTGTATAATTGTGAATATAATTTCCTTGTGATCTTTGAGACCGTTGGATATAGTTGGCATGCCATAGGATTATGTGAGTACTCAACCTTGTGTTGTGTTTTTTGGGGGCATTAAAGCCTAGGACAATTTTGGAGAGATAAGGGAATATGAGCTTAGCTCCACTCATTGGGATATGTTGATGTATTGGAGAGTGTTAACTAAATGCTACGCTTTTGGGATATGTTCGACTCATCAAGTCAATGGTGTGTTAGAGATCCGATGTGTGGTGATAGAGCCCACTTTTATGTTTCATAGCTCAAGTTCCAGTTTATCATTAAATGTGATATTATAAAATGTGATGTACGCTTAAATATGTGATGGAAAAGCTAAATGAGTTGATAGATATTGTATGAGCATTTTAGTAAATGTGACAGCCCTAATTTGACCCTAGTCGGGAAACAGTTTCGGGACCGCTAAACCGAATCAGGAAGTATTTGAATATGATATTTATTGTCTAAAATGTGTGAATATGAATGTGTGGAAGTTTTAAGCTTCGATATAGTCGATTGCATGTGAATTCAGCTAATAGGACTTATGTATGACACTTTTAAAATGTGATAGTTTAATCTATAAGGATCAATTAATACATGTTATAAGAATGAAGGGTTTGCATGTCAAATATCCATTTATTATGAGTAGTGGCCGGCCATGGATGGGTCATAGATGATAATATGAATTTTCTATTAGCATTATGGGTTTAGAAAATAAAATAGTGAATTAATAATGATAAAACATGAGGTGAGTGGGAGGAGAAACCAAAGTTGTCTCCCCCTTACTCCCCATTGTCGTGACTAGAGAAAGAGGAGGAAAAACAAAGTTCTTTCTTTGTTGTTCAACTTGGCCGAATAGAAGAAACAAATGAGGGGAAGGATTTCGGTCACTTGAATCCTTAGGAAGCTCAAGAGCAAAGGGGAACTAAATCCGATAAAGGAAAGGAAAAAGTGATCGAATAGCCATTGAAATCGTTCGACAACATCCGAGGTAAGTTTTCGAGTAATGGAACTTAGATTATGGTTCGATTAGATCATGTTATAAGCAAATCACAATCATGCTCTTGTATGTGGCTATTAAGCCGAAAATGGTAATGCTTGATAAGTGACGTGTTTGAGTTCTAATTATGAAAATGAAATATAGATGTGTCATGATTTATGGATATGTGCATGAATATTCGGATGATAACCGGGCTAAGTCCCGAAGGAATTTGTGCTAGTGACTAATTCCGGGCTAAGTCCCGAAGGCATTTGTGCGAGTTACTTAATCCGGGCTAAGTCCCGAAGGCATTTGTGCGAGTTACTATATCCGGGCTAAGTCCCGAAGGCATTTGTGCAAGTTACTATAACCGGGCTAAGTCTCGAAGGCATTTGAGCGAGTAGCTGTGTCCGGCTAAATCCCGAAGGTACTTGGTTGGGGAATGAGCGATCTTGCTGTAATAATTTCAATTAATACGCTCGTAAAATCCCAATGATGAGGTATGTTTTGTATATGCATTGGAATAGTTGATTCCTTTTAAATATTATTCGCTCAGTCGATTAATAAGCTTCCGGCCTTTGGTTAAGTTGATCCCTTATGTATGAATATAAGGGTTGGAAATGTGAAGTAGGAATGATTTTGAGAATATGTGTATATGAATTATCCGTTTAGTCATATGAATGTTATACTTCAATTGTGCCTAATTTCATTGCTCAAAACTTACTAAGCATTAAATGCTTATTCCGTTCTATAAATCTCTGTTTTATAGATTTTAGTTCGTCAGCTATCGGACTCGGGAGTGTCAAAGTCGAAGTCGCCCACACTATCAAAGCCCTTTTGGTACACTTTTGGTCGAACTCTGAAAATGGCATGTATAGGACTACCCTTTTTGTTGTTGGTCATGTACCCTTTGGTTTTGTATAAATTTGGATAGCCATGCGAAAATGGCTTATATATACTTTGAGCATAGCATTATAATCGTTTTGTATGTTGTTCATTGAGAGGTATGGAAATGTTTGGTAACGATTAGCCGTAGGAATGGTTAATCATGATCATTTTGGTGCCTTGTATGACAAATTCTAGTTGATTCATGGAAAACCATGAAATAGGTAAAGTTTACCTTAAAAACAGATGCTGACAACAGCAGAGGTGTGGATTTGAAAAATCACTAAAAATAGTAGGAATGTAATTAAATAGTGAATAAATTATGTAATCGAACCTTGATGAATCTATTTTCATATGAAAGTAACGAAACAATCATATGAGCCGTATTTTATGAGATTCTTAAGTTTTCGTGAAACAGGGCCAGAGCGATTTCTGGATCCCCTGTTCCGACTTTGGAAATTCACTATAAATTAACCAGAGATAATTAGAATTCATGCCCTATATGTACAGATTTCTTTTCGAGTCTAGTTTCTTTAGAAACAAACGGCATAAGTATTGAAGCCCTGTACAAGGAGATATCTAAGTCGTAATGCATGAAGGTCAGAGTAGTCGAACCCCGAAACAGGGGAGACTTTAAATAATAAACTGTACTAATTGGCTAGACCAAAAATTATAGAAAAAAATTTGTAGATGGATATATGAGTCTAGTTTCAGGTAAAATTTACGAAACTGGTTTTCGAGTTTTGGAACTCAAGATATGATTTTTAAGGTGACAATGACGCAGTTAGCCAGCTTGTCTGGAAATTTTTTAAAATGGACTGTGAAAATAAATGAATTAAGTCTGTTAGCACCTCGTGTTCGACTCCGGCAACGGTCTTGGGTATGGGGTGTTATAGTAAATCATTACAGTGAATTATGTAAGAAATTATCCTTTGGTCATTTTCTTTTAATGCATGACATCATGTTTATTTGGTAGTTTTCTATCATTCACTGAGCTTGTTTAAGCTCACCCACTATTTTTAAACCTTACAGACAGTTAGCATTGCGATGTGAGTGGTGAGAATTCCAAGGAAGTGATCCAAGTTAGGCTTTAGTTTTTGAGTAGGTGAAACTCATATTATTCTTTAAACCGTGGGAATAAGGCAATGTGGTAGACATTTTTGGTTGATTATTATTATGTCTTAAATGGTTGATATGATTTTAGACTATTAGGAATTGATGGATGTTTGATATTATGTTATTAGTTTGTCTTGGCTTGAATTATTGATATTTCTATGAATTGCAAATATGGACATTTTAGAGTTGAATACTGAATTTATGGATGCATGTTGAAGTGATATGTGATTGAACATGTTAAATGCCCTGTTTGTTGTAATCTTTGTTGTTTTATACAGAGATATCGATAATCAGGGCCTAAATATCGATGCCTCCATGTTGAAACGAATGTGTAAAAAGTCAGTAGCTTAATTTGGTATCGATACCCTTCTTTGAGTATCGATACTCGGGGGTAAAAATATAGATACTTCTTGAATTGTATTGATAATTTGTTGGGTTTAAAATTTTGCAGAGAAACAGAATGCTAAAAAGGTACCGATTTTCCAAACGGTATTGATACCCTTTATAAGAAATAATGATATCATTGAGTGTGTATCGATACCCATGTGATTTGTTTGGCAAATTTCATTAAGTTGTCTTTAAGCATGCTTCTAACTCGTACTAGGTCGTTTAATGTATGTTTAGTAATTCTAACATCGCTTAGGGTATTTTAGACTTAAAACTTCTACAATTGTTTAAATTTGATGATGTTCATATGTCAATGAGACGTGGTGTAAAGTGTGATGATGTGACGTTGGTGTAATGTCCTGTTACTCGGGCTCGACGATCGGGCTGGGTATAGGGTGTTACATGAGGAGTGATTGTTATGATGGAAACTTGGGGCGGTAGTGATTTCTTTGATTAAAGAACACATTAATAACTACAACTACTACCATCCCGACTCAAGTTTCATCTTTTTCTCCATCGCCACAGTCAATCCCGTCGTGAAAGTCCTCTTGTGATGCGAGTCTTAAGGCCCAATTTCATGCTCATGGACGTGATGGGATTACACTACCCCAAGGCCTAATAACAAGGTCAAACGTCAAGAAAATTAAACCAAGATTTGATCAAATACAATATGTGATGATGAATCTTTTCGAGGAGAGGGGGAATGATACATGCATGGATGAGTGAAATTTATTAAACTCAATTCAACCAAGCTGCCAATTTTCAAGCTGAAAAGATTAGTCAACTTGCGATGAATATTTGGATGGGATCTAGGCATATATGGGCTTAGAAGTCTACATAAAGTTTGAAGAGCTATCTCTTGTCTTTGAAACGCATTTTGAATCACTTAATTTTGAGTTTGGGAGCTCAAGTTATGATTGGATTAGTGAAGACTGCATGAGTAAAATTTCTGGATGGGATTATTACGAAAATTAAAAGTTTTGAGTTTTTTATTTGAGTTTAAATCATATCGGGTTCGAGATTCAAGCTTAATTTTTATTATATATGATCTTAATATTGTATTTATTAAGTTTTATTTTATTATTTATTTATTCCAAATTTTGGATAATTTTTAAGTATTTTAAGTTATTTAAAAGTTTTATGTCAACAAGAAAGTTTAGTTTAAAACTATTTGTTGTTTAGATTAACTAGATTTTCAGTATACTTGAGAGTTTTATTTAGATGTACTTAGCTACCCTATATAAAAGCATCTTCATTGTACACAATCGATCAATTCATTCATTATTCACTTTGAGTTAATAAAATTCTATTTCAGTTTTCTATTTAAGAATTTCTCTTGAGTTTTCTTTTAAAAAAGTTTTAACAATCTTTTTAGACAGTGAGGATCACCTTCAAGCTTTTTCTTGCCAAGTTTTCTTTATTTAATTGGAAATTAGAGCCTTTTGAATAGGGGTTGTGGATTCATCGGGTTTTCAAGGCTCCTTAGGACTTCTACACGCCATCTTAATATTTTCCATCTATCTGCTTTATTTTCTTATTTATTCTATTTTGTTTCTATTTAATTATTCAAATATTTGATTTATTTAATTTTTTTTCTATATTAATTATCTATTTTAATTGAATCCTTTAATTTTTAAATTCTTAGAAATAACTTGGACTTGTTTGTGTTTTAGGTTGTGTAAAAATTCAACTTTCTTTTCGATCATTTAGAGACCTAAGTCAAATCCGCAACTTGGACAAACTTACGATCCTGTTCTTCACTCATCCATATCATCTTGCCCCTAAATCTATCATAAATTTTAGATAATGAAGATGCTACTTTGATGGAGATGAAAAAGAATAAGTTGATTATACTGGAAAGCCCCTTTGTTTTTCCCCATGATTATTCTCTCAAATTTATGTATGGGGTTTATAAAGCATCCTCTTTCGGTATCACAAAACTTGAACCCGTGATTGCAACCATCGTCAACTTGGAGCCCTAGTTATACAACAACCCATGACAGTATAACTACCGTGAATTGGGAGCCTAAGTTGCAAGGCGATGAAATTCTAAGGTGATGGTTCCATCCCCACATTGCAGATTAAATGTGTGGGTCTCCTAGTGTCATCGCATCATTGTGAACTCAAACATACCTTAAAATTATTACAACGTCTACTTCAAACACAAACACAAACAAATCTCTCTCCAAATTTTTAACTCCCAATAAATTTTTTTTTAAAAACAAAAAAAAAATCATTGTTTGGATGATGCCAAAATGGTATATTGCTTAGGCACTATTAGGATGCTTTTGTTATATGTTTTGGTTATGACATTTAAGTGTTTGAACAAGATTTTAAGTTGATAAGGTGTATATTTTTGGATGTCATGAATGGTAAGTTTGAACTAAGCATATTTAAGGTATGTTTTGGGTCATACAGTTGGCTACACAACCGTGCGTCATGCATGGGTTAATGAAACAGCCGTGTGCCATTGGTATTTAAGCAGCATGAAAATAGCATGGTTTCAGATTGTCACTGTGTCACTGTTGGGAAATGTGTCCATATTGTAGTAAATATGTAATTGTTTTCTATGTATTTGAATAATGAATAAATAAATTTCACATTTCATATTATGTCTTTTGTATTTATGTCTTTCATATTTTGCATGCATGGTGAAATTGTGATAAATAAATATTAACTCATTGATTATCTAAGTTCAAATTGATGATAAATGGGATTGTAAAAACATTTACATTACGAGAAAGACAACTTACTTCAGTAGATAATCTAAACGAGTCCGTAATTCCGTAAAATAATCAAAGTAAGCATTTGATTCAAAAACTAAGAAAGATTATTATGTTGTCTACAATTCCAATTGAGGAGATGAGAAGTCTTGGCTATTGGAGCAACTGACTCCACAGGTAGGCAAATGGATATATTCATTGATAGAATGATACATTGGATTGGACCTAAGATGGATTAATTCTGAATTCGTTTGTGAATTAATTCACTTAAACATTCATGGTGTGTTTTTTTTAAATCTTGAGTTAGTCACTAGCCATGCGTATGTAACTCATGTGCTTTGATATAAGTGGAGGCTTATGCTCTGAAGATGATCGAGTCAATAGCCAGTATGTTGGGTACATGACTTGTATATGGCATGGCTTTACTAGCAACACTGAAATTCATAGCTCAATTAAAGAGCTAACGATATCCTCTCATTAGCATTGTGTGGATTGATAAATATAGAATGTAGCCATGGGTTGCTTGTTCTCAAACGAATAATTTATCACATTCATTCGTTGGTATTGATCATATTAATCATTAAAAAGGCACAATTGTGGTAATGAGATAAAATATTATTGTATTGAGTAAACAAATTTAACTCAAAGGAATCAAGAATATCATATAAGGATAACACACACATAACGAGATCATTGGACAAAGCAATTAGATGAATTACTTTCGTAAATAGTATAAAATAAGGAGTTTTCAGTCATGGTACTTCTTGTAAACTAACTCCATGATTAAGTAATTGTGAATTATCTAAACGATGCTTCTGGACATAATTGCAATTATTAGAGTCTAATTGTATATATATTCGATTGGGTCCTCTGCTAGCTCAACAAAAGCTTAATCTAACTGCATTTGAATTAGAAGTAAATTCTACGATTTTGGAAATGATTTAATTGAGTTCATTTATTCAATGTGGAATTAAATTGGGCGATTATAAGAATTGTTCAACTAGAGAATTTGATTAAAGAATTTTCTTAAAAATTAATTTGGAAACTCTAAGTGATTTTAGGAAAATCAATTTTGATCAAGTAAAATTAAATTAATCAAATTAATTAAAATTAATATGATATTTTTGGAAATTAATTTTCAAGTTAGACAATTGACCCAATGAGTAATTGAACTTGAAAAATTGGACCTGAGATCGTAAATTGGGCCCGAGAGCCCAAAACTGAGACCAAGACCTAAAAACTGGTTGAATCAGGTTTGATATGTGAAACCAAGCCGATGGTCCAACCACCGATTGGGTCGTTACTGGCCCAGACTGAACCGGTAAAAACCGAACTAGCTTGAGTTGCCAACTACTACAACAATGGTGGTGGGTCTTTGGTGGTTGAGTAGTGAAAGAATTACACTCCTATCAGAACTTTACCAGAGAATTTATAATATTATTTTAATAAATTTAATATTAAATTTAATTTAATGCTTAATTTAATAGTATTGTATTAATTTAATATTAAAGTGATTAAGTTTAATTATATTTGAACTCTCTAAACTCTCCCTATATAAAGAGAGCCTTGGGTTATTATTTAGATACACTTGAATTCAAAAAAAAAGTTGTAAAGAGAAAATTGTTTGAAGAAATTATTTTAGAAAATTTTTAGAGATATTTTTCCTATTTACAACTTGACCAAAAAATTTAGAGAAATTATGAAATTACCTAATTGGTAATTTTTGTGAAATTTTTTCTGATTCGAAGTGAACCAACATGACGTGAGTTTGAGGATGACAAACAAGACTACTCGATCGAATCATTCATCCGAGACAAATCGAAAAGGTGCAATTTTGATTTAGTGCTTATTACTTTAGATATCACAACTAAGTTTTTGTTTTGGAATTTTTAAAAAAAATTATTTTTCCTTAAATTTATTTTCCGCTATATTTTCCAAACCCGATTTTCCAACAGTCACACAGGTTTGCCACACACCCGTGTGAATACTATAGACTTAATATGCCAAATTGTTACACAGTCACAGTTAGCTCCACGGCCTAGCCACATGGCCGTGTGACTCAATGCTACATGGTTTTAGCCTGACACACAGCCTGGCGATATGGTCGTGTGACCTCTATTTGTATTTTTGCTCTTCTTTTGTGAATTGTTTCAATTCAATCCTTGATTGATTCTAGGTTGATTTTGGAGCTTTCGTAAGCTCGATTTAAGTCAGATATTGTATGTCAAACATGTTTTGTTTTGAATGATTGAAATTTAATTAATGTTTTAAAGAATTTTTTATTTAAAATTACATGTTCCTATTCATTTAATTACGGTAGCATCCCATAGCTCAATTTTGGTGACGGAAACGGGTGAGGGGTGTTACATACCCTGTAGGACGAACTTTTAGCTTGCTTAGTAGCCACCTCAATGGAAAATGCATCCTACAGGGCTCGCTTTCAAAGTTCTCTTGCCCCCAACTCTGTCGTAGATTTTAGACAATGAGGTTAATGATATTATTTTGGTGGAGATGGAGAAAAAGAATAAGTTGATTATACTGGAATGCCCCTTTGTTTTTCCCTATGATTGTGGTCTCAGACTTATGTATTGGGTTTATAAAGCATTCTCTTCCGGTATCATGAAACTTGAACCTGTGATCACATAACCACTGTCAATTGGGGGCTTGAGTTGTACTTCAACCCATGACCGCATAACCACCGTCAACTTAGAGCCCTAATTATACTTCAACCCGTGACCGTATAACCACCATGAACTAGGAGCCTGAATTGTAATGCAATGAGCTTCTAAGGTGGTGGTTCTATCCTCACATCGCAGATTAATTGTGTGGGTCTCTCAGTGCCATCGCATCACTGTGAACTCAAACATACTTTAAAATTATTATAATATCTACCTCAAACACAAATACAAATAAATCTCTCTCCGAATTTTCAACACCCAACAAAAAAAACAATTTTTTAGAAACAAAAAAAGTATCCTAAAGGAAAACGTTTCATGCAAGACAGGTTTTTTTTGTTTCTCTCTCTAAAATTGACCTATTTCCCTACAAGTTGGAAAAATCAACCTAAATCCCTAATTATTTTTTAAAATTGGCATTTTTATCAAATTTTCCTAGTATATGTATGCACTTTTTTTAAAAAAATAATATATATTTATATTTATTTTAAGCATTTTATTAAGTAATAAATTAAGTTACATATACAATTAACTTAACAATTAAAATTAAAATATCAATTGTAATTTTTAATAAATATATTTTTCACATTATTTTCCTTCGTTCAGATGGCCATAAATCTAGTATTTATATAAATTTTGTCATTAAACAATCGGCGTAAAAATTAAAATTTGGACCCAAATGCATGGACTTTAGTTATGATGAAAGTTCCATAATTTCAATGTTCTATTTTGATTAAACAATCGGCCTAAAGATTAAAATTTGGACCGAAATGCATGGCCTTTAGTTATGATCAAAGCTCTATCGTCATTGTTGGTATTATCAAAATCACATTGGTTTCTACCATTAAACCATCCAACAAAATTGATAAATCTCATAAACAAATTATGACAAAAGAAAACGTCCATATTCGACAGCATTTCTTTTTATTTATTTAAAAGAACAGTTTGTTTTTATTTATTTTATAATTACAATATTTACGTGTTGGTGAATGGTGATAGACTTCAAGATGAATTTGGGAACTCATTAGAGCCATTGCTTCATTGCTAGTTTTCACTTTCAAAGCTAACTTTTGAGTCATTTCACTACCTAAACTGAAAACCAATAATGGGTATCTTACGTTTTGGACAATTTGGGTGCCTTTGGCAGCTTTTAATGGAGTTTCTGCCAATGGGGTTTTTGAGCTGTTAGTTAACTTTTTTCTCCCCA
The DNA here is from genome assembly GCF_007990345.1 of Gossypium hirsutum. Lineage (NCBI taxonomy): Eukaryota > Viridiplantae > Streptophyta > Magnoliopsida > Malvales > Malvaceae > Gossypium > Gossypium hirsutum. Next base: position 77,037,635 of record NC_053433.1, read on the forward strand.
ACATTTTGGTAATTACTCTTCAGTTTTGAGTGTTTTGAGAGAGGAAAAATGATGAGTTTAAAGCATTTTTGGACAAAGAAGACTTTGGTTGGGCTTGGCTTGGGGCAATTTCTATCTCTTCTTATCACTTCTACTGGTTTCTCTTCATCTGAACTTTCTAACAGAGGTTTCTTTTCTTGCTTTGGCTTTAACTTTTTTGCTAATTTTCTTTATTGTTTTGTCAATGGTGATCATCTGAAAATATAGCCTTTAATGTTGACAACCTGTTGAAAGATTGAAAAAGATATATAATTCTATTAGCTTCATTTGATTTCTAGCTTTATCTCTCTACTTCATTTACTTGATTGTAGAGCTTTACACTTTGTATATGTGTTTCTTTTGCTAATTGATTGCAAAAAATGCACTAGTAGACTTTTGAAACTTGTTGCCACTGCTTGTTCAAGACATTAGATTAAAAAAACGTTCTTTTTTTCTTTTCTTTTTTTGTTAAACTATATTTCCTGGTTTAATTTAGATAATTTCTTCTTATTGTTCTTCTTGTTTTTACTCATTTGCCCATTAAATTTGAGATTCTATATTTCTTGTTTTAAAGCTAATTTTCCATATGTTTAGTGAGTGATCTCACATTTTGGATATTTATTGCTCTACTTTTATGTTTATCTTAGGAATCAATGCTCCAACATCTCAATCTTTTCTAAATTATGTACTCTTGACTGTCGTCTATGGAAGTGTTATGCTTTACAAGAGGCAAGCACTTAAGGTATTTATTAGCTTTCACATCTACTCTTCTCATTTCAGCTTTAAATGGACTTTAAATTTGCAGAATTTGATTGCACACCTCCATTTGGGATTAAATATTTAATCACCTACAATGCTCGTATCTATAAACAGCATGTAAATGGGAACTTCTTTAACTTAGTTCCATGTGTAAACAAAATACTAGTGGTCATGAATGTAAAGAAGGCAACTAAAAAGGGTTTTTTTGATGTCTAGTGAACAAAGTTATGTGTCTCTTGCTTCAGTTGCGATTTCTTAGATAGATGAATATGACTATTATTGGCTTACAAGTTCATGTGTGGTGCTGTTGTGCAAAAGTAGAAAATAAACGGGTTAGCATGGATTTGAGGTAGTTTTTGTTCGTATTAACGCTCTTGGTCATGGATTTTTTTCCGTTATTTTTATTTTTGATGCCTTAAATCTGTTTTTTTTTTTTTTTTGTGTGTGTGTGTGTGTGTGCAGGCTAAATGGTATTATTATGTTGTTCTTGGATTAGTAGATGTAGAGGCCAATTATCTTGGTAAGTCTGTCCTGTTCTTCCAGTGAGCTTGGCTAATTTTCTATTTATCTTGTTGCATATGGTTTCTAGTTTTGTTTTTAAAAACTTTTTAACTTATATTCTTACTTAAAAAGTAAAAGAAATGAGGGACACGTCTGAAAGATGGTGGATATTATTTGATTCATTGAGAAGTCCTTAGCAAAAGCTTGTTCTCTTTATTTTGCTTTGTAAAACCTTCTTTTGTCATTCAGGACAGACTCTTAAATTCAACCAAGTTTACTTCATGTGCAGTGGTGAAGGCATACCAGTACTCATCTATAACGAGTGTAATGCTGCTCGACTGTTGGTCTATCCCATCAGTCATGCTTCTTACCTTTATTTTCTTGAAAACAAAGTACAGATTCAGAAAGATAGCTGGTGTAATTGTATGTGTTGCTGGTCTTGTGATGGTTATTTTTTCAGATGTTCATGCAGGTGACCGATCAGGTAACTCCCAGGATTTGCTACATGTTTATACAACTCTTTTGATCTGCATATTTAGGATGTAGTTGTGGAACTGCTCTTCCTGTTGCTTCTTTGTTTACTTTTAAAGTTTTGTCTAATATAAGCCACTGACATGCGGTCATCCTTTCCTGTGTTTTCATGGATTCTTTTATATAAACCACGTATTGCCATTTCTATATTTTAGTTTATTTTAAGGAATTTGGTCAATATGGGGCATATTCTGATATGAGAATTGCCAATGTGGGTTGTAGGAGGCCGTGACCCTCGCAAAGGAGATTTACTCGTTATTGCTGGGGCAACACTCTATGCCATTAGTAATGTCAGCGAGGTAATTACATTTACGTTGATCTGCAGAGGAACCTGGAAACTTTTTGCCCCTCTTATTAGCATCATGCATTTCAATACTGACTATCACAGAATATAATTTTTCTGTCTTTGTTTTTTAGTTACTAAGTTGAAATGTTAATTGTTCTGATTTATATTGGAATCAAAATCAATAATTTTCAAGTCTTCCGATTTAAGTGAGCCTAATTGCTCATTTGATTGTGCTATCTTTGCTGTGGCTCACTTCCATTGCTCTCTCCCTCCAGTGATCCCTGCCTCAAGTTTCTTTTTTTCAATTAACTACTTGCTAGTGGAATACAGGCTTAGATAGTTTACGGACTCAACCTTACTGGGTTAACTTGCTTTCAAGACCGGTTATAGCTTAGAGTGCTGGCTGGTTGCTTAGAACCTACCTGACTCTTTGCTTTGAATATCCTCATGTTGGAAATGGATTTTGAAATGTTAAATAGTTTTGTTTTATGTATGGCAAATGACTGGATATAAAATATTGAGGGCTCTCCCTCCGTCCCTTGTGCTCTCTCTAATTTTGTTTTATGGTTTGAAGAATGACCATTATTTGTAAATAAAGTTGCCTTAGCAACTTTTTTAGTCTATAGGCTGTAGCTTGTGTCTATGTTACTTAAGACTTGGGTGTGAGTGTTGGATATGCAGATGTATCTAACACGGGTATGTTCAATTTTTCTTAAAAAATTTTCCAAGTATTTGGATGATCATTTCCGCACTCATTCAGAATATATGATGGACATAGATACTTAAATCAAAACAGAGTTAGAGCAACATAGGCTTGTACAATTATAAAAGCACTGTATTATCCTGTGTTACTCTCTCTCCATGTATGTGTGTGTGTTTATATCAGTTATTATCCTTAGCATTCCCTACACTTCTTATCTGTTTGTTTCTTTGCAGGAGTTTCTTGTGAAGAATGCAAATACAGTTGAACTCATGTCATTCTTGGGCCTCTTTGGTGCCATTATCAGTGCAATACAAATGTATCCTTGGTTTCTGTGTTTGATTGCTCTTAATTCAATGACACCCAATCATTACCGTTTATATTTCATTTTATGAAACTCATTTACGGTTTTCAAAGTTATGATTTCTCATCAACATGCATATCCCTATCTACACAATGTTAGACAATTTGAAATATCCTGTGTTATTGATGCCATCAAGATTTTGTTAAAGTTAACAGATCTGTAGAATTCCAGAGATAGCTGATTAATGATATGATTTCTTCAATGCAATAATATTGTCAATCTACAACCCTTAACAATGTCTATAGAAGCATAATCGAACGCAATGAACTCAAATCTATTCACTGGACGGCTGGTGCTGTAAGTTTATTCAAAACGTCAAGTCACTCCTCTTCTCGTGCACAAATAAAATATGTTTCTACCAATGTTACTACGACTCTTTATTTTCTTTGAAGTGCCTATGTCCAACATACATTCAGATATGGGCATGGGGATATGATTCTTCTAATATTGAAGGGCTCCGAAAATGTTGACCCGTTCCTGACATGTATTTGAAACTCACCCTTGAGTCCAAATAACATAGGTTTCTACAACTATCTTAGAATTATCATATGCATTTTGAATTCCGTTGCGTGGCAAGAAAGTTGCTTTTTCTTACGGATGCTGGTGTCCTCTTAAGTATGCTCAAGTTTTTGTTTTCTTAATATACTTTATTTATTCTTTTTTTCAGGCATTTCCATTTTTCGGATTTTCATTGGCCATGTTTTTGTTTTACTCATTTGTCCCGGTGTTACTTAAGGTATGGGCTAAACTCTAAAGCATCATTCTTATGAACTTCCTGAATCTAATTTTTGGTGACAATATTTTGAAGTGTGGTTTTCTTCCTTGCAGACGAGCGGTTCCACAATGCTCAATCTCTCTTTGCTGACCTCAGACATGTGGGCTGTCATAATCCGCATTTTTGCTTACCATGAAAAGGTTGACAATCTAAATTATATATATATAGATATTTAAAGCTGAGATTGAAATAACTTTGATGGACCGAGGATCATTTTTCTGAAAATGGATATTGTTTTCAGGTTGATTGGATGTACTTTTTAGCCTTTGCTGCAGTAGCTGTTGGACTTGTTATTTATTCCGGGTAAGTAACTCTTTTTACTCCTAATTTGTTCTATATTACTATTGTGAACTACTTCATTTCTTTGAAATATTGTGTCCGAGATTCATTTCTGGAACATACTAAGACATGGATATGAGAGTACAATCCTCCAAATATGTGAAAAAAGCTTAGAAAAAGTTGAGTATACTTGTGTTGGGCATATAGCTTTATCCAACAACTACGTTCGAGCCTTAGTAACTGACCGACTATTACCTTGGCTATGTAGAGCTTATGGAGGGGAATTTGTTTTGTATATTTGAAATTCATCATAATGTATGCAGGGGAGACAAGGAAGAGGATCGGCATCAATGCACAGCCGGTGTTGGTGACGAAGATGCTGGAAGAAGCAAGCATTTTTATGAGGAGGCTGGTTTTGATAACATCAATCGAGGAGCTATAGCCGGAAGCTCAAAAACCGGGAATACTAGCAAGCATGACTGTATCACTAGTGGCGAAAGAAGTGAAACTATTGAAAACAAGAACACCGGAAAAGATGTGCAATGGAAGAAGTCATGATGTATTAGACTGTCACCCGAACTCTTCATTTTCTTAAAACTATCTATGTTTAAACATTTTTTGTTCAACATACCAATGGCATAGATAACATCCTATGTCAAATACGTATCGTATCCGACACTCAGTCCTTAGTTCGGATAACATAGATTACGCCCTCTAGAATGGGGAAGCTATCTACTATAGGACATGTATGTAAAAAGGATCAGGGAGACACGGCAGCATCAATTTTGGGTTGACTTTTTCATTCAAAATGTTTGAATAACGAGTAGTTTGGGGGCATTGCTCCTTTAGTTTTATTTTAATGCCTTCACCCTTTTTAGGTCAATCGCTCCTAATTCCATTGTTGTGTGCTTTGAAATTCTATTGAAGAGTCGTTTTTCCTCATGATTTTAATGCAAAGACACCTCTTGGAGGCAAAAAGCGAGGAATATCTGTTTCAAAAAGTTTTAAATTTATCAAGTCATATCTCACGATTGAGATTGTAGATTCGAATATTTATATTAAAATTACTATTCATTGTGGATTCACTTTTTGGATATCCATTATTACCTATAATCTAAATTTGAATCTATTGATTAGTGTTAAAAAATACATAAATTTTGCTTTTAACAAGCTTTGAATTCAATACTTGTTATATATACTAGAAATTTCGTCACACACGTATGTATGTGAGAATCACATATTTAGAATGCATGAATACGTTTGTAGATAACATAAAATAAATAATGAAATAGCAATGTTGAAAGAGTTTATATTTGTTGCTTTGGATTTAAATCACATTTTAAGCATGAATTATTTTCTAAATTTTATATAAAAAAACAGAAATATTTTTAAATTAATATTTATTGTTTTTTTAAAATAAAGACATTTTAATAATTTAATAACTAAGGTGGGACTCGATTATGGGCAACACCAATTTAATCAGAATCTTTATATATAGTATAGATAAAATCATGTTTGAACCATCAATACTCCTCTTAAACTTAAATTATAATCTATGCAAATTAATAAATAATGTATAATAAAATTAATTTCCAAAAATAAATATAATAATTAATAATAAAATTGAATTAATTATTTAAAATATGTTTAATTTTTTATCAGAACAGAAAAAGATATCTTCTTTACCATCTTCTCTTAAATTTTATATAGTTTCTCTTAAATCTTATTTTTTTGTATCTATAAACCTAACTAAACAATAAGACAGATTGGAATCCCTGAATTTGTCCATATCTCTTTTATTATTTGATCAACTCAATTATTTAAATTACTTTAAATAAAATTTTAATTAATATTTATAAAATAAATATTATATTATGAATTTATTTATTTATATTTAGTACATTTTATGTTATAAAAAATACTATACATGTATGCTTAATAAAATAAAATATATCAAATTTTTTATACAATATTTTGAGTAAAGGATAGGGGTAACACAATTCAAACTCATACCACACAAGTACTTAATAAAAGCTTTAATTACTAACTTCGTTCAAGTCAAGACAAAATATATCAGTTGTTATATTTATATAAATTGGGTGGTGAGGGTGGTGTCACTTACATGGTTCATGCAGCCATGCCTGGGGTGGCCACAAATTACTTTCGAGACCTATTCTCCTCATCTGATCCGGGAGATTTTTCTCATTTACCGGGGGTATTGATGTTTGCATTACTCCTTCGATGAATGAAGGTTTGATGTCCACATTTACTCTTCAGGAAATTCGGTCTGCTCTCAATAGGATGTCTCCTTTGAAAGCCTCTGGTAGGGATGGTTTCCCGGTCTTGTTTTATCAAAAATATTAGCATCTCATCAGCCCTGATGTCATAAAGTTTTGTCTAAGGGTGCTTCGAAGGGATATACCTTTCTCTGACATTAATGGTACGAATCTTGTCCTCATTCCTAAACTGCCCAATCCAACGCATGTCACAATTTTGCCCAATCAGCCTCTGTAGTGTGCTCTACAGGATTGTTTCAACGGTACTTGTGAATCGGTTTAAGCAGGTGTTGGATGTCTGTATTGATGAATCCGAGAGTGCGTTTGTTCCTAACCGTTTTATCACTAATAACTTACTAATTGCCTATGAAGTGACTCACTCCTTTTGGAAAAAGTGATATGCTCAGAAAGATTTTTTTGTGCTAAAGCTTGATATGAGCAAGGCGCACGATCAAGTTGAGTGAGGTTTTTTGGAGGCAGTTATGCTTCAGATGGGGTTTTGTTCTACTTGGGTGTCATTGATCATGCTTTTTGTCAGCACGGTTTCTTATTCTATGGTATTCAATAGATGTTTGAAAGCACCTTTTCTGCCATCGAGAGGCCTCCGCCAAGGTGACCCCCTGAATCCCTTTCTTTTTGTGTGGGAAGGGTCTCTCTACTTTGTTCCAGTTGGCCTTGAGGGAAGGGGGTTTTAGAGGTATTCGTATTGGCCGATCTGGTCCATCTGTCACCCATCTCCTTTTTACGGATGACTGTATGATTTTTGGCCTTGCTACTACAGAGAGCGCTGCCACGGTCAGTCTATCCTGTACGAGTATTAGAGATGCTCTGGACAATTCAATTAATTTTAATAAGTTCACAATTTAATTAGCTCCAATGTTGTTCCTTTGGATGGCTCTCTTATTGGTTCGATTTTAGGGGTGTGTATCATCCATCATGAGGACAAGTATTTGGGTATCCCCTCCATGGTCGGGAGGCACAAGCGGGAGACTTTACAACACTTTAAGGATCGTTTCCAACGTAGTGTTGATGGGTGGAATTTGTGATACCTATCTCAGGGAGGACGGGGTGTTTTTATTAAATCGGTTTTGCAGGAAATTCCTACTTTCGCAATGCAATGCTTTTTGTTTCCTATCTCTCTATGTCATGACCTCGAGGCTATTATGAGTAGGTTCAGATGGCAGAAATCGCGGAGCCATAGAAGAATTCCATGGTGCTCTTGGGCATCATTATGCACCTTGAAGCATGAAGGGGGTCTGGACTTTCGTAATCTGGCGAAATTTAATATTGCGCTTTCGGCGAAGCAAGACTGATGTCTTTTTAACAAATTCAGGTTGCCTTATGAGTCGGGTTTTTAAAGCTCGATACTTCCCTAATGTGGATTTTTTGTGGGCAGACCAAAGGTCTCGCCCATCGTATACCTGGCGTAGCATCTGATGCTCTTAAGGTTTGTTGGAGAAGGGCCTTGGATAGAGGGTGGGCACTAGACACTCCATCTCTATTTGGAATGATTGTTGGCTTCCAAGGACTAGTACCTGTCGTATAGAAAACACACCTGTTAACACTTCAGTTACTTGGGTAAGCAACTTGATTCGACATGATTCGGCCGAATGGAATGTTACCTTAATAAGAGAGTTATTTTCCGACGATGAAGCTGCTCACATCATCTGTATTCCTCTATCTCGTTTTGCCAGAGATGACATGGTAGTTTGGAAAGGGGATTCGACGGGTGGCTATTTTGTAAGTAGTGAGTATAAATTTCTTCGATTGCCTGTACTTCTCTCCCCATTACCATCTACCCTATGAGTCCCCGAGATCTATTTACAAGGTTGTGGAAGGCCCGTGTCCCTCCTAAAATTCACATTACCGCATGGTGGTTTCTCAAAAACTATGTGCCTACTCTATACAATCTCTACAACAAGCACATCTCAAATACCCAATTCTTTCCTAAGTGTATAACTGTACCAGAGACTACTACCCAAATTGTCCAGGATTGCCTCTTTGCCACTTCGGCATGGGACTGTTTGCTCATTTCCTGGCCAATGATCTACAATGATTCGGATTTTGTAAGTTGGCTGGGTTTCCTGTGTAAAGTTGATTCAGATGGTGGAACTAAGTTAATACTTACAACAATTTGGGCTTTTTGGTTGGCGATGAACCGTCAGTACCATGAGGACCTCTGCTACACGCCTCCGAAATTGGTCTCCTTCATTCGCTCGTATCTGAGCGGTCGGTCTGTTTTAGATGCGCATGTTGCGGACTCAGTGGGCTCACGTACTGTGCGCTGGCAACCTGCGGGTGCGCCGCTGGTGAAGGCCAACTTTGATGCTGCATACAGTTGGCTCTTCTTGCTCGGGTGTGGTTGTACGCGATAGCTAAGGCCAGGTGCTCGGGGCTTGCACTGGCCTTCATCAACATGGTTCTTCAGCTTTTGCGATAGAGACATTGGCTTTTATTACGATCGTAGACTTTGCTCGTGATTTGGGTCTTTCTCCGGTTGTTTTCGAGGGGGATTCGCTGCATGTCGTTCGTAAACTCTGCAATCCAAACGAGGACAGATCGGAAATCAGGGCACTTATCAATGAGGGTAAACAGCGACTACTTACCAGTTTCGCAACGGTTGAGATCAGACACTGTTACAGAGAGCAAAACTCTATCGCTCACCAGCTTGCTTCTTTGGGGGTTTCGCTGGCCTTCGGATCGACTCTGGGTATAGGAGGTACCTTTCTAGGTGGAACACGCAGTTGCTGCAGAGACTGAGTGGGTCGACCCTCCTCTATAGGTTTCTCGGTTTGTACTTTGCCGAAGTAGATCCTTGCTATTTATTCATCCTACATCGCCCTTGACTTCTCCGTTGTCATTCTCAAATTTGTCACCTCTTGGACACTGGGGATTTTGGCTTCCATCAGCTATCTTTCTGGGTTGCTTTCTAGTTTTCTTTTTTCTATGGTAGTATTGGGTTGCGTCTAGGGGGTCTGTTGAACTTCTGTTGTTTTTGTTTTGGCTTATGGGGACTTGGCTCCTGTCTTTATGTATTCATTAATAATTATCATACAATTATGATATTATAACGTGTATTTTTTTTATTAATGATATGCATAAACCTTATACAATTACGTTGTTATAATGTACATTTTTATATTAATTTGTTTCAAATTCTTACATTTAAGTTGTTAGATATATTTAAATTATTGTGAAATTGTTATGTTTAATTTGTTTGGATTGTTATTTTCAAGGGCAAAGTTAGAAAATTCTTTGGGGGTGAGATTAAGTTATATATTTTTATTAGAGTTAAAATGTATTGACTTATATCTTTATAGTTTTCAAAAGAACTATATATTAACTTAAGATTTTATAAATTTTAGGGGACTAAAGCTGTTGAAAAAAATGGGTTTGTAAAACGTAGTAAAAATAAAATTAAGGAAAAACTACAATTTTAATTTTTTTTAAAACAAGATCTTGTGATATCTAAAATAATAAACATTTAATCAAAATTGTACATTTTCGATTTATTTAGGATGAGCGCTTCGACCAAGTAGTCTTCTCTACTATCTTCTAGAGTAATTTTTCAATTTCTCTAAATTTTTGGGTCAAGTTGTAAATAAAAAAAATATCTTTAAAAATTTTTTTAAATAATCTATTTAGAAAATTTTCTCTCTATCACTTTCTCTTGAATTTAACTATGTATAAAATAATGACCTAATGCTCTCTTTATATAGGAAGAATTTAAAAAGTTCAATTATAATTAAACTTAATCACTTTAATATCAAATTTAATCTAATATTAAAATAATCACTTTATTATTATATTAATTTAATATTAAATCTTATTAAAATAATAGAATGTTTATCTACAAGATAAACATTAAATTAAATTTAATATTAAGATAATCACTTTAATATTAAATTAATATAATAGTATGAACATAAATATTAAATTAAATTTAATATTAAACTATTAAAATAATATTATTTTTGGAATAATTAATTTGAAATTAAATTTTTTGGTAGAATCCTAGTAGTAGTGTAACTCTTCCACTACTTAACCACCGAACACCAACTACCGTTGGCCACCCGGACGCCGCCGTCTCAATCGTCGATATCGTCGTGTCCAATGATGCAGGTACGACACCTTTACGACACCCCGAACTGGTTCGGCTACTGTCGGTTCGGTCTAGGTTAGTGATGACCCGACTAGTCCGGTCTAGCCACCAGTGGGACCGTCGGTCCGATTTCACATATCAGGCCCAGTTCGACCAATTTTTGGGTCTTAGTCTCGGTTTTGGGCTCTCGAGCCCAATTTACGATTCCAGATCTAGTTTTCAAGTTCAATTACCCCTTGTGCCAATTACCTGACTTAAAAATTAATTTCCAAAAATATCATATTAATTTTAATTAATTTAATTTTACTTGATCAAAATTAATTTTCCCAAAAATCACTTAGATTTTCTAAATTAATCTTGCAAGAAAATTTTTCAGTTGAACAATTCTCACGACCACCTAATTTAATTCCACATCGAATAAATCGACTCAATTAAATTATTTCCAAAGTCGTAAAATTTTCTTCTAATTCAAATGCAGTCTGATCAAGCTTTTATTGAGCTAGTGGAATAACCAATCAGACATATACAATTAGACTCTAGTAATTGCAATTATGTCCAGAAGCATCGTTCCGATAATTCACAATTACTTAATCATGGAGTCAGTCCACAAGAAATACCATGGTTGAAAACTCCTTATTGTATACTATTTACGAAAACAATTCATCTAATTGTTTTGCCTAATGACCTTCGTCATGTGTGTGTTACCCTCATATAATATCCTTAATTCATTTGAGTTAAATTCGTTCACTCAATACAATCATATTTTATCTCATTGTCACCTTTGTGTCTTCTTAATGATTAATATGATCACTGTCAACAAATGACTATGATAAATTGCTCGTTCAAGAATAAGCAATCAATGGTCACGTTCCATATTTATCAATCCACACAATGTCAATGAGAGGATATCATTAACTCTTTAATTGAGTTATGAATTCCATTGTTACTAGTAAAGCCTTGCCATACACAAGTCATGTACCCAACATATCGGCTATGGGCTCGATCGTCTTTAGAGCATAAGCCTCCACTTATATTAAAGCACATGAGTTGCATACGCATGGTCAGTGACTAACTTAGGATTTATGTAAACCACACCATGAATATCACAAGTGAATTAATTCCCAAACGGATTCAGAATTAATTCATCTTGGGTCCAGTCCAATATATCATTCTACTAATGAATATATCAATGTCTCTACCCATGGAGTCAACTGCTTTAATAGCCAAGACTGGTCATCTCCCCAATTAGAATTGTAAACGACATAATCCTTTTTAGTATTTGAATTAAATGCTCATTTTAATTATTTTACGAGATTACGGACTCATTTAGATTATCTACTGAAATAAGTTGTCTTTTTCACAATGTAAACGCCTTTACAATGTAGACAAAATTAGCTAATATTTGCTTGTTACAATTTCGCTCTACATGCAAAATATAAAAGACAGAAATATAGAAAACATAATAGTGAAATGTGAAATTAAATTTATTTATTTATTTATCGTTCAAATAAATAGAAAACAGTTATATGTTTACTACAATATAAACACATTTCCTAACAAAATAACTATTTTCCATTTGGAGGGGGCAAGCTGTAACACCTTTAACCTGTAACTGTCGCTGGAATAGGTTAAGAGGCATTACCAGACCTGTAACTCAATTCAGAACAATTATTTATCCAGAAACATCATAATTCAGTCAATATTATTCATTCATATCCATCATATACTTAAAACAAACATACCAAGCTTTAATCATATATTCGGGACTAAATCGTAACATATTATAAATTTCAAAAACTTAGAAAATTTTTAACCTTTCAAGTGTCACACAACCGTGTGAGGCCGTGTGTCTCACATGACTAGTAGACACTCCCGTGTCTTAGACTGTGTGAAAACAAGGCATACATACTAACTTGCACCACACAGCTAGAGACACGCTAGTGTGCCTTGGCCGTGGTCGAAACTAACTTGGGTCACACAGCCGACCACACGCCCGTGCGCTAGGCCGTTTTTCATTTAGGAGGTGTACTAACTTATGTCACACGGTCAATCACACGCCCATGTGTGAATCCGTGTGACACACACGACCAATAGACATGCTCCTGTGTGAACCCGTGTGACACACACGGCCAATAGACACGCCCGTGTGTCTAAGCCGTGTCAAACCTGTAAAGTATACTGACTTAATTTGTAGGGTAACCCAGGGTACGCACAACCGTGTAACTTAACCATGTTTTGCACACGGCTGAGACACACGCCCGTGTCTCTGCCCATGTGGACAAAAATAGGCCTTTTGAAAAGCCATATTGTCACCCTATAAATACAAGCATTCTCAAGCATATTTGACCATATTTCATAACCCAATTGGCAAACATTTCATAACCATTTCATATACAATATGTACCAATTCAACTTGTTATGCAATTACCTATTTAATACCATGCAATATTCATTCATCTAACAAATGCATATCACTAACTTAATTGCATATTTTCATTCAAACATTTCCATACCAAAACTTACTATATTCAAACACACATATATACAACCAAAACATGATACCAAATAAGCCAAATCACATGGCTTAGCTTATACACAAAAACATACCAAAAATCAAGTTGTCAAGTATCATATCTAACATCATTTCAACTAGCCTATACATGCCATATTTACATATATTCACAAGTTCAAAATACCAATCGGAAATAGGATAGTGTGACGTGCAATTCTGACTTGTCCGGAACAAGCGAGCTAACGAACCTCTATAAAACATAGAAAAAGAAACAGAGTAAGCTTATAGCTTAGTAAGCCCGTATAATTCAGAATTAAACTTACCATTTATACAAAATCAAGCAATAAATAAAACGCCAACAATTCAATTTAACCATCACCTATTCATACATAATCATCACATGTTAGTCATTTAACATAACATAAATATCACTTATAACTCGTAAGTTATCAGTATAAATAGTATTTAATCCCGTTGAACCTATTAGAACTTCAAAGGATAGTCGAGTGAACAATGTCAGTAATCCGTCAATTCATCATCATACATGCTCTTTTGAGTCATGGTCAGTAAGCTCCTCCTGAGCTAATAAATAGTAAGCTCTATTAAGCTAAAAACGGTAAGCTCTATTGAGCTAAACAGTAAGCTCTTTCGAGCTGAATCAGTAAGCTCCAATGAGCTGAAACAGTAAGCTCTTACGAGCTGTGGTGAGTCCGCAACAAATGTAGAAGCTCAACCAATATGATAATCTCAGTAACATGTCACTCGTATCTAGTGAATTCATATAGTTCAAACGGGGCTCGGTAATGAATATAATATATCCTCAAAGCATTCATATTTCAAGTATTTCAATTATATTCATATTTCAAGTATTTCAATTATATTCATTCATTTCAACAAATATAAGTATAAAAAAGTTCGATTCTAATTATACGAACTTACCTCGTATTAACTCGTATAACCGTCGCCTACTCGTTAACCTTTCATTTCCCCCGATCTAATTCCAGTAATTGTTTATCTTGATCTATATGATATCAAATTAACTCATTCAAACTTTCATTCAATTCAATTTAGCCTAAAACATTCATTTTGGCTAAATTATAAATTTAATCCTAGCCTTTTGACTATTTTGCAATTTAGTCATTTTTACACAAAATGACAAATTTATGCAATTTACCCTTAACCCATGTATAGCCGAATTTCACATAACTATATAGCAGCCCATATTTTCATTTTATTCACATTTTTAACCAAAACATTTCTATCTTTCACAATTTAATCCCTAATTCTCATTTTTGTCAAAAGTCACTTTATAAAACTTGTATATCTATTGACAACCATCAATAATCTAACAAGAAACTTCAAAAGATCCAAGTATTCAACAATGGCATATCTCAAAATCTATAACAAACTAAAAAATTAAAGCACGGGCTAGCTAGAATACAAAGCAACAATCTCAAAAATGTAAAAATAATCAAAAACCAAGTAAAAATGAACTTACATGCTAGGGATTACTCAACCGCATGCTTTAAACTCTTCAATGATATTTTCCTATCCTTAAAATCTGTGGTGAAGAAGATGGACAATAGAAAACAGGTTTTGTTTTATTTAATTAAACATTTAATACTAAATTACCTTAATAACCTTATTATAACTATCAAATATCATATAATCCATGGACATAAATGTCCATTAGCCTTAATCATGGTATAATAACATTATAAAGACCCTTGATTTACTAAATCATAGCAATTTAATCACTTTTAACAATAGAATGCAACTTTTACGCGTTACGCGATTTAGTCCTTTTTACCGAATTAAGCATTTAAACGATAAAATTTCTTAACGAAAATTTCACATAATCAATCTATCATGTTGTAAACCTTATTAAAATAATAAAATAAATATTTTGACTTTAAATTTGTGGTTCCGAAATCACTATTCCGATTTGACCTAAAAACGGGCTGTTACACAAGCCCCTATCTACCCCTCCCTTTGCCCTTGGATATTTAACTATTTTTGCCAATTTGTTTTATCTTTATTTATTGTTAATTATGAATAAATTTTATTTAAAATTAATTTTTTATTTTATATTATTTTTAAAATTTTAATTTTAGCAGATTCGAATTCAGATTTTTTTAATATTCAAATATATAATATTTAATAAAAAAATATTCAATTTAGATTTTTTGTGAATTTGGATTCGAAGAATAATATCCAGATAATTTACAAATAACTGTAGATTAAGATTTTTAGATAAATTTATGGATTCAAATAATCCAAAAATTAAAAATATACAATCTGCTGCGATTCTATCTTCATCCATCCATCTTTTTGCAATTCATTGTCTATCTTATTCCTACAATTTCATCAATCTATTCTTCTTCTCTTGTCATTTTTTTCCATTAAATTTGGTATAATAGTAAGTTTACACTTTAACCCCCTTAAAGCAATTTTTTAACCTCGCCCCTAGTACGATTGATATCAATCGATACCAACTACCATGAGCTAAACCCAGAAAAAATCTAGAAAAGAATCTAGACGTGGTGGGACTTGCACCTATGATACCATGACCTCCAAAGTCTTAACTTTACCATTTTAACTAAAACATCATTTATTTTTCACATAACATTTTTTTTATAAATATATTTTTATATAAAATTTTCACCTATATTGTGAGTGTCCACAATCTAAGTGTACCTCCAGCATTACCCCCTACAACATTCTGCTGTGATTTGTCCTTCTTAGCTCGCTTCAAAGGTCGCGAAGCTGAGCCAGTAAAACTTGAATCCCTCCTACTTTGAGCCATGTTCTTATCGCGTTTTCCCCTCTCCAATCATTTAACTTCCTCCCCAATCTTAGCCTTTTCTTTTAAGGTCTCAAACACCATCTCTTGATGCAGTGCAATCTAAACCTTTAAATTGAACTTCAACGCATTCTCAAACCGCAGGATCTTATCCTACTCAGTAGCCACCATAGTCGGAGCACAACAGCTCAACCTAAGAAACTCGGTCATAGTCCTATCACCCTGTGTCAGCTCAATGAACTCCAGTCTACGGGCCTCAACTTACCTCGTACCCACATACTTCTTTTGAAAGGCTTCTTGAAAATATTCTCATGTAAGACGCTTAGCTTGAGTACCTCTCACTACTGACTGCCACCAACAATATGCCTCATCTCTCAGTAAAGACACTATATCCTTTAACTTCTGTTCTGGGGTTTTTTATAAAAAAATTATATACATTATGAAAATTACTACTCATCAGAAATTTTTTTATGTTTAATTTAATGATTTATGTAAGTAAATTGTCTACCATTTATTATTAAGTAATTTAGTTGGTGAATAAATCTTATATATATAATAAATATAAATTAAATTATTATATTTGCTTGTGTCATTATATGTCACAATTATTATTTAAAATTATGATTAATTAAATTTTTATCCTTGAAATGATAGTATTTTTACTTTGACATAATGAAAAAGTTGATTATGTTTACCTCTTTTGTCGTAATTCCTTTTTATTTAGTTAAATTATTTTTTTAACGTAAAAAATTGATTAAATTATTATGTTGGATACATTTTTAAGTACTGTTTGAATGATATATTTTACAATTTTTAATTTACCTATATTTATTTTAGATAAATAGAAATAAACTACTATATTCTATAATTCTTTTAAAATAAATTAGTTTATATCACTCACGTTCCTTGAGCTAATGCTAGTATGATTAAAAGGTTAGGGTCTCAAAATTATGTATATTCTAAGTTGCAACGAGAGATAGCTTTAAACTGTTCAATATCCAATACAGTAAATTAATATTAATTATACGGGGGGAGCTGTGTATCTAATACCAAACTTACAGGTCTCAAACAGTTTGACCTAGGTCTTCTTCACTTCAAAGTGAAGCAGCCCTGTCACTTGAAGATCGGATCAGATCTTGAACCATTTTCAAGCACCACCAATGACTTCAATAGCACAGTGGCTTTGCAACATACAATATTTCACACCTTGGTTTAGCTTGGTCAATTCATATAATCACTCTTAAGTTGTAATAATCTGCAGTTTTTTTCTTAGATTGCAACTTTTTGCACATACGCCTGTATGTATATATGTAAGATTGTAACCTTATTTTTCAAACTTAGGTTTAAATCCAACATTGGAAATGATTAAGTAAGCGTCCCCTTGTTGGTCATTTACTTGGATTTCTAACCTGAAATTGATGGTACTTTTGCTTTGTGAAACACTCACTTTCAACGTTCCTAACTGCTAATCAAACTATGGAATGGAAAACTTGAGCTCATCTCTCATTGCATATCAGAAAACATAACTTCTTCCAGCTCACCTTGATAGCTTAGCTCTTGTATGTTGACCCATCCTGAGTACAATTACACTAAGGATCATACTCCTAATCCATATCCGAATATGAAACAGAGTTTCACTTTTTTATTCAATGATTCTGTCTTATTTGAGCTGTGAAAATGAATTGAGAAACAGGGCATAGCTGCTTTCAGTTTTTCTTATGAGAGGCATCCCATGATTCATGCTTAAACATTGAATCGCCTAAAACATGGCATATTCTGATGTATTTAAATCACTACAAAACTATCCCATTACATAATCATTAGGATGATATAAAAAATAAAAAGACAAGGTCGATCTCCATTTTAATTAGTGTTGTAAGTGAAACATGGTGTATATCATCTGTTTCTTTCATCCTTAATGTTTAAAGTACATCAACTAAACTAAAAGTAGACCTTAAACTCACCCACCGTAGTTTCCAGAAACTCTTCAACTTCTCACAGCAATACAATTGGTTATGAAAAAATTTATTCACATTCAAAAGTGACACTCTTTACACTATTAGATCAAGATTGATTTACCATATCGTAAGATTAGATCCAAAAATAAGGTGGCAGAGCATAAATCTGCAGAAAAGCCCTTATCGACCATTTCCGTAAGAAGTTGTGTTGCCTTTGAGGTACAGTTGTTTTGGATGAACCCTTGGATCATTACATTATAACAGCAACTATTAGGCAAGCAATCATTATCTCCCATGCTCCTAAACAATTGGTATGCTTCATCCGACAATCCCTTTCTACAAAAACCATTAATCATTATAGCATACGAGTAAACATCAGGTTTTAAACCATTGACTGAAAGTTCACGAAATACTTTCTTTGCAACTTCGATATACCCAATTTTGCACAAGCCACCAATAAGGATATTATAAGAGACAATATCAAGTTTCAGCCCACTGTTCCGCATTGCTTGAAAAAAATTCAATGCTTCTTTGAGTTTGCCTCTTTTGCATAAACCATCCAGCAAAATTGAACAGGCCATTAGATTTGGAACTTGCCCAGAAGCAAGCATCTTTTTCAAAAGTTCACATGCAGCTGAAATTCTCCCTAATCGACACATTCCTTGCATAAGAATGCTGTAGGTGATAGTATCAGAGATTGGTCCTTTTTGAGCCATTTTGTGAAAGAGTTCCATTGCTTCGCCCAACCTTTTAGCTTTACAATATCCGTTGATCATGATGTTGAAACTACATATATCAGGAACACAACCCTTCTTAATCATCAACTGAAATACACTTCTAACTTTATCCATTTTATTTCGCAAGCAATAGCCATTTATCAATGCGTTATAGGTAACAACATCAGGCTCAATGCCTTGATTGCTCATTTTGTCACCAATATCTTCAGCTTCAAAAACCATCCCCTCCTTACAAAGTGCATCGACCAATATACTATATGTGACAACATTAGGCTCAATGCCTTGCTTTATCATTGTCTCAACAATATCTTTAGCTTCAGGAATCATCCCTTCCTTACAATGTGCATCAACCAATATACTATATGTAACAACATTAGGCTCAATGCCTTGCTTTCTCATTGTGTCAATGGTATCTACAGCTTCAGAAATTGTCCCCTCCTTGCAATGTGCATCAATCAACATATTATACATGAAAATATCAAGTGAAATATTTTTATCCACCATTTCATTCAAAAGCTTTGTTGCCTCCTTTTGCAAGCCTGAATTACACATAGCATGAATTAAGCAACTATAACTAACCATATTTGGTGTAATGCCCTTAACCTTCATTTGGGAGAAGAGATCTAGAGCCTCACTTTGTAACCCACACTTGCAAAGATAGTCAATGAAAGTGTTATATGCTACAATATCGGGTTCGAAACCTCTTTTTTCCATCATCCTCAGAAACCTAACAGCACTTTTCATATTCCCCGTCTTAAACAACCCATTAAGTATTGTATTGTAAGCAATTAAATTAGGTTGATACCCTTTTCCAATCATATCATCAAACAAACTCAAAGCCTGAGAAATCTTACTTTGCTTACAAAGTCCATTAATCAAAGTGGACAAAGTTATAACATCAGGTTCAACACCTAGCTTCAACATTTTACCCAAAACAGAAAACCCAAAATCAATATAACCTAATTGACAAAAGCAATTAATCAAGATGTTGAAAGAATAAACATCATGAGAAACCCCTAGTAATTGTAATCGGCTATACATAGAAACAACAATGGCATAATGTTTCGTTCTAACAGTGGCTACTAATAATCTATTGAATTCCACAGTTGAAGGCATTGGGTACTTGTCAATCATCCTATAAAACAAATTCAAATCATCATCAACATTATGGAGGCCATCATACTTCTTTCTCTTCCCCCTTACAGAAATGGAATTCTTACTAAACGCAATGACGTGGGTAGCAGAGGTGTTAAAATAACGAGAAAAGGGAGAGCGGAAATAAGAAAGATTCTTTCCACCATTAACAATAGAAGTAAAAAGTAAAGAAGGATTAAGCTTACCCATATCTTGAATTAAGGAAAATGGAAAAGGCAAGAGGTGAGCTTGAATGAAACCAGAAAAACTTATGTTATCATCTATACTCCCTCTGTTTAAAAGATGGGCCCTTAAATTCTGAGACTGAGAGAGCTGAATTTTAGATCGTATTCATTCAATCGTAAGCCATGCAAGAGACCATCCCGCCTAGTTTTGGTTGTTTTAGGGTTTAATGTATTCATGTAAAAAAAAAAGAATAGCAGAAAATTTTTATTTCATTATTTATAAAAGCATCTGTAAAATATTTTTTTTTATAGCATAGGGGTTTTATTTGGGCAAAATTGAGATTTAGGTCAATTTTATGCGAAAATAGGTCGAGATTGAAAATATTGGTGATTTTAAAAAATATTTAGGGTTTTGAGTAGATTTTTGGAATATTTAGGGGAATAGGTCAATTTTGATTAGATATTAGTTCTTTAATTAGATGATTAAATGTTAATGATTTTATTTTTGAGTTTTGGGTTAAATTCTTTTCCTATTCACATTTGTATTTTTATTTCATTTGTTTCAAGTTTTACTTTTGTTTTTAATTACTATATTAAACATATTAAATTTTTTGATAAGATGGTTAATTAATAATAATTTTATTTTTGAATCTTAGGCTCGATATTTCTTCTAAGTTCATTCATATTTTTTATTTTATATTGTTTCAAACTTTTTTATTTTTAAATTCAAACTAGGGAAAATTTATCTACACCAAGACCCCTGTGCTTAAGGTCGACAATTATGCTCATCAGAAAACACACATGAAGACTTATATTAATTCAATTTATGAAAAGGCATGGCATGGTGTGTTGACTAAATGGAACCCCCATATTGGATACTAAAAGTGGAAAGGTCATGAAACCAAATGTACAGTGAACCACTAAGGAAGAAAAGTTGGCAAATTCTAACTCAAAAGTCTTATATGCACTCTTCTGTAGAGTAGATATACAGGAGTTTAGGATTGCAAAATGTACGGTTGCAAAGGTTACTTGGGATATCTTGGAGATTCCTCATTAAGGAACATCTACAGTTAAGCAATCAAAGATGCAAATGTTAAGCAATTTTACTTAGATTGATTAAATGGGGTTATTAACTTAGTGAAATTAGATTAATAAAAAAATTTAGAAGTCTTATTAAAATGTCAAAAGTTAAAAAGCTACTGTTTTAGGACAATCGTCTTAGGGGTGTTATAGCCTTCCTTTTGTGTAACTAAACTTCCAAGCCCAAATCTAATAAATTGATCGAGTCTATTCTTTTAGAGTTTTCTTTAAATTAATTCTAAAATGAGTAGATTCATAAGTGACTAACCATCCCTAGCCTTAAGTTTCGTTAGTGGCAACTTTACTTAGAATATTTTTGTGTCTAGCTTAGTAGGAACATGTTATGAAAATGCAAATATAGACAAATATAGACAAATTTAGAGTTTATAGATTTTAGATAATATTTAGACATTTCTTTATCTATTTTCACATAGAGGCGAAATAGGTGTTTTCACATATACACATAATAGAGTTGCATACTTGAGTAACAGTCATTGAATTATTTATTTCTTAATCCAAAAATCTAAAATTAGAACCCGTCTGATGTTTTGGAAACTAGACTTACTTACCTTCCACCACAAAATTTTTATAATTTCACCATAAGTGAATTAATATCATTTTTTTAAAGTCGCTATTGTTCTGCTACAAGGTAGTTTCAACCTTTTTTCTCTTAAAAATATTTATCTTTTAATAAAACATTTATATGGCATTAACATTTATTTTGTTAGAAACTAGGCTCAACAATCTTTTCAGACATATAAAGCACATATTCTAATTCATTTTATACAAGCTTTCAAATTCGAAGGATGTTGTCAAGAGTTTTGACATTTCCTCACTAAAACAAATTTATCTCATAATGTAAAATTCGGATGCAAGTTTTGTTTATTCAATTAAAAACTAGAATCACTAATATTTTAAAATATATATGGATCAACTTTTAATTCAATTTCTACAATTTTTGAAAAAAAATTAAAAGTACATCGTTATTGTCACCAAACTGTTTTAATGGAATTGTTCATTACCCAATTTCCCAAATGACACATTCAACACATATTAACCATATCATACTTATTCACGTATCATCATAGTTATTAACCATTCCTTGGCAACCAAACTTACCATAGCACATTATTAATAAGACAATTTCATAAGCAAGCTTACTACCACAACTTTCTAATCACTTATTTCAACATTTTTTTAAGCCATGGAATTTGCAACCACTCATTACACACTCACTTTCATGTTTATTATACAAGTTCATAGATTAAATATACTTATTAGTATAGAAAAGTAAGATTATCCAAGAGTACTTACCTCTTAGATGTATTTTTACAAATCCAAACTTTCATACACTTGAATACATCATCAACAAGCTTGGAATTTCCATTTTCCATCAATTCCTCATTTTCTCATACACAATAATAAAACCAACTAATAGTATCTAAAAATTTCAAACTTTACCATAAGCAAAATCAAAAGTCATGTCAAGTGTGGAGGAAAATATCATTTGTTACCTTATTGAAGCTTTTGAAAAATATGTCATGATTGCAATGTGCTTGAGGAAGTAGGCACTATCTTACCCATTGGGACAGGCAGTCAACTTTTCATATTTAGGTGATTGGCAATTTATTAAACCAAATATTTGGGTTGAGCTGAGATCATCGATAATTTTAAGCCCATTAATGAATATCATATCACTTGAGGAAACATATTTGGAGAATCAGATCGGATCGAGTTTAATCCCATGGGTTGAGAAAGTTGGATTGGATTGGAATGTTGAAGACTTAGCTGCAAACAGTCTTTTTTTACTTTATTTGTTATTATTATATTGTATTCAACTTGTTTACCTATTGTTTTATCAGGATTGTGATAAATCTTCATGATGTTAGCAGGTCTCGAAAAACTCTATATAATTGAGAGATTTGTATAGATTGATGTACAGATTATAGAGAGCACTTGATTTGTTTTGTTCAAGTGGGAAATATTATTTGTGAAAGTGCGTTTCGATTGTAAAACCTTTGTGCTGTGGATTTACAAGCTAAGTTCTCAAGAGGGAATTTAGTGGTGAGAGTTCTAGTCTTCAAAGGTGCAAAAGTGATTGAAGATAATGGATACTTCTCACTGATCTAGGCTCAGCAAACGTAAGAAAATAAAATTGCATAAACAATCTTTGTGTCCCCTCTTTTTGTTCTGTTTCGTAATCCTTGGAGAAGTGTCAACTTCCCCAGTCACTTTTGCTAGCACTTAACTTATTACTTAACAATTGTTTCAGGTCAACATAAGCTTTCTTTCTCTAACTTCCTTCTCTAGCTTCAACTTTTTATCTTAAGAACCATAAAAACTCTTGCTAAAAAATGGAGGTTTGAAGGTGAACTTAAGTTTGGAGAAGTGTTTTTTTCTTGTTCTTAACAAAATATCAAAATTGGGGTTGAGATGTGTAAATTTGAAAAAATAAATGCAAGAAAAATGCAAAAGAAAAGAAACTTCACCAAAGGAAGTGTGGGGAATGGCTGAGAGAGGCTTAAAGGGACTAGTTTTCATCCATATTTTACTAAATTAAAACACTTAAATCAAAATATTCAAGTCAAAGCCAAGTAAAAAAGTCTTAATATGTGGTTCACATTCCACCTCTTCATATCATCCACATCCAAGGCTCCATATTTATTCAATAAATCTAATATCGCATCAAAATAATATTTCCAACATAAAATATATAAAAAATATCAAAATGCTCTTATCTAATAAAATTAACCTTGTACCCATTTTTTGCCTCTAAACACAAATTCTTTACAAAATTAGGCCGTAATTCACATTTGACCTCTATTAAAAGTTCGTGGGTAGTGAAAATTACATTTATGTCCTTTTATCTCTAAAAATGAAAATTTTACTACTTGGTCATTATACTTTCAAATCTTTTCCAATTTGGTTCAAAAATTATTTCCATCACGCCAATTTAGTTTCCAAATTATTCTCATGCCAAACAATCAATAACAACTCATAGTTATCATTTTGGTCAAATTTACACTTTAATCCTTAAACTTTACAAAGTTTGTAATTTAGTCCCTTTTTACACATTCTCACATCCATAACTCTTTTCATTGATTACCATCTCCGACAAAAATTTTACTTTCATAAAAATTCTCTATCTACCTCATTTTCCAATTTTCTTGATCTTTTACTATGTATGATCTCAAAATGGTACTAGATGCATTATCGGAAATTTTGAGCAGTTACAATGAAAGCATATTTTAACATAGTACAAACAAGCAAGGTGATAATGGGTCATCATCTTGTGACCAAAGAAGATAAGTTCTTTGCATTCTCCATTAACCAAAACCTAGTAGGAAACCGTTGACACGCATTTCATGATGATATTTGTTCAATATTTTTCCAAACTCATTGGTTCCTAAAATTGTTCCAAGAATTTCCAATTTGGCTTTTATCATAACATTTATTCGTATCAAGTTCTAGAGCATCTAAGATTCCAATACATTTAGCTCTTTTTTGTATCATGTAAGTAATTTTCATCTTCACCAAAATATTATCACATATTTAGTGGTCCTACAATAGTGTTTTGATACAGTGAAATGAGTTGAGGCGTGATGGATTTAAGGTTTTTCACCATTACTTTGACAATAACTTTGTAAATAACCTTGCAAAGGTTGATGGATCAAAAATAAATACATCTATGAATTAGGTTAAAACTTGATTTTAAATGGAATTTTAAGCTGAAGCCCAAGTTCAACCTGACTTGTTCAGAAACTTTTATATTATTGTTTATAAATAATAAAATATCTTTTTTCAAAATAATAATAATAAAATATATAATTTTATATTAATATTTATATCTTTTTATAATTAAAATTAAATAAAATATTTTTATAGTTTTATATTAATTTAAATTGGAGTCACTCCACCATGGAGAAATCTAGTCTAAAGAAACTTTACCACCTCTAGATTGATTTGCTTGAGTATAAAAGCAATGCCTGTGGTGATCATTTGTTTCAACATTTTCCCAGTTCTGAAAACACTGAGATAATCTTTTAATACCAACAGTCCAACAAGCTTAGAAGAAAATGACTGGTTTTCCATCTACACCCAGAGGCTTTAGAGGTCTTATGTTGAAGATTGCTTCTTTATTGTCTTCCGTACTATTAATAGTATTCTAAATTTCTCTCATAAAAAATCCAGTAAAATATATGTATATTTTTTTTTCCAGATTGCAATTTTTCGTTATATGTATGTAACCTTAATGTAGTGAACTTTGAAATGCGTCCGAAGTGTAATGAGCTTCATCTTTTCTGATCTAATTACTGAAAATGCTTGGTTTAGAAGGATAAAGTTAAATACATCCCTTCAAAATATTAAAGACACATTTCACAGTCAAAGCTATAATCAGATTCCCAATTGTGATATCTTAAGTTTAAAAACAAAAAGGTTAAAAATCCAACATTAGATATGATTAGGCAAGGTGATTACTTGGATTACTAACTGGGAAGTGTTTCCTTGCATCTTCCCAGTAAATATACTAAAACTATTATTGTTACTGAAAAAAACTGAATGTCTGAGGCAATGATTTCTCATCGGTAACCACCACCACCACCACCACTTATCATCAGGTTGCCTATTCACCCACATGCCTGGATTCATGCCCATGTTCATCCCCATTCCCATGCTCATAGGTTTGCCGATTCATACCATCATAGCCTAAACTCCCATGCCAATGCCTTGGATAGGACCACCACCCACTCCCATACCCCATGCCCATGCTGGAACCCACCATGGGATCCTCTGGACCTCTGAGAACACTAGCACCAGCACAGCCAATCCAAAAACCAGATTCCATATATTTACCCATCGTGATAGTAGATGTCACTGCAGTCAGGGCAGGCTTTTCCATCCTATTTTCCTTCTGATTGATTGCATCAAAGTCCACCGCAATATCAGACAATGGGTCCTTTTTAGCTGCATATAGAAAATAAAGTTTTTTTTTTTTTACCATTGCATATAGAAAATAAAATGCTTTTATCATACGATGTTAATTCTTGTTGGAGGGGCATATTTAGAAAGAGGTTAGTACTTACCTCCAGATATGTTTAAATTGACCAGTCCACTGCTCAATGTATCAGCCCAAACAGTTGACTTGGGCTGAAATTTATCCTCTGAGTTGCGGAACTATAACAGGTGCTGCTGTTGACAAGGGAGGAGCCGTCTGTTGTGCCATTGAAGTGTATGATCCAGGTAGTGAAAAGAAGCCTCCCAGGTCATTGTTGTTACTATGTGCACCTGATTCATTTGTGGTTTTGAGGAGCAGAGGGAGAACCAACTGGCACAGCAGATCCAGCCATACAAAAAAGTTTCCAAGGCTAAGCAGAGCAGCTAGTACGGCAGGGCTTTGAGGTTGAGCAGCCATTTGTGAATTGACAGGAGCCTGTGCAGCAGACCCGGGAATTTGGGGGGCCACAGACAGACTGTGGGAGGTAAAATTGCCATATCCATTATTCGAACTTGACTATGTAGGTTGGGCATATGGATTAGCACTTAGCTGTACAGGTTGGCCATATGCATTAGCATTGGCTGAGAAGTTTGGCCGTGTGGATTAGCATTTGGCTGTGCAGTTTGAGCCTATGGATTAGCATGTTGCTGTGCAGGTTGGTCATATGGATTAGCATTTGGTCGTGCAGGTTCTGTACGGACTAGCATTTGGTTGTGCTAGCCGGCCACAGGGTTTGGTACTTGGCAACCCATTTTGGCCATATGGGTTAGCACTGGGTTGCACAGGCCAGCCTTATGGATTACCACTTGGCTGTGCGGATTGGTAAATGTTAGCAGCTGATCTAGCAGATTTTGAAATTCACACTGAAACCTTTTTACGTTACCCTTCTATAGTAAATATGCAGATGATAAAGATGATTATGCGAAGTAGTTTCAATTTTAACTATCCATACTGTCTTACATGGGGATTCAATTAAAGATACTTAAATCAAATGAAAACAAACAAGGCAACAACAGAACAGCATATCCATATTCACGGTGCCATTTAGGCATATATTGCAGACAGATGGAATGAAATCCTTGTACATTAACCAAAGAAAAAGGTGATTAATAAGTCTGAGATTAAACAAACCATATCTACCTGATTTCCAAAGTTAGATGCCTGTTGATTATCAGAAAAGGTGGGTAAAGCACCAGATTTAGCAAGGGCATCAGCCTCAGCAGCAGGGGTCTCGAGTATAGTTGGCACAAAGGCCAATGAATCCTACAGAGCGCCAAGACAGTCTAGTTCAGAAACGGTCGAAGCAGTAGGAACTAGGAACTAGGAACAGCATTAGCAGGGGCAGGGGAGGTGTGGCAACAGGATCGGGGCAGTTGAAACAGATGAGAAAAAGATTAAAATAAGTTCCAGGTTAAAGGGATAAATGCAATAGCATCAAGAAGAATCCAATTTCCTCAAAACTAGGAGATTTTGCTCATACAATCACATGAAACTCCAACTAGTAATTTAATTTCAAATGAGTAAAGAAAAGTTAAAATTTGAAACAAGAAGCCATTGTAGCAATCTTTTATGTTTTGATCAAAAATTATCATGTACAATAATTTAAATTGCCACTAGTATAAAACCAATTGCAAAAGTTTAAGTACCAGAAAACTACCAAAATATAAAATGATTAAATCAATTCTGCAGGAAATATACACTTTGCAGCAAAATAAAAAATGAAATGGAATGGAATGTGAAGCAACATAGATACCAAACTTATTACTTAAACAACTCAGAAGTTTATATTTTGCATGGAGATTGTTCAAGCCAAAATGTCACCATATCAACTGTGTTCATATTGGATGAGCAATAAGGGCACCAGACTCAGACCATGATCATCCAACTGATACCATTGGAAGATTGGAACATACAAACCATGGTATTTAAATACAAAATTCATACCTGAAACTGAAACACGTGGATCAAATTCATCGAAAGTCTCCACCTTTTGACTTGAAGGAGATGCTGAGTTACCAAATCGCAGGTGGCTTGGTTAGGATTATTGCTAGCAGGAGGAGAAGACAACCTGGCAGCAGCTGCTACTGAAGTTCCTCCATCCCTATCATCAACGATCTTTTTAGTGCACCACCTAGAAAAATATGACTGGAAGCAACATGTCTCCAAACATTTAAGGTTCAAAACAATACCTTTCACTATGGACAGGACTCAAGATGCGCTTACTGCTAGTTCATAACTAGGACTGGAGGAGCACCATTATTTTGTTCAGAGAACTGCTCATGCTGCCTTCAAAAAATTGATTTTGAAAAAAATTTAGAAACAAGAAAGCAATATTTTATTGATCAGCTAAGATGAGTTAAGAATGCATCCACTCTGAGGTACCTTCCATCCTGAGTATAATCATCAGCTCTAGCACTGATACCCCATGCAAGGAATATGGTCTTTTTCTTTTTTTTTTTCTTTTGAGAATGGAAGATGATCATGTTAATTACATCATTCATGACAGGCAGCCTGCAAAGATAAGAGCACCATACTTAAAGTTCAAAGGGGAGAATCATAAAACCTACTAAAGTACGCGTTAAAGCAGCCTGTTTAGGCATGATGGTGAGAACAGACAAGGTATATAATGAGTTGTCTGGGCCACTTGTGGTGGGAAAGTTGGAATCTCTTGCATTTCTATTGTTAATTTTAGTTACTTCTTACAACAACCAAGTAAGTTAAAGAAAGAAAGAATCAAAGAGGCACCTGCTGGAGCAGCCAATTTAGACCAGCCAATTGCTTCAGCTTTTAGCAAGTGAAGCTTCGAGCTTTTGCAATGAAGTGTTGAGGATTTGCCCACAATAGTCATTGGTGCTGAATAAAAACTCAGCTTGGCAGGAAACAGCCAACCCAATAAAGAAACTTACTTCAAAGATCTAAGAAGAAAATATTCTCAAGAAAATCACTAGTGAAGCGTGAAACATGGTGTATAGCACTTATTTGCTTCATCCTTAATGTTTAAAGTCCATTAACAGAATTGAAAATAGACCTTAATACTCACTGTAGTTTCCAGAAACTTTAACTTATCACAGAAGTACAATTGGTTACCGAACAAATTGATTCACATTCGGAATGTGACAATCTTTACACTAATAGTGAAACATTTCAGATCAAAATTGATTCATTAGATTGCAAGATGAGATCCACAAATAAGGTGGCAGTGCATATTTCTGCACAAAAGCCCTTTCCAACCATTTCTGTAAGAAGTTCTGTTGCTTTTGAGGTATAGCTATTTCGAAGAAACGCCTGGATCATTACATTATAACAGCAGCCAACGGGCAAACAATCATTATCTCCCATGGTTCTAAACAACTGGTATGCTTCATCTAGCAATCCCTCTTTACATAATCCATTAATCACAATATCATATGTGTAAACATTTGGTTTTAAACCATTGACTGAGAGTTCATGAAATAATTCCTTTGCAACTTCAATTCGCCCAGCTTTGCACAAGCCATCAATCACAACACTATAAGAGTCAGTATCAAGTTTCAACCCACTATTCCGCATTGCTTGAAAAAATTCCAATGCCTCGTCAAGTTTACCTCTTTTGCAAAAATCATCCAACAAAATCGAAATGGTCATTAGATCTGGAACTTCTCCAGAAGTAAGCATCTTTCTTAAAAGTTCACATGCAGTTGAAACTCTCCCTAATTCACACATACCCAGCATAAGAGTTCTGTATGTGACAAAATTAGGCTCAATGCATTGTTTTCTCATTGTGTCGACAATACATTCAGCTTCAGAAACCATCCCATTCTTGCAAAGTGCATTGATAAATATATTATAGGTGACAACATCAGGCTCCACACCTTGCTTTCTCATTGTGGCAATAGTATCTACAGCTTTAGAAATACTCCTCTCCTTGCAATACACATCAACCAATATATTATACGTCACAACATCGGGCTCAATGCCTTCCTTTCTCATTGTGTCAACAATATCTTCGGCTTCAGAAACCCTCCCCTCCTTGCAATGCGCATCAACTAATGTACTATACGTGACAACATCAGGCTCAATGCCTTGCTTTCTCATTGTGTGAACTACATCCAAAGATTCAGAAATTAGCCTCTCCTTGCACCATGCATCAACCAATATATTATAGGTGACAACATCAGGCTTGATGCCTTGCTTTCTCATCGCATTAAAGATACTTACAGCTTCCAAAATTGTCCCCTCCTTGCAATGTGCATCAATCAATATGTTATACGTGAAAATATCAGGAGAAACATTGTTACCCACCATTTCATTCAAAAGCTTGGTTGCCTCATGCTGCTGGCCTGAATTACACATACCATGAATTAAGCAATTGTAAATAACAATATTTGGTCTAATGCCCTTAACGTTCACTTCAGAGAAGAGGTCGACAGCCTCATTTAGTAACCCATTCTTACAAAGACAGTCAATAAGGGTGCTATATGCTCTAATATTGGGTTCGAAACCTCTTTCATTCATCATCCTTAGAAACTTAACAGCTCGACCAGTGTTCCCAGTCTTACACAACCCATTAAGTACTGTATTGTAAGCAACTGAATCAGGTCGACACCCTTTTTTGATCATTTCATCAAACAAACTTGCAGCCTGAGAAACCTTGTTTTGATTACAAAGTCCATTAATCAAAGTGGACAAAGTTACAACATCAGGTTCAAAACCTAACTTGAGCATTTTCCCCAAAACAGAAAACCCAAAATCAACTTTACCTAACTGACAAAAGCAATTAATCAAAATGTTGAAAGAATGAGCATCATGTGAAACTCCCCATAGTTCCATCTGGCTGCCCAGAGAAACAGCAAGCGCATAATGTTTCATTCTAACAGCTCGACCAGTGTTACCAGACTTGCACAACCCATTAAGTACTGTATTGCAAGCAAATGAATCAGGTCGATACCCTTTTTCGATCATTTCATAAAACAAATTCACAGCCTGAGAAACCCTGCTTTGATTACAAAGTCCATTAATCAAGGTGGACAAAGTTACAACATTAGGTTCAAAACCTAACTTGAGCATTTTCCCCAAAACAGAAAACCCAAAATCAACTTTACCTAAATGACAAAAGCAATTAATCAAGATGGTGAAAGAATAAGCATTATGTGAAACTCCCCGTAATTCCATCTGGCTACCCAGAAAAACAACAAGCGCATAATGTTTCATTCTGACAATGGCCTGTAATAATATAGAGAACTCCACGATTGAAGGCTTAGGGCACTCGTCAATCATCTTGTTAAATAAAGATAAAGCACCATTAAGATTATGGAAGCGATCATGCTTTTTCTGCAATCCCCCTACAGGCATGGAATCCTTACTTAAAGATTCGATGTGGGTAGCAATGGTGTTAAAAGAAGAAGAAAAAAAAGAAGGGTATAGAATAGAAAGATTCCTTCGACCGTTTAGAAGTACTGAAGAAGAAGGAAGCTTACCCATATCTTGAAATTAGGAAAAATGGGAAAACCAAAAGCTGCGGTTGAAAGCAAACCACAAACGACGCAACTCCCAGAAGATGGAAAAATAAGTGAACGAACTCAATTTATACTTCTCAGACGGGTACGGGTCGGATAAAAACTTGTATGTATTTAACGTGACAAAATTTTTATTTAAATTTAATTATATTTTTAAAAAATAATTTTTTGAGCAAGGAGTAAACGCTTGTTCTAAAATCAATGGTTGGAACTTTCTGAATCACAACTTAGCCCCAAGTATTTTTATATCTACATTAATGATTTAATTGAGAATATTTATATCTTATTTTTAACAATAATCCAATGGATTAATATATACTTTAGCCCCCGAATTTAGTTACTTCTATTTAATAAGTTTCAACTAATTACAAATTGTTAACTTTATCCTTCTATTAAAAAAAAATTGTTCTATGTTTTAGTTTACTAGTTTCTAATAACATATGTTGCATATGATTTTTTGTGTTTAATTTTAATTAATTTTTAAATAAAATATTTTTAATTGTTAAATATTATTTAAATATATTAACTTATTTAACAATTTATATATAATAAAAAGACATTTTCAAATATCATATTAAAAATTTGACATTTTTTAGATCAATTTTTTTAATAATATTAAAATAAATTCAAATCATAATTAAAATATTTGTACTATTTTCAACATATAATATAATTTTACTTTATGTAATCATTATTTAAAATAGGTTAAAGGGGTATATAAGCTCCTGAACTTTTGAAAAAACCCAATTAAGTCCTTCCATAAAAAACTACACTTAATTAAGCCCTCAAACTTTCAAATTGCATCAATTAAGCCCTTTGACCAATGTTTTTCATCTTTGACCATTAATAGCCCTGACATGGCACTCCATGTCAATGAGAGTTCTTGACGTACTGCCACGTCGGTTGCCACATCAGCAAAAAGTTAATAACTAAAAATTAAAAGAATTTTTTTATTTTTTACTGGAGGTTCATTTATTTCAAAACTTATTTTTTAAAATTAAAAAAAGTATTTTATTTAAAAATGATAAATTTATAATAACATTATTGAAATTTATAAAATTATTAACTCAAATTTTAAAAAAATTTAAAAAATAAAAATCATTTAAAAGTTAAAGTTCAAAAGGATAACTATGTATTCAAATTCATTGAAGATTATTTTCCTGAATTATATAAAGTTTAAAAAATATATTTGTTGATGCTTGAGTTAGCATAAAAAGTTCAATATATTTGTTGATGACCTACATCAAGGTGTTCTTAGTAGTAGAAGGTCCTATAGGGGAGGAAAGTCGTTATCGTCTCGGAGTTTGATCTCAAATGCACTCTAATGATAAAATTGAAATTTTATTTGTTGCCGGTAAGGGTGAGCATTCGGTTGAATTAAATGAAAAAATTTCGAGTTAATCGAGTTGACAATCATATTTTATTATCTTAACTCGATTTGAAATTTTCTCGAATTGAGTCGAATGAGATGGAATTAGAATTAAATAAAATATATTTCTTCGAGTTAAATTTAAAAAATGACTTTGGGTCCTTATAGCTACTGCCACACATGGAAACAAGTTAGTTGATAAATGGTTAAATATGCACATGTTTAGGTATGTTTGATGTATGTGCTTGAGGTGCCTAAATGACATATTGGTTGTATGGATAATTAGCCTATTGTATTGACCTTTTTATGCAGGTTTTGATCATGTTTAGAAGCCTTGATCATATGGGCAAAAGTATTTAGGTTTATGCTTGGGAAAGGTGAAAGAAATAGCTTGATTTTAGCCATTTTCTTGTCCACACGGTCTAAGACACGGGCTTGTATCTCAGTCGTGTGCGACACACGGTCATGTGACATGGTCGTGTGTCCCTTGTAGGTTTTAAAGGTTGTAAGTCAAATAGTTACATGGCCTAGCACACAGCCTGCACACGGGCGTGTGAGGCCATTTCGATAGCTACACAGCCTAACACACGGGCATGTGGCTTGGCCGTGTGACCCAAGTCAGAGAGTTACACGGGCATGGACATGGGCTGGAACACAGTCGTGTGTCCCTATTTCGAATATTACATGTCCATGTGACCCCTTGTAGTATGAAATTTGCTATCTTTTTCCTTAATGTTTCAAATGTTTCCAATTTAGTCCCAAATCATTTCTAAAGTATTTCTAAAGCCTCGAGGGCTCGAATAAGGGACAATATGTTTATATTTGAATGAATTATACCATGAATTAAGAAATGATTGAATGTGAATGTTTTTAAGTTATTCTTTTGTGGTAATGCTCCGTAACCCTATCTCGATGATGGATACGAGTTAGGGGTGTTATACTGTTATTTTGATTGGGATGTCACTAACACTTTGTTTACCATACCTTCATGAAGTGCCATTCAAAAATCCCAGAATCGTATTCCATTTGTAGAAATATGTGATTTGACGATCAATTGCATAAATCTCACCCAATCACAATCGTTTTTAATCAAGGGTTATTTATTTATTAAATTTGTACTAACACGAGTATTTGGTCGAAACCGTAGTGACTAGAGAATTTAACTCTTCCCTTTCGAAGTGGAATTGGGATTTGTGCAATCATATTTACAAGGTGTGGGGGCTTACTTTTAATAATAATGGTTGATGATAATATTGATAAAAATAATTTAATAAGTAATAAAATATTATTTTTAATATTATTTTTGAATAATGAAATATTAGGTAAATACAAAAGTCTTCTTAAGGATTGATCTAAGATTCGATAAAAGAGTGTTAAATATGACTCTTATTTTCAGTCAAATTTGAGAAATAATCTTTCAGTTAAACTCTGTTTACTTGTTTCAATCAAATACTGATTAGTTTAGATTATTTTATTATTATTTGACCTATGAATTTAGCCTATAAATAGGCTCTTTTACAACCTTAGAAAAATATACCCATTAGAGATTAGAACTCATAACACATTTAGAGAATTTTGTGTTTACGTTTTGTGGGTTCTTTGTTTTCGGGTTTTCGGGGTTTAGTTTTTATCTCCATCTTTTGTACTCTTCGTTCTTTTGCCATTATAGTAAAATTATCTTTGCCCGTGATTTTTTATCCTCTTTGGAGGGGTTTTTCCACGTTAAATTTGTATGTTCAATTTCTCAATTTATTCCGCTATTTTCTTGTTCGTTGCTTAATCGGGTCGAAATCCTAACGAGTGGGATCAGACCTAGTTTAATTTTCATAAATTAGCCCGTTCAGAGATGACAACAACAAGTTTGAAATTGAGAAGTTCGATGGTGAGACAAATTTCAATCTGTGACAAGTTCGGATGATGGCAATTCTAGTTCAATCATGATTGAAAAAGGTTGTTACCGGGAAAAAGCCTGAGAATCTAAATAAAACATAATGGGAAGAGCTTGATGAAAAGGCTGTGTCTGCAATCTAGTTGTGCCTCGCGAATACGGTATTGCAGGAGGTATTGATGGAGAAGACCTCATCCACATTGTAGAAAAGGTTAGAAACTCTTTATGCGATAGGTCTCTAGCTAATCGTTTAGTGTTGAAACAACGTCTATTTACGTTTCGCATGAACGAATGTGAGCTTCTTAGAGATCACATCAGTCAATTTATTACTCTTTTAAATGATTTAAAGAATATTGAGGTTCATATTGACGATGGAGATCAGGCTATGCTATTATTGTGCTCTTTACCCTCTTCATACAAGTCTTTTAGGGAGACCCTGATTTATGGCAGAGACAAACTCTCGTTCGAAGATGTGAAGAGTCCTTTGTTGAGTAGAGACAAACTCGAAAATGAGCTTCATTTGGATAGCAAGACAGATAGGCAAGCTTCCGTTTTGGTAGCATCAAAGAAACGAGATAAAATGTGTCGCTATTGTAAAAAGTTAGGTTACGTCAAAGCAGATTGTTATAAACTACGAAATAAAAAAACTGCTGAGAGTAACGAGGAAGATGTAGCTGGTGCTAATTTGGCCGATGAAAATGGTGATGATTTCTTGTTAGTGTCAACAAGCGATAACACCAAGCTCACATCCGAGTGGATCCTAGATTCAAGATGTTCTTTCCATATGTGTCCCAATAGAGAATGGTTCTCCACATATAGTTCGATTGAAGGTGGAGTTCTGCGTATGGGAAACGATTCATCTAGTAAGGTAATTGGTATTGGTATTGCTAAAATTAAGATGCACGATTGGACGATTAGGACACTCTCAGATGTCAGGTATGTACCTGATTTACGAAAGAATCTCATCTCCTTAAGTATTTTAGACTTGAAAGGATGCAAAATCAACATTGAGTCGAGCGGTATTAAAGTATCTCGTGGAGGTCTCGTTTTGTTAAAAGGTAAAAGAACCGGCAGTCTTTATATTCTGGAAGGTTATACAGTGACCAGTGAAATAGGACGTCCCTCGTCCGTTACGAGGTTGAAGTCAACTTGTTTGGAGCGAAGGCAACTTGGTCATAGGAGGGAAAAAAGTATGACTGTTTCGTTGAAGAGAGGTTCTTTTTTGGATGCAGGTTTTGAAAAGTTAGGGCACTGTGTTCGTGAAAATCAGACCCGGGTTAGTTTTGATTTGGAAGTGTACAAGTCAAAGGCTAGAAGTCTTCCAGTTTCTAAGCACAAATTCGACTCAGTTAATTCCCTGCATAGTTCAAGATAGGCTCATGGCGGGCTTTGGCAAAGATAGCGTTGTGAAAATATAAGTCAAGGTGGAGATTTGTTAAATATGACTCCTATTTTCAGTCAAATTTGAGAAAAAATCTTTCAGTTAAACTCTGTTTACTTGTTTCAATCAAATACTGATTAGTTTAGATTATTTTATTATTATTTGACCTATGAATTTAGCCTATAAATAGGCTCTTTTACAACCTTAGAAAAATATACCCATTAGAGATTAGAACTCATAACACATTTAGAGAATTTTGTGTTTA
This sequence comes from Gossypium hirsutum, assembly GCF_007990345.1. Lineage (NCBI taxonomy): Eukaryota > Viridiplantae > Streptophyta > Magnoliopsida > Malvales > Malvaceae > Gossypium > Gossypium hirsutum. Next base: position 77,074,029 of record NC_053433.1, read on the forward strand.
CATTTTGTGGGTTCTTTGTGTTCGGGTTTTCGGGGTTTAGTTCTTATCTCCATCTTTTGTACTCTTCGTTATTTTGCCATTATAGTAAAATTATCTTTACCCGTGGTTTTTTATCCTCTTTGGAGGGGTTTTTCCACGTTAAATTTGTATGTTCAATTTCTCAATTTATTCCGCTATTTTCTTGTTCGTTGCTTAATCGGGTCGAAATCCAAACAAAGAGGATACCAAGTAAGTTCATGAAACTTCAGATTTGTGATAATGATTGTGATTTGGCGATTTCTATAAAATATGTAATTTTGTGATTTCTATTACTCATGACATGTGATTTATGGTTATTGGATTATGCATGTGCAAATGATGTGAATATATGATTATCAATGTTCTGAGTCGTATGAAAAATATATTACTATTCTGATCTTCTGATTCGCATGTTAAGCATGCCATATTTCTGATTTGCATGTTAAGCATGCCATTGTGATAAAATATATACGAGATCTGATCTGTATGTTAAGCATGTTATATTTTGATATTCTGATTCATATGTAAAGCATGCCTACTGAAAATTTGTTCTATATGCTATATCACATGCATGGGGTTGGGAAAATATGTACGGAGGAAGTATCTGACAGTAAATCTGCATTATCAGGTGACTTGTCCACAATATTTTGTATCTAGCAGTAAATCTGCAATATCTAGTGGTTTGACCACATTATTCTATTTCTGGTAGCTTGGCTGCATTATCTGGTGGCTAGTCCACATTATTGGTGTGTTATTGGATAGATGAATTATAGGAAACTCTTTATGGTGTGTAGCGGAGGTGGGTAGGATATGTTTTTTTAAAAGTTTGCATTGTTTTCTGAAAAGTGTTGCATTGACATCGTCATTGTGCATTTTGTCATATCTGATTTTGTGAATGAATATTTGGCAAGTTATGATTTGCTTAAATTGATGTTGTTGTGAGTTAAATTATGTTATTATTATTGGTAACCCACACTGGGTTTTTTAAGCTCACCCATTTAAATTCTATTTTTTTCAAATAATCAAGGTTAGGATGGGCCCGGCTATGGAGGCGCTCTCGATCATTTTTCAAAAAACTTTATATTTATTGGTATTTGATATTCTAGGATTTGTTTTATTACTTTGGACTTGGACTTTGGTTTTTTTTGGACTTTGGATTGCAATTTTTCTACATGGTTTATGTTTTAAAAACTATCATATAAAGGATTTGCAAAAATAACAATTTAAGATGGATTTTATATAAAATAATAACAAGCTAAGTAATGATGTTTTCAAAAATTCAATACTAAGTTTCCATTACATGACACAATTTGCTCATAAAACTAATATTTTACAAGATGTATGTTAATCTATGTTTTCAAACCGAAAAATAAATTTTAGATATAGAAATTTGTTCATTGCAATGTTTTAATTGAATTATGACGTTTTCATAATACTCTCTCAATTAAATGATATCAATTAAATTTTGGTTTTATTTAAAACAAGACTCAAAGACGTTTTGTGAAGGCCATTTTTAAAAGAGAAAAGCTTCTAAATATTTTTATTGCGCCATTGTCATGGCTAATGTAATATTCAAGATTCGACCATAACATCTAGGCCGAGTTTAGAGGGTTACATTTAGTGGTATCAGAGCCTGGTTCAAAAGCTTAGATATTGATTTTGGGAAAAATCCATACTTCGGTTAAAAAAATTTATTCTACTCTGAAAATATCGATGCTCCGGAGCTAACCTAGATAAGTACTTCTGTCTTACTAAATTTTGATATGAAACTATAGTATACTGTAGATTCTGAAACTATAGATTTTGAAAACTACACTGTGAAACTCTAGACTCTGAAAACTATAGATATTGATACTCTAGTGATGAAACTGTAGAACTAAAACATTATGAATTGATAATTAAAGCTCATTTCTAATTGTTAGATAAAATTACATAAAACTTAAGAATTCGATAATAAAAATATGTGTACTTAAGACATATAGATCAATCTGTGTCACAAATGCGCACACTTGAGCCCGTTACCAAACTCGAGCTAGTGGTTGACCAGGTCGAGAACACGCAAACTATGAAAGTGGACCATCAAGAGCCTACTAACGATACTGTGTCATAGGCCATGCTTGGGGTGCTACAACGTGTTGTTGAGACCTAAAATGGATTTGGAAATTGCGAGACCATTGCTGAGAGGCTCCGAACTAACAAAACTGAGTTATTCAGGGGCGTTGCTGAGACGACCCCCACCATGGCAGAGTATTGGTTAAAGCCTACGGAAAGGATTCTAAACGACATTGGGTAAACCCTAGAGCAGAAACTAAAAGGTATGGTCTCGCTACTGAGGGATGAGATTTACCGTTGGTGGTAAGCCATTGCGAGGCTTTCCAGAATAAGTTTGTGGGTCAGCGTTATGTTGAGGTCCATCGACTAGAGTTTATTGAGATTAAGCAAAGGGATAGATCTATGGCCTAATACGAGACCAAATTTCTACGGTTAAGTCGCTCTACCGAGGGGATGGTTGTGACTGAATAAGACAAGTGTGTTAGATTTGAACGGGTTGAGATATGAGTTAATGATGCAAGTGGCCCCTTGGCAAGAAAGTATTTTCAAAGAGTTTGTGGAGAAAACCAAATTTGTGAAGGAAGTGAAACGTTTGGAACGCGAATCAAAGGATACCAATAGAGATGTTAATCCTACTGTTCAGGCTTCGCAACCTAATAAAAGAGCCCGAGACGATTGACCCAGGTAAAATGCTACTGCTGTTGATGGAGGGAGAACCTGATATGCCACTTGTGGTAGGAGCCATTTGGGAGAATGCTGGAGGAGTTTGGACGCATGCCTAAGATGTAGATCCTTGAAGCACAAGATCGAGGATTGTCCGCTCGTAATGAGCAAATGCAAGCACCAAGTCAGAACTGTGTTCAGAATCAGAGAGTTGGATAGCAGCCTCCAAGAGGTCAAGGTCCAAATAGAGGTGGTAATGTTGGGCAGAGATAGAGAGCCTAAGGTCGGGGTGCTAACCGAGTTGATGCCAGATGGCCTGCATTAGTGTACGCAGCTAGGCATGGAGAGGACAATAACGTCACCAATGTCATAGCAAGTACAATTACTGTTAATATCATACCATATTTTGCTCTGATTGACATTGGATTAACCCATTTGCATGTTTTATGTTTAATGGCTGATAAAGTGGGTATTGAGGTAAAGGATATTGTTAGTAATGTGACTCTCTTTAGTCCCTTAGGAAAATCTATTTCTATTAATAAAGTGTATAAACGGTGTCAGATCCAAGGAGAAATATTTTTAGCAGATTTGATGGAATTACCCTTCAACAAATTCGATCTCATTCTGGGGATGTACTGGCTGGTAGAACATCAAGTCATATTGGATTGTACTACTGAGGGGGTCACTCTGAAGACTCTAGATGGGAAGGAGATAATGATGGTTGGGGAGCGTAGAAATTACTTATCTAACGCAATATCCGCTCTAATAGCTGAAAAATTGGTAAGTAAGGATGCGAGGCATATCTGGCTTACATTATGGATACGAAACCCTAGATATGAAGAATAAAACCTAGAAGAAACTAAAAAGAAATTAAACTAAACTAAACCTACAAGTTGTATCCCCTCTCCTCAGCCAAAATTGGTTGTTTTTGTAGCAAAATCTGACCCCATTTTGTGACCAAAATTCCCTTGAGCGGTCTTTTTCCAATTGGTGTTTCAGTTGGACAAAGACTACCCTTGGTGTCATTTTTTGTTCCCTTCACAATATGGGTATCGCGATACCTAGGGTAGGATATCGCGATACTGTAATTAGTATTGAAATGGGGCTACCCCTTGAAAGGTGGATATCGCGATACCTAGAAGTGGTTATCGCGACATCTCTGATAGAATACTCAGGGGATGTTGTATAAAACTCGATTTGAAAATGGTTATCGTGTGGCTCACACGGCCAAGAGACATGCCCGTGTCTTAGGCCGTGTGGGCATTCGAAATGGGGTACACGCCATACCCCAGCTCGTGTCAGTATCCGTGTAACTCTCTGACTTGGGTCACACGACCAAGTCACACACCCGTGTGCTAGGCCGTGTGTAGGTGCAGGGATCACACGGCCAAGCAACACGCCTATGTGCCAGGCCGTGTAAAAAATCCTGAGCATTTTGTCTTGAATTTTAATGATGCAGGGGACACACAACCAAGCCACACACCCATGTGCTAGGCCGTGTGTCACACATGGCTGAGACACACACCCGTGTCTCTACCTGTGTGGACAAAATAAGGCAATTTCCAAGCCTTATTTCTCACCCAATTTGTCTTCCACCTACAATGACATTTTAACACATTTCCAAGCCAACACAAAATATTCAAATCAAGCCAAAATCAAGTTTTATACATGACATATCATCATATGCATTCATGTTTTCAAACTTACCTAATTGACCCAATTCACATATATGCATGTTTTTACCAAATATGTTAGTTTAATCCAAACATCCATATGATTTCCATTATTTTAACCATTTTAAACACACCAGTCCAACATGCTTAGACCATGTATATACATAACTAAGCACAAGCCATCCAAATGGCTAGTTTCAATCAAACTTTTACATGCCATCATTGGTTAATTTAACCTATACATGCCATTATAACCAAAATTAACTTGATATATATATATATATACCGAGAAGTCCGAGGGATAGTGTGATATGGCTTCGACTAAGTTCCAACCTTTACAAGTTTCCGAGTACTATAAAACAAAAGATAAACAATTAACTTACCAATTAATTCACATTTAAGGTAAACAATTAAACATGTTCAAGCCAAATTGGCCTTTTTTCCTATACACATATCCTTATCAAGCATGTTAGCCATGTAATTCATATGAAAAACAATAAACAAGTATGAACTTATCATTAATCAAATTTCCTTATTCATGTACTTTCCACATCATGTATTCAAACTTCATATACAAGTCATGTTCATGTGATCAAATATATGTCCATAATCTTTTATCAGAAATTCATATTGTCATTTGTCATAACTTTATCCATTAAACTACTTATAATATCGATGGATACATGGTTAGTACACACAAAGTGTACATACTATATTCCATCAATTCATATTCAGGAATGCTCATTGAGCATTTAAATGGGAAGCTCTTCCAAGCCAAATAATAAAAAGCTCATGTGAGCTTGTAACGGGAAGCTTATCTGGGCTTAATAACAAGAAGCTCATAAGAGCTTAAATCTGAAAGCTCATGCAAGCTTAACGGGTAACTCCGAAGAGTTATTATTAGGAAGCTCATAAAAGAGATTTTAATCAGGAAGCTCCAGATAGCCTTATATCGGGACACTCATAAGAGCTGCGGTGTGTCCGCAACACATGCAGGATCACTACCGATCAAAATGCTTATAGGAGTATATAAAGAGGAAGCTTGGAAGAACCATATATCAGAAAGCTTAAGAGAGCTTATATCGATATGCTCATGTGAGCCATAAAGGGGCGCTCTTGTGAGCTATGGTGTGTTCGCAAGCTCTTATGAGCTATGGTGTGTTCGCAACATATGCAGAACCACAACCATTTCGGGAATCCTGTATCCATCTAATTTCATTTGTTCAAACGGGATTTATTTCTTGTCAGGCATTGTCGGATATGTGATTTATTTTCATACTTAACAATTATACAATTTACATACATATAAATCAAGCATATCACATAAATATGTAAATAAACAATTAGTTACACGAACTTACCTCGACAAATGTTCATGTATGCAAAAGTATACTAATCCAAAACTTTTTCTTTTCCACGATCTGACTTTGTATTTGATCTATCCGGATCTATAAGAGAAAATTTAACTGAATTTAATACAATTCATATTCAATTCAATCCAATTCACATCTAAGGAAAAATTACCATTTTACCCCTATACTTTTGATTAATTCTAATTTTGTCCCTAAGCTCGAAAAATGAATTTCATGCAACTTAACCCTTATTCCAAGCCTGGCCAAATTTTTTATATAACAATAACAGTTCATGTATTTCACAAAAATCAAAATTTTTTATGAATTTTAAATATTTTCAATTTAGTCCCCAGATTACAATTTCATGAAAATTTCCTTTATAAAAGTTATTTATGTAACAACCCGATTTTGGGCCTAGTCAGAATAGTGGTTTCAAAACCACAAATTCGACGTAATAAAATTTATTTTTATTATATTTTTATGGTATAAAATTTAACAAAATAATTTCATGAAAATTTCGTTTGAAAATTTTGACGTTTGAGCACTCAATTTAGTCAAAAGGACTAAATTGTAAAAAATGCAAAACTTGAGTTCTATATGCTAGAGGTGTCCAATTGTTATGAAATTTTAAATTGGAGGTCCTTAAATGGTAATTAGACCATTGGTTAATTTTTTGGACAAAAATGAATATAAAATAGGTGAAATAGAATATTTTTAAGTTAAGGGCATTTTGGTTATTTAGTAATTAAAATGAATTAAAAACAAAATAAAAGCCAAAATTTCTTGTCCATCTTCTTCATTGGCTGAATTTTACATGAAGAAACCATGGCTACGATTTTCCAAGCTTCCAAGCTCGATTATCAAGAAAACGAGATTCGGGCTTAGATCGGGAAAGAGCGAGGTTATGAACTAAATCGAATAAATTGCCATTTTTGCACCCGAGGTAAGTTCGTGTGATAATAATGATACAATGTCATTGTTTTTTATGCTTGAAACCTAAATTGGTATGTAAATTTGATTATGTTGAATTAAATGTTTATGATGCTATATACGTGACAATGACGTACTCCATGAAATATTAGATAGTCCAAATGTCGATAACGTTTTATGTGATAATTGAATATATTGGAAATGAAATGGAAGTTTATATGTGATGTTATGTCATGTCCTATTGCTTATTATCATGTGAATTTTAAATGCTTTATTACTATTATGAGAATGCCATGAGATAGGATGAACTTGTGGTAAGTTCATTTGTAAATATTGCAACATGTGACATACTTTAAATGCTTTAATATTGCATGTATGGTAAGTTCATATGAGATGATACGTCATATTTCTATAGCTTTGATATCAAGTGAATTTAATGCTTTATTACTATTATGAGTATGTGATTGGTGCTATGGATATTGAATTCGACATTACGAGCAAGCTCAACGAAAATGTGGTATCGAAGAATCCCGTTTGAACCTTAGGAATAGTTTAGGATACAAATGACATGTCACTAGGAACTATGAAATATGGACTCATTGAGTTGTGGTCTAAGTTCATGATATATGTGACATCTGAACTCATTGAGTTGTGTTCTGAGTTCATGATGTATGTGACACATGTTTTGGCGTTCTAGGTACTGGTCTCGTATATTCTATTGATGGCGAGGTAGTCCGACATGTGTTGCGGATACCTGACAGCCTATGTAAGCAGACCTGTGAGTAGGTCGAAAGTGAGCAACATGTGATATGTGATATGACGTAGCATTGGCTAAATATGAGGCACTTAGGTGCGAGATTCCGATATATCCGATAGTATCCCGAGTGTTCAAAGGGTAGTTCTAAAGAAAAGCTCAATGAGAAATCTTGATGAATATGTCAAAGACGAGAAAGTAAGCTATTATGTACAAGTGGGCACAGGTACGTACATCGAACTCATGAGAAATGATCTTTGTATATGATGAATATGTGGTAAGAATATTTACAAGGAAGTTATGCTTACGATAATGATTTCTATAATGACCATGTGAGTATAGATTTATATTCATGAGGTAGAAATATGTGATGAATCCGATTGTTGAACATGTGTAAGACTTTTAGATCAATGTGACTTGAGACACGATGTGTTTATTCTTTAAGTTTTGTGATTCGTTGAATGATGTCTAGCTATATAACTTTAGGAACATGAATACACATAAGTAATATGCATTTGTAGCACATATGTTGAGATGTATACTCATGAAGGGATTATGATTGCTTGACCAAAACCTAAGCACGATAAGCTAAGATTATGGTTTTAGAAAGAATGAGCTTTATAATTGAAAAATTAATAATTATGAGATCATGTTGATGAAGTTGATAAATGCATGTAAATGAAATACTTATTATTTTCATACGACTTACTAAGCTTTGAAGCTTACTCCCCTTTTCTTTCCCACCTCTTATAAGTTTATTCAGTTAGCTCGGGTTAGAGATCGTCGTAGATTCTATCACACTATCAAGTTATCATTTGGGGTATAAGTGAACGTAAGTATGTTAAGTCTATGGCATGTATAGGGACTTAGTCATTCTGTGTATGTGTCATTATGATATGGCCAAATGTATTGGCTTGTAATGAATAAGGATTTGATTTGGTATGTAGCCATATAAATTGGCTTATATTGGCTAATGGGTTGCAAGTATATTAATTACTCATATGCCTATGCCAATGTCATTGTGTGATGTGGTTTATAATGGTATGTTAATGAATGTTAGTATAAGGGAATCATGAAAGAGTACAATTAGTATTAAAATAGTTTTGAACAGCAGCAGTAGTTCAAATTTGAAAAATCACCAAAAATTGTGGAAATCGAATTAGAGATTGAATAAAATATTAAATTAAATCCTATTGAGTCTAGTTTTACATAGAAGAAACGGTATAAGTAAAAGAATTTCATTTTATGAGATATTTGAATTTTTGTGAGATAAGGTCAAAATGATTTCAGGTTCCCCAGTTCTGACTTTGGAAAATCATTAAAAATTGTATAAAAATACTTGGGGTTTAAATTTATATTTTTGATTTATTAATGAGTCTAATTTCAAGAGAAACAAATGGGAACATCATTCGAATCTCGTATTAGGAGATAATTAATTTTTAATGAAGAGCGGTCGGAACTATCGGACTGCAAAACATGAGAGACTTTAAAGAATAAAATGTACTTATTGGATAGACCAAAAATTCTAAAAATTTTATGGTAAGAAGATATGTGAGTCTAGTTTCAGGGAAAATTAGCAGATCTTAGTTTGGAGTTCCGTATCTCAATATATAAATAATTTAGTGATTATGACTCAAATGGACAGTTTTGTTATGAACAGAAAATAATTGTTTTGATATGTTTAAGCCATGATTATGGTTGTGTTGGTAGCTTAATTGTGCCATGTTAAGTTCCATTAAAAGTGTGTATGTGAGTGTGCAAATGAGGGTGGCAAGTGACTTGGTAAATAGCCATTTCCTTGGGCACATGGGCAGAGACACGGTCGTGTGTCTCAGCCGTGTGAGGGACATGGTCCCGAGACACGGGCATGTGACTTGGCCGTGTGACCCTATTTCGATTTATGACGTCATAAACAAAGAGTTACACAGGCGTGTCCCAAGCCACACGGGCGTGTGTGACCACACGACCTACCCACACGGGCGTGTGACTCCTGTTTTGAGAAAAAAATTTCTAAGTGTAGTAAAAGTTCCAAAAGTTTTCGATTTAGTCCCGAACCACTCCTAACATATGTTTTGGGCCTCATGGGCTCGTATAAGGTACAAAATGCATGTTATTGGATGAATTTGATTTGGTCCAAATGTTATGGCCTGGTTTTGTATGAATGTTTATGTTTAAGTCCGGTAACGCCTCCAACCCTATCCCGGCATTGGATACGGGTAAGGGGTGTTACAATTTATCTATCAACAATCTTTCCATTTTTACCATAAAACTTCATAATTCATGCATATTCATCCATGGAAAAACTTTAATACTTTAATAACTTTGCAAATTAATCCGCAAAATAGTTAGATTAGGTTATTACGATCTCGAAAATATAAAAATTATTAAAAACGGGACAAGAAAACATACCTAATTAAGCCAAATAAGATTGCTTGAGTTCTTTTCTATTAGCTAGGGTTTCCATGTATTTTAATTTGGGGAAGATGATGAAATAAGATGATATTAGTTTATTATCATCTTTAATTATTTCAATTTCCAATTTAGTCCTTTTCTTTATTTAATTTTCCATGGATGATTCATCAAACTTATCTAATAACTCCTCTTAATGGTCTATTTTCCATATAAGGACCTCCAATTTTGAATTCCAAAGCTATTCGATCCTTTTAGCTACTAGAATTCAACTTTTGCATTTTATGCAATTTGGTCCTTTTATCAATTAAACATGTAATCGATAAAATTTCTTAACAAAATTTTGATACGATATTCCTATCATACTGTAGACCATAAAATAATATTAAAATAATTTTTTTTGGACTCAGATTTGTGGTCCCAAAATAACTATTCCGATTTCACTGAAAAAGGGCTGTTACACTCAACCTCTTTGTTACACAACAAAAAAAAAAAGGAGTACCCTTAATTTTATTTCTATAAAAATTCTCCATAGTAGCCAATGGAATATTATATAATGTAACAACTTGATTTTAGTCAGTGTCGAAAAATGCTATTTCAAAATTCAATTTTGTAAATTGAGTTAGCGAAATTATGAGTGAAAGGATCTTTTTTTTTTTAAATATGAAAATACATTAGTGGACAGTTAGGAAACTAAATTAAGAAACTAAGTTGGAAATTAGGGAAATGTGTAAGATTTGACTTGAAATTCAATTAAACTTATTAGTTGATTTTATGACATTATGGGCCTAATTGAATAAATTGAAAGTTGTTAAGAAATTATGCTATGGATTAAAAGTACAAGGTCCCTAATGAAATAATATGAAATTAAGATCGAAAAACATGAGTATTTCAGATATAAGGACTAAAATGAATAAAATATAAAATATGTTTGATTATGTGTTTTTCATGTGATTGGGTGAAAACTAATACCATCTATATAATTGAATTATAGTACGTAGCTAAAGACGACATCAAGCTATCTCGAGATAAATAAAACACAAGAGCAATAGACGAGTAGCTATCTCGGTTTGTGCTTTCATGAGTTAAATTCAATTACAATATGGATTTTTGAAATTAGCTATGCTTAAAGTAATGATCTTACTTGTCTCATGATTAGGTAAGTATTAAATGGTTGGAATCTTATGGAAAATGTGATGATATGCGTATAATGATATGAAATTATATAAATTGAATAGAGTATTATATGAATTGTTGTGTATTAAGCTATGATATGTGAACCTTGTGAACATATTTGAAACATTGGATACCTTATTAATGATCTTGGGTAGAGTTGGATATAGTTGGCATTGCATAGGATTAATGTACTTTGGTTTATAACGATGAGGCACGGAGCGCAAATTATACTTCAGACGTACCAATGAGGCATTAGGTGTCGAATATATTAGGTGTGATGGTTGGATGATCCATGTATCCATATTGAGTTTGTGTTTGGTTAATAAGGATTATGAAAATTTGGAACTTGCCTATTGACATTGGTTATTGAATTGTATATTTATTCTTGATATTAAGCATTAAATGACGACATATGAAATGACACATGGTTTGGTTATTACGAGCTCTGCGGGTTGATCTGGTTATATAACAAATCAATAGATTCCATAATAGAAAAAAAAAGTGTCATAACCCTTGTGATATGCTATGACATTCATGTAAATGAGATTTAATAATAAAGTGATTGAATGATGGAATATGGCATGTTGAATAGTTTTAAAGATTAATGTTTTGTTCACATGAAACAAGAAATGCACTTGTGATTTAGATAGAATTGGATTTCATATTGTATGTTCTTTGTATTGTTTATATGTGATTATTGATTTAAATCATGTTAGCACCACGAGCACTATTTCTCAACGTGCGATTTTGTTTATTTCATGGCACAGGTATTATAGATCTCGAAGTCTCATAGTGATCAACAACATCTAGTTTCAACTTTCGACTCAGACAGTTTGTATAGATTTTGTTATGTTTAAAGCAAGTGACATGTACCTAAGGTCTTGAATTGGTCTTTAGGTCCATTTTGGATGTTTTGGTCCATACGATAGAAAATGCTTATATTTTAAATATGGCCATTATATTGGTGGCATTATATGTATTAATTTAGTAAGTTGATGGTTTACTTGCCCATTTGACCATATTATGCTTGTGATTGAATTATTTCTTACATGTCAAGTAAATGAACATGTATGTATACTTGTAATCATGAAAAGGGTAGATGTTTTATATGTTAATAATGTTAATTTGGCATTTGTGGTACTTCATATAATATGTTGAGTTGAGCTTTGGGGGCATTTTGACCAATTAGTATTCACGCTTGGCAGGTTTGAGAAGAATGATAAAAAGAAATTGAGGGACCTGCTTTCATAGTTGTGACATTCCCTTGTTGGTGTTGCGACATTAAGCCTCTATTTCCATGGTCATGACTCTCCCTTGCAAAGGTTGCGACACTAAGCCCTTTACCATCAATATCACGACATTCCCCTACTGAAGTTGCAACATCAAGTTATTGTCTTCTTGGTCATTACTCAACCCTATTGAAGTCGCAACATAAAGCTATTACCCTTAATGTCACGAGTGTTGTGACAACACCCATGTATTGGCTGTTTTTACATGTTAGTCTATCATTTGTTACAAGAGTTTCATAAGTGTTTTTATAAGCCTACTTATGATCCAGATTTGAATAATTAAAGTTAATAGAAGTTTTAGAACTCAAATGTTTGCATGATTTTTCTTTCGAATATTGAAAAAAAAATGTAGTTGATTTGGCAACGAATGTGACATCTTATATCTTGAAAGTGGCGATTGGGTTAGATATGGAGTGTTACACATAATCTCCAAATAAAGTGTTTCATTTTACTAGGCATATTTAACCCCTATAACATTTTCCATAACTTGTCATCAATAGAAACAAATGAAGAAGGAGCAACAAATCTATTGACACTGACTTTTGTACACCATTCTATATCCAGACTTAGCACTATAAATTACATTCCTTTCACAATGCCAGATCAACTTATCTTTCCCTCCTTTCCAGCTAATAGGAATTTTCCTAATTGTTTGTTTTGCTTCCTCATCAATCCAACCACCCAAAGCATTAACATTCCAATTTCCTTCCTATCTACAAATCCATTCAGCGACATTCTTAGGAAAATATGTTCACGAAACAACAATTTGAGTCAAAAGCTTCCTTTTTAAATCTAGAAGCCAATTATCCTGCTGTATTGAAATATTTTTCCCATTTCTAACTTGCCATAAAATCTTTTATCTAATAACCTCCATCCCCCTTAATAAGCTATTCTAACACCAAAAAACCCTAGCACCTTTATTGGCCAAAAAAGTTGTACAATCTAGAAAATAAAGCCATTTTTAGAACTTTAACCCATAATGCTTCAGACTTATTCAATAACTTCCAGAACTGCTTTGCCAACATAACATCATTAAACTTCTCCAAATCTTTAAAACCCAAGTCACTATCCACTTTTACACTAGTTAGGACTTCCCACTTCTTCCACTTCTTCCAATGAATTCTTCCTTTCTCTTTCCTTTGACCCTACCAGAATTTAGTCATTTCCTTATTAGTTTGGTCGCACTACTTCTTAGGAAGCTTGATACATATCATGCTATATATAGGTTGCGTTTTATATGAAAAAGATAACATTTTAGCGCAACAAAAAAGAACAAAATTAGGTCAAAATCCAACATTAGAAGTGATTAAGCAAGCATTCTCCTGCTACCAAATTACTCCGACCTTGTAGGTGGTTGCTTGGATTTTTTAGAAAGGGAATTGTTTCACCTTCCCTGTAAATACTCTGGTATCTGTGCTCTTTAAGTAGCCCCCCGGTAGTCCTTAAAAATATGGAAAAACTTGAAAATGACAAACCATACCCATGTTGGTTACAGGAGTCGGTTATGATAAAATGAACGCAAAAAGAACAAAGGAGATTATATTTATTGTTCTATGATGTAGCCCACATACAACAAATGCTCAACAAATATATAATGGAAGAATAAGAGAAAAGAAAAGGCAACCTGGACCTTGCTCTGGTTGTCTTTCACTGCTACACAATTTTCACAACACTTGAAACTCAAACCAGCAATGAACCGAGACTCTTGTGGCCAAAACAGAGCAATAGCTTATGCTGGTATGAGAAATAATAGACGTGAATAAACATGGATCGCATCATCAGGCCGCTGCCACTAAACTCTGGAATTCGATGGCGACACCTGGGTCTTGCTATTTCAACCTCTTTTAATCTTGCATCACAAGCAGGGATGTAACTTCCGTTACTCTACTTGACAATGATTTCTCATCGGTAACCACCACCACCACCATGTTGCTGTTGAGAGTAGCCACTGGAACCCATCATAGGGTTGTAACCGCCAGGCATCCCACTTTGAGATTGCATGTGGGTTGCCTGCCCCATTCCCATGTTCATCCCCATGCCTGCGCTCATGCCCATATTGTTCATCTCCATGCCTGGATTCATGCCCATGTTGTTCATCCCCATGCCTGGATTCATGCCCATGTTCATCCCCATGCCTTTATTCATGTCCATATTACTCATCCCCATGCCTTTATTCATGCCCATATTACTCATCCCCATGCCTGGATTCATGCCCATATTGCTCATCCCCATGCCTGGATTCATGCCCATATTGCTCATCCCCATGCCTGGATTTATGCCCATATTGCTCATCCCCATGCCTGGATTCATGCCCATGTTGTTCATCCCCATGCCTGGGTTCATGCCCATGTTCATCCCCATTCCCATGCCCATAGGTTGTTGATTCATACCAACATAGCCTCCCATGCCAACACCTCCAACAGGACCACCACCCATTCCCATACCCATGCCGGAACCCACCATAGGATTTGCTGGAGCTCTGAGAACACTAGCACCAGCACGGCCAATTCCAGAACCAGATCCCATAGCTTTACCCATTGTGACAGTAGACGTTATTGCAGTTGGGGCAGGCTTTTCCAACCTCTTTTCCTTCCGATTAATAGCATCAAAGTCAACTCCAATATCAGACAGTGGGTTTGTTTTAGCTGTACATATAGAAAATAAATTAAAGTTAATTCTTGTGGAATGGGCATATTTTCGATGGGAAAGGCAAGTACTTACGTCCAGATATATTCAAATTGACCAGTCCTCTGCTCAATGTATCAGCCCAAACTGCTGACTTGGGCTCAAATTTATCCTTCGATGGTTGCGGAACTATAGCAAGTGCTCCTGTTAATGAGGGAGGAACAGTCTGTGGTGCCACTGAAGCATTCGATCCTAGTTGTGAAAAGAAGCCTCCCAGGACATCACTGTTATTATGTGCACCTGAATCGTTTGTGGTTTGAGGAGCACTCTGTGACTCAACTGGCACAGCAGAACCCTGCTTTGAAATAAAGTTTCCAGTGTTAAACTGAGTAGCTGGTGCAGCAGGAGTTGGAGGTTGAGCAGCCATTTGTGAACTGACAGGACCATTAGAACCTATCATTAAGCTCCCATTGCTGCTCTGAGCAGCAGATCCTGGAATTTGAGGGGCTGCAGACACAGACTGTGTGGGTTGGGCATATGGATTAGCACTTGGCTGAACAGGTTGGCCATATGGATTAGCATTAGGCTGTGTAGGCTGGCTGTATGGATTAGCATTCGGCTGAGCAGGTTGGTTGTATGGATTAGCACTTGGCTGAGCAGGTTGGCCATATGGATTAGCATGTACCTGTACAGGTTGGCTGTATGGATTAGCATTTGTTTGTGCTGGTTGACTATACGGATTAGCATTTGGTTGTGCAGATTGACCATAAGGATCAGCATTTGGTTGTGTTGGCTGGCCATAGGGATTAGCACTTGACTGGCCATATGGGTTTGCACTGGGTGGCACAGGCAGGCCATAGAGATTAGCACTTGGCTGCCCGTTTTGGCTGTATGGGTTAGCACTGGGCTGCACAGGCTGGCCATAGGGATTAGCACTTGAGTGCCCATTTTGGCCATATGGGTTAGTACTGGGCTGCACAGGCTGGCCATAGGGATTAGCACTTGGTTGCCCATTTTGGCCATATGGATTAGCATTGGGCTGCTCAGGCTGGCCATAGGGATTAGCACTTGGTTGCCCATTTTGGCCATATGGATTAGCACTGGGCTGAGCAAGCTGGCCATATGGATTCGCACTTGGCTGCGCGGGTTGGTACATATTAGCACCTGATTGTGCATGCTGGCCATAAGTAGCTACAGGTAGTGCAGATTGGCTGGATGGTGCTGAAAAGACTGTATGTAAAGCTGCATCATTTGCAGGTCCAGAGGGTGGAAGGATTTCTCCCAATATATCATCTTCCTGATTTGGATCTGACAATTCTTGAGGCAAAAACTGGAAATTTCCTGATGAAGGTTGACTGTTTGAGGCATTGAGAGTGGAGTAGGCAGAGAATGATTCCCCGAAGTCGAAGCCTGTGACAATCTCAGATTTTACAGAAGGTGGCTGAGCTGCTTCCATATTTTGGCTCATTGTAGCCTGGAAAGTAGTCGCCGGAGTCAATATTTGTTGCTGAGCTGAGGCAGCATCCCCTGAAGGGAAAGCCTTAAAAGGACCATCACCAAATGGATCATCAAAACCCTGTATCAAGAACAAAACTTATTCCCTAACAACAGAATTACAACAAATATTCAGAGCACATTGATGTCCACTGGAATCAAAGAATGAAGACAACGTTTAGAGGCAAAATAAAGGGGATGGATAGGATAGAGGGATGAATTAGAGCAAAATCTAGAAGATGATTATTTTCATAATCAGTTAAGTGATATAATTCAAAATAAGATTTCACCTTTATATACCTTTTTAAATTCACCGTAAAACCTTTTTATGTTATCCTTCTATAGTAAATATACAGATGATATCAACAATTCACAAAGTAGCTCCAATATTAACTACACATGCTGTTTTACATGCTGACTAATTAAAGATACAAGAATTGAATACAACAGATAAGGCTACAATAGAACAGCACATCTGCATTCATGGTATCACCAACAGGCATATTTTAGACAGGAAGGATGAAATCCTTGTATATGAAGCAAAGAAAAAGGAGTTTAAGAGGTCCTCAAACAAATCATATCTACCTGATTTCCGGAGTTAGATGCTGATGGATTAGCAGCAAAGGAGGGCATAGAACCTTTAGCATGGGCATCAGCCTCAGCAGCAGGGGTTTCAGATAGAGTTGGCACAACCGCCCATGAATCTGACAGTGCACCGAGTAAGTCCATTTCAGAACTGGTTGAAGCAGTGGGAGGAGCAGGGGCAGGTGTAGAAACAGGAGCACCGGCAGAGGCAGCTGAAACAGATGAGCAGAAGATAAAAAGTAAGTTCCGGGTTAAAAGGGATAAATGCAATAGCATAAAAAAGAACCCAATTTAGTTCCTCAAACACAAGGAGATTTAGTTCATACAAATACAATCATGTTAGACTCCAATCAGTACAATTTCATTTTAAATGAGTAAAGGAAAGTCAAAATTGAAAACAAGGGGTCATCCTAACATAAATTTTATGGACGAAAATTTAAAAATGGAATGGAATGTGAACCAATATAGGATATCAAACTAAATACTTAAACAACTCAGAAATTTACATTTTGCATGGTGATTGTTCAAGCAAAACGTCACCACATCAACTAAGTTCTTATTGGATGAGCATAAAGACAACCATGATCAAGGAAACACCACTGGAACATACAAATGATGGTGTATATATTACAAATATAGTACCTGAAACTGAAACACGTGGATCAAATGCATTGAAAGCCTCCACATTTTTATTTGAAGGAGATGCTAAATTACCAAAATCAGACGTTGCTAGGTTAGGATTACTGCTAGCAGGAGGAGAAGATGACCTGGGAGCAGCTGCTACTGAAATTTCTCCATCCCTATCATCAATGATCTTTTCAGTGCACAGAAAAATACAACAGCAAGCAACATGTCTCCAAACATTTAAGGTACAAAATAATACCTTTCACTATGGACAGGACTATGAGATTCATTTACTGCTTCATAACTAGGAGGAGCACCATTATTTTGTTCAGAGAACTTCTGCTCATGCCGTCTATAGAAACTTAATTTTTAGAAAATTTAGAAAGCAATAATTGTTGTTAAAAAAATTGATCAACTAAGACAGGTTAAGAATGCACCCACTCAGGGTTACCTTCCATCCTGAGAATAATCATCAGCTCTAGCATTGCTGCCCCTGCAAAGACGACAGTTAATTACATTCTTCATGCCAAGCATCCATGAAGGTAAAGGCACCATACTTAAGATTCAGAGGGGGGGGGATCATGAAAATTACTAAATAGAACATCAATGACTGAACCAACACCCAAAAGCTCATGAAGAAAGAAACTTTATGCAGAAAATTACTAATTAATGCACCATGTATGCAGTAAATTACCTAATCTCGTGCAAAAGAACTTATTAAATATTCAACTTTCACCATCTAAATTGCAATCCAGAACAAGAAAGATATTTACTTCAACAAATAATTAAGAAAAAAAATCGAATCAACAATATTAATATGCCTCTTAAAAAGAACATAGCCATATAAAGGTATCAAAAGGAAATAAAAGCATACCGTGATGAATCACCATCATCATCAAAAGCATGGTCTCTATCAGAGCTCCTACTTCTGGTGCCATATTGATCACCATCAACACTTGTACTTCTACCTTTGTAGTCATCATCCCTGTAACCATCCCTGACATAGCGGTCTTCATTATCTCTGCTGTAGCGATCTCCATCACGACTGTTTGAATCTGAATATCTACCATACCGATCATCATCTCTATAACCATATTGATAATCATAATCATATCTGTCCCCCTGTCCCCCCGAACCTGCCCTATTCATTCCACCTGTTGATGTGCTCCGAAACCTGTAAAACAAACAGTTATACATTACGGAAGAATTCTACATATCCATTGATTTATATTCTCATATTCTAAAATGAATTTCCAAGGCAAAATATTCGAGACAAGAAATTAAATCACACGGATACCTGTAATCGTACGCAAGAAATGTCA
Organism: Gossypium hirsutum; assembly: GCF_007990345.1. Taxonomy (NCBI): domain Eukaryota; kingdom Viridiplantae; phylum Streptophyta; class Magnoliopsida; order Malvales; family Malvaceae; genus Gossypium; species Gossypium hirsutum. The sequence continues at coordinate 77,092,995 of NC_053433.1, forward strand.
TTAGAACTTAGAGAAATGGAACTCAATTAGAAAAGGCTTAATATCATTTATATAAGCTTAATACCATATGCTACCTATATTATCTATTAGAGTAAAGATATAGGACCATGGCTGCAGAAAATAAATTCAAAATTTTAATGGGAAACCAGAGATAGTCCACCATGTCCATATCATGGTAGATTTGGCAAGACTAGACTAATTATTTTATTTTCACCACTAAATGGGTGAACAAGTAAAATCTCAAGAAACGGCCATAAATGGCGAAAATATACCAGCAGCTTAGGAGAAAAAACAATTTAAATAATTCTCAAGTCAATTTTGCAAAATAAAAGGTATGCATATGGGCATGCTCTTTCACACATACTTGTCATGTTGAAAGCATCTATGCTCTAACACACAAGTACTCATCATAATTTCATGATGAAATTATGCATGCTCATCAATTTTGTACATGCTGGTCATATGTTGAAAACAGCAAGGAGATTAAAACATAAAGCCATTTTTGCAGACTCACTTGTCCTTGTTGGCTGCAGCCTTCTGTCTTACTTCAATTATCCTTTCTTTATCATTTACAAGAACCACAAGGCTCTGAGATTTTTTTCGAATATTGCTACCCTGGTCCCTTCCACTGGAATCAATGTACTGAAAGTCGGACAAACTCTGTAACATGAGATGGAATATTAATTAGACCAAAAGTTTTAAACACAGTGAGCCGCAGATAGAGTTATCAACACTGCATAAAATAATGTCATAAGAAACAGCAATTACTGATATTTGATATGCGTGTTCTCTTATGTCATCTATGACACGCTCTGATCCATGGGCAACAAGGTACTCCAAAACAGTCAGACCCTGAGGCTCAATAAAGAACATACCTTAGTACAATGATATATTTTAATGTCGGGAGGAATTGGAGGAAAAGTAAAATATATACAGAAAACACAAAGCAAAATATAGTGCACAAAAAATGTACCACACCCCAACACAATGACCATGCAGAATTGAAGGAGATTTAGAGAAAGGATAAAACTTTTACAATTACATAAGTATTTAGAGGAACACTTTTTTCGGTTGTAGAGAGAACAAACTGACACTAATACAATTAACCCTTCAACATAATGCTGACCTTGTAGACATGACGCCAATTCTTTCTAGTGTCACTCATACGTTTCCAGATTACTGCCATGATTATCTGGTATTCATGACTGCATGGAGATTTGCAAAATAAATTTAGCTGTGACAAATAAGTAATGAAAATCAAACATAATTTCTCTCAAGCTTACTAGTTTCTAGTAGCCATTGCAATATCTGCAAGAAGTGACCCATGAGGACCCCAGGGCTCATTGCTGGTGGCATCAAGAACCTAAAGACAAGTTAAAAATGTATTACTAATTCAAGTAGATAAACAAAGTTTTAATTGTATTCCAGGTGATATTCTTATGTTGTTGCATAGTGATTGCTGTTGTTAAATAACTATTTTTACTTTATAAATTTAAGGACAATCTCCTCTTACCAAATGAAAATAAAATGGAAGAGTTGGATCCACTATATTCTATCAAGATTCAGCACAACCAGCATTAGAAGTTAGCCTAACTTCAGAAGTAGTTTACATAGAAAATTTGGGTCCTAGAGCAAATGAAAGAATCAGTCCTCTTAGTACCCTTCCATCCAAACGTTCACTTAAGAGGCTCAAGCAGGCCATGTAATGGGAAGTGACAGGAAGCTCAACACCGAATATAAGTAAGCTTGTTTTCCAAATCATATAACCACATTTCAAAATTCTCCAGTTCTAGTAGCGCTTCGTTGAGAAGGCGAATAAGCAGAGGCCTCTGACTGGTAGTAAATCACCCCTCGTATAACAAAAAATAAATCAAGCTACAGTTTCTCTTTCTGAAAACAACAGCATTTTTCCAGTCATTGCCACCTCACCATAATGTAGACATGAGCATTAACCCTCTGGACCTCCACAACTTCACCAAAAAAATAAAGCTGGATTCCACTTATAATCCCATTTCCCACTTCTCTTCCATACAAGGGTATGCAACATTACGAAATCATAACAGCATTTTAATAGATAATAGTTAAAGTCCCTTACTTTTTGGCAACTATGATGCCAATCAATCTAAAAATCACATTCATAGTTTAATACCTCAGAAAACATATCATATCGACTGAACAATATCTAGATAGTCTATTAAACCCCTAGCCAAAGAGAAACCTAATTCTACAAGAAACAACCATAGATGCTTACAATTATGCAACAATTGATTATTAGGTACTCGTATGCTCAGTGAACTTTCTAACAATATTCTTACCTTCTGCTCTATTCCAGGAACTTTAAGAACTTTCTTATTAACTCCTCTCTTACTGCAGGAACAAAGAATAATAAATCATTTAGCACTGGTTATATAGCAAATACCAAGACGCACGAATACAAGAAATATATATATATTCACAAAAGACCAAACTCGCAAGGATCATTCTTCAGAGTATAATTTTGTTACGAAGAGATTGCTTATACTGTTAAATATTCAAACAATTCAAAAATGTTAATTAGATAGAGGGAATTTGTATCTAATAACGAACTTACAGGTCTCTAACAGTTTGGCCTAAGGCCTTCTTCATCGTTGCCTGCGTTCACAATGAAGCAGCCCTGTCGCATTAGAGACAAAAACAACAGAAAGAAAGATCAGATCTTGAACCATTTTCAAGATCACAATGGAATAAAATTAGATGCACGTGAACAAAATTTATTATTAAAAGAATTCAAAGAAAAAAAAAGGTCATTTAGAGGCAAGTAAAGAAGATAATCGGGATAAAAATTCTAAAATTTCAAAAAATATTTTTAACAGATCCCTAAATCTTGCAATCGCGCAATAAGAATCTTTGCAAGCAAAAACAAAATAAATAAATAAATATATGTATATATATATTTAAGTGTAACTTACAATAATTAGAAACAAAACTCAAATCATTCAACCAGAAAGAGAAACGAGAAACCTTTACAACCATTATCAATTTAAAGAAGAGGAAAACATAATCAAAATGAGAATTGAGCTAAACACGGAGGAAGTTTAAAAAATAGAAGTCTAAAATTTAAAAAACAAAAAAAAAAACCAAACGGAACTCCAAATCAATAATGTAATAAATAAATGAAGCAGATCTGAATGTGAGAAAAAAGAAAGAACGAATATAATAAACAAGATAAACAAAGCCAGAACCTGATTGAATCAAAATTGAAACCGCAGATCTGATGCAAAATTGATCGTCGGTGCTAGAAGAAAAATGAAAGAGAGAGAGAGAGAGAGAGACAGAGAGATAGAGAGAGGAGGAGTGGGGTGGGGGAGAGAGGAAAAAGCGCGGAGGGTTCTTCCTCCCACGAAATGCAAATTTTGGTGCTTAAAGAAATATAGCGGTAAACAAATGAGAAAGTGTGAGAAAATGAGAGAAAATTTATGAATAAAGCTTCGTTTTGATTTGATCGGTTTTGTTTCTTTTTATTATTTTTACTCTTTTTTTTTTTTTAGATTTAGAGAGAAAAGAAAGAATGGAATAAAATAAGACAGCGCAACTTACACGCAGAATATTAAGGGGTTTTGTTTTTTTATTATTATGTTATAAAATTAATATAGCATTTAAGTGTATTCTTTTTATCTAATATTTAGATTTTTTGGGTAAATATAAAAATAGTCATCCAACTATGTTTTTTTTTCTATTTTGGTTATCTAATTATTAAAATTTTCAATTTAGTCACTAAATTTTTCGAAATTAAATATTTTAATCCTTCTTAGTTAATATAGTTTTTTTTATTGGTCTAGTAATAAAAATAACCTTATAATGTTTACATATTTTATCAATTTGATCTTAAATATAAAAAAATCAATACATTTAGCCCTCAATGTTTACAAAATTTGTTAATTTAGTGTTATTTCTAAAAAATCAATAAATTTGACTCTCAACATTTACAAATATATCAATTTAGTCTTAATTTTAAAAATTCAAAAACATTCATTTTTATCCTTTCATAACTCATCGACTAAACCATGTAATGTATTAAAATAAGAAAAAGAATACCCTTTTTCAAGTCACTTGCAACAATTTCTTTTACTATAATTTAGGCTTCACATTGGACCAAACTAATTGATTTTAAATTTATCTAGAATAATCGGCTGCATTATTACCTGAACAAGTTTTTTACTTGGAGTCGAGGGTTGGGGCGGGCTAATTTTTAAAAATAGTCTAGTCGGGTCAAGGTTGAGTTTAGAATGAAATCACCCCACCTCACTCCAAGATATTTACGAAATTACCCTTTATACATATTTAATGTTAATTAAATTAAAAAAATCTCTAAAATTTATCACTACTAGTCTCATTCTATTGCCTCTATACTAATTCCCTTTCACCGCTGGAAGGTTATTTCTCCAATTTTCTATTTTCTTAATTTAATAATTTATTAAAGGAAAATTTGTTCCTTCTTTTTTCTTCTATATTGTAATCTCAACATATGTGTAAATATTCATTAAAACACAAGCTCAGAGATAAATCATTAAGTAAATCTAATAAAAAAATGGTATCAAAACATTTTGTTTTTAAAAAAATTGCCTGGTCCAGCCCTGTTGGGATCATTAGTTAGTCAATAGTTTATAAAGAGCTAAAAATAATTTTTAAATTTTTAGAGTTAGGACTAAATTAATAATTTTGTAAATGTTGACAGCCAAATTAATTGAATTTTTTAAGATTAGAACTAAAATGAAAATTTTTGTTAACATTGAGGGCTAATTTTGTTGAATTTTTTTATATTTACGATCAAACTGATAACATATGTAACAATCAGAGGGCTAATTTTGTTACTAAACCAATAAAAAAAGGTCCATATCAACTCAGAGTGACTAAAACATTTAATTTTAAAAAATTTAGTGACTAATTCAAAAATAATAAATAATTGAGTGACCAAAATAGAATAAAAAGCATAATTGAGTGACCCTTTTATAGTTTACCCTTTTATTTTCCATAAACAAACTCCCAAATCTGGAGAGTAGATTCAACAAGCTCATAACATATGAGGAGCAACTTAAATCAATGTCGGTTCTACACGAGTTCCAGTCGTTTTGGTTGGTGTGTATTGTTCCAGTAATAAATCAGTGCAATCAGCTCTCTTGTTTGCATCAGCTAAAATTTCAACCCGTATCAATCAAACCAGTTCCGTTTTACCTAATTTCGATCACATCAGCAAAAACATTGTGCATTGGCTAGTCGCTGGTGCAAGGGGTGTATTCGGGTTGATTCAATTTTTATCTAAAAATTTAACCGAATCACTCTATTCAATTTTCAATCATATGGAATACAAATCAAAATATCCAAAATCAATAATTGCAGTTTGATTCGGTTCGGCAGTGTTCAGTAAATTTGGACTTTTTCAAAAAAGAAATAATATCACCTTGTTTTGAGCCTTAAAAAATCTAACATTGCAATTCGTAAATTTTTTAACAACAATTATTATACATTCTCTAGATTCATTTATACATTTATAAAGTGAATTAAATAATTAAATTTAGATCCTATTCATCCACAAGAGCATTTGAGAAATCATTTTAAGTTGAGCTATTAAGATGATAAATCATTCCAAATTGTTAAAAGGAAAGTTAATGCATAAATCGTTCACATACCTAATGTTTTGTTGTGTTATTTCTTTTAATCAGTTTAATTTTTTTGGTAAAGAAGAAAAATAAACTAGTTTTGTTAAAGATCGACCCGATTAAGCAACGAACAAGTAAAAAATAGCGAAAGAAATTGAGAAATTGAACACATAAATTTAACGTAAAAAAACTCGTCCAAAGAGGATAAAAAATCACGGGCAAATATAATTTTACTATAATGGCAAAAGAACAAAGAATACAAAAGATGCAGATAAAACTAAACCCTGAAACTCGAAAAACAAAGAACCCTCAAAACATAAATACAAAATTCTCCAAAAGTGTTATGAGTTCTAATCTTTTTAATGAGTGTGTTTTTTAATGTTGTAAAATAGTTTATTTATAAGGTAATTTCGTAGGTCAAATAAAGTATACTAATAAATGATAAATATATATTATACTAATAAATATTAAATCTTCTAGAAAGAAAATATATTTTGTTTAACTTGACTTGCAAGTAATTTATTATTTTATTTAACAGTAATTTGAGTCACATAACTCTAACAAGTTTACATCTAAACTGTTTCTACTAGACATCTACTTTCATCGGCTTCTTGTTGATGATAGAGGTCATGCCATACGCCAATATGTTGTACCTTTTCAATGAACTTAATCCAGGAATTGTGAGACCCGAAATTGAAGACCACAATTTGAATTAAAGCAAATAATGTTCTAGATGCTGCAAACTGTGGGCCAATTTAGTAAGATGCCTACTAAAGATCCACATTTGCATCTTCGCTTATTTAGGAAAGTAAGTGACTCCTTAATGATCGAAGATGCTTTACGATTGAAGTTGTTCCTATACTCGTTGAGGGAAGAGCACGAGCATGATTGAATTCTTTACCGTTTAACTCAGTAACCACATGGCAAGAATTGGCTAAACGATTCTTGATGAAATATTTTCCTTCTAGTAAGAATGCCAAGCTTCAAAATGAGATAACTACATTTCAATAACTTGATGATGAATCTTTATATGAGGCATGAGAGCGGTTCAAAAAGTTATTGAGAAAGTGCCCTCACCATGGTATTCCACATTGCATTTAGTTGGAGACTTTTTATGATGGTCTTAATAGCCATCAAAAGATGAGTGACAGGAGTACATGAAGTTATGCATTCTAACAAACATTTTCAATGGAAAGTTATGCCTTTTGGATTGAAAACCGCTCCCTCTTTGTTCCAGAAAGCAATGATAAAGATTTTCCAGCTTTTAATGGAAAATGCTTTAATTTACATATATGACATCTTGCTTTACAGCCAGAATGAAGAGTCTCATACTCAATTGTTAGATGAATTCAAGTCCCTAGTTTTCAACTATGGGATTATGCTCTCAGGAAAAAAGATGCAGATCAATAGACCAAAAATTGAATTTTGGGGTATGAAGATTAAATAAGGAAAACACTCTCCAAAGCCACACATATCACAAGAATTTCTCAAGTTTCCAGATGAAAACCTGTCCACAAAATAGATACAACAATTCTTAAGGATTGTTAATTATCTTAGAGATTTTATTCCTAAAATTTCTAAGTATAATAATCCCTTAAGAAAAATGCTCAAGAAGAATCCTTCTGAATGGTCCTCCAAACAAACAAAGGTTGTGAAAAGATTGGAAGAGCTGTTACAAGAATTGCCTCCACTTCAAATTCTTTCTGATAAAAAAAAATTCTACAGACAGACGCTAATGATAAATACTGGGGTGCAGTATTACTAGAAGAAAAAGAAATAAAAAGACATATTTGTAGATACAAAAGTGGAAGATTTTTAGACGCAGAGATGCATTATCATTCCACTTTCAAGGAAATATTGGCGATAAAAAAAGGTATTTCCAAATTTGAATTTTATCTTGCAGGATATCATATTCTTGTAGAAATGGATATGTCTTATTTCCCTCAAATGCTCAAATTCAAACAGAAGACAGTTCCACACCCGCAACTCCTCAGATGGGCTAAATGGTTTTCACAATTTTCTTTTGATACCAAACACATCAAAGGAAAAGACAATGTTCTTGCTGATTTTCTTTCAAGGCCCAAACCTAAAATTCTTACTACAAAAGAGTTTTTTTGGCCCAAACCAATCATGATGTATAGGCCATATTCCTCATCTTCAACCTCTCCTACCTCTTATTCTGTTACTCTCAACCTCAACCTAGAATTTCCACCAGAAGTCTATACCCTTGTTGAAAAGAAAATATTCCATCAAAAAGCCAATGACATAATGTTTGAATACCAGATTCAAGTTTTTAAAATTTTTGGGGATTCATTCTTAAACATTAGGGTGTGCATCCAGAGTATCCATTCATACACCCAATTAAGTTTTCAAACAACCAGATGAACTAAAATGGTTTTTGTGGTACCTCACCCATCTTCATCATATTGCAATACAGTTCAATATACCTGACCTTCTCTATTACTTAACAAAGGCCATCAGAGGAAATATTAAACCAGAACACCAAAATTTCTTTACATTTTTAAGTTGGTTCCATCCTTTACCACAATGGTTGGAAATTATTAACCAACATTGTCTTCAAACTAAGGGAAATTATGGAAGTTATATGATTATAATTTTCTATAAACCCCAAATTTTTATACAATGTGGAAGAGCAACCCAACTTGGATCTTTTCTTACTTCGTGGGTTCACAAGATTATCACTGATGACATTCAAAATTATGGTATCCAGTATAGGGGATTACAAAAATTCCTCTGTCAGCTCAATAGAATCATTCCATTTGAGATATGACCTCCTCCAGACATTACAGCACCATAGGACACATGGCCAACACAACATAAACCTTATCACAAAAAAATCTTAAAAGCCATCCAAGAGTATTATTAAGCTATTCCAGACCCATCAGAATGGTCCCAAGACTACCCGTGACATTGCAGTCAAATCAATCTTTCAAAGTTGAAAATTCATGATAAAGAAGATAAGCATGAAATGGATGAAATGACTGATCACAGTGAAGATTCTATGGATAGTGCTCTACTTCTCCATTCAAATTTCAACAGCTGAAAGAACTTTTTATGGGAATCTTTACTTTTTCTTATCATAAATAATAGAGTGTACTGATGTGTACTGTTTATTACTCTTTACTGTTCTTTATGTACTATTGTAATCGTCCAGCTCATACTTTCCTTCGACTATAAAAGGAGAAGGGAGCATGGCTTGTAAGATCATCGAGTTTTCTCTTAATAAAAATATCAGTGTGTTTTACTATCCAGGCTTTTTAAATTTTTTGTTTCTGTAGATCTTCTTCTCAGAAGTCCAATGAATAAGTTAATAATGAATTGCAATATGATATGCTCTGTGCTTTCCATTTATGGATCCTACACATCGAAAATATTAAAATTCTGATTCATGATAACAATATTTTTGAGGATTAAGGAAGTGTTTGGAATTAAGCACTTATAACTAAAAGGTAGTGCCTCTTTGAATGATCAAGCAGAATAGTTTGTATTTTTGGCATAGCATACCTGCTATAAGTTCTTTTTTCTTTGCGACTCCCGTCCTTCACCCTCACGAGTATTGGTCATTTTTTTAGAATTTGTAGAACTTATTTTTTTTAAAATTTAATTTAAAATTTTTGAAGTTTTAAAGACTATTTTTTTTCATAATCTTGGAATTTTTCTTTTATAAAATTTAAAGATTTATTTTTATTGAAAATATGAAAAACTTTTATTATTATTATTATTTAAAAAATCAAGCACTTCTGCAAAGAAAAAGAGAGTCAATTATGCCATTTTTATAATTCCTCCATCAGTAGAACTAAGACCGAAAAATCGAAATTAGTACAAATGCTCATTGTCTTGTGCGGGATTAAAATTAAAATTTCATTAAAATACAACCACCTTTGGCACATTTAAACTAATAAACATTCCGACTAATTAAGGGTGAAATAAATGTTTAAAGAATCAATTGAAAGATACTGGAAAATCATAGACGACAGTTGAACACACAAATAATTCACTCAAACTAAACTGGCTTAGCTACTATTTATATACTTGTAGTTTCTCATATTTTTACTCTTCATGTTCTTGATTTTTCTTGAAGTACTAGTGTTCAGCACATGTCTAATGTATATCCATATCAAACACGTATATACATTCGAGTCTGAATAACATAGACTTGTATTTTAAGATTGAAGTAATCTACTCTGTATTCATCTAACAAGAGGCATGGCAACGACCACAGGAAACAGATTAGTTTAAGAAACCTTAAATTATTATTTGCAACCACTCAACCAATTCAACATTGAGAACTGAGGACACAAAATTGCAGCAAGTACTTGCGTTAGACTAGAATTAGTATTCAGGCAGGCATCCCAATGTACAATGAGCTAACCTTGATGAGTTCTCAACTCGGAGGACTGCCCTCTGCTTTGCCTTGATAGACAGATTCTAAGCACTCCTTAGCCCTATGAACCTTTGACTGAAGGTAGAAGCTCCCATTCTTGGCATTCTTCTCAAATAAAATTTCATACTTCTGCAATTAAGTAATGGGAGAAGTTCAAAACTTGCTCGAGACGGGCATAACAGAAAATGTTAATAAAAGAGTTACACAAACTTGCCTTTAATATCTCCTCCCAAGCAGTCTCCTCGCTTACACCAAGAATCAGCCTGGCCTCTTGCTCGGTCATGACTTTGCCACCTCTACGGACTGCGTTTTGTAGTGTCTCATGGGTAACACCAGATTTGGCGGCATCTACAACAAACTTACTATTCAGAAGATTGATGCATATAAAGCAAACACGAGAGTAAACAAGCTTGCTGTTATTTGTTAAAATTAACAATAGAATGTTGATCCTAAACCAATTTTCCTCATGGGACTTCTTTAACGAAGACATCACCATGAGCAAATCAACATCAAAGACAATTAGCTCACTAGTGTTAAGTGGTGTTATCCCACATCTGTTAAATAAGGTTTCCTGTGGACTCATATTAAAGTTGAGTCCCTTCACCTATTGACCATTAGTTTTACAATGGATGTTTTACTTGGGATCAGAGTCCCAGGTATGTTCTGTTGTTATTGCCCAACCCCATGTGAGTTTGACAAGCCCTAGCGAGGTTGTCGTCTTATCTTTCTAAGCTTCTATTTTGCACATTTTACTAGTTGATCCCTGTCTCTTTACACTACCGTGACCTCAAAACTCTATTATTGCAAGAGCCACAACTGCTGCAACCTCAATATAAAAGGCACTACGGTTGAAGAAACTAGAAAGTCCATTTGCACTACACAAATCAACAGCAACAAGCAAGCAGCAATAACAAACAAACCCTTTTCACAATAAGCAGAGTCTGCTTGGATGATTATACCATACAATTGCTCCATTTTTAAAAGCAAGCTCCTAATGTTCAAGCAAAGTTAACATTATGTACATGGAATAATAGTACTGCAGTAAAGAACTAACTTGAAAGTGCTTGACGGTATGCCTGAACAACGGCCCGAGCCAATATACCTGAGCCCATTACAATTAAGTTGGCAAGAATCTTCGCAGCCTACATTTAAAGATATACAGATAAGCAAAGAAGAATGATAATACAAAGGAAAAAAGCCTAAAAAGAAAATGTAAAGTTTAACTATTTTACACTCACCCATTGCAACATTCACTCTTCCCTGAATAGTTTTATCAAGCAAGAAGACAGTATTTCAAATCCCAGAATTCTTAAAATCAAGACACCAGACAACACTTAAATAGAACCAGAACACAGAGAAAGAACCACAAAACAGCTCAATAAAGCTTACTGCAAACTTCCTAAAACCTTGTTTAGAATTTAATTTTATCTGGAACTGATTCTTTCAATTGAAAGTTGCATGTCTGTGGCTCAATGTAAGATATTGTTACCTCTATTTTGTCCTTCGATCACTTTCAGGTTGAACACATTCGTGACTTGCATCACCTATAATTGAAGAAATATCACTGCTATAACTAGCAATGAAGTTGTATGGCTTGATAGAATAATGATGCTACCCCAATCATTCTAACAACAACTCACTTTAATGCCGGATTTGGTGGTTTGGGAAAACTAAGCATTAAACCTATTTAAAACCTAATGTAACTAGATTCAATTGGGAATTGAGATCCATTTGGATTCTTAAAAATAAAATGAATATAGAGTCCAAAACTAAGGAAGCTGATGCCTATGACAAACTATAGCAAACAAAAACAGTTACACCCTATAACATCAAAATTAAGAAAGGAAAGATAGATAGAGACACTGAAGCAAGAATTGACATACACAACAAGCAAAATCACTCAAGTTTGGGGTTTTAAGAGCACTAAAAACTAAGCTCCAACCTTAGTAGATCTAAGAGAGCAAAAGAAACACTCGTATTACAAAAGCTATTTGGCCTCAGCTTGAAAAAACTTGATTTCAGCTTGACCAAATCTCGAGCTAGTGAAAGAGCTGAATTTGAGTATTTGACTCAAGTAGTTTAAGAGCTTAATCGAGCCTTTTCTTTTTAATTACTATTAAATGTTTCAATTCAAATCCAAACTTGAGTATAGAAACTGAGTTTATATTTTACTTTAATTGAGTAAGCTCATCCAGTTCGACTATTATCTCAAATTGCTTCAGTTATAAAAGCAAAATTCAATCAAACTCAAGTTGAGCTTCAAGCCTTGCATTTCAGCTCGAGTTTTGAATGATTTGAGCTCGACTACACACTGTAAACTGGCCTACTCTTTCGAATTATATCACTCGCTTCCAAAATCAAAAACCGAAATTCATACTGATACTAAAAAAGAGCAAAAAGTTGAACCAGATCATTTTAACTTGAAACAAGATTATGTCCAAGACAATAACATCCATAACTTCTGTAGCAGATTATCAGGAAATTACTAACCAAGTTATTGATGAATCATGAATCTCAATTACCTAAAAGTTTACAAGCAAACTAAAAACATCCAAACAAACATTCAGAAAGAGCATTTTTAACATTCTGTTCCATTATAATTGTCTGTATTTAACAATAATTCATCGAAATGAAATACAAAAAGAGAAGAAAAATCATACAACTGATTCATTAGATCAAATATTAGAGAAGGGTAATAGAGAAACGTACCATAATGGATCGAAATTCGAGCTAATCAATGATTTATATGAGAAAGGTTCTTTTTACCCCGAAGAAAAAGGGGAAAACAAAATTGATTTCTGTCGGAAGAAAATTTAGAAAAAAGGGATAAACGGAGAAGGAAAATTCGAGAAAGCGAAGCAGTCTTTTTCGGGGGTCTTTTTTTTTTAATGAAAGTTTATGCGACTTCCATACCTTTTACGGAGCCTGGAATTGTTAGATTCTTTCCTCTTTTTTTTTTAATGATTATTTATGTAAGAAACCCAAATTGTTTTTGGGCTAAATTGCATTAATCGATGAGTGATAAAGCCCAAATCTTTTGGATTTAGAATCCAACAACGAAATTCTGCTAAACAAATTCAAAATGTTTTAGAAAGAAGGGTAAAGTACAAAAATAATTATTAAACTATTGATTTTCTTCTATTTTAATTATTTTATTATTAATTTAGTCATTAAATTTTTTGAAATTAAATATTTTACTCACTCACCCTTAATCGTAGTTAGATAAGTGATGGGGGAGTTGATGTGGGTTATTTTATTAGTTTAATAATAAATTTAACACTATAAAAATTTAAGCATCACATATTTTCCAATAATTTTATCAATTGGATGTTAAATATATATATATAAAAAAATCAACAAATTTATTCAACAATATTTTAAAAAAGATCAATAAATTTAGCATTTTTACTCTGAACAACCCACCTTCTTGCTCTTCTGGATTGTTATTGTGTAGCTGTCTTCACCACAAGGTACGAATATTACTCCGTAGCTCACTTCCCATGTCAGAAAGCATGCATGCATTCCATAGCTTTCTCAAACTTAACTAATATATGTTAAAGTACTAATAAATGTAAGGATTAACTAATAATTCTGTCATAGGTTAGCACCCAAAAGGTCAAGCTGAGAGTGTCGAAGATGGAAAGTAATGTCGGCTCGAGTATGCATTCTTTCACCTTGCAACACAAAGAAGTTGCCCATTTGACTGTAAAGTGTAACCAGTAGAAAAGATTACAATTTACAGCCTGCGTAACTGTGCAAAGTCTCCACGGATTTACTCGGCCCGTAAGAGACGTTTTGATTTCCACTGCCGTCTTTTCAAACAAACTGAGATTGTAGCTATGGCCTGCATCCAAGGAATTAATTTAGTATTTGATGAAAAAAAAATTATGATGTATAAAAGTATGATTTATGTTTACTCTTAACTGAGTTAAAAAGTATACCAAATTTTGAAATGAAGATGTAATTGTGATTAATAAATTTAACAAAATTAAAAATAAAATGTCAAAATTGAAGTTTATAATTTAATTTTAAAATGTTTTAAATAAAAATTTAGGGGAAAATGTAATTATATAGTGATTTGGTAACGAGTTTTTAATTATTATATTAAATAAAATAATATTTTTATATATCAAAGTTTTTTATGAAATTAGTTTAGTAATTTGCTTTTCTAAAAATTGAACTTAAAAGATAAATTTTGTAAACATTAGAGGTTAAATTTGTTGATTTTTTTAATATTTAGGATCAAATTAATAGAATGTGTAAATATTAAAGGGTTAAATTTATTATTAAACCAATAAAAAAAATCACGCCATTTTTTCGTCAATCATCTAATGACAACTAGCGGGAGAGTGACTAAGATATTTAATTTCAAAAAGTTTAGTGATGAAATCGAAAAAATTAATAGTTAAGTGACCAAAAGAGAACAAAGTCAATAGTTTAGACACCATTTTTGTATTTTACCCAAGAAAGTAAAGAAACAAGGAATTGGAGGAGATTATGAGAGAAATAAGTATTTTATTTATCATTATGAATATTTATAGTGCTTCTCCAAATTTTATATTTATAGGCATAAGAAATATAAATGAAATAAAATTTTACTCCTAATGGACATCGGAGTCCTAAAGTATATTAAATTTCTTATTTTAATGGATATCCACTTTATAATAATAAAATATTTATGACACTCTCCATTGGATGTCTATCAAAAGATAATATGTCACATTAAAATCTTATTAAGATAAAAACCTTGTGAAAAAAATTCTTAGTGAAGGAAAAAGAAAATATATATTTATAACACGCATAACATATTGCCTCATTAAAAACCTTATTCGAAAAATCTAGTGGGGCAAAACCTCAATTATGTATTTATTCCCCTTCATGATAACATCATATAGTATCTTAGATTCTACGTATTTCATTCTTGAATACTAGTTTTTCAAATGATCACTTGAGTATATTTGTTAAATGTTCATATCATTATTTTTCTAAAAGTACTCATGAGCAAAAACAAAATTTATGAAAATATATTTTGATCTCTTCAGGAAGTTCAACAATAATTATAGCAAACTTTGATCATGATCATTTTATAAAAAAAATACATATGTTCAAAAAATTCTAGTTCATATAAAAATTTACTCAAGTGTATTGAACAATTTCTTTGGAATTTTTATTTGCTTCTAGTGTTCTAAATCTTTTAAGGATTTTAACATAAAAACTTCACTACATAATGATTCGTATAAAATGCTATAATAACAACAATTAGAAGCATATCAAATTCTCATGAATTGTTAGACTAATAAGATATTTAAAGATTATTACATCCACATAAAAATATTATATTTTTTCATAACCAATGCCAGAACATATTGAAAATTTTCATTTTGCTTATTTCTTTATCAGAAAACTACTCATTTGTACCATTCTGGCTTTGTACCTTTAGATGTTTGGACTACTAGTCCAAAAACTTCATGATTCGAAAGTGCATTCTAGTTGAATTGTGTCTTTCCATTTTGACCAATCTAATCTATGTTAATATTTCTCGACAAATTTATTAAAGGTCCTCATTTTTCTTTCATTATTTGAAATAATATTGCATGCAAAAGCATTATCGACAACATTTATTTTAGTTTCATATTTTCTCGACATAACTTATTGAGATATTTTTTTTTACTATTTCCATCTTCAGGTACTTGAATCTCTTCTGAAGTTTTAATGATTAGTTATAACTTGGATCTTTTCTTAAGCACTTGCCTCCACTATATGACCATTTTAATTTCTTATTTATTTTTGAGAAATTCCACCTTTGGAACCAATGGATCTACCATGCTTTAGACATGCATTACTTTCATTTATTCTAATAGATTGTCTTACTAAGACTTTAAAACATCAACTGGTATATAATACCTGTGTAATGCCTTCAACCCTGGATTACCAAACACGTGGCTACTTCTGAGGCTACCAAATAAGCAATATGTCTTCAGAAGTTCCTTACAGATCTTGAAGTCATTCCTGGTATGGGAAAAGCTATCACACTGTATTGTGACAACAGTGTGGCAATAGCTAAAACCAAAGAGATGAGAAACCACAAGAGGACAAAACATATTGATTGGAAGTATTATATCATAAAGAGGCAGTTGCAAATAGAATTGTGGATGTAGTCAAAGTCGCATCCGAGAACAACCTTGCAGACCTGTTTACCGAGATTGTACTAGCTAGGAGTTTTGAGAAACATGTGGAGAGTATGAGAATGCAGAATATGACTCATCTACTTCACTAGGGCAATTGGGAGGCTGTTGGATCTGGTGCCTTAAGTGTAGTATTTTCGTCTATGTACACTTATAATTTTTCGAAAAGATTGGTTAATAAAATAATTCATGGATTACATTAATTAAAATAATTCATGGATTACATTAATTAAAATAATTCATGGATTACATTAATATACTTTGTATAATTATCCTCATGTGTTGCAAAGCAAAATAAAAGCAAATATTGGCTTACTGGTTATCTAATGTTTAAACAAATACTAAGCGGTATTACGTGGTCGGATCGTAATACAGAAAAACAAATTATATCAGTAGATGAACCTAAACATGTCATTATAGTCTAATCGGAAATTAGCAAACTGATTGAAAAACTAATATGCCGTCTATCAGGTCCAATAGGGGAGAGACTTTGTCTTGGGCATCAAAGCGGATGACTCCAGAAGATACAGATATAGATGTAACTAATTGAACTGATAGTACATCGGGTTGGACCCAAGAAAAATAGATCCTACATTCGTTTATGGGTTTATTCACTTGTGACGTCCAAAGTACAACATACTTAATCTTGAGTAGATGATGGGCTATGTATGTGTGATCAGTATACTTTGATGTAAGTAAAAGCATTAGGTATACAACTTCTGCAGTATGTAGTGTTATTCACAATAGTGGAAGTCATAGCCCGAGATATGAGTAAATGATATTATCTCATTGACATTGCATGGTTGATGAAAAGTAAACATGGCCACGAGTTATTCGTCTTTGTAATGAATGATTTGATTACTATTTGATAATAACTGAACTTTCATAAAGGAGGTGTAATGATTACCATGAGATAAAATATGATTATATTGGGAGAACAGATTTATCTCAAAGAGATTAAGGATACCCTATGAGAATAACACACTTATGATAAGGTCATTGGACAAGCACTGATCGAGTTGCTTTCGTAATGGTATACTATTGGGGAAAACTCAATCACAATGCTATAGTGGAATGATTTTGTGGCTAAATAAGTTTATAATTAATAGGAGAAAAGTTGGAACTTAATTATAAATAATTTGAGCCCTAATTGCATATGTGCAATAAGTCCCTCCGCTAGCTTGTTGAAACCAGAAATGAATTGCATATCGAATCAAATGAGCAAAATTGGATATAAATGGTAAAGTTGGAGAAATGGGAAACATTTGGAAATGAATGTGATTTTCTCCAAAATGAAAATGACCTAGAAACGAATTTATGATTTTTAAATTAAATGAAATTCAAAAATAGAAATAAATTATTTGGTCATATTAAACCTGCTGAATGTAGAAATATTAAATATATTTTCTCATATATTCTTTTACGGTAAAACAGTCATGATTTTAATGGAATTAGAATTGGGTTAAGAAAATTATTTAATTGAGAAATTAATTAATTAAATATGTTTATTTTGGAAAATAGAAAAATAAATGTCAGGTTGAATTGAATTATAAAATACTGGGTTAAAAAGTTAAGGACGTACTTGTAATTGGACTCGATATGGGAAAGGTAAAAAACATCTCATGTTTAATGCTAGGGACAACAAACCCTAGTTTATTTAACTAGGGTTGCCACCCCACAAACTCCTAGTTAGACTAGGAGTTTGTTTTTCTATTAAAATAAATTTCTACAATTCAATAAGGGTTTCACCTTTTCTCCTTATAAATAGATGGCACTGGTAGAGCTAAATACAAAACTTTAAGATATTGTTATTATGATCGAAAATAGTGAGAGTTTATTCTCTAAGTAGTAAATCTATTTTCTAGAATAACAATTCTGTTTGTTTTTATTAAAAAGAGATTTTGTTTTCACACTGAAAGTAAAAAAAACTATTTCTGGTTCTGTGTTTGATTCGAATCATTCGACCTCACACTCGAAGTAGTTCGTGGTACGAGAACAACAGATAAGGCCGTTCGGTTGAAAGTTAGGAACAACAAGGATCCGTCTAGCTGAAAACACATGTGCGATTTCGATAAAGGGTTTATTGTTATAAATATCACAAACTAACTTAGTTGTCAAAAAAATTTATTTTCAGCTATGCAAGAAAACCGTTTTTGAACTAAACTTTTTCTCAAACCTTGTAGTAGTACAATGGAGGTGGTGAAGACTTATAGTTGTAAGTTGGTGATGATGGAGGCAATGATTTGTGATTGTATGGTGGTCAATTGTAGGAGTGAGTCGGAGGTGATGATGATTTGTATACATAAGTAGGAATTGGTGAGGATAGAAGTGGGGATATGTAATAGTACGGTGGTGGCTTATATGGGTGAGATGGTAGTGGTGGTGAAGTATAGTAATAAGCTGCAGGATGCTTAGGTTTTGGCTTTTCGGCCTCCTTGTATGGAGTCTTTGAAGCATAAGCAAATGGCTTAGCCTTAAGCACTTCATACTTGTCCTCTGATTTCACCTTGAGCCGGGCACCCTTGTTGCCCCAGTGTAAGCAAGTAGCAATGTTGCAAGGCGAGCCCTTGGGTGGGGCATGGAGCTTGGCCTTTAATTTCATGCCTTGGCTCCGTATCTGGCATAGTCAAATCCCTCAACCGTGATGCTGAATTTGTGATTCACCTTTGTTTTAAGCTGCGCTAGTTGGAATTCAAAAACCATTGTTAAAAAGCTTAACTCTTAAAAATTAAATATATCGTATCGAATTAGTTTAAACCCAAATACTTTAAGTGTCATTATGATAAACGTATTATGATTTATTGGAATATAAAATTTCTACTTTATGATTTTTTTTTTCTACTTTAAGATTTGATCCCATTGCCGAATGATATATATGTTACCAACTAATAAACTATATACTAAATATAATTTAGATACAAGCATAAAGAAACAAAGACAATATTTGTTTTCCAGCTTAATTAATAGAGATTTCTTTTCTAGCTTAATTTATCAACATATTACTTTTCTAAAGGGTAAACTATTAAAATAGTCACTTTTATTTGACTCAAATTACATTTTAGTTATTTATCTTTAAAATGTTACGTTTTAGTCACTTACATTATCGTGTTGTAACATTTTAGTCACTGAGCCATTAATTGTCATTAAGGATATAAT
Organism: Gossypium hirsutum; assembly: GCF_007990345.1. Taxonomy (NCBI): domain Eukaryota; kingdom Viridiplantae; phylum Streptophyta; class Magnoliopsida; order Malvales; family Malvaceae; genus Gossypium; species Gossypium hirsutum. The sequence continues at coordinate 77,112,377 of NC_053433.1, forward strand.
GGTCGGTTGATGTGATACATTAAATCATCATTTCAAACGAAAATTTTAGGGGCCAAAATTGATACTTTGAAAAGCCTCCCCACCGCACCGTCATGGATGATCACCGAAGAACACTAACTTCGGCCAATGTGTTTAGACTATCTTAGAAAAGGATCTTGAGTTTAGGTTTGCGGTGGTGCTTTAAAGCCTGCATGAGCATATATAGTGCAAAGAGTGGTTGATGAAAAACTGTCAAAAGGGACCAATTCGACTGATCTTATAGCAAATTAGGGTTTTCTCTAAATGTCCTTTATCTAAATAATTTTTTACATCACCCCAGGCCCAAACTAATGATCTCCAACTGCTCATTTATTTAACATTCGACATGTTTGAACTTACGATTATGAGATTAAACTTGTTTGCTGAAATTAGTTGAGTACAGTCAAAGTTAGTTGTTCAATTAGCAAGAGTCAGTTGTATTGTTACAAGTGGTCATAGCAGTTATTTCTTGATTAATGTTATATAAATAGCCTCAGCTCTTCATGCTTGATAGGCTTTTCTGAATACATCATTCATGTCCATTGCTTCTTCATTCTTTGCTTTCCCTCTTCATTGATTTCATTTGTGTTTCCCTTGTTTATTTTTCTCAGTTTTCTGCACTTTCCAGCAACATAAATGAAAATCCTTTAAAATTTTGCTCCTCAAAATGCTGCTATTATTATCCTTAAATTAGTTTTGTTTTGCCTTCCAAATTGGAGTGGAATTGCCTCAAATTGTTGCACCGTTGGGCTGAAAAATCTGCACTGTTTTCTTGCTGCCAATTGTTGACTTTGGTGGCTGTTTATCTAAGTGTTTGTTGCTTTATTATCGAATGCAAGGTGTTTCCAAGTCAGTTACTTGCTTTTTGACTAAATTGCATCAACTTGCCTTTCTTTGAAGGCAATTTTCTCAATTAGTTGTTGTTACTGTGAGAATCTAATGTTCTAATTTCTGTACTTGTTTATGTATTGCTTGCTTAAAAATGAGCTTAGTAATTAATTTCTACCAGATTGAAATATCGACATTATGTTTAATTTAGATCAAATTTAGACTAATTATGGTGGAATTGTTAACTTAGATATAATTTTTATTAAGTTCACATGTTTTGCTATATTGAAGAGAAAAGGAAAGCAAATCGTCTAGAGTGATGGTCAGTGTGATCCATACGTTTTAAAGTATTTTAATGTTATAGTTAAATTATTAGCTTAGTGAGTTTGACGTTGTGATTCCTTGCATTCAAAATTTTACTTGTGTGGTAGTTTATAAAATTGATTTTAATAAATTTTTATTTTTATTAATTACTTTTTTTTAAACTATTGCCAAAAATCATTACTTTAATAATTTATTAAATGGCTAGTAAAACTAGTTGAAAATTATTTGGATATAGCTGGCATGTTGTAGACTATATGGACTATTTTAATTAATAATTTACTAAATGTTTGGACATTTACTTAGTGTTCATTGTTCAGATTGCTTTGAACATTTAGGAGCATTGTCATTGTTGCACTTTGTGCATTTGGTGTGATGGTTGGTTATTGATTAAGTCGCATTTATCATGCAATAGAGTATTGTCATTGTTGGCGCTTACACCATTTTCATCGATTGTTTGGTTTTTGGTTGGACACAGTCCAAATGTCTTTCCTTGTGCTATTTGGACAAAAATTGTTAAATGAATTTAATTGTTAAGTTAAAACGTTATCGTTAATTATCGAATGTTTTGATATTCTTTCATTGTTATTTTAAGTGTTATTTTGAGATTGATTTATGATTGTATTGTGCCTTTGGAAATTTCTATTGAATGAAACTTTCATCCCTTGAATTATTGCCTAATTATATATGTTTGTATTTGATTAGAATACTTTTATTTTAACCATATGCATTGGTAGTTTAAAGTGTATCACTACTGAGTTGTAATGCTCAACGCTTAGGTTTTTAATTCTATACATAGATGACGAATAGTTCATGAGTTCGTGATCGAGTAGCATCGCCATCTAATCTCTACAATCCTTATTTCATAAGGACCTCTTGAAATGGTATAGTGTGGATTTATTTAGGATTTGTTATTTGGATGATTTAGTTACTTCAATTTTATTTTAGATCGGTCAATTGGTTGAAATTTATTAAACAATTTATTATGTGTATGTTTAATTTTTATGTTTAAATGTTATTAAATGAACAATTGAGTGAGTGGATCGCTCTATAGATCTTGGTGACGCTTTAGATCCGATTGGAGTTTCGAACCAAGTTTTGGGGAATGCATTAATGACTATTAGTTGTTCATGGGTAATTTTAGGATTTTCTTCATTGTATTGACACAATGATTTCTTTGTTTCTAAGAAATAGCTTGGCATGAATAATATTGAAGAAATTAGGTAGAATGAAAGATTAGTGTGTGGAACTACATAGTAGTGTAGTTGAATGGGGATATTTTTTGGAGTACAATCAATTAATAGTATAGTTAAGATGAGTAAAGATATCGTTTCCAGAAAGATTAAAATTATTAGTAATTATCGTCTTTCTATTATTTATTATTAGTAATTATTGTTTTTTTATTATTTAACTGATAAATTCAAGTAATTGATTGAAATTAAAAGTAACTAAATTAATTAACTACAAATATAACAAACAACAATCACATTGTAATTTTCATTTGTAAAGTTCACCAACATACCCTAATCACAAAGACGGTTAATACTTATGAAATTGGCTTTTAAACCATCCACAATCAATACATTCTAAAACTTGGAGCATCCATTATCAAAATACCAAATATGACTAGTGGTAGCCTTCAGAGGTTGATATGCAGTAATGAGACAAAATGAATATTTGTAACAATAAAACTAATTAATATGTAATAGTGAATATATTAAAAGCCACTTTTTTTTGCCGATTGAGTTTTAATTCGATTTGTATGGTTATTATAGTCCATGCAAGAGGATGTGAGTTTGAGTGGGATGAAGCACATTATCCTTCCTTTTACTTTGAATAATTTTTAACTCAAAAATCATATACCATTTAAAGATATTTTCAAAAGGTTTTATCTTAAAATTAAATTGAATTATTCTTTTAAAATATACATAAATTGTGCTAAAATAATTTCATTCCTTAACTAATAATAAAATATAATAACTCATTTGAAAGGGTTGGAGATTTATTTTCCAAGATGAATTAATTAATTAATCAATTTTAAACTTATTACAATATAATTATATAAATTATAATCATTTTAAAATTTAATATTTTATTCATGCAATCTATATATTTCTAACAATCAGCAAAGTTATTATTTAGCAATATTTTTCCTAATTTCAGTGTTATAATTTATGACAATAAAACGCAACTTTATACCACCTTCCATCAACAAATTAAAAGACTAATTTAGTATTTTAATTCTTAAAAGAAATGGGGTTTCCCTTCTATCTTTCTCATATTCCATGTGATTTCTCAATAATTAGTTATGAAATTCAATCAAGTAGCACTGCAGCTTTTACTGGAAATTTGGACTACACACAAAAGAGATTTTTTTTAAAAAAAAAAGGGGAAAAAGGTTTGTTTAAAAAAAGGTGTTAAAAGAGAGAAAAAAAATGATTGTATTTGTTATTTTATTTTGAATTTCACTTGAGCAGACATTGTCCCCCAGTGTGCTAAATCTCAGCTGCCATATATGCTTTTTGGACCACCTAAAAACTTGGTCCAAATTGCATCAATCTCATAAGGCTAATAACTTACTGGTTTAATCACAATGATTTATGTGAAATTTAAATGTATTGACAATCTTCGTTCCGGATTTAGAATTTGTGCATATTTTGGTAACATAAAAAACACTCAATCCATATAAGTTGAGTTTTGAATAAAGATTTCAAGTGATTTGGTTTGGATTATCAAATAACTTTTTTAGATTTAATTTATAAATTTTATTTTTTAATAATAAATCAAGCCATTAGGTTGATCTTCCAGAAGAAATTTGAAAATAATTCAAACTACCATCTATTTGATTAATTTATGAATAGATTTTCTTTATACATCATGAATAGATTTAATTAGTATATATATTAATATTTTTCTCTTTTATAAAAAAAAAATTTCTTTTAATTTGAACTTTGCTTAAAGAGATGGAAATCATGTATCAATTATTGTATACAACTTCCTTTTCGAAAGTATATGATATAGTTGATTTTTTTCCTTAAGATTTGGGGATAATATATATTCTACATGTTTTTGTTATGATTTTTTGAATTTGATCTGGTCAATTAAATTGAAATTTAGTAGCTACAAAATTAATTAATTTAATTTTAATAATGAATAAATTCAATTTTCATTTTTATTTTTTTTTAGTTATCTTATTCTTATTATGGTTATATAGAATAGTCTAATAAAATGATAAGAATAAAAATGAAATTAAAGAAAAAAAGATGCAACCCATATAAATGAATCCATATCATAATAAGAGACTCGTTTCTTTTATTTTCATTCATAAAGATAGAAGCTAAGATGAAAAAAAGAATCGACTGTTTGAGTATTCCACCACATTGCCTGAGAAAACTGAGAGTAAGAGGGACATATATATGTTATGGAATACCCATCTATATTGGATTGCAAATACAAAAATAATAAAATATTTTCTAATTGGACCAAATAAAAATAAATATAGGTTTGTGAATTGATTTTTATTTATATATATATATTTTAATTATTTATTTTATCAAACGAACTAATTAAATTGATCGAATCAAATCATTCAACCACTAATCCGTTTTTTAAAAACCTAAATTTTCATTCCACTTCTATGTAAGTACACTACTTAATCAACTCTTAGAACAAGATTTATTGGTAACATAAATTAGCTAGCATAGCAAATAAATATGATAATGATATATAAAAAATATCACATAATTTTTTTATATTTTCGTAAAGAAATTTTATTAATTAAATTGATGTATTTATATAATTTTTAAATTATTTATAGTATCCCGAACTTTAAAGGGAAGGATATTGTATGTTAAACGTGTTTAAATTTGTCTTATAAATTATTACAATAAAATAATATCAATTGAGATGATACTTAGTTAATATTAAGTAAATTGATGTTGAATTCAATCATAATTTTATAAAATTATATACAATCACCCCTCTATATAAGAGTGTAACAACATTTTGTTACCATAAACTCATTGAAAAATTGACATGTAATTGAGCAAGCTCCTTTGATCTTGAACTTTGGAATGAAATTCTAAGCGATGTCTATTTCAAGAGCATTCGAAGATTGGTGAGATAGAATGCTTTGAGGGGACTACCAAAGCTAGGGGAGTCGTATCTAAAGTTTGTAGAGATTGTATAAAATGAATGGTTCTTTTATGGGCCCATTAGGCCTCATTTTGGAAAGTGAATAATTTTTCAAACTTGTCTCGAAAAGATCTATCCACATGTCTGCTCGAATAGTAAATTTGAGAATTTCTTAGAATTAGGGTTTTTACATGGTAATTTTTGTGAACTTTCTATTTTTACTTCTTTGTTATAAATCTTCATTATTTTTGGGACTAGATATTTAAGTTAATTTATTGGGTCATTATGGACATGGACCATTAACAATTTTTTTAAGTTTGATACAATTTCCTTTTTATAACAATCATTGTATGCTTAAAGAATGAATAAAATACACACCGCATAAATAAAAGTCACAAGTTAATTTTGTTCAAGCCTGCAAGTGTTTGGGTGCATTTTCAAAAAGAATAATTTCCATCAAAACATCGAACTAAACTTGACCCAAGAGGTGATGACCCATTTCAAGTCTTTGAAACGATTAATGACAATGCTTCTCATATTGATTTGCCTAGTGAGTTTAGTGTTGGTACCACCTTTAATGTTATGATCTTTCTCCTCTTTTTTTCTTTTGACGCAAGTTTAGATTTAAGACGAGTTCTCTTAAAGAGAGGGACGGGGGATGATGAGAAACATAGACAATGGATGAGTGATTCGCAATTTTTCTTTACCTCGTAGAATAATCATTAAAAGCAAGGTGCATCAAATGAAATACAACCTTAATATTTTCATCCAAAGCTTTATTTCTAGTTTAAGTTGGCTCATGATGCTTGTGATGTCGAATATGGAAAGAGGAAGTTCTTTAGATGAATTTTATCCTTTTTGAAAACTTTTCATTTTAGTTATTTGCCATTTTTTGCAAAATTTTCTATTTCAAGGAATTTTTATTTTAGGATCATTTTCTTATTTCTCGTAATTTGATCTTTATGAATTTTTTATTTTTGCCAAATTTTTATTTTGGTAACTTTTTTGCTTTTTTGAAACATTTCTTGTAGGAACATTTTTAAAACAGTTAAAAATTGCTTACTTTCCTATGTTTTAGGAAATCCATTTCAGGCCCTTTAGACCTTGTTTCGGAAAAGTGAATAATTCTTAAGATCTATCCATATGTCTACTCAAATTATAAATACGAGAAGTTGCCAAAATTGGAATTTTACGTATTCTTATGAACTTTCTATTTTTACTTCTTTCTATTAAATTTTCATTAGTTTTATGGTAATTGCAAAATTAGGGGTTGGTGGGATCTCAACCTTCTTAAAATTTTTAAAATTTTAAATTAATAAAGGTAAAATTATATTTCGTTCTTTCCTAAAAATTAAAAATTTGATTTAATTATTTAAAAATTATAAAGAATGGTAAAATTGCATTTTTTTCTATCGTAAAAGTTACAATTTAATTCCTTCTCTCCCTAAATTTTTTTTCTAATTTCGTCACTGTGGTAAGAAAATTATATTGAGTTATTGAGTCATTATTAGAGGTGTCCATGGGCCGGCCCACTCGGTCCGACCCGAAAGCCCGCCTGAAATGTGGGAGGGTTTGGGCAAAAAAATAAGGTCGGTTTAAATAATGGGCTAGGCCTCGGGTAAGGCATTTTTGACCTGGCCCGACCCAGCCTGAATTCACTAGATGAAAAGAAAATTTTTTAATATTATTTTCTCCCTATTTTGCTACTATTTTACTATTATGTTGCTACTATTTTGTTGTTATTGTTTGGATATTATATAAAACTTATTTTATTGTTAATTTTTTTATTATTTTAAAGACATTTGCTAATTTTGTTATTATTTTAGAGGTATTTTCTTGTTAAATTGCATCTATTTTAGTGTTATTTAAGTATACGTATTTTTTAAAATTTATTTTTAATTTGTTGAGAAATATTTATTTTAATGTTTTTAGTATTTTTGATGGTTTATATATATATATTTTAAAATTATATAAAAATAATATAAAAATTAATATGGGCAGGCCGGGTCGGGCTCTGATTTTAACATTTTTATTTGAACCGGGCTTGGGTAAAATTTTAGCCCATTTTTCAGGCATGAGCCAGGCCTAGGCCTAGCAAACGGGCCTAAAACTTTAGTTAGGCAGGCCCGGCCATGCACACCTCTAGTCATTATGTAGTATATATGATTTTTGTAAGTTTGATGAATTTTTACTTTGATTAAAAATTCACTAAATTCGTCACCCATACTTTGTGTTCATGGACATGTGTTCTGTTTTGATCTTGTAGGCCAATTAGAGGAGTTCAGAGAGACCGAGTCCACAAGCAATTGCAAGACCAAAAGACATGCAAATTTCATTCAAGAAGTTCGAGGATGGTCGGCGACACATTGGATTTTTCATGAAGAAATTGAAGAGCTTGAGGTGAATTCAACCACGTGTCTGGATAGAAATCAACCTCTTCGTAACCAACTAAGTTTTTTTTTTTTAATCTCTTTTAAATCAAATTTATGATGTAACTCATTTGAACCTAATTGGCTGGAACAAATCATAGGTGATTTAGTGTTGTTTTGTTGGTTTTTAAAGTGATGTTAGGTGATTTACTTAGGATATAAGAGTTATTTTTGAATTTAATATACTTGCATTTTCATTCTATACAAAGTTCATGCCACCTTCCTCATTCATTAAATTATATATATATATCGTAAAATTTCGTACTCTCAAAGAGAGATAGAGAAAGCGTTCTGAAGGTTGGAGTAATTCGACTATTATTTTTCCTTTAAAATTTATTACTTTTCAAGTTTCTTTTAATTGAAAAATTTTCAACCTTAAAATTTAATCATCCTCTTAAAGATTTTGTAGGGAAAAATCCATTCAATCATTGATGTTTTTAGAGCAAGTTTAAAAGGGTTAATAAGGAAATTCTATCCATTAAATTTATTTTTTATTTTACTTTCTTTTACCTTCTATTGTACAACTCTAACTTCGATCTTGATTTACTTTATTTCTTCCATTGGATTTCAGCTCTCATTCAATTAATACATAACCAACCCCTTTCTTTCTTTTGTTTAGATCTTTCCATTCCAATTTCTATTCTTATTTTCTTATATTTTTAAATCTTACGATTCCACATTAATATGAAATTGAATTTCTTTTTCATTTACTCGTTGTTAAACTAATGTACAATACATATATCAAATTAATTATGAATACATAGAACTGTAGGGCCAGTATTGAAACCCAATAAGAGAAATAAATAATCCATTTATTTCAATGGTCTTAACCACCTGAATGAAGGCAATACAGTTAACTATTGATTGGGGTTAGAGAAGTGGGGTGATAATGTGCATGTCAAAGACACGTACCTGAAGTACCATACGGCGATAAACAATTAGAAATCAAATGAAAAGTACTTTGAACGAATTTCATGTGAAGAGAACCCTAATTTTCATAGTTTGTAGTATATGATAAATTCATATACCTTTAGAACTTTTTTTTTTAAATTTTGAAATAAAAAATACAACTAATTGACAGGTTTACTTGCAGAACAGCTCCCTAAATCTCTTCCAATCCAGTCTTTTAACCAAACACTGAAGTTTCAATAATCCTCAATGTTGTGCGGAAGCGTGTGAAAGAGTAAAATTATTGTACTGAAAAATCACACTAAGTTCAATTCCCAGGAAAGAGAGGTAGATCACGAAGATCACTTAAATACCAAGTCTTTCCTTGCCAGAATATCCCTCTATCGTAATTTAATAGCACAATAAATCACTACAATCACATTCACAAAATATGCAAAATAAATAATAAAGAACACCAGAATTTTAACGAGGTTCAGCAAATTTTGCCTACGTCCTCGGGCACTACCAAATATATTTCACTCCAAAAATTACAAGTGAAATTTACAAATAGAGAGAGAGAATAATGCCTTAAGTAGAGAATGACAATTATGGGATGAAGAAAGTAAGAAATGGTTAGGCCTATTTATAGTTGAGGTTCAAGGATCAACTTGCAATGTCCCTATACAATTAGGGACCAAAATTGCAATTATCCCATGCCAACTTTTAACCCAACTTGCCAACCAATATTACTTTCTACTTTCGGTGCCCACCCTTTTTGACTTTTCAAACAAATGGGTGGGTTCCAATAATCTCCACCTTGAAGATTTGATTAGGATAATCTTATCTTCACAGAATTCTTTCTGCCTTTGACAATAATACTTGATAGTGCCTTCTTCAACTGTTAAACTTGCAGGATATTAATCAAGTTTAAACAATGTTCAAACTTGGTTACTGTTACCACATTGGTCATCATATCTGCGGGATTATCTGCAGTCTTGATCTTCTGAAGACAAATTTTCCCCTCATCAATAATTTCCCGCACAAAGTGGAAACGTACGTCAATATGCTTTGTACGTGCATGATAAACTTGATTCTTTGCTAAATGAATAGCACTTTGATTATCACAATACACGTTAATATGCTCCTGGACCAATCCCAAGGTTTTAGTCATACCTTGTAACCAAATAACCTCCTTTACAACCTCTGTTACAGCCATGTACTCGGCTTCTGTGGTTGACAACGCAACTGTAGATTGTAGTGTAGACTTCCAACTTATTGGTCCTCCAGCAAGTGTAAACACATAACCGGTGGTTGATCTTCACTTGTCCAAATCACCGGCATAGTCAGAATCAACGTACCCAATAACACCTTTACCAAGTGTATTATCCTGCTTGAACAGTAATCCAACATCTACGGTCTTCTGAATATACCGTAGAATCCATTTCACAGCTTGCCAATGTCCTTTTCCAGGATTATGCATATACCTGCTCACTATACTAACTGCCTGTGAAATGTCGGGTCTTGTACACACCATTGCATACATCAAGCTACCCACTACATTAGAATACGGAACTTGCAACATGTATTCTCGTTCCGTATTCGTTGAAGGAGGTAGTTGTGTAGAAAGTTTGAAATGAGAAGCCAACGGGGTACTTACAGGTTTTGTCTGCTCGTTCATGCCAAACTGCTGTAGTACCTTCTTCAAATACTGCTTCTGAGACAAGCTAGCTCTATCATGAGCTCTATCTCTCCATATTTCCATGCCGAGAATCTTTTTAGCTTCTCCTAGATCTTTCATCTCAAACTCGAGATTGAGTTGAGTCTTCAATCTTTCAATCTCAACTCTGCTCTTAGATGCTATTAGCATATCATCAACATATAAGAGCAAGTATATGAAAGTTCCATCTTGTAGCTTCTGAAAATACACACAATGATCAAATTTGCTTCTTGTGTACCTTTGCCCTTTCATGAACTGATCAAATCGCTTGTACCACTGTCTCGGAGATTGTTTCAATCCATAAAGCGACTTTGTCAGTTTGCAAACCCAATTTTCTTTTCCAGCAACCTTGAATCCATCTGGCTGAGTCATATAAATTTCCTCTTCCAAATTACCGTGTAAAAACGCGGTCTTCACATCAAGCTGAACTAGTTCAAGATCATATTGCGCAACTAAGGCTAGCAAAATCCGAATAGACGAATGCTTCACAACTGGACAAAACACTTCATTGTAGTCTATTCCTTCTTTCTGAGCGTAACCCTTTGCTACTAATCTAGCCTTGTATCGAATTTCATTTTTATCAGGAAATCCTTCCTTCTTTGCATATACACATTTGCATCCAATTGCCTTCTTTCCCTTGGGTAGTGTTACCAACTCCCAGGTCTTATTTTTATGAAGAGACTGCATTTCTTCATTCATTGCTTGCTTCCACTTTACACCATCAGGGTTACTTATTGCTTCTGTGTAAGTAGAAGGAACATCATCATCTGCAATTGGAAGTGCATAGGCCACTATATCATCAAAGCGAACAGGCTTACGAATCTCTCTTCTTGGCCTTCTATATGCAATTGAATCTTGTTGCTGTAGAGGTTCTTGGGTAGGAACCTCTTCATCATTTGTCCCTTCAATATTAGCTGGATCATCGTTAACCTTTTCAAGCTCCACCTGCTGCAAAGTACTACTGGTTTTGTCATCCTTTTGTGAATCCTTGTACTTTAACATGGTTGATTCATCAAAAGTCACATCTCTACTGAAAACAATATTCCTTGTATCAGGACACCAGAGACGGTATCCTTTTACTCCATCAGTTATACCCAATAATAATGCTTTCTTTGCTATTGGGTCTAACTTAGATTCTTTTACATGATAATATGCAATGGAACCAAATATATGTAAAGAATCATAATCAGTAGCAGATTTACCAGTCTACATCTCCATAGGAGTTTTTCCATTTATTGCAGCTGATGGCAGACGGTTAATTAGATGGCACGCATATGTAACTGCCTTAGCCCAAAATTTATTGCCCAATCCAGCGTTGGACAACATACATTGAACTTTCTCCAGTATAGTTCGATTCATGCGTTCTGCCACCCCATTCTGCTGTGGTGTATTCCGAACAGTGAAGTGTCGCACAATGCCCTCATCTTGACATACTTGTAGAAATGGATCATTTTTGTACTCAGTGCCATTATCTGATCGAAGTCGTTTGACCTTTCGACCAGTCTGAGTCTCCACCATCTTCTTCCATTTCAGAAATGCATCCAAAACTTCACTTTTTCTTTTCATTAGATACACCCATACTTTTCTTGAATAATCATCAACAAAAGTAACAAAATAGTGCATACCTCCCAAAGAAGCCACTTTGGTAGGTCCCCACACATCACTGTGAACGTAGTCCAGAATTCCTTTCGTATTGTGAATTGCTGGACCAAATTTTACTCTCGTCTGCTTGCCCAGAACACAATGTTCACAGAATTCCAATTTGCAAGAATTTGCACCTTTCAACAAGCCTTGCTTCGCCAAAGTCTGCAAAGCTTTTTCACCAGCATGTCCCAATCGCATATGCCATAATCTGGTAGCCTCTAAATCTACATCTTTTGTAAAAACTGTTGATGTTGATCCAATAACTGTACTTCCATTTAAAAAATACAAGTTATTTCTTCTTGTGCCTTTCATCACCGTCAATTGCCCAGCTACTACTTTTAGTAATCCATCTCTCAAAGTGATTGTGAGCCCTTTAGATTCTAGAGCCCCTAATGAGATGAGATTTTTCTTCAGGCTAGGTACGTAGCGAACATCTGTCAAGACTTGGATTGAGCTGTCGTGATTCTTCAATTGGACTGTACCCACTCCCATTGTCTTACAAGCACTATCATTGCCCATAAGAATAATTCCACCTTCTAGCTCTTTAAGACTAGAAAACCAGTCCTTATTAGGACACATATGGTAAGTACATCCTGAATCCAAAATCCACTCATCCGTTTGACATGCCATTGCCATGCCAACCAAGCTAAAGTCTGACTCCTCATCATGTTCCGCTACACATGCATTAGAAATAGCCTTGTCCTTTTGTAGCTTAGGACAATTCTTTTTCCAATGCCCTTTTTCACTGCAAAAGACACATTCATCTTTGGCGGGTCTCCCTTTGGACTTTCCCCTTCTACCAGATTTGCTGCTGTGTGAACGACCTCTTACTGTTAAGACTTCTGCGGTTGTATCTCTGTGATCTCTTTTATCTTTCTTTCGAGTCTCAGATCTATACAATGCACTACAGACTGCATCAAATGTGATCGTGTCCTTCCCATGAAGCAATGTGGTGGTAAGATGATCATATTCATCAGGAAGGGAATTCAACAACAATAATGCCTTGTCTTCATCTTCAAATTTCTCATCCAAATTTAGCAAGTCTGCTAAAATTTTATTGAATGAGTTCACATGGTCATTCATCGACATACCGGGTGCATACGTGAATCGATAAAGTTTCTTTTTCATATAAAGCCTATTTTCAAGACTTTTCGTTAGAAACTTTTCTTCAAGTGTATCCCATAACTTCTTCGCTGATGTCTCCCTCATGACAGAGTACTTCTGCTCTTTGGCCAAACATAGGCGGATTGTACCACACGCCTGTCTATTGATCTTGGCCCACTCCTTGTCATCCATCTTGTCAGGTTTTTTTTCAAGGGCTATATCTAGCTCTTGCTGACATAAGACATCCAGGATCTCACATTGCCACATACCAAAATTATTGGTACCGTCAAATTTCTCTACTTCAAATTTTGCATTTGTCACAGTAGTTCTTGCTGATGACGATGCTGCTGCCATTTTTCTCCTCAATCCCAACTACTGTATACGTGAATAGTACTGTATACGTAAATAGTACCATATAAGTGAATAGTGCCGTATACGTGAATAGTGCCGTAAATGGTCGTATTCCCCAAGTACGAATCTGGCTCTGGTACTAATTGTTGTGCGGAAGCGTGTGAAAGAGTAAAATTATTGTACTGAAAAATCACACTAAGTTCAATTCCCAGGAAAGAGAGGTAGATCACGAAGATCACTTAAATACCAAGTCTTTCCTAGCCAGAATATCCCTCTATCGTAATTTAATAGCACAATAAATCACTACAATCACATTCACAAAATATGCAAAATAAATAATAAAGAACACCAGAATTTTAACTAGGTTCAGCAAATTTTGCCTACGTCCTCGGGCACTACCAAATATATTTCACTCCAAAAATTATAAGTGAAATTTACAAATAGAGAGAAAGAATAATGCCTTAAGTAGAGAATGGCAATTATGGGATGAAGAAAGTAAGAAATGGTTAGGCCTATTTATAGTTGAGGTTCAAGGATCAACTTGCAATGTCCCTATACAATTAGGGACCAAAATTGCAATTATCCCATGCCAACTTTTAACCCAACTTGCCAACCAATATTACTTTCTACTTTCGGTGCCCACCCTTTTTGACTTTTCAAACAAATGGGTGGGTTCCAATACTCAACAAAATCAAACAATAACCAATAAAAAAAAGGGAGTACATTCACAAATGAAAAGAGTAGTAATAATTGATGAATTTACTTGCACGACTAGTAGTGTCGGTCGAATGCCACAGCAATAAGGGGTAATATTGAACCACACTATTCCGATTAAAAAAAACTACTTCTAAACATGAATATATCTAAGTGACAGTTTTCCATTTTTAAAATTTTTCTCAAAATAAAATAACATATGTATATGGATATGGACCACTCCACCACTTAAATCTAAAGCCCATGAAAATCCAAAAAAATTGCCATTGATGTCATTTCCTAAGCCTTGGGCAACAACAGTATTAACTTTATGATATGCATAAGGAAATGGTCCTTGTTGGTTGTTGCCTTGTTGGGATTGACCCGATTAGGTAATAAACGAATAACAATAGCAAAATAAATTGAAAAATTGAACACATAAGTTTAACGTGAAAAAACCCCTCTAAAGAGGATTATACTATAATGACAAAAGAACGAAGAGTACAAAAGATGGAGATAAAAACTAAACCCCAAAATCCGAAAACAAAGAACCCTCAAAACGTAAACATAAAATTCTCCAAAAGTGTTATGAGTTCTAATCTTTTGATGGGTGTGTTTTCTAAAGTTGTAAAAGAGCTTATTTATAGGCTAAATTCGTAGGTCAAATAAATTATGCTAATAAATGCTAAATATATTATACTAATAAATACAAACTCTTCTAGATAGAAAATGTTGTAACACCCATAACTTGTCTCCGTCGCTGGATTAGGGTTACGAAGCATTACTGTACAATCAAAAACATTTAACATCGTAATATTTAAATAAATTAAACATACCATAATCTATTCAATCACATGCATTCTGTCCCTAAATCGAGCCCTCGAGGTCTTAAAAATAACTTAGAAGCAATTTGGGACTAATTTGAAACAAAACGAAAAGTTTAAGAAAAAGTTGCAAAAATTGGAAACAGGGGTCACACGATCATCTGGCCAGACCATATAACTTTCAAACAAAGGACACACGGCCGTGTCTCAGACCATGTCCTCACTCATGTAACTCACTAAGTTGCCTCACACGCCCGTCTGTCAGGCGGTGTAACTCACTGATTTGAATACTAAGAAACTCTCAAATGATACACGCTTGTGTCCCAGGCCGTGTGAACCCAAAATTTTACCTAAAATCAAGCTATTTAATAACCAATCCATTTGTGCACACTTTCAAAGGACTTAAACATCATCCAAACACACTTAAACATGCTATTTCAACCACATTAACTTACCTAACCAATAGGCCATTCAAAGACACCACAATTGTATCAAAACATTATTTACCAAAACAAGTCAACATTGCCATATTTCAAACATTATAACCTAGTTCTACTACCTACCCAAAGAACATGCATTTCACTTACCTAAATATGGTCAAAATGACCTAACATAACAAACATTATAAGTCCATCAACCAAACATAAATATCAATAACATAAACATACTAAATCAACCATTACTTGTCTATGAACTACCATTACAAAAGATCCTATACATGCCATTATTAACCTTGGCCAAAACACTGAAAAACTATCGAATTGATTTCTGGATAGCGTGATAAGTCTCCGACGAGCTTCCAACCAAATCGAGCTTCCGATGATCTAAAAAATAAAGAAAAACAACTACATAAGCAACGAGGCTTAGTAAGCTCGTATAAACTTAAACATAACTTACCATGTCATTTACACAATTCATGGATATAAATATAAATCAATACCAGTGCCATAAGATCATCAAACTCACAAGTTACTACATTTACTCATGATACTAATGAATTCAATCATAAGATAAGTAAACTTCTATATGTAGATGCATCATTTAGCTTGAAAACCTTTTCATAATATCATGATTCAATCCATTTGCATACTTACCATTTCATTCCCTTTTCTTACCTATTGAACTATCTAGAATTACATCAGATACTCGAGAACGCTCACATATAGTGTGCCTTTACATATAATCGTAACCTTTACTTTACATCAATGCTCACATTAGCTGTGAAATAGGCCAACTCACATGAGCTATGTGTTGAAATGTAAGCTACACGATGCTACTCATACGAGCTATGAAGAATCCGCAACAAATACAGGACCTCAGCCATCAGTAGGACATTCAAGACCAGCACTCGAAACATGAAATCCCTAATGACATGTCATTTGTATCCTAAGAATTCTTAAGGTTCAATCGGGACTAGATATCTTTCAATTCATCATAGCATTGATACATTTATATATTGATTCATTTACACTAGAACAACATAATAAACATTCAATTTAGATAACATTAAAATGATTATAGTTCATTTGAACTTACCTTGATAACTAGGGCATATAAGTAATATCAAACTAATCTGAAGCTGAAGCTTTTCCTCGATTTAGGTCTGATAGTGTGTAACATCCCGAATTACGGCTTAGTCAAAACAGTGGTTTCGGGACCACAAATTTGACATAAGAAAACTTATTTTTATTATATTTTTATGGTCTACAATTTCATGGGATGATTTCGTGAAAATTTCGTTTGAAAATTTTGACGTTTGGGCACTCAATTTAGTCAAAAGGACTAAATTATAAAAAGTGAAAAAGTTAAGTTCTACATGTTAGAGGTGTAAAATTGATTTGAAATTTTAAATTTGAGGTCCTTAAATGGTAATTAGACCATTGGAAAATTTTTGGACAAAAATAGACATGAAATGGGTGAAATAGAATATTTTTAAGTTAGGGGCACTTTGGTAATCTAATAATAAAAAGAATTAAAAAGCCACAATAAGCCAATTTTTGTCTATCTTCAACCTTTGGCCAAATTTTTTCATGGAAGCCATGGCTAGGGTTTGGTTCAAGCTTCCAAGCTCATTTGTAAGTGATCTCGAGCCCCTTTTTTTAATGTTCTTTACATTTTTAAAGTCCCGATAACTCGATTGATCTATTTCTACCATTATTTTGAGCTAGGGTTCATGTTTAAAAATTTAATCATGAATGATATGCATATTTTTAATGTCTAATGGTAGAAAATGAATGTTGGGTGTTAAATAAATGACTTTTGCTAAGTGATTTCCGGTGAAAATGCTTAAAAGGACCGTTTTGTAAAAGTTATAAAATTTGTCATAAAAGTGTGATTTAGTGGAAATTAAGGGCTGATATATTTATGAAAATGATTCAGCTAGGCTTAAAATGCAAGGAAATTGAATAAAAAACATTTTATGAGCCTAGGGGCCAAAGTGTAAATATGTGAAAGTTTAGGAGTCCAAATGCAAATTTGTAAAAATATGATTTTTGGACCCATATGAATAATGTGACTATTTAGTAAGCTAAATGTGATATTATAGATCAAGGAAAATGAGATTCGGGCATAGATTGGAAATGAATGAGATTATGGACTAAATCATAATAAATAGCTCTAACACCCCGAACCCGAAGCCGTCGCCGGAGTTGAACACGAGGTGTTAACAGACTTCAAACTACTTATTAAAATTTTTCCAGACAAGCTGTCAATTTGCGTACTAGTCGCTTTAAAAATCATATCTTGAGCTCTGGAACTCAAAATCCAGTTCCGTGAATTTTTCCTGAAACTAGACTCATATTCCCATCTACATATTTTTTTCTAGAATTTTTCGTCGGGCAAATTAGTACAGTTTATTAGTCAAAGTCTCCCATGTTACTGGGGTCGACTACACTGACCTTTTCGCATTACGACCTGGATATCTCCCTGTACAGAACTTCCATACTGATGCCGTTTGTTTCTATAGAAACTAGACTCAGAGAGGAATCTATACATATATGGTATGACTCCTAATTATCTCTGGTTAATTTATAATGAATTTCCAAAGTCGGAGCAGGGAATCCAGAAACCGTTCTGGCCCTGTCCCACAAGAACCTGATTATCTCATAACATACTGTCTATATGATCCTTTCGTTACTTCTATATGAAAATAGACTCATCGAGCTTCGGTTACATAATTTATTCATCAATTAATTCCACTCCTACTATTTTTAGTGATTTTTCAATCTCATGTCACTGCTGCTGCCAGCATCTGTTACGAAAGCAACTATGCCCACTTCGTGTTTACTCCTTGATCTAACTAATAATTCATCATGCATATCACAAATTATGATCATGACTAACCATGCCAAAGGCCAATCATTGTCAAACTTCCCCCTACTACACTATTGCCATATCATGAATTTTAACACCAAAATAATCAACCATGACGTATGGCATAAAAAGGTCGAATTATCAAGATTTGCGACCTAACGTATGAATCCAAACCCAACCGAACATTTATGCTATTTTCGCATGGCTAAAAGGTTACATACCAAAGTTCAAACACAACATAATAGCCTATACATGCCGAAATGTTCTCCTAAGCCAACTAAGAAGAAAGTACCAAAACTTGCTATCCGGTGTGATGACTTCGATGACGGCCCGACCACGCAAAAGGAGATGAGTCCAAGAAACCTAGTATGGGTGACAAGGAAACACCGAGTGAGTTTATAACTCAGTAAGTCATAAGCAATACACTACCATCCATTAATAACATTATCACAAGAGGAAACAAAATGGAACGAGGCTAGTTACTCCATCCATACCGAACCATACCATAGTTCCTCCGACCTATCGGTTCAATCTCATACCAAATCATGCATTCACATTCCATATACTCATCAATAGGATATTCGAGGCATTTTCATAAATCATTTTATTTTCGTTACAATCATACAACTAAACGGCCTTTCACCCATTCCACGATAAATCTTATGTACGTGACTTCAAGTATATTCGTCACATGGGTTCAAACTTACCAAGCTCAACTCCAAATATAGACATAGCACCTATTAGCCATGAGCTCAAGATACTTACCCGATCCGCTGTCCGTGATCGACTCAATAGTGTCGCACACTTAGTGTCCATAATGATTCAAGAACATATTAAGTCCGCACACTCAGTGCTATATAATCAACTCGCACATTTAGTGCTACATAATCATACTCGCACACTTAGTGCTACATAGTCAACTCGCACACTTAGTGCTACATAGTCAAACTCGCACACTTAGTGCTACATATTCGATTCGCACACTTAGTGCTGCACAATTTAAACCCGCACACTTAGCGCCAATCTCATGGTCATAAATGTTTATACCCGCACATTTAGTGCCAAGATCAACAACTCAATACATCTCACCTCTTTTCTTTTCATTCAACACTTTCATCACCACATACGTACATGCATATATATATTTATTCATTCCATTCAGCATCATTACATAAACGTTATGACCATTTGAATTAATACCAACTATATGCTTAATGACTTACTTTATGTTGGGTAAAATAATTCCGAGTCGGCTACTCGATGACCTTCGATTTCCCCTTGTTGGACGCCTCTCCTTTAGGTTCTTGAGCTTAAATAATACAAATAAGAGTATTCAATATTTAACCCAATAACATGAATTTATTTATCACATTCGGCAATCACATATCATTAAATTTTCAAACCAAAATGTCATTATATGACCACATATACACATATCCATATACTTAAGCTCAATAATTATAATGTAATATCATGTACCCACTTTAAGTATATTGCCGAATATACTTAATCATACATACACCTAACCAAAACAATTTCCTAAAATCTTTATATCATTTATACACTAAGCCGAATACTCTCACCAAGTTCACCTATATTCTTCAACAATTCCTTCATTGATCAAACACATATTCGGCTAAAGAAATGGCAATTTTAGCAACCTTCGATTTAGTACTTAACTTTTACCACATATCAAATAACTCATTTCCTTACTCATGTGACCACGTATATTCGGTCATGCATACACACATAAAATCAATTTGGAGACTCTATCAATCCAACATACATTCGACACCTTCATCCACCATTCTACCAAGCATGTAATATTCAAACACAACCAAACTCACATTCGGCCCTAGCTCATAACAAGGTAGCCGATTCTTTTTATAGTTCAAACACTCCTCTATCATCATTCACCTAACTTTAACATGAAACAACAAAACTCACCATTTCTCATTCAAATAACATGAACAACAACCATTTCTTGAACACTTTCTCATGACCGATTGCTCATGTTACCAACAAGATTCAAGATTTGAACATGGGCTATTTAGAACTCAAGTCAATTACTAAAACATGCATGCATCTCAAGGACAACATCAAACATACCTTAGTCTAGCAAACCACCATAGCCGATTTTCTCAAGCTTTTCCCCTTCCTTTCTTTCCTCTATTCGGCCAAAGATGTTCAAGAATGAACACTTTTTTTTTGTTTTCTTTCTTCAATTCACGGCAACAAGGGGTATGGATGAGACCATATTATTTTTTTTTCATCACCCTTCCTTTCATTATTTAATCACCATGCTCATTATTTTATTTTTCTTAACATACATCACTAGCATAACATGTTGGAGACATGTTTCCACCCATAGCATGGCCGGCCACTATGCTTTAGTTTGGCTAATTTGACATGCAAGGACAACACTTTCCCACTTTAATACTATTTGGTCCTTACTTATTTACCTATCATAATTTTCCAAGTCTTTCAACTAGATCCTTTCAAGCAAAATTCACATTCCTAATATAAAATTAAAACATCAAATTTTTGTACAAGTACTATCACACATATAAGATATGCAAATAAAATTTTAACTAAATTTTATGACTCGGTTTTGTGGTCCCGAAACCACATTCCGACTAGGGTCGAATTAGGGCTGTTACAACTCTCCCCCACTTAAGAAATTTTCGTCCCCGAAAATCTTACCGGTAAATAGGTTTGGGTATCGTTCTTTCATCGAGCTCTCGGTTTCCCAAGTAGCTTCCTCGATCCCATGTTTGAGCCATAACACCTTCACTAATGGAACCCTTTTGTTTCGCAACTCCTTCACTTCACGAGCTAGGATACGTATCGGTTCTTCTTCATAACTCATATCGGCTTGAATTTCAACCTCTGATGGGCTAATTATGTGCGATGGATTAGATCGATAGCGTCGAAGCATCGAAACATGAAAGACGTCGTGAATCTTTTCAAGCTCAGGGGGCAAAATTAATCGGTATGCAACTGGTCCAACTCGTTCGGATACTTCGTACGGGCCGATGAATCTCGGACTCAATTTGCCCTTACGACCAAATCTAAGCACCTTCTTCCAGGGTGAAACTTTGAGAAATACTTTATCTCCAACCTGATATTCAATGTCTTTTCTTTTCAAATCCGCATACGACTTTTGACGATCCGAAGCGGCTTTCAAACTTTCGCGAATTACTCGGACTTTCTGCTCGGCATCCTTAATCAAATCAACCCCAAAGATTTTACTTTCACTAAGTTCAGTCCAAAATAATGGGGTACGGCACTTGCGACCGTATAAAGCCTCGTAAGGTGCCATCTTAATGCTTGATTGAAAGCTATTGTTATAAGCAAATTCAATCAAAGGCAAATATCTTTCCCATGAACCACAGAACTCTAAGACGCAACATCTCAACATATCCTCGAGTATCTGAATTGTTCGTTCAGATTGACCATCGGTTTGGGGGTGAAAAGCAGTGCTAAAATGCAGCTTGGTACCCAAAGCTTCTTGCAATTTCTTCCAAAATCGCGATGTAAATCTTGGGTCTCTATCTGACACAATAGAAATAGGTACTCCATGTAATCTCACAATCTAAGAAACATACAATTCGGCTAGTTTATCCAATGAAAAATCCGTACATACAGGGATAAAGTGAGCCGACTTAGTCAGTCTATCGACAACAACCCAAATCGCATCTTTCTTACTCGTCGACAATGGTAACCCAGATACAAAATCCATCGTGACTCGATCCCATTTCCATTCAGGTATCATGATTGGCTGAAGTAATCCCGAAGGCACTTGATGTTCCGCTTTCACTTGTTGACATATTAAACACCTTAAAACAAATTCCGAAATGTCTCGTTTCATGCCCGGCCACCAAAGTTGACGTTTCAGATCGTTGTACATTTTAGTACTACCCGGGTGGATAGACATTCGGCCACTATGAGCCTCATTCAAAATCATCGAAATAAGTTCCGAATTCCTTGGAACACACAAACGACTTCTAAACCTCAAACAATCATCATCATCCATTCGAAACTCCGATTCCTTGTTCGGAACACACTCAGCCCGTTTTGCAACCAATTCATCATCAACTTTCTGGGCTTCACGAATTTGATGAATCAATAATGGTTTGGCTTTTAATTCAGCTACTAACACATTGTCGGGTAGAACAGACAAGTGCACATTCATCGCTCGTAAAGCAAACAGCGATTTCCGGCTTAAGGCGTCCGCAACCACATTAGCCTTTCTCGAGTGGTAATCAATGGCAAGCTCGTAATCTTTCAACAACTCAAGCCAACGTCTTTGTCGCAGATTTAGGTCTCTTTGAGTCATCAAATATTTGAGACTTTTGTGATGTAACGCCCCGAACCCGAGACCGTCACCGGAGTCGAATACGAGGTGTTGACAGACTTTTTAAAAAAATTTTCCAGACACTGCCCAGTCTGAGTACTAGTCGCTTCAAAAATCATATCTTGAGTTTCACAACTCGAAAATCAGTTTTGTGATTTTTCCCTGAAACTAGACTCATGTTCCCACCTATATATTTTTTTCTAGAATTTTTGGTCGGGCCAATTAGTACAGTTTATTAGTCAAAGTCTCTCATGTTACAGGGGTCGACTACACTGACCTTTTCCCATTACGACTGGGATATCTCTCTGCACAGGGCTTCAATACTAATGCCGTTTGCTTCTATGGAAACTAGACTCAGAGAGGAATCCATACATATATGTTATGACCCCTAATTATCTCTGGTCAATTTATAGTGAATTTCCAAAGGCGGAACAGTGAATCCAGAAACTGTTCTGGCCCTGTTCCACAAGAACCCGAATATCTCTTTCTGTACTGTTCCTATAATTGTTTCGTTACTTCCATATGAAAGTAGATTCATCAAGGTTCGATTACATAATTTATTCACTATTTAATTCCACTCCTACGAATTTATGTGATTTTTCAATTCTACACCACTGTTGCTGTCAAAATCTGTTTTCAAGATAAACTTTACCTATTTTGTGGTTACCATGGACCAACTAGGGTTTTGCCATACATAGGTCCACATGTGATCATATTTAGCCATTCCAATGGCTGATCATTAGCCCAACACTTCCATTTCAATCCATAGTCACATCGTGAAACCATATATATACATACATAAACACAAATGGTCTAATGCCATACTCCACATCTACAAGCCATTTTCGCATGGCTTTACACACATACATCACAAAAGAACTTAAACAACAGGGGGTAATCCTATACATGCCATATCCAGAGTTCAACTAAAGAGTACCAAAAGAGCTTGATAGTGTAGATGACTTCGACTTCGCTGATCCCGAATCCGATAGCTAACGAACAAAATCTATAAAACAGAGAGCCAAAGCAACCGGGTAAGCATTTTAAGCTTAGTAAGTCTCAAGTAATGAAATCGGCTTTGACTACAGTATTACATTCACATAGCTAACTAAGTCATTTTATTTACACACATTCTCATAATCCTACTTACTTCACACTTCATCAACATATATACACAAGGTATCAACCTTTCTAAAAGCCGAAAATTCGTTAGCCGATCGCACGAATACTATTTAAAACGAATCGACTTTTCCAATGCACATGCAACATACCTTATCGTTCGGGTTGGTCGAGCATATTTATTGAATTAGTTACAGCACAAAACGCTCACATTCAAACCCAAGTTTCTTCGGTATTTAACCGAATACATCCGCAAACACATGTGCCTTCGGGTCTTAACCCGGACATATCAACTTGCATAATTGCCTTCGGGTCTTAGCCCGGATATATCATCTCGCATAATTGCCTTCGGGTCATAGCCCGGACATATTAACTCGCATAATTGCCTTCGGGTCTTAGCCCGGATATATCAACTCGCATAATTGCCTTCGGGTCTTAGCCCGGATATATTAACTCGCATAATTGCCTTCGGGTCTTAGCCCGGATATATTAACTCGCATAATTGCCTTCGGGTCTTAGCCCGGATATATTCCAATGCTCATGCACACATATATCAATAATCATAACACATCCATATCATTTCTTCGTTACTAAGGCTCAAACACAAAACATTTATTAAACCTTTCAAATTTCGGCTCAGTAGCCGCACACAAAGAGCATAATTTCAATTGGCTTTATAACATAGTCTCTAAGCACATTCGACTATCCGTCATAGTATGACTATTCATTTCAATATAATTCAAGTAGGGTCATTACTCGAAGACTTACCTCAAATGTCGTCGGACGACTTCAACGGCTATTCAATTACTTTTTCCTTCCCTTTATCGGATCTAGTTCCCCTTTGCTCTTGAGCTTAAGTTCAACAAAATTTAAAATAGTCATTAATCGACTATTCAAGTATTACTTTCAGAATAATATATATATATATTGATCCGACTTTCACACACATAGATTATAGTAAGCTTTATAATAATCAATAAATAATTCATCGGCAAACTTTCATTAATGTTTACAACAAAATCACATATTCACTACGAGCTGTTTTCCTGAGCAGTAGTTACTAAATTACTTATAACTGGAGCTACTATACTCCAAATCACTTGCCGTTAATTTTCCCTGAATATAGACTCGTATATCTTCCATCCATAAAATTTTCAGAATTTTAGGCTTGGCCAATCAATACCAGATTTTTCTTAAAGTTTCCCCTATTTCACTGTTTGACTATTCTGACCACTCTTCACTACGAATCCAATTTCTCACTTTACAGAATTCCAAATGTATTGTATTTAATCTCATTTGAAACTAGACTCATTAAGGAGTCTAAGAATATAAATTTTATCTCATAATCATTTTTGTACAATTTATAATGATTTTCTAAAAACAGAACAGGGAATCCAGCAGTCATTTTGACTCAGCCCCACAATACTTCAAATATCTCAAGATCGGTAACTCTTTTGTTTTTATAGTTTCTTTTGTAAGAAAATAGACTCTTCAAGCTTTAATGACATAATTCACTCAGCTTCTAACTCAACTCCCACAATTTATAGTGATTTTTCCAAAATCACTTTACTGCTGCTGTCCTAAAGAGATTATTGGCAATTCACTCTTTCACACATTCTTTGTATACATATTATTTAATTATTTATCACCCTAGATATTATTAGCTAAATAGATCAATTGTACATATATACCGCCAAGACCGTACGTAATAATCTTACTTATACATAACACTACTCAAATTCTTCGAAAGCATACTAACAAAAATATCATGTACTATGCCGAACCTTTAGGAAATCAAGCACCTAATTTATCCATTTCAAAACACCCAATCGGCATTTGCTCAAGACATTAAGCAAAGTCTAGGTTCGGCTATTACACATATGAGTATTAGAAATTATAGTTTTTAACAAGATCAACTTCTTTCATCAACAATTTCTTCATCAAAACTTAAAGATAAAAATCAAATTCCTTCCTTATCTACCATAACCGAATGTTCAATTCAACCATCCAAATTCAAAGTTTTGGCATGGGCTAAGTAAGTAGCATGATGAGTAACCTAAAACAAACTAGAATTTAAAAAAAATCTAACTTGATTTACTAACCTTCCTTAGGTTTCAATGGCCGAATGTTTGCTCCCCTTTCTCTCCCTTTTGGTTCGGCTAAGAAGAACAAAGTTAAGACTTTGTTTTCTTCCCATTCTTCCTATTATTCATTATGTCTCCAATAACCCAATTTCCTATTATAATATCTAATTCAACAAATAAATTGCCCATCATCAATCCATCTTGGCCGGCCACTATAAGGGAATTGGGCAAATTTGACATGCAAGTCCACCTTTGTGTTGACATGCACTAATAAGCCCTTTAAAATTAGCCTATCATATTTCACCATGTCTCATGTTGATCTCTATTTAATAATTCCTCATACAATTGGCAAAATTAGGGAATGAAATTTCCACATATGCATGTACACACATAATAAGCATAGAATATAACAATTAATTATTTTCATAACTCGGTTTTGTGGTCCCGAAACCACTTCCCGACTAGGGTCAATTTAGGGCTATCACATGTGATCCGAAAATACATGGCACTTTTCGCCAAACAAATAATGTCGCCATATTTTCAATGCAAATACGATGGCGGCTAGCTTGAGATCATGGGTGGGATAATTTCTCTCGTGTGGCTTCAATTGTCTCGACGCATAGGCCACAACTCGACCTTCTTGCATCAATACGCAACCCAACCCGAGTAGGGATGCGTCACTATAAATGACAAACTCTTTGCCTGATTCAGGTTGCACTAAAATTGGAGCTTCAGTCAAATAAGTTTTCAGTTGATCGAAACTTTTCTGACATTTCTCCGTCCATTCGAACTTAACATCCTTTTGAAGTAGCTTCGTCATTGGTGTGGCTATCATCGAGAAACCTTTGACAAATCGTCGGTAATAACCGGCGAGTCCCAAAAAGCTCCGAACCTCAGTAATATTTCTCGGAGGTTTCCAGTTAAGTATGGCTGAGATTTTGTTCGGGTCAACTCGAATACCCGATGCGGATACCACATGACCCAAGAAGCTAACCTCTCTTAACCAGAACTCACACTTACTAAACTTAGCATATAACTGCTTATCCCGCAAAACTTGCAACATTAATCTCAAGTGTTCAGCATGTTCGATCTCATCTCTTGAATAGACCAAGATGTCATTAATGAACACAACTACGAACCGATCCAAATATGGTCTGAAGATCCGATTCATCAAATCCATAAATACTGCAGGGGCATTAGTGAGCCCAAACGGCATCACTAAGAACTCGTAGTGTGACAGCCCAAAGTTGACCCTAGTCGGGAAGTGGTTTCGGGACCGCTAAACCGAGTCACCGAAATGTTTGAATGTGATACTTATTGTGTAGAATATGTAATTATGAATGTGTGAAAATTTCAAGCTTCAATTTGGTTGATTTCATGTGAATTTAGTCAATAGGACTTATGTGAGAAAATTCTAAAATGTGATAGGTCAATGTGTGAGGACCTACTAGTGCATGTGGACAAAGGGGGGACTTGCATGTCAAATTCCCCCCCTAATGAGTAGTGGCCGGCCATGACAAGGAAGGATGGGCAAAACATGTCATGAAACATGTTTTGTTAGTGGAAGAATAAAATAAGGAGTATGGGTAATAAAGAAATGGAAAACAAAAGAAAAAAAAATGTGTGTGTGGTGTTTGTCCCCCCATTACCGTGAGCTAAACAAGAGAAAGGGGGAATTTTGTTCATCCTTTTCTCATCTTCATGCTTGCCAAAAACTAGAAAGAAAAACAAAGAAAAATTTTCTCATCCTTTGGTTCATCCTTGGCCAAAAATTTTAAGGAGGAAAGAAGAAGAAAGGTGAAGAGATTCGGCCATGCATGTAGCTAGGCTAAGGTATGTTTGATGATGTTCCATGAGAGGCATGCATGTTTTAGTTGTTAGCTTGAGTTCTACCTAACCCATGGTCTAAATC
Organism: Gossypium hirsutum; assembly: GCF_007990345.1. NCBI lineage: Eukaryota > Viridiplantae > Streptophyta > Magnoliopsida > Malvales > Malvaceae > Gossypium > Gossypium hirsutum. Next base: position 77,140,112 of record NC_053433.1, read on the forward strand.
TTGCTATGTGATGGAAATGGCACTTGACCATGGATGAATCATTCTTTGTTGATGTTTGATGTTGTGGTGATGAGGCATGAGGATGAGTTAAGATTCGGCCTAGGTGGAGGTTGTGTTAATGCCATTGCATGCAAAATATGAAGCTTGTTAATGATGCATGTGATGATGGCTTGATGATTCTTGAACCTCCTTTTTAGCATTTTTTGTTGTGTGAGCACATATGTGCATTGGTTGCTAAATGGAGAAGAATCGGCTAGCAAGATGTGTGCTAAGGCCGAATGTAACTTTGCATGTTAATGAGCAATGCATGTGTTAAATTGATGAAAAGGGGGAGGATGCTTTACTAGTGTGTACATGTGTGTATTAAGTGTTGAAATCGACCCCAAAAATGGACATGCATATTCGGTCAAGGGCAAGAAATTAGCTAATATGTGGTGTTGATGCATGATTTTTGCATGTATGAGACTTTAATGTCTAATGTATAAATATGGGCTAAGTGCCTTGTGTTCATCTTTTGATGCCTAAAATGATGAAATCAATTTATTTGTTTGATTAAGCTCAAGAGCAAAGGGGAAATAAAACCGATAAAGGGAAGGAAAAAGTGGTTGAATAGCTAGCGGAATCGTTCGACAACACCCGAGGTAAGTTCTTGAGTAAGAGAGCTTAAATTTTGATGTGATTAAATCATGCTCTATGTGTGGCTATTGAGCCGAATGTGCAAGGACAATATGTGCCTTGTGTTTGAGTTTCGTAAACGAAAATGAAATATGAATGTGCTATGAATTATTGTTAGATGTGCATGATTAATTGAATGCTGTCCGGGCTAAGTCCCGAAGGCTTTGTGCTAAGTGAATATATCCGGATTAAGATCCGAAGGCCTTTGTGCGAGATACTAAATCCGGGTTAAGTCCCGAAGGCATTCGTGCGAGTTATTAAATCCGGGTTAAGTCCCGAAGGCATTCGTGCGAGTTATTAAATCCGGGTTAAGTCCCGAAGGCATTCGTGCGAGTTGTTAAATCCGGGTTATGTCCCGAAGGCATTGTGTGAGTTACTAAAACCGGGCTATGTCCCGAAGGCATTTGAACGAGGAGCTATATCCGGTTAAATCCCGAAGGTACGTGATTTGGTAATGAATGAGCTTGCTGTAAAATTCCAGCGAATACTCGAAAAACATCCCAATATGGGGATATGTTACGTATGTGTTGAATTTAATCGAGCCCTTACAAATAAATGTTCGCTCAGTTGATAAACGAGCTACCGGCCTTCGGCCAAGTTAGTTTATTGTGTATGTACATAATGGTTGTTAATGTTGTGAAGCAAGTTTGATATCGGTAAATTGCGTATTATGAAATATTCCGTTTAGCTAAATGTGTGCTATTCTTTGTGCATGCTGGAATTCCTTGCTCAAACTTACTAAGCATAAATTGCTTACTCGTTACATTGCTCCTCTGTTTTATAGATTTTTGGTTCTCCAGCTATCGGACTCGGGATCTTGAAGTCGAAGTCGCCCACACTATCAAAGGCTCTTTTGGGTACTATTTTGGTTGAATTTTGTTATGGCATGTATAGGACTACCCATTGTTGTCTTTCGAGTACTTTATGAAATGTATAAGTGTACAGCCATGCGAAGATGGCTTGTAGAAGTGGAGTATGGCATTAGACCATTCGTATTTATGAATGTATAGATGGTTTCATGATGTAACTATGTTGGAATGGAAGTGTTGAGCAAATGATCAGCCACTAGAATGGCTAAGTATGATCATATGTGGGCTTATGTATGACAAGGCCCTAGTTGGTCCATGAAACCCCAAATTAGGTAAGGTTCACTTTGAAAACAGAAGCTGATAGCAGCAGTGGTGTGGATTGGAAAAATCAAAAGAATTCGTAGGAGTGGAATTAAATAGTGAATAAATTATGTAATCGAACCTTGATGAATCTACTTTCATATGGAAGTAACGAAACAATTATAGGAACAGTACAGAAAGAGATATTCGGGTTCTTGTGGAACAGGGCCAGAACAGTTTCTGGATTCACTGTTCCGCCTTTGGAAATTCACTATAAATTGACCAGAGATAATTAGGGGTCATACCATATATGTATGGATTCCTCTCTGAGTCTAGTTTCCATAGAAACAAACGGCATCAGTATTGAAGCTCTGTGCAGAGAGATATCCCAATCGTAATGGGAAAAGGTCAGTGTAGTCGACCCCTGTAACATGGGAGACTTTGACTAATAAACTGTACTAGTTGGCCCGACCAAAAATTCTAGAAAACAATCCATAGGTGGGGACATGAGTCTAGTTTCAGGGAAAAATCACAAAACTGATTTTTGAGTTGTGAAACTCAAGATATGATTTTTGAAGCGACTAGTACTCAGACTGGGCAGTGTCTGGAAAATTTTTTCAAAGTTTGTTAACATCTCGTGTCCGACTCCGGTGTCGGTCTCGGGTTCGGGGTGTTACATTTTATTGGTATCAGAGCTACGGTTTAGTCGATTCTAGGACTACCGTAATGTTTTGGGTCTAGCTATACATGCCATTTTATGTGATTACTTGATAGTGTGGTGATTTCCGACAATTGTAAATGTGTTTATTTATAGTAATGGATCCCGATCGTGACCGAGAGGTAGCTGATGATCTTGAGAGTGTAGCGCCTGCTCCCGCACAAGGGACAGTGCCGGAAAACTCTCAACCTAATGCTAGTAATCAGAATGATGAAGCTAGACAAGCATTCTATAGCGTGATGAATGATTGGTTTAACCAATACATTCGAACTAATATGGCTGTTCCACAACCTCCATTCCCGAACAAATACTACCCCCGCACCTACAATACCACCGGTAACGGACCAAATAAGGTCACATAAGCCCCAGTTGACAGAATCCGAAAACATGGGGCTATTGAATTTAAGGCTATGGATAGCGATGATGCCGAGCAAGCTGAATTTTGGCTGGACAACACTATCCGGGTACTCGATGAGCTATCTTGTACACCCGATGAATGCCTGAAGTGTGCTATCTCCTTGCTACGTGATTCTGCCTACTATTGGTGGAGTACTCTGACTTCTATTGTGCCCCGAGAGCAAGTAACTTGGGAGTTTTTCCAAACTGAGTTTCGGAAAAAGTATATCAGTCAGAGATTTGTTGATCAAAAACGGAAGGAATTTCTTGAGCTTAAGCAAGGCTCCATGTCGGTTACTGATTACGAGCGAAAATTTGTTAGACTTAGCAAATACGCTCGGGAATGTGTTTCGTCCGAAGCTGTTATGTGTAAACGCTTCGAGGATGGGCTGAATGAAGATATAAAAATGTTCGTTGGCGTTCTTGAAATACAAGAGTTCGTGGTACTTGTTGAACGAGCTTGTAAAGCCGAAGAGCTTAGAAAAGAAAAGCAAAGAGTTGATGAGGGAACTGGAGAGTTTCGTAAAACATCCTCGGGGAGGTCTCTTCAACAGACATCGAAGAGATTTCGAGATGATGCGGGCCAGTTTAGAGGCACTTCGGGCCTTTTTGGACGAGATCGTGATCGACCCCCTGTGGGTACACGAGGCACTTCGGTCGCCAGTGCTGGGAATGAACGTCGAGACAGGACGAAATGCCGATATTGCGGTAAATGGCATTCGGGGAGTTGTAGATTTCCTGACCGCTCCTGTTACAAATGCGGATCAGTGGACCACTTCATTAAAGATTGCCCGAGGTTGTCGGGACAGAATGCAAATCAGAGTGGGAGACCGGGTGCTACCACTGCTCGAGGTAGACCATCTGGAAATATGGGCAATGCTGGTGGTGGTCAGAGAGGATCTAGAGATGATATAACCAGATCCGAAGCCCGTGCGCCTGCTAGAGCTTATGCTATACGTGCCCGCGAGGATGCTTCTTCGCCTGATGTTATTACCGGTACATTCACCCTCTTTGATACTAATGTAATTGCTTTGATTGACCCCGGTTCTACTCATTCTTACATATGTGAAACCTTAGCATCCAGTAAGACTTTACCTATTGAGTCTACTAAGTTCGTAATTCGGGTGTCAAATCCCTTGGGTCGTTACGTGCTTGTCGACAAAGTGTGTAAGAAATGTCCCCTGGAAATTCGAGGTTCCTGTTTTCCAGCGGACTTGATGCTTTTGCCGTTTGATGAATTTGATGTTATCCTTGGGTTGGATTGGTTGACCGCGCATGATGCGATTGTGAATTGCAAGAGCAAGACTATTGATTTGAGGTGCGCAAATAACGAAGTAGTCCGAATTGAGTCTGCGGACTTGGAGGGGATGCCAGCTGTAATATCAGCAATGTTGGCACAGAAATATGTAAGAAAAGGGTGCGAAGCATACCTTGCATATGTGCTTGATGACAAAGAATTAGAAAAGAAACCCGAATCTGTGCCGGTGGTTTGTGAATACCCGGATGTTTTTCCGGAAGAATTACCGGGTTTACCACCTGTTCGGGAGGTAGAGTTTGGTATTGAGCTTGTACCTGGGACTATGCCGATTTCGATAGCTCCGTATCGTATGGCACCAACTGAGTTAAAGGAGTTGAAAGCTCAGTTGCAAGAACTGACGGATAGAGGTTTCGCTCGACCAAGTTTCTCACCTTGGGGTGCACCAGTATTGTTCGTGAAAAAGAAGGACGGAACCATGAGGTTGTGCATTGACTATCGTCAGCTGAATAAAGTGACGATAAAGAACAAATATCCGTTGCCGTGCATCGATGATTTGTTCGACCAACTGAAGGGAGCCTCAGTGTTCTCAAAAATAGATTTGAGATCGGGCTATTATCAGTTGCGAATTCGAGATCCAGATATTCCCAAAACTGCCTTCAGAACGAGATATGGTCACTACGAATTCTTAGTGATGCCGTTTGGGCTCACTAATGCCCCTGCGGTATTTATGGATTTGATGAATCGGATCTTCAGACCGTATTTGGATCAGTTCGTAGTTGTGTTCATTGATGACATTTTGGTCTATTCAAGAGATGAGACCGAACATGCTGGGCATCTGAGGCTAGTGCTGCAAATTTTGCGGGATAAGCAGTTATATGCTAAGTTCAGTAAGTGTGAGTTCTGGTTAAGAGAGGTTAGCTTCTTGGGTCATGTGGTATCCGCGTCGGGTATTCGAGTTGACCCGAACAAAATTTCAGCCATACTTGACTGGAAACCTCCGAGAAATATTACTGAAGTTCGGAGCTTTTTGGGGCTCGCCGGTTATTACCGACGATTTGTGAAAGGTTTCTCGATGATAGCCACACCAATGACGAAGCTACTTCAAAAGGATGTTAAGTTCGAGTGGACGGAGAAATGTCAGAAAAGTTTCAACCAACTGAAAACTCATTTGACTGAAGCTCCAATTTTGGTGCAACCCGAATCAGGTAAAGAGTTTGTCATTTATAGTGACGCATCCCTACTTGGGTTGGGTTGCGTATTGATGCAAGAAGGTCGAGTCGTGGCCTATGCGTCGAGACAATTGAAGCCACACGAGAGGAATTATCCGACCCATGATCTCGAACTAGCTGCCATCGTGTTTGCTTTAAAAATATGGCGACATTATCTGTTTGGTGAGAAGTGCCATGTATTTTCGGATCACAAAAGTCTCAAATATTTGATGACTCAACGAGACTTGAATCTGCGACAAAGACGTTGGCTTGAGTTGTTGAAAGATTACGAGCTTGTCATTGATTACCACCCGGGAAAGGCTAACGTGGTTGCGGACGCCTTAAGCCGGAAGTCATTGTTTGCTTTACGAGCGATGAACGTGCATTTGTCTGTTCTACCAGACAGTGTGTTAGTAGCTGAATTAAAAGCTAAACCATTATTGACTCACCAAATTCGTGAAGCTCAGAAAGTCGATGATGAATTGGTTGCAAAACGGGCTAAGTGTTTTCCGAACGAGGAATCGGAGTTTCAAATTGATGATGATGATTGTTTGAGGATCAGAAATCGTTTGTGTGTTCCAAGGAATTCGGAACTCATTTCGATGATTCTGAACGAAGCCCATTGTAGCCGAATGTCAATTCACCCGGGGAGTACGAAAATGTACAACGATTTGAAACGTCAATTTTGGTGGCATGGTATGAAACGGGACATCTCCGACTTTGTTTCGAGATGTTTAATATGTCAACAAGTGAAAGCGGAACATCAAGTGCTTTCAGGATTACTCCAGCCGATCATGATACCCGAGTGGAAATGGGATCGAGTCACAATGGACTTTGTGTCCGGACTGCCCTTGTCAGCAAGTAAGAGGGTTGCGATATGGGTTATTGTTGATAGACTGACTAAGTCGGCTCATTTCATCCCCGTACGTACGGATTTTTCATTGGATAAACTAGCTGAATTGTACGTTTATCAAATTGTGAGATTACACGGGGTACCTGTTTCTATCGTGTCGGATAGAGATCCGAGATTCACCTCACGATTTTGGAAGAAATTGCAAGAAGCTCTGGGTACTAAGCTGCATTTTAGCACTGCTTTTCACCCCCAAACCGATGGTCAATCCGAGCGGATAATTCAGATACTTGAGGATATGTTGAGATGTTGCATCCTCGAGTTCAGTAGTTCATGGGAACGGTATTTACCTTTGATTGAATTCGCTTACAACAATAGTTTTCAATCAAGTATTAAGATGGCACCTTATGAGGCTTTGTACGGTCGTAAATGCCGTACACCATTGTTTTGGACCGAGCTCGGTGAAAGCAAAATTTTCGGAGTTGATTTGATTAGAGATGCTGAACAGAAAGTAAAGGTAATCCGTGAAAGTCTGAAGGTATCCACGGATCGTCAGAAATCGTACGCAGATTTGAAACGAAAAGACATCGAGTATCAGGTGGGAGACAAAGTGTTCCTTAAGGTTTCACCTTGGAAAAAGATACTCAGGTTCGGCCGTAAGGGCAAGTTGAGCCCAAGATTCATTGGGCCGTACGAAATCTCCGAACGAGTTGGTCCGGTTGCGTATAGATTGATTTTGCCCCCGGAGCTTGAAAAGATTCATGACGTCTTTCATGTTTCGATGCTTCGACGCTATCGATCTGATCCATCGCACATAATTAGCCCATCGGAGGTTGAAATTCAAGTCGACATGAGCTATGAAGAAGAACCGATGCGTATCCTAGCTCGTGAAGTGAAGGAGTTGCGAAACAAAAGAGTTCCGCTAGTAAAGGTGTTATGGCTCAAACTCGGGATCGAGGAAGCTACTTGGGAGACCGAGAGCTCGATGAAAGAACGATACCCAAACCTATTTACCGGTAAGATTTTCGGGGACGAAAATTTCTTAAGTGGGGGAGAGTTGTGACAGCCCAAAGTTGACCCCAGTCGGGAAGTGGTTTCGGGACCGCTAAACCGAGTCACCGAAATGTTTGAATGTGATACTTATTGTGTAGAATATGTAATTATGAATGTGTGAAAATTTCAAGCTTCAATTTGGTTGATTTCATGTGAATTTAGTCAATAGGACTTATGTGAGAAAATTCTAAAATGTGATAGGTCAATGTGTGAGGACCTACTAGTGCATGTGGACAAAGGGGGGACTTGCATGTCAAATTCCCCCCCCTAATGAGTAGTGGCCGGCCATGACAAGGAAGGATGGGCAAAACATGTCATGAAACATGTTTTGTTAGTGGAAGAATAAAATAAGGAGTATGGGTAATAAAGAAATGGAAAACAAAAGAAAAAAAAAATGTGTGTGTGGTGTTTGTCCCCCCATTGCCGTGAGCTAAACAAGAGAAAGGGGGAATTTTGTTCATCCTTTTCTCATCTTCATGCTTGCCAAAAACTAGAAAGAAAAACAAAGAAAAATTTTCTCATCCTTTGGTTCATCCTTGGCCAAAAATTTTAAGGAGGAAAGAAGAAGAAAGGTGAAGAGATTCGGCCATGCATGTAGCTAGGCTAAGGTATGTTTGATGATGTTCCATGAGAGGCATGCATGTTTTAGTTGTTAGCTTGAGTTCTACCTAACCCATGGTCTAAATCTTGCTATGTGATGGAAATGGCACTTGACCATGGATGAATCATTCTTGGTTGATGTTTGATGTTGTGGTGATGAGGCATGAGGATGAGTTAAGATTCGGCCTAGGTGGAGGTTGTGTTAATGCCATTGCATGCAAAATATGAAGCTTGTTAATGATGCATGTGATGATGGCTTGATGATTCTTGAACCTCCTTTTTAGCATTTTTTGTTGTGTGAGCACATATGTGCATTGGTTGCTAAATGGAGAAGAATCGGCTAGCAAGATGTGTGCTAAGGCCGAATGTAACTTTGCATGTTAATGAGCAATGCATGTGTTAAATTGATGAAAAGGGGGAGGATGCTTTACTAGTGTGTACATGTGTGTATTAAGTGTTGAAATCGACCCCAAAAATGGACATGCATATTCGGTCAAGGGCAAGAAATTAGCTAATATGTGGTGTTGATGCATGATTTTTGCATGTATGAGACTTTAATGTCTAATGTATAAATATGGGCTAAGTGCCTTGTGTTCATCTTTTGATGCCTAAAATGATGAAATCAATTTATTTGTTTGATTAAGCTCAAGAGCAAAGGGGAAATAAAACCGATAAAGGGAAGGAAAAAGTGGTTGAATAGCTAGCGGAATCGTTCGACAACACCCGAGGTAAGTTCTTGAGTAAGAGAGCTTAAATTTCGATGTGATTAAATCATGCTCTATGTGTGGCTATTGAGCCGAATGTGCAAGGACAATATGTGCCTTGTGTTTGAGTTTCGTAAACGAAAATGAAATATGAATGTGCTATGAATTATTGTTAGATGTGCATGATTAATTGAATGCTGTCCGGGCTAAGTCCCGAAGGCTTTGTGCTAAGTGAATATATCCGGATTAAGATCCGAAGGCCTTTGTGCGAGATACTAAATCCGGGTTAAGTCCCGAAGGCATTCGTGCGAGTTATTAAATCCGGGTTAAGTCCCGAAGGCATTCGTGCGAGTTATTAAATCCGGGTTAAGTCCCGAAGGCATTCGTGCGAGTTGTTAAATCCGGGTTATGTCCCGAAGGCATTGTGTGAGTTACTAAAACCGGGCTATGTCCCGAAGGCATTTGAACGAGGAGCTATATCCGGTTAAATCCCGAAGGTACGTGATTTGGTAATGAATGAGCTTGCTGTAAAATTCCAGCGAATACTCGAAAAACATCCCAATATGGGGATATGTTACGTATGTGTTGAATTTAATCGAGCCCTTACAAATAAATGTTCGCTCAGTTGATAAACGAGCTACCGGCCTTCGGCCAAGTTAGTTTATTGTGTATGTACATAATGGTTGTTAATGTTGTGAAGCAAGTTTGATATCGGTAAATTGCGTATTATGAAATATTCCGTTTAGCTAAATGTGTGCTATTCTTTGTGCATGCTGGAATTCCTTGCTCAAACTTACTAAGCATAAATTGCTTACTCGTTACATTGCTCCTCTGTTTTATAGATTTTTGGTTCTCCAGCTATCGGACTCGGGATCTTGAAGTCGAAGTCGCCCACACTATCAAAGGCTCTTTTGGGTACTATTTTGGTTGAATTTTGTTATGGCATGTATAGGACTACCCATTGTTGTCTTTCGAGTACTTTATGAAATGTATAAGTGTACAGCCATGCGAAGATGGCTTGTAGAAGTGGAGTATGGCATTAGACCATTCGTATTTATGAATGTATAGATGGTTTCATGATGTAACTATGTTGGAATGGAAGTGTTGAGCAAATGATCAGCCACTAGAATGGCTAAGTATGATCATATGTGGGCTTATGTATGACAAGGCCCTAGTTGGTCCATGAAACCCCAAATTAGGTAAGGTTCACTTTGAAAACAGAAGCTGATAGCAGCAGTGGTGTGGATTGGAAAAATCACAAGAATTCGTAGGAGTGGAATTAAATAGTGAATAAATTATGTAATCGAACCTTGATGAATCTACTTTCATATGGAAGTAACGAAACAATTATAGGAACAGTACAGAAAGAGATATTCGGGTTCTTGTGAAACAGGGCCAGAACAGTTTCTGGATTCACTGTTCCGCCTTTGGAAATTCACTATAAATTGACCAGAGATAATTAGGGGTCATACCATATATGTATGGATTCCTCTCTGACTCTAGTTTCCATAGAAACAAACGGCATCAGTATTGAAGCTCTGTGCAGAGAGATATCCCAGTCGTAATGGGAAAAGGTCAGTGTAGTCGACCCCTGTAACATGGGAGAATTTGATTAATAAACTGTACTAGTTGGCCCGACCAAAAATTCTAGAAAACAATCCATAGGTGGGGACATGAGTCTAGTTTCAGGGAAAAATCACAAAACTGATTTTTGAGTTGTGAAACTCAAGATATGATTTTTGAAGCGACTAGTACTCAGACTGGGCAGTGTCTGGAAAAATTTTTCAAAGTTTGTTAACATCTCGTGTCCGACTCCGGTGTCGGTGTCGGTCTCGGGTTCGGGGTGTTACACGTAGTGACCGTACCTCGTTCTGAAAGCAGTTTTGGGTATGTCCGAATCTCGAATTCGCAACTGATAATAGCCCGATCTCAAATCTATTTTTGAGAACACTGAGGCTCCCTTCAGTTGGTCGAACAAATCATCGATGCGCGGCAACGGATATTTGTTCTTTATCGTCACTTTATTCAGTTGACGATAGTCAATGCACAATCTCATGGTTCCGTCCTTCTTTTTCACGAACAATACTGGTGCACCCCAAGGTGAGAAACTTGGTCGAGCGAAACCTCTATCCGTCAATTCTTGCAACTGAGCTTTCAACTCTTTTAACTCGGTTAGTGCCATACAATACGGAGCTATCGAAATTGGCGTAGTTCCAGGTACAAGCTCAATACCAAACTCTATCTCCCGAACAGGTGGCAAACCCGGTAACTCTTCAGGAAAAACATCCGGGTATTCACAAACCACCGGCACAGATTCGGGTTTCTTTTCTAACTCTTTGTCATTAAGTACATACGCAAGGTATGCTTCGCACCCTTTTCTCACATATTTCTGGGCCAACATTGCTGATATTACAGCTGACAACCCCCTTAAGTCCGCAGACTCAACTCGGATTATCTCGTTATTTGCGCACCTCAAATCAATAGTCTTGCTTTTGCAATTCACAACCGCATCATGCGCGGTCAACCAATCCAAACCAAGAATAACATCAAATTCGTCAAACAACAAAAGCATCAAATCGGCCGGAAAACAGGATTCTCGGATTATTAGAGGGCATCTCTTACACACTTTATCAACAAATACGCATTGACCCAAAGGGTTTGACACTCGAATTACGAACTCAGTAGACTCAACAGGTAGAGTCTTACTGGATGCTAAGGTTTCGCATACATATGAATGAGTAGAGCCAGGGTCAATCAATGCAATCACATTAGTATCAAAGAGAGTGAAGGTACCAGTGATGACGTCAGGGGAGGATGCCTCCTCTCGTGCGCGGATGGCATAAGCTCTAGCAGGAGTACGGTTCTCGGCTCGAACAGCCGTATCAGAGGCCCCTCTCTGACTACCACCCCTACCTCCCAAAATTCTCGGTGGTCTACCTCTAGTTGTCACTCCACTAGGTCTTGCACCTTGAATCTTATTCTTCTCATCAAGCTCCGTGCAATCTCTAATGAAGTGGTCCTTCGAACCGCATCCGTAACAGGCCCTGTTAATAGACTTACCCCAACATTCACCTAGGTGTCGTCTTCCGCATTGGGGACATTCAGGTTTCTCTAGACGATTATTGCCTACACTAGCTACCGAAGTAGCTCGGGAGTCCGTCGATGGTCTTGCTCTGATGGAAATTCCCGCAGTCGTCCTCGACTTATTAGTGTCCTCCCTGAACTTCTTTACGGCTGAGAACGGAGCTTTACCCGTCGATCTTTTACGATAGTCTCTAGCTTCAAATTCAACCTTCTTCTTCTCCTTTCCAAGTTCTTCCGCCTTGCAGGCTCGTTCGACTAGTGTTACGAATTCTTTTATTTCCAAAATACCCATTAGTAGCTTTAAATCTTCATTCAATCCTTCTTCGAATCTTTTGCACATAGCAACCTCATCAGCTACACACTCCCGGGCATACCTACTGAGTCTTACGAATTCATGTTCGTATTCAGATACTGTCATACGGCCTTGCTTGAGTTCCAAGAATTCCTTACGCTTTTGATCAATGAACCGTTGACTAATATATTTCTTTCGAAATTCCGTCTGAAAGAAGTCCCAAGTTACTCGTTCGTTTGGGACTATGGAAATCAGGGTCCTCCACCAATAGTAGGCTGAGTCCCGCAACAAGGATATAGCACACTTTAGACATTCATCGGGTGTGCATGACAGTTCATCAAACACCCGAATGGTGTTATCAAGCCAGAACTCGGCCCTTTCAGCATCATCAGTAACTATGGCCCTGAACTCCTCAGCCCCGCGCTTCCTAATCAAGTCTACAGGTGGCTTACTCAGCCTCACAGGATCAGTAACTGATGGCATTACTGGCTCCGGGGGTGGATTATTCAAATTCGGGAATTGTTGGACAGCCGGATTGGTTCGGGCATACTGCGCGACCCATTCATTCATCATGGTAAAGAAGGCTTGTTTAGCCCCCTCACCTTGATTATTCGCAGATGACTGAGGTTCAACAGGCGGTGTCCCTTGTGCAGGAGCAGCCGCTACACTTTCAACGTCATCCGCTAAGATTCTTTCTACACCGGGATCCATTTACTAATCAAAACAAAAACATTTTAACCGTCAGAAGTCATCACACATTTAAACATTAACATTAAGGCATGTATAGCTAGACTCATACGCGCTATGGTAGTCCTAGAACTGAATAAACCATAGCTCTGATACCAATCAAATGTAACACCCCGAACCCGAAGCCGTCGCCCGAGTTGAACACGAGGTGTTAACAGACTTCAAACTACTTATTAAAATTTTTCCAGACAAGCTGTCAATCTGCGTACTAGTCGCTTTAAAAATCATATCTTGAGCTCTGGAACTCAAAATCCAGTTCCGTGAATTTTCCCTGAAACTAGACTCATATTCCCATCTACATATTTTTTTCTAGAATTTTTGGTCGGGCCAATTAGTACAGTTTATTAGTCAAAGTCTCCCATGTTACTGGGGTCGACTACACTGACCTTTGCGCATTACGACCTGGATATCTCCCTGTACAGAACTTCCATACTGATGCCGTTTGTTTCTATAGAAACTAGACTCAGAGAGGAATCTATACATATATGGTATGACTCCTAATTATCTCTGGTTAATTTATAATGAATTTCCAAAGTCGGAGCAGGGAATCCAGAAACCGTTCTGGCCCTGTCCCACGAGAACCTGATTATCTCATAACATACTGTCCATATGATCCTTTCGTTACTTCTATATGAAAATAGACTCATCGAACTTCGATTACATAATTTATTCATCAATTAATTCCACTCCTACTATTTTTAGTGATTTTTCAATCTCATGTCACTGCTGCTGCCAGCATCTGTTACGAAAGCAACTATGCCCACTTCGTGTTTACTCCTTGATCTAACTAATAATTCATCATGCATATCACAAATTATGATCATGACTAACCATGCCAAAGGCTAATCATTGTCAAACTTCCCCCTACTACACTATTGCCATATCATGAATTTTAACACCAAAATAATCAACCATGACGTATGGCATAAAAAGGTCGAATTATCAAGATTTGCGACCTAACGTATGAATCCAAACCCAACCGAACATTTATGCCATTTTCGCATGGCTAAAAGGTTACATACCAAAGTTCAAACACAACATAATAGCCTATACATGCCGAAATGTTCTCCTAAGCCAACTAAGAAGAAAGTACCAAAACTTGCTATCCGGTGTGATGACTTCGATGACGGCCCGACCACGCAAAAGGAGATGAGTCCAAGAAACCTAGTATGGGTGACAAGGAAACACCGAGTGAGTTTATAACTCAGTAAGTCATAAGCAATACACTACCATCCATTAATAACATTATCACAAGAGGAAACAAAATGGAACGAGGCTAGTTACTCCATCCATACCGAACCATACCATAGTTCCTCCGACCTATCGGTTCAATCTCATACCAAATCATGCATTCACATTCCATATACTCATCAATAGGATATTCGAGGCATTTTCATAAATCATTTTATTTTCGTTACAATCATACAACTAAACGGCCTTTCACCCATTCCACGATAAATCTTATGTACGTGACTTCAAGTATATTCGTCACATGGGTTCAAACTTACCAAGCTCAACTCCAAATATAGACATAGCACCTATTAGCCATGAGCTCAAGATACTTACCCGATCCGCTGTCCGTGATCGACTCAATAGTGTCGCACACTTAGTGTCCATAATGATTCAAGAACATATTAAGTCCGCACACTCAGTGCTATATAATCAACTCGCACACTTAGTGCTACATAATCATACTCGCACACTTAGTGCTACATAGTCAACTCGCACACTTAGTGCTACATAGTCAAACTCGCACACTTAGTGCTACATATTCAATTCGCACACTTAGTGCTGCACAATTTAAACCCGCACACTTAGCGCCAATCTCATGGTCATAAATGTTTATACCCGCACATTTAGTGCCAAGATCAACAACTCAATACATCTCACCTCTTTTCTTTTCATTCAACACTTTCATCACCACATACGTACATGCATATATATATATTTATTCATTCCATTCAGCATCATTACATAAACGTTATGACCATTTGAATTAATACCAACTATATGCTTAATGACTTACTTTATGTTGGGTAAAATAATTCCGAGTCGGCTACTCGATGACCTTCGATTTCCCCTTGTTGGACGCCTCTCCTTTAGGTTCTTGAGCTTAAATAATACAAATAAGAGTATTCAATATTTAACCCAATAACATGAATTTATTTATCACATTCGGCAATCACATATCATTAAATTTTCAAACCAAAATGTCATTATATGACCACATATACACATATCCATATACTTAAGCTCAATAATTATAATGTAATATCATGTACCCACTTTAAGTATATTGCCGAATATACTTAATCATACATACACCTAACCAAAACAATTTCCTAAAATCTTTATATCATTTATACACTAAGCCGAATACTCTCACCAAGTTCACCTATATTCTTCAACAATTCCTTCATTGATCAAACACATATTCGGCTAAAGAAATGGCAATTTTAGCAACCTTCGATTTAGTACTTAACTTTTACCACATATCAAATAACTCATTTCCTTACTCATGTGACCACGTATATTCGGTCATGCATACACACATAAAATCAATTTGGAGACTCTATCAATCCAACATACATTCGACACCTTCATCCACCATTCTACCAAGCATGTAATATTCAAACACAACCAAACTCACATTCGGCCCTAGCTCATAACAAGGTAGCCGATTCTTTTTATAGTTCAAACACTCCTCTATCATCATTCACCTAACTTTAACATGAAACAACAAAACTCACCATTTCTCATCCAAATAACATGAACAACAACCATTTCTTGAACACTTTCTCATGACCGATTGCTCATGTTACCAACAAGATTCAAGATTTGAACATGGGCTATTTAGAACTCAAGTCAATTACTAAAACATGCATGCATCTCAAGGACAACATCAAACATACCTTAGTCTAGCAAACCACCATAGCCGATTTTCTCAAGCTTTTCCCCTTCCTTTCTTTCCTCTATTCGGCCAAAGATGTTTAAGAATGAACACTTTTTTTTTGTTTTCTTTCTTCAATTCACGGCAACAAGGGGTATGGATGAGACCATATTATTTTTTTTTCATCACCCTTCCTTTCATTATTTAATCACCATGCTCATTATTTTATTTTTCTTAACATACATCACTAGCATAACATGTTGGAGACATGTTTCCACCCATAGCATGGCCGGCCACTATGCTTTAGTTTGGCTAATTTGACATGCAAGGACAACACTTTCCCACTTTAATACTATTTGGTCCTTACTTATTTACCTATCATAATTTTCCAAGTCTTTCAACTAGATCCTTTCAAGCAAAATTCACATTCCTAATATAAAATTAAAACATCAAATTTTTGTACAAGTACTATCACACATATAAGATATGCAAATAAAATTTTAACTAAATTTTATGACTCGGTTTTGTGGTCCCGAAACCACATTCCGACTAGGGTCGAATTAGGGCTGTTACAATAGCCGTGCTCGCATTCGAAGTAAGTTCATATGTCAATAATAATGCAATAATATCATTGTTTATGCTTGAAATTAAATTGATGTGTTAACATTATGTGGTGAATATTTATATAGTTGATATGATAATTGTATTATGTGAAAAATGCCTAAATGTAATAATGAGTAATGCCATGTTTATTTCATGAATATGAGAATGGTGAATTTGTAAGAATGAATGATATTATGGTCATTTTTCACGACATGACAAGCAAGTGCGATAAGGATGCTATGTGCAAGTGTGGAAAACCCCGTTTGAACCTTAGGAATAGTTTAGGATACAAGTGACATGTCACTAGAAATTAAGAAATCTGAGCTCGTTGAGCGGTCCGAGTTCGTAATATATGTGAGAATCCAAACTTGTTAAGTGTTCCCAGTTCATGATATATGTGGCATCTGAGCTCGTTGAGTGGCCCGAGTTCATAATGGATGCGATACATGTAACATCCGAGCTTGTTGAGAGGTCCGAGTTCATTATGGATGTGTTACATGTTATAAGGTAGCTTTGGCTACGTATGTTTACGTGGCACTTATGTGCAAGTTTCCGTGTATCGAATAGTATTCCAAGTGTTCAATGGTATTATAATGAATGATGCGATGAAAGTCCCGAGATGGGCATGATAATGAAGGTAAAGTTATTCGATATGCTAAGGATATGTGCAGGTACGTATGTTATACTCATGAGTAATGCTTTGTTACAAGATGATATATGACGAAAATGTATATTCATGTATATATATATGAATGTTTGATTAATGAGCTAGAATGCTTGAATGATGAATAATCTTTGTGACCATGTTATTATGTTATCCTATGATAGTCATCATAATATTGCACTAAAACAGTGTTGGATAGTAGCAGTTGTGTGACTTTGAAAATCCACCAAAGTTGTGTAAATCGAATTAGAAATTTAATGAAATATGAAATTAAAGCTTAGTGAATCTAGTTTCACATAGAGGAAATGGTGTAAGAAAAAGAGTTTCATATTATGAGATGTTTGAACTTTTGTGAGACAGAGTCAGAGTGATTTCGGGCTCTATTGTCTCAACTTTGGAAAATCACTAAAAATTGTATAAAAATATTATAGGTTAGAATTTATATGACTAAATTTCAATAGAAACAGACGGAAACATCATCTGAATCCCGCACTAAGAGATAATAAATCTTTAGTAAGGAAAGGTCGGAGTGTTAAACATCATAAGAGGGGAGAATTTAAAGAATAAATTGTACTTATTGGCTAATCTAAAAATTATAAAAATTTTATGATAAGAAGATATGTGAGTTTAGTTTCAGGGAAAATTAGTATATCTTGATTTGGAGTTTCGTAGCTCAAGTTATGAGTAACTGAGTGGCTATGACTCGAGTAAACAGCTTAACTGGAACATAGTAAAAATGCAATTATGATTATATTACCATGGAATCATGTGGATAAATTGCTTATTATTTTCATATGGACTTACTAAGCTATAAGCTTACTCCCTCCCCTCCATTTCTTTAGTTTTTCAGGTCAGCTCGGGGTTGGAGATCGTCGGAGGCAGCATCACACTATCAAGCTACCACCTTTGGAGTATTGATGAATCTTAATGTCTTCAAGTGAGTGGCATGTATAGGGACTTAATTATTGATATGTGCTCTTACGTTTTGGCCAAGATGTTTGCTTATATTAGTACATTGTATATAGCCATGAGATGTGGCTTATAATGGTTATGGCTTGTAACCCTAATTATCCAAGTTATGTGATATTACCCTGTGAAGTGGTTATATAATTTTGCTTGATTGCTATGATTAGATGATATCATGATATGTATGCTTGCTGATTTCGTTGAGAGTACATGGTATGTTATTGAACATGGTGTAAGAGTATAGAGAGTGATTAAAATGGTAAAGCCAAAGAATATGAATGGGTGTGTTTAGACTAGATATTATACGAGTATGTGATTCACATGTATGTAATCATACGAATATTACTTTGAGTTTTAATAACGGATATGAAACCATCAAATTGAAGTTATAGTATGTGTCTATGAAGTGTTTAAGCATGTGAAGGATTAAACCAACAAAGAAGCTTAGAAAATAGCCTAAGTGTTAGTCACAGGGCAGAGACACGACTAAATGTCTCAACCGTGTGGAGAACACGCCTAGCACACGGGTGTGTGGCCTGGCCTTGTGGTTCAAATTGTTTTGCTGACGTCACAAATAGAGAGTTACACGGGCTAAAGACATGGGTGTGTCCCAAGCCACACGGGCGTGTGTGACCACATGGCCCAACCCAAACAGGCGTGTGACTCTCCAAAGTAAGAAAATTTGTTAAGTTATCCAAAGTTTATCGAAAGTTCTCGATTTAGCCTTGAACCATCCCGTTGTATATTTTAGGCTTCGAAGGCCTATATAAGGGACGATATTCATGTGTTTGAAAAGTTTTAGTTTTGGACGAAATTTTGTGACCTGGTTTTGCATGTTTGTGAATGTTTAAGTCCGGTAACGCCTCGAACCCTGTCTCGGCATCAGATACAGGTCAGGGATGTTATATTTAGTGGTATCAAAGCTATGGCTTAGTTAGCTCACGGACTAACCTAGCGTGTGTGAGAGTCTAGCTATACATACTACAAATCTGTGATAGTGTGATGTCTCCCGACGCAAACGAGAACCATCTTGTTTAGACAGAGGTACTCTCCAATTGAGCTACACCGGCCATGTTAAATGTGAAGCTAAGGTATTCAAGTAAAGTACAGTTATGATGAGCCTAAACTCAGAAAAGTATGAATAAAAGTTCATGATATGTATGTGATAACATGTGAGATAAAAGTTTATATTGTGAGGAATACTCAGGCTTGTTTGTTGTTTATATGATATTGTGCACTTGACTTGTTTGATTAAGTGAATGTGATAAAAAGAAATCCATAAAGTTATGAATAAAGGTTTATAATATCATGTTACGGATAAAAATGTCATTTTCCCGATTGGACGTTGAATGTTGATGAATTTTAACGATATCTTTAAATGAGACCAAGGATTATAATGTAATGAACTTATCTATGTTAAATTGATGGATTGATTCATATGAATGTAATGATATGTATATGATGAAGTGCGAGATAAAGTTTAGATTGTAATATGCTTATCCATGTTTGTTTGGCCCTCGTATGATGTTATGTGCATGACTTGTTTGAGTAAATGAAAATGATTAGTAATGTTATTCAGAATCTATAGAATGCATGCATAAGTGCTCTATTTAAATAAGATAATTGGGAAGCTCGTGTCATACAAATGCGAATAATAGTTTGCCTGAAGTGAATGTTATGTTTGTGAAACTGTTACTATGACAATGAAATAGTGCTATATGCATATGCGTATAAGAGACGAGTTAGGGACCTTACAACCCCACCCCCTTACCAGAGTGGTGTTTATAAAGGATTTTATGAGATCAGTGTTGAATAAGCTCACAAGTATGAGACCAAAGAATTCAGCTGTAAAGTGATTATAAATATGATTAGAGATTAAATTGGATTGATAAGTAAAGGCAGAACTAGTAAGGTGCGATGTCGAGAAATGTATTAACAAGATCTTCTTCAATGAGAATCATAATATGGGGTTTGTGATGGTAGAAATAGTTGGAGGAATAAATTTTGAAATGTAAGATATCTGAATGTGGTAATTTCAGTGAGCAGGTTATGACTATCTCTCTTGGGGTACTCTATGAGTTTATTTGTTCTCGAAAGTGTACTGGGGATATCTATATTTGGATAAATTATTATTGCACGAGGATTTTTTCTAATCTTGACATTAGACGAAAGCATTGATAACCTGATTGGTTTACAATTGGTATTGCTCTATTTCTAGTATTCTGTTATGTTTTGTCTGTTGGGATTTTATGAGAAATTGCACATGATGTTATAATTCTGTTTCTTGTAATTGATTTTCTATTCAATATACATATATGGGAAGGTATATTATCCTTGTTGCGTTTAATTCCAGTGGGTTGGATTGATGTATTCTTCTGGACTTCTTTTCTCTAAAGAATTATCAAGATCCTTCATATTTTACTTATGAGCGTTGTTTTGGGTCTTTCATTATGATATTGTATCTTGGATTTATTTGTCTTGGACTTCTTTATCTTGGTTTTCATGTCATCTCTATTCCGTAAATTGTCGATTGTGGCTCATAACTAAAGTGTGTTCTTTGGCCTATGATAACTATTTTAATTATGATCATGCTTCTGGTTGATTATAGTAACGTGGTGATTTCGATATCTAGATTTCTCTTAATCTTCATGAAAAATTTGACATCAGCAAGGACATAAGTGGTGAAAATGCGAATTTCAATCACTATGGTGGAATTCTTTTCTCAAGTAAGTTAATCAAAGTTGATGCCTTAAGTTGAGATATCCTTGTTACTTGAGTTAATGCATTTGAAATGGTTTTTGATTAGCATGATAAATGAACTTTGAATGATTACATGTTGAATTGTTCTATCGACTGGAAGAGAGGATTTCTTAAAATGTCATTTATTGATGATTAAGACCAACTTGGTTGTTCAATCGATGTTGGTTATTATTTGAAAGATTAAATGAGATATCTATATTTGGGAATAAAATTTCATTTCTTTATGGGTAAAAGACAGATAGTTTGAATGAAAAGTGTATATTTCCTAGCATACTTTGATATGATTTAAAGTTGCTATGAATGATAAAGTTATCGCCTTGTGAAAGTTGAATGGTCCATTGCATGTTAGTAAAGCTTAGAACAAACGAGAACATTGTTAATCAGAACATTAGACTTGGTTTAGTCTACATCGGGCAAGAAATTCTTGATTTTTCTATGATGTGTCATTAAACGGATTGTGATACATTTTGGGACAAAAAGGCAATGTGATAGCTTAATGTATCTGTTGTCATAGAAAGATTTGAGTTTGAGATAGCATAGATGATCTGAGATTGTTGTTGTATGATCTTTGAGAAAAGGAAAATATGGTTACAAGTGCTTGGGTAGAAAGTCCATAGCTTATACAAATAGTTTGCATGGAAGCTCACGGGAATAATGTATTGGTGTTCAAGTTTGGAACTCGACATTTATGATCTTTGTGTTTGATACATGAAATGTTATCAGGGTTAAAGTTGAATATCAGGTGATGTCAGAACGATTTTCGCCAGTGGTGGTAATTGAATGGAAATGAGAATAAGATTACTATAGATATTTAATATCATAATTATTCCTATCTTTGAAAGAGAAAGATGTCATGAGACTTGTTGTTAAGTAATTGATGAATCTACAAATCATGTCGGTAAGTACTGAATTTTCGCTCAACAAACTTATGGGATTAAGTATTTTTGAGATTGTTGAATTTCTTAAAATGCTAGTTTTTGTTAATCGGATTGACATCCGGGATTTATATCGTGAATTATTGAAAAAGCTAAATGAGGCTCTGAATTTTAATGATGATCAGAGGTCGAATTAGTAAACTGTCGGGCTGTATAAAATTATAGAGAGCTTAAGGCCATGATGATCAGGCTGGCTATTGTAACAGCCTAATTTTCAGTGGTGTTAGAAACAGTGATTCGAGATCACTAAATCCGACGAGTGAGTTGAAAATTTAATAAATTAATGCCTATGAGTCAAGTGTGATTATAGAAGTTTTTTTTAGTGAATTTTGTGATTTAAGAGAATCAATTAGGTAAATCGGGTTGAAAATGAGGTATTGAGACCTAGGATTCATAAACCGAGCCATAAATATTTTTATAAATATTTATGGAGTGTTATTAAGTTAGTATTAAATTTTCGTTAGAAAATTTTAACGTTTGCCTAGTCAATTAATTAAAAAGGACTAAATTGAAAATAGTGCAAAATTTGGTAAAGTGATTAAACAGCTTAAGTGACTAATAAGGAGGGATTTAAAAGGCAATTAGACCCAAATTATATGGGCTGGACGGTTTGGGCAAGAAAATCAGCAAAAGGACAAAGGAGAAACAAGGGCAAAATTGGAAATTTTGCAAATTAAACATATAAAATAAAGACAATTGAAAAATCTAGAGATCATTTTTCTTTAGAAAAAATGCCATGGGAGGTCTGGAAGTTGCTGGTTTTTCATATTTTGACATATGTGAGTTCAATTTTTACTTTTTTCTTAGTAATTTTTATGTTTTTGTGACATTTACAAATAGGTGCAACTATCTAATACATTAGTTTTTGATTTTATGGGTGAATTTAAAAGTTACCATGAATAAGTGTTGTATGATTATGGTGAATAATTAAGAAATTGAAGTTCTTATTTTATTATATGATGATTTTATTAAGTGATTTTTATAGAAATTGATTTTAGGACCTAATTGTGAAAAAGTTGTGAATTAAGGTTTGGTGCTGAAATTTTGATTTTCAAAGGTTGTGTAGTAGCTTAGAATAAATAAATAAGGTGTTAATTGAGAAAAATTAGCTCAATTGATGGGTTAATTAAGTAGGGACTAAATTGTAAAAATTGTAAAATTTAGGGTAAAAGTGTAATTTTAGGAATTAAAAGGTATAAACTATGAAGTAGATTAAAACTGAAATGAATGCTAATAAATGAATGATTTTATAATTATAGATCAAGAACCCGAAGTGAATAGTGGAAAGGGAAAATAGTCGATTAATCCCTGAACTTGTATGACTTTTGCGAATTTGCCCAGGTAAGTTCATATGGCTAAATTTAATGTTTTGATATGAAAATTTCATGAATGATATAGTATATTATTGCTTATGAATGTCATTAAATTGTAATAGTTATAAAATTATATTTGAATAAAAGTACAAATTAAGTGGAACAACGGATTTGAGTACTTTCGTTCAGTGGCTAACACAAATTGACGGAAAAGACCATGGTTGGACCATGGCAACATGTTATATGTGATTTCCGTATAAGACCATAGCTGGGCTATGGCATCGGTGTGATGTGATCATGTGATTTCCGTATAAGGCCATATCTGGGATATGGCATCGGTATGATATGTGCTTCTGTATAAGACCATATCTGGGATATGGCATCAGTGTGATATGTGATCTGTGTAAGACCATGGCTGGGTTATGGCTTTGGTGTGTAATATTTGATTATGTACAAGACCATAGTTTTACTATGGCATTATGATAATGAAGTACTCAATTCCGTAATCGTTCCTTAATTTGACTATGAGAGTAAATGAGAAATGGGCCCAAAAGATCAAGAATTGGTGAATAGTGACATTGAAATTAATCAAATGAGTTTATTAATGATTTTGTGATTTACAGGAGGATTTAGTGAAATTAAATGTTATATGATTATGTGCAATGTTCGGTAAGATTTATTTTTCTATGCCGATGAGCTTATTAAGCTTTCATAAGCTTACTCTTGTGTGTTAAATGTTCTTTGTAGATTGACGTGAAATCAGTGGATCAGATCAACACATCAAGGCACACTATCCAGATTACTTCGGTAAATTTTATTGTGCATTTTAAGGTTTATATGGCATGTATAGGGTTTAATTGAAAGGAAGTGAAGGTGTTATAAACTTAGTTATCAACATTTTTCACTAAAATGGTTTTGGACAGCAGCAGTAGTCCAAATTTGAAAAATCACCAAAACTTGTGGAAATCAACTTAGAGGTTAAATAAAATATGAAATTAAAACTTATTGAATCTAGTTTTACATAGAAGAAACTGTGTAAGCAAAAAAAATCTTATTTATGAGATATTTGAATTTTTGTGAGATACAGTTAGAATGATTTTGGAATCTCCTGTTTTGATTTGGGAAAATCATTAAAAATTGTAAAAAAATAATTATGGGTTATAATTTATATGCTTAAAATACTTAATGAGTCTATTTTCAAAAGAAACAAATGATAACATCATCCAAATTCTGTATGAGGAGATAATTAATTTTTAGTAAAGAAAGGTCAAAGCTATCAAACAGCAGAATAGGGGTAACTTTGAAGAATAAACTGTACTTATTGGCTAAACCAAAAATTCTGCAAACTTTATGGTAAGAAGATATGTGAGTCTAGTTTCAGGGAAAATTAGCGAAACTTAATTTGGAGTTTGTAGCTCAAGATATAAATAATTTAGTGACTATGACTCAAGTGGAAAATTTCACTATGAACAGTAAATATCATGAATTATTTAAAATGTTCTGAAATTTTCGGTAATGCTCTGTAATCCTATTCCTGTGCCGCATACTAGTTAAGGGTGTTATAGCCACACCATTTGAATTCGAGAGGATTCAAGCATGATGTGTATGTATATTCCATGATGGTATGGGTCTGACCATTGTATACTTGAAATCTCTGATAGAAGTCAAGATTCAATTGATGCGTCGTATAACACAGAATTGTTAATGACTTTAGTATGAGAAATTAAAGAGCTAAGCATTAAACATAGCCTGAGTGAAACTTCTTTAGCAATGATTATGAGATAATGGAGTTTATTTGTAAACTAAACCACTTTTCTGGTAAGATTTTCGGGGACGAAAATCCCTAAAGGCGGGAGAGTTGTAACATCCCGAATTAGGGCCTAGTCGGAATAGTGGTTTTGGGACCACAAATCTGATGTAAAAAAACATATTTTTATTATATTTTTATGGTCTACAATTTCACGGGATGATTTCATGAAAATTTTGTTCGAAAATTTTGACATTTAGGCACTCAATTTAGTTAAAAGGACTAAATTGTAAAAAGTGAAAAAGTTGAGTTCTACATGTTAGAGGTGTCAAATTGATTTGAAATTTTAAAATTGAGGTCCTTAAATGGTAATTAGACTATTGGTTAATTGTTGGACAAAAATAGACATGAAATGAGTGAAATAGAATATTTTTAAGTTAGGGACATTTTGGTAATCTAATAATTACAAGAATTAAAAAGCCAAAATAAGCCATTTTTTGTCCATCTTCAACCTTTGGCTGAAATTTTGCATTGAAGCCATGGCTAGGGTTTGGTTCAAGCTTCAAAGCTCATTTGTAAGTGATCCTGAGCTTCGTTTTTAATATTCTTTACATTTTTGAAGTCTCGGTAACTCGATCTATCTATTTCTACCATTATTTTGAGCTAGGGTTCATGTTTAAAAATTTACCAATGAATGATATGCATGTGTTTTGATGTATAATGGTAGAAAATGAATGTTGGGTGTTAAATAAATGACTTTTGCTAAGTGATTTTCAATGAAAATGCTTAAAAGGACCATTTTGTAAAAGTTATAAAATTTATCATAAAAGTGTGATTTAGTGGAAATTAGGGACTGATATAGTTATAAAAATGATTTGTCTAGGCTTTAAATGCAAGGAAATTGAATAAAAATTATTTTACGAGCCTAGGGGCCAAAGTACAAATATGTGAAAGTTTACGGGTCAAAATGAAAATTTGTAAAAACATGATTGTTGGACCCATATGAATAATGTGACTAATTATTAAGCTAAATGTGATATTATAGATTAAGGAAAATGAGATTCGGGCATAGATTGAAAATGAATGAGATTATGGACTAAATCGGAATAAATAGTTGTGCTCGCATTCGAGGTAAGTTCGTTTGTCAATAATAATGCAATAATATCATTGTTTATGCTTGAAATTACATTGATATGTTAACATTATGTGGTGAATATTTATATAGTTGATATGATGATTGTATTATGTGACAAATGCCTAAATGTAATAATGAGCAATGCCATGTTTATTTCATGAATATGAGAATGGTGAATTTGTAAGCATGAATGGTATTATGGTCATTGTTCACGACATGGCAAGAAAGTGTGATAAGGATGCTATGTGCAAGTGTGGAAAACCCCATTTGAACCTTAGGAATAGTTTATGATACAAGTGACATGTCACTAGAAATTAAGAAATTCGAGCTCGTTGAGCGGTCCGAGTTGGTGATATATGTGAGAATCTGAACTTGTTGAGTGGTCCAAGTTCGTGATATATGTGGCATCTGAGCTCGTTGAGTGGTCTGAGTTCATTATGCATGCAAGCATCTGAGCTCGTTGAGTGGTCTGAGTTCATAATGGATGCGATACATGTAACATCCGAGCTCGTTGAGAGGTTCGAGTTTATTATGGATGTGTTACATGTTATAAGGTAGCTTTGGCTACGTATGTTTATGTGGCACTTATGTGCAAGTTTCCATGTATCCAATAGCATTCCAAGTGTTCAACGAGTATTGTAATGAATGATGCGATGAAAGTCTCGAGATGGGCATGGTAATGAAGGTAAAGTTATTCGGTATGCTACGGATATGTGTAGGTACGTAGGTTATATTCATGAGTAATGCTTTGTTACAAGATGATATATGATGAAAAGTATATTCATGTATATATATATGTATATATGAATATTTTAGTAATTAGCTAGAATGCTTGAGTGATGAATAATCTTGGTGATCTTGTTATTATGTCATCCTATGATAGTCATCATAATATTGCACTAAAACTGTGTTGGAAAACAATAGTTGTGTGACTTTCAAAATCCACCAAAAATTCTGGAAATCAAATTAGAAATTGAATGAAATATTAATTTAAATCTTATTGAATCTAGTTTCACATAGGGGAAACGGTGTAAGTAAAAGAGTTTCATATTATGAGATATTTGAACTTTTGTGAGACAGAGTCAGAGTGATTTTGGGCTCCCCTGTCTCAAATTTGGAAAATCACTGAAAATTGTAAAAAAAATGATTATGGGTTAGAATTTATATGAATTATTTTTTAATGAGTCTAATTTCAAAATAAATAGACAGGAACATCATCTGAATCCCGTACTAAGAGATAATAAATCTTTAGTAAGGAAAGGTCGGAGCTGTCAAAGAGCAGAATAGGGGTGACTTTAAAGATTAAATTTTACTTATTGGATAATCTAAAAATTTTAAAAATTTTATGATAAGAAGATATGTGAGTCTAGTTTCAAGAAAAACTAGCGGATCTTGATTTGGAGTTCCGTAGCTCAAGTTATGAGTAACTGAGTGACTTTGACTCGAGTAAACAACTTAACTGGAACATAGTAAAAATGCAATTATGATTATATTACCATGGGATCATGTGGATAAATTGCTTATTATTTTCATATGGACTTACTAAGCTATAAGCTTACTCCCTCCTCTCCATTTCTTTAGTGTTTTCAGGTCGGCTCGGGGTTGGAGATCGTCGGAGGTAGCATCACACTATCAAGCTACCACCTTTGGAGTATTGATGAATCTTAATGTCTTTAAGTGAGTGGTATGTATAGGGACTTAATTATTGATATGTGCTCTTATGTTTTGGCCAAGATTTTGGCTTATATTTGTACATTTTATATAGCCATGAGATGTGGCTTATGATGGTTATGGCTTGTAAGCCTAATTATCCAAGTTATGTGATATTACCCTGTGAAGTGGTTATATGATTTGACTTGATTGCTATGATTAGATGATATCATGATATGTATGCTTGCTATTTTCATTGAGAGTAAATGGTATGTTATTGAACATGGTGTAAGAGTATAGAGAGTGATTAAAATGGTAAAGCCAAATAATATGAATGGGTGTGTTTAGACTAGTTATTATACGAGTATGTGATTCACATGTATGTAATCATACGAATATTACTTTGAGTTTGAATAACAGATGTAGCGACGTAAAAATTTTGGTTTCGGTCGCTAATTGTGGTGATTTATTGAAAATTTGAAAACTTGAAGTTTGATTTTAAAAATAAACAGGGAGTCGCCACCGATCCTTTTTATTAGGTGTGGCCGGACACCTGTTAGACTTCTTTTAAAACAAATAAAAGGGTGAGTTTAGGTCTACATTAAAAGCCAGTGAAAAATTAGGGTTCGGGAGTCGGTTACGCGTGAGGAAGGTATTAGCACCCTCGCGACGCCCAAAAATTGGTATCTCATAAACACAGGTTGTCTTGATTTTCAAAAATACGGGTTCAATGTAAAATTTAGTCGTGATCCGATTAAAAAACAAGAAATTTTAGTTTATTCCGTTTTTCTTTTAGAAGGGTATATCGCTTTAACACGGGTCAATTGACGTTCACCCAACATAGCGATGAACTCGATGACTTAATGTTAAATCGATATATTGCCTTGACTATTGAAATTAATTAGAAAATCTGAACGTAATTTTCAAGAGAATGCAAGACATAATTGATACGAAATGAAAATAAGCAAATGAAATGGCTTGATACATTTGAAACAAATAACAAACATGACAATAATATTAGAAAATAATAACCGTGCATGCAAGATCAAATGCAATGTTAGCATTGAATACGAGAACGTAATAAGAATACAATGAATACACGTATGAATATAATTAAGAGTATATACGTCAAATATATATATAAATAGTAGTAGTGTTAGAAATATATTATACGTATAGTGTTTGAAGTACATATAAGATAGTAAAAAAGTACATAACTAGCAACAATAAAATAAAATATATACATATATGTGTAAAAAATAATGTTACAAAAAGGGTATGTATACATGTATATAAAAATAAATGTATTAACAATAAATATAATAGGGGTAAGAAAACAAATATATACACAATATATATGTAACGTGGTACTATGGATATATATATATACAATACAGTATTTAAAATAATATTTACATAATATAAAAATATAATATTAAAAGGTATATGTACATACGTAATATATATAAATGCATATATAATATAATGTTAAAATATTTACATAACATATATATCATAATAATGTGGAAAACGAATATTAATAATGTTACATAAATATATGCCTATATACATATATATTAAAGATATATATAAACATATACTAATATCAATACAAATAATAAGGATAACATATAAAAAATACATACATGAAATAGTATATATAAAAAAATACATAACTAATAATAAAAAATAAAAATACAACGACGTAAAAGTATATGAACAGTAAGAAATATACATAACATAACATTAAAAATATATATAATAATATACACAAATATAATATATATATTAAAATAATAATATGAAAAAGAAAAGCATCGGTACATTATATAAATACATACATGAAGAAACATGTATAAATACTAAGTGAAAATCAATAACATTAATGATGAATATAATAATAATAGTAAATACAAATATATATGTAATAGTAAAAATGTGACATTTTAAAGTAATTATACACATATATGTAACTAAATATCATATAATAATAACAAAATATTGATGATGTTAATAAAATATAGTAATAGATATAATACAAATAATATCTAAAATACAGTAAAACAACGAAGGTAATATAAAACAACTTAAATTTTTCAAAAAAAGGACTAACTTCGGATTAAAAATGAAATTTGGGGCGAATTTGGAATGAAAAATAGAAGAAGGGGACTAATTCGAACGCGCACTAAACATTGAGGGGCCAAGAGCGCAATATCCCCGTTTATTAAAACACTGCGTAGCAAAGGGGGACCAAATCGAACGCGGAGCAAAACAACAGGGCCAAATTATAATTAAAACCAAACTTGATTTAAAATACTGAAAATGTGGAAGGGCCGATTGCTCAAATAGCCCTTCCGCTTTTAAAAACACGCAGATCCTTGCTGGGGCGGGTCGGGTTGACCCGACCCACCCTTGAAACGGCGTCGTTTTATTGGTTGGGGGGACCAAAACGGTACGTTTTGGTCCCCTATAAAAGTCAACTTTTTTTTTTTAAAATTTCATTTGTATCAGGGGGAGAGAAAAAAAGGGAGAGAAGGGGAGAGGGAAGAAAAGAGAAAGGGGAGAGGAGGGAGCTCCGGCAGGGGGTCGGTCACCGGACGGCCACCGGAGCCTCGCCGGCGCCGGCGCCGGCCACCGAAAGGTAAAAATTTGATTTTTTTTATTTTATATTTTTATATGTTTTATACTTTTGCACTATATATGTGTATAAATATGAGTAGAAAAGGAAAAAGAAAAGAAAATAGAAAAATATGGAGCCGATTCAATAAAAATTTAAAGTCACCTTCTTTTTTTGATTTTGATTTTCGATCTTGGAGATATCCGTTCTGGTGTAGTTCCTCTATTATTTTATCACTGCTTGTGTATTGAAATTATTTCTCTCTTTTTTTACTTAAAAATTCGAACCCTTACATCTGTTTTTCTTTGGGCTTTTATAGCCTTTATAAAATTTATTTAATATTGTTGTCCATCTTCTTTCTGGTCTTACAGGGAATGGGCAAACGGCGGTGGCAGAGGCATGATGGTACAGGGGAGCAGGTGGCCGACATGGTGGCATGGAGAGCTGGTGTCAGAAGGTTAGTGGGCAAGTGGGAGACTCGATCAGTGGCAGCTGCTGAGTCAGAGGCCAAGTGGGGCTAGGGTTTCCCGATTTTGGTCTTGGGCTAGGGATTTGGTATTGGTTTGGGCTTGTTTTGTTTAGTGGGCTTATTGGGTTAGGGGTTTTTGGATTAGGGTAGGTTAGTTTAGGGTATTGGGCTAATAGTATTTGGGTTTGTAAAAGTGTGAATGGGTTTGGGTTTTAGGGGGTTTAGTGTTTTGTAAATGGAGTTTTAATTTGTAAATGAGATTGGGCCGAAATTGGCCTAGTACAACAGATATGAAACCATCAAATTGAAGTTATAGTATGTGTCTATGAAGTGTTTAAGCATGTGAAGGATTAAACCAACAAAAAGGCTTGGAAAATAGCCTAAGTGTTAGTCACACGGGCAGAGACACGACCACGTGTCTCAGCCGTGTGAAGAACACGGCCTAGCACATGAGTGTGTGGCCTGGCCGTGTGGTTTAAATTGTTTTGTTGACGTCACAAATAGAGAGTTACATGGGTTGAGGACACGGGCGTGTCCCAAGCCACATGGTCGTGTCCCAAGCCACATGGGCGTGTGTGACCACACGGCCCAACCTACACGGGCGTATGACTCTCCAAAGCAAGAAAATTTGTTATGTTATCCAAAGTTTATCGAAAGTTCTCAGTTTAGTCCCGAGCCACCACGATGTATGTTTTAGGCTTCGAAGGCCTGTATAAGGGACGACATACATGTGTTTGAAAATTTTTAATTTTGGACGAAATTTTGTGACCCAGTTTTGCATGTTTGTGAATGTTTAAGTCCGGTAACATCTCGAATCTTATCCCGACGTCGGATATGGGTAAGGGGTGCTACATGGTGGTTTATCTTGATCTAAATAAATAATTCTATTCAATTAAGTACTTCTATAATTCAATTTAATCCATACTCATATTTATACAAAATTATGAATTTGCCTATAACATTTTGACTTTTCACAATTTAGTCATTAAGCTCATAACTTAGAATCTAACCATTTCAACTTAATTCCACCTTAACCCATGTTACAAGGGACCTTAAAGAAACTCATATTTATCAATAATTCACAATAAAACTTATAGATTTACACCTTTAACAATTTAATCCGTAATTCCAAAATTCATTAAAAATCACTTAACAAGACTTGTCTATTTTGCAACAAAGATTAGTAATCTATCAACTAACATAAAAACACATCCAAAAAATTCCATGAAAAGTCCCTTAAATTTGAACAGTTTTACAAATTAATCCCCGAGCTAGCTATATTAAGCTAAAATGGACTAAAAAAAGTCATTAAAAACGGGACTCGGAATCACTTACATACAAGATGAAACCCTAGCCGAATGCTCAAGCCCTATAAAAATGGTGATTTTTGGTTGAAACAAATGAAAGGAAGAAGATGATAACTTTGTCTCATCTTTCTTTACTTAAATTTTCTTTTAATTGTTCATTCACCATTTTAACCTTTAAAAATTATCAAAATTTCAATAAAACCTTGTTCATAACTATCCACTAACTCATTCGATGGTCTATTTACCATTCAAGTCCTTTAGTTTAAGATTTCATAGCCATTAAACCCCTTTAACTAATAGAACTCAACTTTTACATTTTTTAAGATTTAGTCATTTTTACTTCATTAATGTAAACTTCAAAATTTCTTAAAAAAAACTTTAATATGACCTTAATATAATCCCATAGAATTATAATAAATAATAAAATCATAATTCACTCGTCAGAATTATGGTCCCGAAACCATTGTTTCTGACATTACTGAAAACGGGCTGTGACAACTATATTTTGTTTAAGTTGACTTGCAAACAATCTCTTATTTTATTTAATAGTAATTTGGGTCACACGAATCTTAAAATCTCCATCTTAACATGAATTATCACATCACCATCTTTGCCCAAGCCCGCCACGGCCATATCTTGAACTATGTAGGGAATTAACTAAGTCGAATCTGTGCTTAGAAGCTGGAAGACTTCTAGCCTTCGACTTGTGCACTACCAAATCAAAACTAACCCGAGTATGATTTTCACGAACATAGTGCCTTAACTTTTCAAAACCTGTATCGAAAAGAGAACCTCTCTTCAATGAAACGGTCATACTTTTTTCCCTCCTATAACCAAGTTGCCTTCGCTTTCAATGAGTTGGCTTCGACTCCATAATAGACGAGGGACGTCCGGTTTCACCAATAATTGTAGAACATTCCATAATATAAAGACTGCTAGTCCTTTTACCTTTTAAGAAAACAGGAGCTCCACGAGACACCTTAATGTCACTCGACTTGATGTTCATTCTGTAACCTTTCGATCTAAAATACTCAAGGAGATGAGATTCTTTCGTAAATCAGGTACATACCTGACATCTAAGATGTCCAGTCGTCCCATCGTGCATCTTAATTTTAACAATACCAATACTGGTTACCTTACGAGATGAATCGTTTCCCATGCGCGCAACTCCACCTTCAACCAAACTGTATGTGGAGAATCATTCTCTGTTGTGACACATGTGGAAAGAACATCTCGAATTTAGGATCCATTCAACGTAAGCTTGGAGCTATCGCTCGTTGACACTAACAAGAAATCATTATTGTTTTTGTTGGCGAAATTAGCATCAACTACATCTTCCTTCTTACTCTGAGTAGCCCTTTTATTTCACAGTCTATAACAATATGCTTTGATGTGACCTAATTTCTTACAATAGTGACACCTTTTGTCTCGCTTCTTTGATGCTACCAAAATGGAAGCTTGCCCATCTACCTTGCTATCCAACCCAAATTTATTGTTAAGTTTATCTTTACTCAACAAATGATCTTTCACATCCTAAAACGAGAGTTAGTCTCTACCATAAATCAGGGTCTCCCTAAAAGACTTGTATGAAGAGGGTAAAGAGCACAATAATTAGGTTGATCTTCATCGTAAATCTTAACCTCAACATTTTTTAAATCATTCAAAAGAGTTAAATTGACTAATGTGATCTAAGAAGCTAACATTTGTTCATGCGAAATGTAAATAGACGTTATTTTAACACTAAATGGTTAGCTAGAGGCTTAGTCACCTAAAGTGTTTCTAACTTTTTCCACAAGGCAGATGAGGTTTCTCTGTCAATACCTCCTGCAATAGCTTATTCGTAAGGCATAACTGGATTGCAAACAGGGCCTTTTCATCAAGCTCATTCCATTCTATTTGATCTAGATTCTCAGATTTTTTCTCGGCAATGACCTTTTTCAAGCCGGTTTGAATTAGAATTGCCATCATCTGAACTTGCCACAGATTTGTGACACTATCGAACTTCTTAATGTTAAACCTTATTGCTGTCATTTCTGAAAGGATCGATCTATGAAAATTAAACTAGCTTTGATACCACTTGTTGGGGATTGACCTGATTAAACAATGAATAAGTAAAAATAACGGAAGAAATTGAAAAATTGAACGCACAAATTTAACGTGGAAAAACCTCTCTAAAGAGGATAAAAAACCACGGGCAAAGATAATTTTACTATAATGACAAAAGAACGAAAAGTACAAAGATGGAGATAAAAACTAAACCCCAAAACTCGAGAATAAAGAACCATTAAAACGTATACAAAAAATTCTCCAAAAGTGTTATGAGTTCTAATATTTTAATGGGTGTGTTTTCTAAGGCTGTAAAAGAACCTATTTATAGGCTAAATTCGTAGGTCAAATAAGTTATGCTAATAAATGCTAAATATACTCTACTAATAAATACTAAATCTTTTAGAAAGAAAATATATTTTGTTTAACTTGACATGTGTCTTCTTTCTATGGTGTAGGGTCTAAATCTGCAACAATCACAGGATGAACCAGTTACCGGTCATGGGGGTGTTTTTCCATTTTCGATTTACTTAAAGAAACATAGGTTTTAAGGGGGAAGCTCAATGTAGTTGTTTTGGGCTAGTCACCACTAGCTCCACGCGTGCCATGGTTCTGATGTGAACATTCAACATATTTTCTTTTTGAATTGCCTTTTGCCCCTATCTCTACTTGTGTGATTAGAGATGGTGATATCCAAACGTTTGATGAATCTTGAATTGATCCATTTCGAATAAAGTATTTTTTTGAAAAGTAGATTAAGGACGAGGTAGGGTATGTGGATTTTTCTTGGGATAGTGGGTACCCTACCCTGCTCTAATATATGAAATTGTAAAAGGATAAAATTTATTTTTGAGATAGTGGGTAGCCTACTCCTATATATTTATAATTATTAAAATGATAAAATTGTAAAAAAAAAGTGTTATGAAAAACTCATATGTTTTATTTTTAAATATTTTTTTGAAGATTTATGTTTAAATATTTACTTGCCTTTTAAAAAGATTGAAAATATTAGAAATAATTAGCAAAAATTAAATTAAAGCAATTTGGTGTAGAGTGAGGATGAATGCATCCAACATCCATGAATGTGGTAGTAGTTTTTATGATTGCACGTTCATAAAGGAGTAAGGCGGGTGATAAGGTAGAGCATGCGAACTGTGAAGTGGTAATAAATTTGACAACATCCATCTTCGCTCCCTTCATTGCTATCCCTAGTTATGACTACACTTTACTCAAAGATTTTTATTTGCGTTTTGCCACCATTTGTTGTTCATTATGATATATTTTATTATAACTACAGTGTATTAAATATTATCTCTTTGGTGAAATGGTTATATATCTAGGGATTAAAATTTTAAAATTCAAAGAATATACAAACTAAAAATAATCAAATAATTAGGGTATAAGGATTGAATTCGCAACTTATGCATAACATAATGACTAATAGAAAATATTGACAAAAAATATATAATATTAAATAAAAAGTAGCATAATTATAAAGAAAATTTTAAAAATAATAATAGGAGTTGGATTAATGTTAATACGAAACGGACAACTCTAGTAAAGTTCTCATAAGTCAATAACCGTACATCTATAATATATTTATGGTATTTTATCCTATCATATTATATTTAACATATTATATTGATTTTAATATGTTGATAGTTTGTATTATAATTTTTACACATTAATAAATTTTGTTATGGTGATATTATTTTCTTATATCATTTTATATAAAGGAAATTATTTGGTATGCTGTCAGTGAAATTTTTAGATTTCACAAAAAGGGTTAGAGGGTTGATAAATGTTCTATACGAGTATAGTAAAATATTAAAAAATAAATATTTAAAAAAAAAAAAAACTTCTCAATTTTCCAAGATTGCTTGCAAAATAAAAAAAGTACATGGCTAATTTAAAATCTTAACTTCGCTTGTGGAATAAAAACTTTCCACCACAAATGCGATAGAAAATTTTAACTCCTCAAGCAAGCAGAGTTGAGATTTTGCTATGTATTATTAAGTTGTAATTAAAAATTTTAAAAACAAATAAGACATGTACTAATAGAATAAAAACTTCCCACCAATGTATGAAATAAGAAACCTTTATATCATGTCACTTTTAATTATTTTTAAATTATATTTTATATGTTTTGAGGATAAAATCAAATTACGAATTAAAAAAAAAGTTTAAGATCAATAGACTACTCTTTTATACAGGTGATAAATCATATTGAATTTTATATTTTAATCATTGATTTTTATTTTTACTCCATTAAATCAATAGTCCACATTTTTATGTCCTCACTTACCTAAAAATAAGTAATGAGAAAAATCATTCACAATAATCAGTCAAATTGTAAGTAAAAGAAATTTGAGGTTAGAAATTTTACATTAGACAATAAAATTTATCTTTTGCAGCAGAGGTTTGTAGCGAAACACGACCAAAGGACATTGCCGTCCATACCGATAAAACTTTACAAAACAAGAAGCAATGTCAACTTTGAATGCTACATTAATGAAACAAACAATCATAAACTTAAAAGAAAAAAAATTAGTCATTATGAATTATAACATGAAAATCGTGGTTAATATGAAAACATATTTGTATTTAAAATGTTTATTTATTTAATAACCTAAATTAATCTATAAAATTTATATGAAAAATATCTGATTTTAATTCATTGCAGAAGCAATGAAGAAATTACAAGAAAATAGATATTTAAGTGTAAAATTTTATGAAAAGAAAATTTTAAAAAAATAGAGTAAAATGCAATGAAAAATTAGAGCTATACACGCCCGTAACTTTATCTACAATCATTAAAAAATATTCACAAACAACATAAAATACTATTCTTTTCATAAAATTTATTTAGACACTCTTTTCTTTTTCGGTGTACTTTTCTTATCTTTACACTTCCACATGAATGATTTGAGAACTAAATTACCGACCAGAACACAAAGATTCAAAGATAATTTTTTTTTTCTTCTTTTGCTTCAGTTTTTTTCAGCATTTCCAGTACCGGGATGTTGGACGGTTGTTCTCCTTTTTTGGAAACACTTCACACACATACAACTATTTATGGGTCCAAATGGTTTTTAGAAATAAATAGCTTTTAATTTATAAATATGAATAGTGCTTAGCTTGATTTCATCTATCAACCCCAAACAACAATAAAAATATTAAAATAATTATATTCATATTTATATAATTTATTATTTAAATTGAATTTAAAAAGAAAATCTTACCAAGGGTCCGACTGTTGGACGGATGTAAATATGTTTTGTGACTTGTGGACGGACGTGGCAATACTAGTTTTTGTCGATTTCATGTTTCTCAAATTAAAGCTTTCAATGTTACCAACCACTTTTCTAACAAACAAAAGACGAAGAATATTCAACTTGAATATTTAAAACCTTTTTTTTTGTTTTTTTTATCTTCCCTTGCCACGAGTCCTTCGTATAATCATTTTTTCCCTCAAAATCTACTGACTTTACTATTTGAAACTTATTTAAGTTTGAAACAGAAATACAAATTATGGACATTTAAATTATTATTAGGTAACAAGTGAAATTCGTAAATTCTTATAGTCCCCAAATAGAGATGCCTTGAGACTATTAATCACTTTACACCCATTGGATGCTATAACTTTGCCTACAAAAAGATGCCCCCTCTTCTTCAAAACATTGTATCACATGCGTATGCAGCATTCTGTATCTAATAAATTTAAACTTATTTAGATGAGTGATGCGTTTATTTTTGGTAAGGTTAGAAATAACGATAACGGTGAAATTAATTACTGTACTTGTGAAGTAAAAGATTCCACCATAGCTTACTCAAGATAAAGTTTAAATGCAAAATTCACCTTCAAATTATGCCATTATTTTACTTAAATATCTTTTTTTTATTTATAAAAATATACCTATAAAAATATACCTAAACTATTAATTTTCATTTTACTTTATCCGAAAAGATGATACTAACCAATAATAATATGATAAGAGGCATGTTTTAACTAGAGATATAATTTGTAGATTAAAAAATAAAATTAATAATTTAGATGCACTTTTAACCATCTGAAAAAAAAAACCTTTAACACTTAAAAGTGGAAAAATAATATACCTTCAAAGCTAATTTGAAGTTAAGTCTCAACATGATATGATTCTTGCGCATGAAGCTTTTTGCACGATTAACAAAAAAAAGTTGGGGATCGACTCGTATGAACAACAAAGTAGTAAAAGTATAGAAGAATGAACACAAATATTTTATGTGGAAAACCCTTAAAGAGGGAAAAACTACGGGCAAATGAGGTATCGACTTTTTACTAAATGAGAAAACAAACGAGAGTACAATATGGAAAAAATAAACCTAAATGTACAACCTGTACATTACCCAAAACTTTGAATATAAAGCTCAAAATCCCAAAAAGCAAATAGGTAAACAAAACTCTAAATCTCATAGGTCACTCACAAAATGGGTATAAAATACTCTCCATAATTACCACGAAACTTTCACCAAAATTCATATGCGACTACATCTTGTCGCCCTCAAAGAAAAACCCTACTGATTGACATCTTTAATTAGGGATACAATGACCCCTTTAAATAGGCTAAAACTAGAGTCTTAATATGACTATAATATTCTTAGAATAATCAAAGTTTAATTAGGGAATAAATAGCGGAATTTAACTAGGAGAAGAAAACCTGGTTGAATTTGGAAATATGTCATGATGCCGTTTTCTTATCGGCGGCTTGAAAACCAGCAAAATCCTTAGACAAGCTTTTGAACACCATTTCAATTTGAGTGTTCTAGTCCAAATTAGCCTTATTGCCTATGGCCTTGGCAAAGTAGCCTACAAGAGTGACTATATGGTTTTTGATCGGAGTCGGCCTTTTGTTGGGCATTCATCAAGCTAGTTATGGCATACTATCAAGCCTAGAAAACTTGGCCTCCGACCAAGTCTTCTAGCTTATCTAGAATCGCTTTAGTAGTCTTACAACTCTTCAGTTGCTTATACAGAGTATTGGTCATGCTTGCCAGCATATAGCAACGAGTTATCTCATCAAACTCTTCCCAGCATTTTTTAACCCCAGCTTGAGTGGTCGGTGGGCACTTATTATCAAGAGCTGTTTTAAGTTTCTCACACCTCAAGATAATTATCAGTTTCCTTTTCCATTCCTTATAGTTATTTTCATTCAATTTGTTTTCAGAGAGTATGTTCAATAAGGGAGCTGGTGTTATTTTCAAACTGAAAATAAAACATTCATATATTAATACCTTTGCATTAAGCAAATGTTTGAAAATATTTTTCAACATAATGATCTGCATTAAGATGATGCATGTATCTTACATTAAACCTTGAAAATATTTGTAAACTGTTGCAATGATAATTCCCATAGCTATTGAATCAAACCATTGTGGGGTGATTATGATCAACTAATAAGAACATGGATTTCCATCAAATTAGTACATGAACTTAATTTCTTTAGGCATTCACACGTACTAATAATCGTGTAACGTTTGCCTATCATTTTAACTTAAGTAGAGATCTGTGGAAAGATACTTAACTAGAAGACCTTGAGTGTATAACCATCAACTCAACACCTCTCATCATGCACCATAAATGAGTCATCATGGGACAATCTTACTGAATAGCATGCTTTGACTAGTTTTCTTCTTTTGAAAAAAGAATTTCTTGACTTATCGCATGATAATGCCTACCACAAGGGTAAGTCCAATTATCATTTGATCTCAAGAGAATTCTTCTTACATTCAGGAAATATCTTCAGTGAAATTCACATAGCAATCCTACCGTGGGGTAGTGCACTTGCCGTGTCATCATAAGAGACCATTGATGGAGGTTGTAGGTATTGTTTAGGGATCTTTTCCCACTTAATATTTAAAAAACATGCAAGGTTTTTAATTCCTGGTTTGAATCATGTATGATTAATATATGCCTGACAAGTACATGTGGCAGTCTTTTCTAAACTATATGACATGCGTATCTCATGTATGCATGACATGCTTTGGCAATTTTATAATATTCACATTCATTATTTCACAAGAGTCAGTAAAAAAATTTTGATTCTCCACAGTTTTTTAAGGGAAAAACTGAAGAAATGAATGTGAACCGTGGACCAGGTTGGTCCCTAGGAAAGGGAGGTGACGTATTTGACCACTTAAAAACCAAGCATTTCCTTGATAGATCCAATCCTAGACATGCACCTTCTCATTACCACACTTCTCAGAGTAATTGAATAAGCTAAAGAAGTGAATGGAACAATGCATGTATTTTCTTATTATATACTTCTTATCATCAATAGATCAATCCTGGATCATCTAATACATATATATCACAATTATATCATAAATAATTATTAAACAGAGATATAAAGAGATGGGTAATAAAATAAAATAAATTTTCCAGCCAAGGTTTCCATGGTTTTTTAGAAAATAAATAAACAACAAAAATTATATAGTTTTTCATCACAAGACATTCCTTGTGTCTTTGACTGCCATCGCTCCATCTTCACCTCGTCATGGACTCATTTTTGAAAAAATTACATTTATGTCCTATATTCGTTTTTGGCTTACAAGAATTCAAAAATTAAAAAATAATCCTACTTGGATATGATAGTCCACTTGCTGTTTCAAAAGAACCGCAACCTTGGCAAAAAATAATTATTATATAAAATATATAATATTGCATTCATTCACATACACTCCCCTAAACATGCGAATAAGTACAAGAATGTCACATCTTATCAAATATTAATCAAACAAGATAAAGAGAGAGATTTGATCTCGGTTTACACTATAAATAAAGCATAACCTGCTCTTGATACTAATTGTTGGAAAAAAATCTAGTTTGAAAATGGTTTTCTTGCACAGCGAAAAACTAAAATTTTGAAAGCTAGTTCAATTTATGATATTTATATCAATAAACCTTAACCGAATACGCACCTGTGTTTTCTGATAAGTGAATACTTTATGTTTTTCGACTTTCAATCAAATGATTGATAACTCTTGAAAAGAGTATATTTCATACATTTAGACCTAGCTATTGCTTGTACTTGGTACATTTAGTTGCATTTTAGGACATTTCATTAGTATCTTTATAATTGCTTTAGGAGCTTGGACTGTGTTTAAATGTTAGGAATTTTAATTACATGTGGAAGGGTTGTGTTTGGTGGTTTGGCAGGTGCAAGATGTGGAGAAAGAAATAAATGAGTAAAGGTTTGTCAAGGAAAAAGGTTGGATAGTTTGCTAACATGAATGCTGAGGCAATTTCAGGAAGATGATTGAGTCAACATTCAACGCATACCAGTTTCAGCCCACTTTTACTTGTAACAACTCAATTTCAATGGTGTCGAAAACAGTAGTTTCGAGACCACGACTCTGAAAAGTGAGTTATTATTTTAATATTTTTTTAATCTCTATAGGGTTAACTTAAGGTAGTACTAAATTTTTGTTAAGAAATTTTGAAGTTTAAATGGTTAATTAGGTAAAAGGACGAAATTGTAAAGGTTGCAAAAGTGGGTTTCTATTAGTTAAAAGGGCTAAGTGGCTATGGAAAGGAAATTTAATGAACTTAGATGGTAATTATACCATAATTAAGTTAGTGGATAGTTATGGACAAGGTTTAATTGAAAATTTTCATTTATAATAAGGGTAAAAAGGTAAATTAGTAAATAAAAGAAAAATAAAGTAAACAAATGAAGGAAGAAAACTATCATCTTCGTTTCTTCTTCATCTAATAGTCGATTGAAAGCTATTATCTTTGTTTTTTCTTCATCTAATAATCGATTAGCCATTGTTGGGGGAGGAACAAGTTTCAGTTTTGAGTTCTTCATGCATGGTATGTATTTAAGCCTCGTTTTTAGTGATTTTTATGTTTTTGAGTTCATTTTA
The DNA here is from genome assembly GCF_007990345.1 of Gossypium hirsutum. NCBI lineage: Eukaryota > Viridiplantae > Streptophyta > Magnoliopsida > Malvales > Malvaceae > Gossypium > Gossypium hirsutum. The sequence continues at coordinate 77,181,813 of NC_053433.1, forward strand.
GCTTAGTCTAGCTAGCCCAGGGGTTAATTTGAAAAAATGTTAAATGTTGGGGAACTTTTCATAGTTGAGATTGATGTGTTTGTGAAGTTATTTGATAGATTATTAAATTTAATTGCTAAATAAACTTGTTTTGTTAAATGATTTTTAATGAATTTAGGGTTTAAGGACTTGTTCATGAATATAGTAAAATTTCATGGTAACATAATGATGATTTAAGTGGGTTGATATGAGTTCCTAAGAAATTCAGCTAGCTTGTATGGAGGGTTAAAATAGTTAAATTTCAAGTTATGAGCTTAAAGACTAAATTGTGGAAAAGTTAAAATAGGAGGGGTAATTCTATAATTTCTTGATAATTTGAATTCTTGATTGAATTGAATACTTGAAGTTATTTGAAGTGCTTATTTGAATGAATTTATTTATTTAGATTAAGATAAAGAACAATCAAACTTAAATCGGGAAAAAACTAAAGCTTTGGACTAGACTTCAATTCGGTTATTGCAACCATAGTTTCGAGGTAAGTTCGTATAAATTATAATCTTATTAATGATAGTTTGATTGATTATTGGTTATATTGTGTTTGTTATAAACTGACTTGAAAATGCATGTATAACAATGTTTTGAGTAATTGAAGGATAAGTAATCCCGTTTGAACCTTAAGAATTCTTAGGATATGAATGACGTGTCATTAGGGATTTCATGTTTCAGGTGCTGGTCTTGAATGTCCTACTGATGGCTAAACTCCTGCATTTGTTGTAGATTTTCCACAACTCATGTGAGTAGCATCGTGTAGCTAACATTCTGACCCACAACTCGTGTAAGCAGGCCCATTTCATAGCTCATGTGAACACTATTAAAAGGAAAAGATTACAGTTATATGGGAAGGCACACTATGTGTGAGTATTCCGAGTATCCAATGTAATTCTAGATGGTTCAACAGGTAAGAAAAGAGGAATGGCATGATATATAAATAATTGGATATTGATTTATGATCTTATGAAAAGGTGAATGTGATAAATGATGTGTACATGAAAATTTAATTATGATATGGTTGAACTTATATGTATCATGTATGAACTTACAAACTTGTGAGTTTGATGGTGCTTATATAGGGTTTTACTAAGCCTATGGTCTTGGTGATAAAGTTATATTTATTTTATAATTTGCGCTTAATAAATGGTAAGTTATGTTTGAGTTTATACGAGCTTACTAAGCACTAGTTGCTTACGTAGTTATTTTCCTTTGTTTCATAGATTATCAAAAGCTTGATCGGTTGGAAGCTTGTCAGAGATCTATCACACTATCCAGTAACCATTAGGTAGTTTTTGAGTTATTTTGGCTAAGATTATAAATGGCATGTATAGGACCTTTTATAATGATAGTTCTTGAATGTGTTAATGGTCAATTTGGTATGTATATGCTTTTGGAGTTTATGTTTTGTTTGATGGACTTTAGTGCCTTGACAAGTTTAAGTCATTTTGGTCACTTTTAGGTACTTGTAATATATAGTCCTTTTTGGTATGTTTGTGATGTTATGTAAATGGTTATAAGTGATGTCATTTGGTAGTTAAAGGAACTAGGTTTTGTGCTAGAGATGTGGCTATATTGCTTTGTTTTGGTTAATGATGTTTTGGTATAAATGTGGTGCCTTTGAATGGCATATTGGTTAGGTGAAATGGGTTATTGTATTGGTATGTTTATATGTGTTTGAAAGATGTTTATGTTTATTGAATGTAGGCACAAATGAGATGCTTAAATGGGTATATTTTGGTCTCAAAATGACTTGATTTTAGGCTCAAATTATGAAGCACACGACTTGGGACACAGGTTGTCAGACGACTATGTGACATACATGGCCTGGCTACACGACAGTATGTCACTTGTTATTTTTGGTGTAATTTTCACATGGCTTAAGACACGACTGTGTGTATCAAGTCAGTGAGTTACAAGACCTAGCACACGGCCTATGACATAGTCATGTGTCACAAGTCAGAGAGTTACACAGTCTAACACATAGCCTGCGACATGGTCGTGTAACCCAACTCAGTGAGTTACACGGTTTAAGACACGGGTTGGGACACGACCGTGTGTCCCTTTGTTCGATTGTTACACAGTCTGGGCTATGTCATACGACCATGTGACCCCTATTTTCAAAATTTCTAATATTTTCCCAAATTTTTTGATTTGTTTCAAATTAGCCCCGAATTACTTTTAAGCTATTTTTAGGGCATCGAAAGCTCGATCTAAGGCCCAAATGTACATGTATGCTAGGGTTATAATGAGTTTTATGTAAATTTTTTTAAATGAAATTATGGATATGTTTTGATATTAATTGTTCAGATTTGCATAGTAATGCTCCGTAACACTAATCCGGCGATGGAGATGGGTTAAGGGTGTTACACTACTTGTACCAAAAAAATTTACCTAAAAAAAAGAAGAAGATATTGTGGGGCATTAGAGTTACCATAAAAAGAAAAGCTTATAAAGAGCCAAAAGAGGAAACCCTAAAGGGTGAGGAGATTTTGAGGCAACAATAGAGGGTAGCAACTGAGTAAAGATAAAAGGAGGAAACCGAAGGCAGTCCCTCTCAGTCATCGCAGGATACTGTGCTATTGGATTATGGATTGACTTGGCGACAACTATCTTTCAAAGTTCTTCCATTATTTCTTAATCAGTTCTTTCGTGAATTGATTTGATCAAAAATGATATTGGGTGTTATTTTGAACTTGAATTTTAATTGCCAACCCATGAGCTAAATCTCATAAGGTTGGGATTACATGATGAAACTTTTATTTTCATTAATGGTTGAAACATATATTTAATTTAATCTACTGTTTCATTCAAATTTTTTTATTTTCCAATTGTATGCGTACATTCTCTAGACATAGGTAAGTGTGTTGTATGCCCATAAACTGAATCTAATTCTAAAAAAGTTAGATTAGTTGGACTGGAATTGAATGATACAAGCAAGTATTTGACCTAATACTTGCGGCAGACTCAAAATATAGAGCAACATTTGTATAGAATAAAGGAAAAACAACGCAAGGTATCGTGGTAAGGCCTATAAACACATGCTAGGTAACTTGAGATCTAGCGCTCGAAAGAGAATGTCACTTTAGGTCTTTTCTGAATAGTAGATTGAGTACGATTTTTCTGAGGCGATACTGAAAATAAAAGCAGATTCATAGTAATCCCGATCTTCTAAATCGACATCATAGACCCTCAATCCTTTGCATAGTATCTTTGCCATAACATTCTTAGTTATTTATTTATTTGCCCGTAGATTATGTACGTAATTATTCTCATAATTTTCATTGCATTTTTACTCTTGCTTTGCCTTTGCATTTTTCAGTATTAGTCAATATATATTTTGCATATATCCTTACTACTTTAATTTACCATTGTGTACTTAACCTGGTTTTGCCATAACATTAATCATAATTTGTTATAATAACTTAACCACTTTTATACCTAATCCAATCCTAATAGAGACGATCTCACTTATCACTTTATTACTTGATTCGACGTGTATACTTACACAATTCGCATACCATTTCACACGTGACAAGTTTTTGGTGCCATTGCCGAGGATCGACAATTTGGAAAAATATGGTTTTGTTATTTTACTTAATTCCATCATTTTTATTTAACTTAGTTTAATTTAATTTCTACAGGTTTGCCATCAGTACATGAGAAGAGGTATTTCTACTAACAAATAGTATCTTTTTGACCTAGAGGTTGAAAGAACTTCACGAAGAAGGCGGAAAGAACTGTGAAAAATGGCTAGGAACGGGAATGATCCTGGTTTCAATGATAATCCAAACGGTCAAGATATTAATCTTCCTGATCATAGGGTGATACTTGGTCTGAATGATAATTTGAATGGTCATGACCATAATTCTCATGTTCGTAAGGTGATAGATGACCGAGACAGACTAATCTGAGAGCATGTTGTGCCAATTTTGAATGACCTAAATCCAGGGATAGCTCGACCACAAATACAAGCTTAGTAGTTTGAGCTGAAACTGGTAATGTTTCAAATGTTAGAAATAGTAGGAAAATTTAGTGGATTACCCATTGAAGATCCAAGACTGCATTTAAGACTTTTTCTGAAGGTTTGTGACTCGTTTAGACAATAGGGTGTTCTTGAAAACGCTTTGCGGCTTAAACTATTTCCATATTCTTTTAGAGATCGTGAAAGAGTGTGGCTGAATGCTTTACCATCAGGAACAGTGGCATCATAAAATGATCTTTGCAAAAGATTTTTTCTATGGTATAATCCCCCAAGTATGAATGCCAAGCTTAGAAATGACATCACATCTTTTTATCAATCGAATTATTAAACCCTATATGAAGCTTGGGAACAATTTAAAGTCTTAATTAGGAAATGTTCGATCCATGGATTTCAACATTGGACTCAGATGGATATATTCTATAATGGGCTGAATGCACATATGAGGATGATAGTTGATGATTCTGCCAAAGGTACTTTGTTGGATAAATCTTATAATGAAGCATATGAAATTCTAGAGAAGATTGCCAACAATGATTATCAATATCCTACCACAAGATTTGGGATGAGAAAGAGACCTATTGGTACCATAGAGCTAGATGCAATAATTTCGTTAACAACCTAGGTATCTTCATTGGCTAATATGATCAAAACAATAAAGAAGCCTATTACAGTTTAGGAGATGAAATCAACTGAGCTTTTGTGTGTTTATTGTGGTGAAGACGACGTGTTTGATGAATGCCCATCAAATCTAGCATCTGTGTGTTACATAGATAATTTCTATTGGAACAATAACCCTTATTCCAACATGTATAATCTAGGGTGAAAGCAATATCCAAAATTTAGTTTGAATAATCAAGGTGTGGGGAATTTTAACTATGCTGTAAGACATAATGTCAATAGTGCACCGCCTGGTTATAATCATCCTATGCCTAGGCAAAATGTCCAGCAGGGTCAGGATTCAACTTCATCATCATCATCTATTAAAGCCTTGTTGTAAAAATATATAGCCAAGAATGATGCCGTAATTCAAAGTCAGTCTGCATCTCTCTGAGCTCTTGTGAATCAAGTGGGGCAAATAGTGAATACTTTGAATTTGAGACCACAATGAGCATTGCCAAATGATACCGAGAATTCGAGATCACAAGGAAAGGAATAGTGCAAGGCCATCACTCTTAGAAGCGGAACTTAGCTTGATGACATTGCTCAAGATGCCATGACAGGAGATGATAACTTGAATAACAACTATGTAAAGATCCGAGAGTCATATGAAAAACATATTGAACCTAAAAAGGGTAAGCAGTAAAATGATGTGGTAGAATCAGATCATGTTGTCAACAAGAAGGCCATGACAAAAAAATATCAGCAACCTGAAGGATGACCACCTCTACCTTTTCCTGAATGATTTCACAATTCTGAGCAGATTATTCAGTTCGAAAGATTTCTGGATGTATTGAAGCAACTTCGCATCAACATGCCAATGGTTAAAGAATTGGAGAAAATGCCCAATTACATGAAATCTATGAAAGATATATTGTCAAAAAAGAACAGATTGGGATAATTTGAGACTGTTGCTCTCATTAAAGGGTGCACTGCAATGTTGTTGAATAAATTACCTCTGAAGCTGAAAGACCCAGGGAGTTTCACTATCCCATGTTGGAAATTATTATATTGGTAAGGCGTTATGTGATCTAGGAGTGAGTATAAATCTAATTCTTATGTCTATTTTTAGGAAACTGGGAATTGGAAAGCAAGACCTACTACGGTTACGTTGCATCTGACTGATCAATCCTACACACATCCAGAAGGTAAAATTGAAGATGTGCTGGTAAGAGTAGATAATTTATCTTTAATGCGGACTTCATTATTGTAGAATGTAAAGCTGACCAAGATATGCCAATTACTTTTGGAAGATCTTTTCTTGCAACTGGCAAGACGTTAATTGATGTGCAGAAAAGGTGAGCTGACCATAAGGATAAATGATCAGCAGGTTACCTTCAATGTATTTAATGCTTTGTAATGTACTGATGCTAATGATGAATGCCATGCCATTGGGTTTATAGAAACAATAGTTGAGGAGTTAATAGATTTTACCACAGCAATTCCGACTGTAACGAAGATCCACTCGAGTAGAGTGATACAATCAATTTTGGGAAATTCGGTGAATTTATGGAAGCCAAGTAGATAGTGTATAGACCAGAAATAAGTTTGAATCCTTAGATTTATCAAATCGATCTTTCAATCCTCCTAAACTTTCTATAGAGGAACCCCTTATAGTAGAGTTAAAACCTTTCCCGTAGCATTTGAAATATGCTTACTTAGGTGACAACAATACCTTTTTGGTAGTAATTTTTGTAGAGCTAACACCCGAGTAAGAGGCAAGGTTGTTAGAAGTACTTCAGCGATTTAAAAAGGCATTGGGATGGACCGTGGCTAATAGAAAGGGAATTAGCCTTGCATTCCGCATGCATAAAATTTTGTTGGAGGATTGTCCTAACAATTCCATTGAATAGTAGCGAAGATTGAATCTGAGCATGAAAGAAGTTGTCAAGAAAGAGATTATCAAGTGGCTTGATGCTTGCATTATTTACCCAATTTCAGACAGCTCACGAGTGAGTCCTGTACAATGTGTACCTAAGAAAGGAGGTGTCACAGTGGTAAGTAATGATAACAATGAGCTCATACCAACTTGCACTGTCACAGGATGGAGAGTATGTATGGATTACTGCAAGCTTAACAAGGCAATTAGAAAGGACCATTTTCCCTTACTATTCATTGATCAAATGTTGGATAGATTAGCTGGGAAAGATTTCTACTATTTTTTTGGATGGTTATTTAGGATATAATCAGATTTTTATAGCTCCCAATAACCAAGAAAAGACAACTTTCACATGTCCATATGGTACTTTTACGTTCAGACGGATGCTGTTGAGGTTATGTAATACCCGACAACTTTTCAACGTTGTATGATGGCTATATTCTCTGACATGGTGGAAAACTTTCTTGAAGTCTTCATGGATGAATTTCTATGTTTGGGAATGATTTTGAAGATTGTTTCGAAAATCTAGATTTGGTCCTGTGCCATTGTGAAGAAACAAATCTTGTTTTAAATTGGGAAAAGTGCCACTTTATGGTTTGTGGAGGTATTGTCTTGGGGCATATGATATCAAAAAGAGGAATTGAAGTGGATCGAGAAAAAATTGAAGTGATAGAAAAATTACCACCTCCCACCAGTGTCAAGGGTATTATAAGTTTTTTAAGTCATGAAGGTTTTTATAGAAAGTTCCTAAAGGATTTTTCGAGGATATCTAAACCCTTGTGCACTTTTTTGGAGCAAAATAGACTTTTCAATTTTGATGAACATTGTTTGGTAGCTTTTGAAGAGTTAAAGAAAAAACTTATAGCAACATCGATTGTAGTAGCTCCAAAATGGACACTGCCTTTTGAACTCATGTTTGACGCCATCGATTATGCTAGCAGAACTTTACCGAAAGCGCAGCTTAATTCCACCGCCACAAAAAAAGAGTTATTGATTATGGTGTTCAAGTTCGATAAATTTTGTTCTTATGTAGTTGGTATAAAGGTTATAGTCTACACAGGTCATTCTGCTATTAAGTATCTAATGAGCAAGAAAGATGCGAAGTGAAGGTTGATTTGGTGGATACTTTTACTACAGGAGTTTGACTTGGAAATTAAAGATTGGAAAGGGATTCAGAATCAAATGGCTGATCACTTGTTGAGGTTAGAATTTAGAAGTAAACATGATCATGACATGCTTATTAAAGAAGAATTTCCAGGCGAACAATTGGTAGTTGCCACGACATTACCTTGGTGTGCCGACATAGTAAACTATTTAGTGAGTGGTGTGTTGCCACCCAATCTTAATAGTCAAAGAAGACAAAAATTTCTTGATGATGCCAAGCAGTATTATTGGGATGAACCTTTCTTGTTTAAAAATTGTGCTAGTCAAATAATTAGCAAATGTGTCCCTGATGATGAAATCCATAGCATTCTGCAACATTATCATTCAGCTTCGTATGGAGGACATTTTGGAGGGATGAGAACTGCTGCCAAAGTACTTCAGTCAGGATTTTATTGGCCAAGTCTGTTCAAGGATGGTCATGAATTCTATCAGTCATGCGACCTTTGTTAGTTAATAGGAAATCTATCTAGAAGACATGAAATACCATTGCAAAGTATATTGGAGATTGAATTGTTTGATGTATGGGGAATAGACTTTATGGGTCCATTTCCACTGTCAGTTGGAAAATTGTACATTCTATTAGCAGTGGACTATGTCTCTAAGTGGTCGAGGCTGTTGCCCTTCCTACTAATGATGGAAGGTCAGTAATAAAGTTTTTACACAAGAACACTTTTACAAGATTTGGTTCACTTAGAGCCATTATTAGTGATGAGGGGTCTCATTTTGACTACAAGTTAGTAACTTAGGCTTTGCATCGATATGGGGTGAAACATAAGATTGCCACAACATATCACCCCAAAACAAACGGACAAGCTGAAATTTCTAACAGAGAATTTTTTTTTTAAAAAAGTGGTGAATCCTACTCATAGGGATTGATCTACTAGATTGGATGAAGCTTTGTGGGCGTATCGTACCATGTACAAAACACTGTTCGAGATGTCACCTTTTAAGCTTCTCTATGTCAATCCATGTCACCTTCCTGTTGAACTTGAGCATAAAGCATTTTTGGCTATTAAGAAACTGAACATGGATTGGGTCGTTGCTGGCGATAAAAGGTTAATAGAATTGAATCAAATGGAGGAGTTCCGAGAAAAATCATATGAGAATGATAAGTTGTACAAGGAAAAGACCAAGCGTTAGCACGATAAAAAAATCATGCCTCGGCAATTTGAACCAGGGCAACAGGTATTGTTATTCAACTCTAGGCTCAAATTGTTCCCTGGTAAATTAAAATCTCGCTGGTAAGGTTCTTTTGAATTAGCTCAAGTGTATCCTCATAAAGCTGTTAACATCAAAGACTTGAAAATGGGAGTCATATTTAAGGTTAATAGGTAACGCTTAAAGTACTACTGGGGTGCCTATGTGGATCAAGACAAGCACTCCATTGACCTCTGAGATGTTTGAGATAACAATTCCTTTTATCTCTTTTTTCCTTACTTGTTTTACTTTAATTTTATTTTCAGTACTCATTTCATATTGTTTCCATTTTTTTTCTTATTTTTGAATAGTTTTCTATGATTTACAAAGACATAATAAAGTATGTGAATTGAATAGTTGCAATATTAAAAGGAATTTGCCGTAGCATTGCGACAAACTGGGTAAATGGATAATATGAGGATGACCGGGCAAATAAGTCTAAATGGAGAGATTTGTTTTTTTTATAGCTCAGCCAATTTTGTTACTTGACGAGCCCATGGAAGAGAAGTTAAAATTTTATTTAAGGATTAAGTTAAAATTTTGTTTAAGGATTAAGACACTTTACATTCCCCCCCAAAATCTTCCTTATTCTTTTCTTTTCTCCTCTCCTCCACGGCACATAGCTTCTCTAGCACAGTTCACTTTTGCTGAACTATCACCATTATCTCCTTTATTTTCCTCTTCTCAACTGCTCACGTCTCTTAAGTTTCTCCTAAGTTTTTCATTTTTATTACTCCTTCTCTTCAATATCTCTTATCTTTTCTTGCACTACATTCTTCAAGATTTTTTCCAATCTTTTCAAACGGTTTGCATCAAAACTGCCTCCAAAATTGCTGAACCATGAAGGGCTGGTGCTACTCAACCAAAGACATTCTTTAACAGTGCCACAGCCACAAGATATAAATATTAACATTGTGAAACACCTTTTTTGTTTTGAGCAAGGGTTCTTGTTTAAGGATGAACTATACATGGGATACAATGAATCTGTGTCCTTTATAGTAGAAAAGCATGGGTGTAATGTTTTTTGTTTGCACCCCGAAGACGTTTTAGGGAAAATTGTTTGAGAATTTTATGCCCATGTCAATTCTCCATATTCCCCTTTTATCTACGTAAGGGGAAGTTCCATTTCTTTTGATGAAGATTATATTAATGCACAGATTGGTTGTAACACCCTATACCCGTAACCCACGTCAGGGCGGAGTACAAGGCATTACCTAACTTGATCTCATGCACACAACCTATCTCAAATTACCGAGACTTGGTCCAAATTAAAAAATTTTCAATTTCTACTTTAACTTCTTATTATGGGCTTACGAGTCCCAAATCAATCATTGATAACTATTCAGAACCATTCCGGGTCTTTAAACCAACCTTAAGAAATTGCCTTTAAAACAGGGTACACGTCAGTGTAGAAGGGTAACACGCCCGTGTGACCATTTCGACATGGTCGTGCTGATGGCCCGTGTGGCTCACACGGCCTAAGCATTCTGGGATACGCCCGTGTCCCACACCCATGTAGAATTAATTTCTAATTCACACCTACAGGGATTTTCACACGGCTAGACACACGCCCGTGTAAATGGCCCGTGTCCCTCACACGGCCACGACACGCCCGTGTCCTAGCCTGTGTGCAAAAACATGGACATTCTGTTTCTGACGTTAGCATGCTCAAGATGTCACACGGCCAAGGCACACGCCCGTCTGCTAGGCCGTGTCCTTTACACGGCTGAGACACACGGCCGTGTCTCTGCCTGTGTATTTATTACCATGCATACTAACTTGAAATCTTTACGTGCAGGGGACATACGACCTGATTACATGCCCATGGGGCAGACCATGTGTCACACAGGCCTAGACACACACCTGTGTGTCTACCCGTATGGACAATATAAGGCTATTTACGAAGCCTCATTGCCACCTTTACATACTTAGATTCATACACATGTCAACAATACCAACACAAGCACAATTCATATAACCAATTCAGCCATAATAGACATTCATTTAACCATGGGAATGCATCTTTTATAAGTTCAAAATGAATATTAACTATCATTCAAAACTTAATACAAATTGAAGGGTTTGCAACCCAAGCCAACACATTTGGCCAATTCTCAAAGACACAAAATAATAAAGTCTAAGTCCTATACATGCCATATTCAAAAATATAAATCTAACTATACCGAATACATTGGTTGATTGTGTGATCAATATCTCTAACTTCTATGATCCTTGAGCTAGTTAGGCGACACTGTAAGGAAATGGAAAGAAAATGGAGTAAGCATAAAAGCTTAGTAAGTTGCATATAAGTAAATATACAACGCATAAAAGCTTAGTAAGTTGCATATAAGTAAATATACAACAACAATATATCAATAATCAACATGCCCATAATACCAAGGTAGGAAAAGACATAACTTACTCATTACCATCCATACAAGTCACATAGTATACAATGAGCTCATATCTCATACATACCAATTTGGTATACATAGGGTAAGAATATAGTTGTATTATTTACATACAACTTACCTTGGATTACAAAACGTACAGGACTAGTCGGCTTAGTCGATTTGCTTGGCTTTCCCCCGCTCTAGGTTTGGATTTGGAAATTCTTGATCTATAATAGAAAAACACACTCATTTAATCCCTAAATAAAATTAAGAAACTAAAAATTCACATTTTTGGTAAAATGGCCATTTTGCCCCTAGACTTTTGGCAAAATGACCATTTTACCCCTATGCTCGAAAATCAATTTTTATCTAATTTATTTGCATCTTAAGCCTATATGAACTCTTTTTAATCTTATAGCAACCCAAAATTCTCTCTATTTCACATATTTATCTTTCATTTTACAACTTGTGTAAAATAGTCCCTTTAGGTGTTTTCATGGTATCACCTTTCACAAAAGTTGTCTATTACACAACTAAAAATCATATTCTTTCATAAAATTTTAGAAAAACACCCTAAATTATCTCATGGTAAAACCCTATAACTTCAACCATTTTGCAAGATATACCCCTCATTTGAAAGCTCATGCTTCAAGGGTCTCAAAAATAAAAAAATCATCAACAAAGGACATGGAAATCACTTACTTCTAAGATGATAAGTTGCTGAAAATTTTGAAGTTCAAAACCCCAAAAAATGGCTAAAAATTGGTTGAGAAGGAAGATGGAAAAGGGATGGTATCATCTTTCTTTATTTTATTTCCTTTTTAGTGAAATAAGCCACCCAATTCCACCTAACCTTGAAAACTGTCTCATGTTTTTCTCATGGCTGACTATGCTATCATAATAGGCTCTAATTTCCATTTAATGACCTCCAATTTTCCTTCTCTAGATATTTGACACCTCTAGCTATCAATTTAGGACTTTTGCATTTTATGTGATTTAGTCCTTTTTCGCAATTGGGTTTACAAATATTAAAATTAGCTCTCCAAATTTTTCGTGCACTATATTAAACATGCAATGACTCCAAAAAAATAATAAAATAATCTCTCTGACTTTAGATTTGTGGTCCTGAGACCACTACTTTGACTAGGCCTTAAATCGGGCTGTTACATTGGTCTTGCAAGTGTCCAAGACAAATACACACCGTTTGCCGATAGTATCACTATTGAGGGTTTAACCCAAGTATTGGATGATTTATGTATCAAAGGAACATGATGGCGACAATGATCTTCTTAGCTATTGTCGTACCTCGAACTATTTTGAGCGTGGGCTCGAACCAATTGAACCAAAACAAAAAACAAGAAAATTTTTTCTTTTGGAGTGAAAACATAAATTCTCTCTTCTTTAATAGAAATCAGTAAAATTATTGTTCCAGAAAAATGTTTTTAAAAGTTAAGAATAAATTCTCTCTATTTTTTGGCAGAATAATAATCTCTCAAAAATTGTGTAAATAGCTCTACTGATGCCATCTATTTATAAGAAGAGAATGTAGAACCCTAGTAGAGTTGTAGATGTTTATTTTAAATACAAAAAAAAAAATTCCTACTTAGAGTAGGAGAGCAGTGAACGACTCACCTTGTATTTCTACTAGGTTTGCCGCTTCCATCATGTTATATGAGGGGTTTTGGGCCTCTCTCAAATCGAGTCAAATTACATGTGCTTCGTGGGCCTTTTTGACCTAGTACTTTGTAATGTGATCCAACTCGATTCAGTTTTTCTATTTCCCAAAATAAAGTTCAATATTTATATATTAAATAATTTTTTCATCCCAATTTTACTCCAGTAAAATTTTGACGATCTTACCCCTCAATAAAATTTTAAAAAAATTCATTCAATATGTCACAATTCAACATGTTCACCATGAAAAAATGATTTATTTTCATTTTTGGGCTTCAAAACAGTCCAAAAATATAAACTCATTCTTCCATCATTTTCTAAGTAATCCTATATAGGATTGCAAATTTTCATTTCCATTTTTGGAAACTTAAAGACATTTCCAAATGATTCCATTTCTCCAATTTAGAGAAAACCATAATCGTTCTTGAATGTTTCCCATTTCTCTTTTTTTATTCATTTCTATTCGAACACACAATTCATTTTTGGCTTCAACGAGTTAGCGGAGGGAGTGGTTGGACATATGTAGTTGAGGCTCAAATGATTTATAATTAAGTTTCTACGTTTCACCTATTAATTGCAAATTCATTTATTCACGAAGTCATTCCAATATAGTATCGTGACTAAGCTCTCTCCAATGACATACCACTACGAAAGCAACTACTTAGTGCTCGTCGAATGAACATTTCATTAGTGTGTTACCCTCATAGGATATCCTTAATCTATTTGGAATAATATTTGTTCTACTAATATGGTCCTATTTTATCTTATGGTAACCATTACATCTTTCTTCATGAAAAGTCAATCACTACAAATAGTGATCAAGTCGTCCATCACAAAGACAAACTTCCCGTGGCCACATTTAGTTTTCATCAACCACGTAATTCCAATGAGAGGATATCATTTACCCATGTTTTAGGCTATGAATTCTACTATTTTGAATGATGCTACATACTATAGAAGTCGATACCTAACGCACCAGCTTTCGATTCCTTATCTATTTGAGCTCAGGCTTTTACTTACATCAAAATGTACGACTCATGTTTACATACTTTGCCATCCATTCAGGATTTAGGTATACCACACTATGAACGTCACAAGTGAATAAACCCATAAAAAATTAAGATCTATTCTTCTTGGGTCCTATCCGATGTAGTGTTAGTCCATTTAGTCATATCTATGGCTTTATCTTTTGGGAGTCATCAACTCTGATGCCTAAGACAAGACATGTCTCTAATTAGACTTGATAGACGACATATTAGTCTTTCAATCAGTTTGCTCATTTTCGATTAGACTACGAGCATGTTTATGTTTATCTACTAATATAGACTGTCTTTTCGCATTAGGATCTGGCTACGTAATACCGCTTAGTATTAGTCAAACATTAGACAACCAATGAGCTACATTTATTTCTATTTGGCTTTGCATGCAAAAAATGATGTGAGGAAAATTAGACAAAGTATATTAATGTAATTAATGAATTTGTTTTATTAATAAATCTGTTCGAAAAAATTACAAGTGTATATTGGTGAAAATACTACACTTAGGGCACCTGATCCAACAAGAAACGCATAGTAGCGCATATGCTATGAAACTTGGAGAGAATAAGATGTACCGCAATCCGTGGGTACTATATCGGTGGCCTGGTTTGAAGCAGGAAGTAACTGATTTTGTAGTTTGATGTCTGATGTGCCAGCATGTTAAGGCTGAGCATCAATTTTTTTCGTGTCTATTGTAGCCTATTAATCTTTTGCAATGGAAATTGGAGTAGGTAATAATGGATTTTGTTAGTGGGTTGCCTTTAACACCCACTAAGAAGGATTCAATTTGGGTAATTGTGGATTGATTGACTAAATCTGCCCATTTTATTTTGATTCAGACTGATTATTCTCTATAGAGATTAGAGAAGTTGTACATCTCCAAGATTGTAAGACTTCATGCGGTTACTATATTGATTATTTCATATCGAGACCCTCATTTTACATCACAATTTATGAAGCTCTAGGTACTTGGTTGGACTTTAGTACAACATTCCATCGACAAACTGATGGACAGTCCGAGAGGGTTATTCAGGTATTGGAAGATATGTAGCGAAGTTGTGTTATCGATTTCCATGGCATTTGGGAGGAGTTTGTGCCTCTGGTTGAGTTTTCTTATAATAATTGCTTCCAGTCTAGCATGAAGATGGCACATTACGAGGCTTTATATAGTCGTAAGTGTCGTACACCATTGTGTTGGACCAAGTTAGGTGAAAGGAAAATTTTGGGTCCAGATTTGGTTCTTGATATTTTGGGCAACGTTAGGCTGATTCAGGATTGGTTAAAGGTGGCATTGAATAGACATAAATCATATGCAAATCTTAAAAGGAAATATATTGAGTATGGTTGGGGGGATCGAGTTTTCTCAAGATATCTCCATGGAAGAAGATTCGAAGGTTTGGTCATAAGGGCAAGTTGAACTCTAGGTTTATTGGTCTACTTTTTGAGTTGGACCGCATCCATGAAGTCTTTCATGTATCTATGTTGAGACGGTATTGATTTAATCCATCTGATGTAGTACCGATTGAGGAGATCATGTATCTTTTGAGAAGGAGCCAATATAGATTTTGGATCGCGAAGTACATGTTTTGAGAAAGATGAGGATTCCTCTAGTCAAGGTTTTATGGAGGAATCATGGTACTGAGGAAGCCATTTTGGGAATTGGAAGACTCGATATGTCAGTAATATCCTCATTTTTTTGATCTAGGTAAATTTCAAGGACGAAATTTCTTTGAGGGGAGAGTTATAATGCCCTAAACTTCTTTGCAGTGAGTGCTAATTGTGACATGTAAATTGATCTGGTTTAGTAGTTAAGTGTTCTGGTTGGGTGCTTAAGGTTCTGTGTTCGGTTCCCTTCATTTAATTTTTTTATTAATTTTGTCCCAAAATCTAGATTGTCACGCCTAGCTTTTCTTTAGATTTTATATGTTAGTTATTAAGTGTGAGGCATTGGCCTAGTGGTTGAGGAGTGTTATAAGTTTTCTTGTGTCTCGAGTTTGAGCTCAAAGTGGAAATATTTTTGCTGTCTCTCGGTTGTGTTACCCAACTTGATAGAAGGTTGGTAAAACGCAAACTCCGAGCAATCAGATTGTGATAATAACTAAATCAGATTAGAAGAGATTTTTATTTAGATTTTTATTTAATTTTAAAAATTATGGAATTATCCCCTAAAATCTCTTTAGTGTCATCCCTTTGCCCCCCTCATTCCCTACTTTTTCACTTTTATTTCACATTTTTTACTGAAAACTTTTCTCTATTAACCTCTGCTTTTGTTTTTTCCTTTATTTTATTGTTTTCATATTTTCATCTGAACAATCCCTTGTTCTTTCTCTTTTGTTGTTCCTTACTACTATTTTTATTACTGTCCAAACCTTGTGTAATGCCTTCAACCCGACCTGATTTACCAAGTCCGGATCTCGGGTGTTACCACATAAACCACTTAACAAAATTTGTAAAATAGTTAACAATTGCACCTTACTTAAAACATTTTTCTTATCATTTTATTGAATGGATCCATATTAAAGAACAAAGGAAAGTATTTAAAAATAATAATATAATACATCAAACCTGTTACAAATTATTAGAACGCATAGTCTTACAAAAGACAAACTCTTAGGGCATAGTCCTACTAATGCCATTTTTTCCAAAACATCTGTATAGTATCCCCACACACCTCATCTCTGGTGTATTCTTGGTGTTGTCCTTGCTAGCAAACTCTCTTAAATAGCTATACCTGAAACATAAAATGGACACTAGTAAGTTGAGAGGAACTTAGTGAGTTTTGAACACCACATACCTTTTAATATTTCTTGATAAATTCTTCATCTTTAACATTTGGATTTCCCCATATTTGTCTTTGGTGGATTCCTTCACCTTGTCAGTTATATAATTACATTCTTATATGCCACTTATCATTCCTAACATATCATCATTCATGTAACTGTTTGATTTACACCATATCTTAATAGACTGTTTGATTTACACCATATCACATTTATGGATGCTTTCTCCTCAGCTTTGGTGAATTCGATGCTCCTATTTCTTTAATTTCATGTTTTATACTTAGGTGAGCATAGAAGAGTAAAAAGAGCGCGAAACGGGCCGAAAACAGAGAAAATGGACCCACGTGGGAAATCAACACGGCCTGGACTTCCTCACACGGGCGTGTCACACGGCCGTGTCCATTTGGTAGGATCGAAGCATGACTTACATGGGTAGACTACATGCCCGTGCCTATTCAACAGCCTTGACCACGGGCTGGAGCAATCGCACACTAGCGTGTCACACGGGCGTGTCCCTGCCGAGCCTAAGTATAGTCCTATTCGGAAAAGGCCACTTTTGAGGGCTCTTAGGCATTCTAAAGCCTATTTAAACACCTAAGGAGGCACTTAGAAGACACATGCAGAGTAGGAGGCTAGGAATTACTCAAGGGAAGCTGATTGGTCCATTTCAGAAGTTGGATTCATCGTCAAGACTAAAGATCTCCCTTCAATTTCCATTCAAGGGTTTTAGGTTTTCTTTATGTTTTGTATTCATTATTCTTCTAAGATGTTTTCTTTTATAATTATGAACTAAACCCCCTAAATACCTAAGGGGAATGAAAGCTAAGACAGATCTTGTTATTATTATTTGAATTGTATGATTAATATTTCACTTGTTCTTAATTATGTGTTCTTAATTCTTATTTTAATATTCCAGGATATTGATTCAAGTTAATGCTCTTATTCAGAGGAGGAAAAGACCCTGTCTAAGAGTAAAATTATTGTAATTAAGCAGAGTTGATTGCACGCCTAGAGATAGGGTGATAAGATTTTGCCAAATTAAGGTGAAACCTAATAAGGGGAGCTATAGATCGAGTTAATGCAACACTAGGGCGTTAATTAGAAAGAGATTTCAATTAATCAATCTAGGGTTAAACTTTATTAGTCTCGAGAGAGATAATAATATAACTTAGGGATTTCTACAGAACAAGTCAAATGAATAAATCATCTGATTCAGAGTCAAATAAATAGTGAAGTCTAGGTGGATTTTTCCTTGGGTATTGTTTTAAATCAATCGAGTTTCTCCAAAAGCTTTTTCCCAATTTTCTCTATGTGCACCCTTAGTTTAGTTAAGTAGTTTAGATAAAAAAATCCCTTAATTTTTAGGCTAGATAATAAAAAGAAAGTAATTACTAGTACTCTTGGTTCCTTTGGGTTTGACAATCCGGTCTTGTTAAAGCTATACTACTGTTCGATAGGTACACTTGCCTTCATTGTGATAATAGTTAGTTTCAAGAACGAATAATTATAAATCTTTAAAACTTGTCGCGAATATCACGTATCAACTATACTACCTTTTTCTGTAACAGCCTGGTTTAGACCCTAGTCAAAATAGTGGTTTTGGGACCACAAATATGAGTTATAAAAATTATTTTAATATTATTTTCCATGTTTACAGTATGTGGTTAAGCATGAGTGAAATTTTCGTATGAAAAT
Organism: Gossypium hirsutum; assembly: GCF_007990345.1. Lineage (NCBI taxonomy): Eukaryota > Viridiplantae > Streptophyta > Magnoliopsida > Malvales > Malvaceae > Gossypium > Gossypium hirsutum. Next base: position 77,200,301 of record NC_053433.1, read on the forward strand.
TTATTCGTTTGTGTGCTTAATTTGATAAAATGACCTAATCGCATAAAAGGTAAAAGTTTCCTGTTATATGTTATAAGTACTTATTTGATATGGATTATTAACTGTGACATCCATATGTGGTTATTTGACCTTGGTTATAATTAAATGATGTTAGTGGACATTAGTTGGTGGAATTTTAATGTTATTAATCAAGGGCAAAATTGGTATTTAGCCTAGTATGTTAATTAAATTAAAACAAAGCATGAAATTGGCCATTATCATCTATCTATTATTGAAATTATCAAAAGAAAAAGAAGAAAACTCAAGCTTAGGGTTCGGCTAGGAGATTTGGTGATTAAGGTATGTTTTGAGCTCGATTTTTGATGATTTTTATGTTTTTGAGATCGTTGCTTAGTAATATATCAAGCCCATGCCCTAATTTTTAAATTGGTTGATGATTTTGAAAGATTTCATTGATGAATTCATGTGTTTTATGATGTTTAATGATGAATTATGAAAGCTTAGTGCTTGATATACATGTTTTGTAAAGTGATTTTGAGTAAAAATGCATATTATGGATTTAATTTAGAAAAGTGTAAATTGAGGGGTTGAATTGTAAAATAAATGAAAGTTTTAGGATCCTGGAGGTCCTTATGATATTCGGCTATGTATGGGTTCATTGAAATTATGTGAATTTTGTGTTTTTGTGAAATAGGGACTAAAGTGTTAAAATGTGAAAATGTAAGGGCTAATTTGTAAAATGCCCTAACTATGTGTTTTATGGATTAAATTGAATGATTTTTTGAATAAAAGGGTTAATTTTGAATACATATAGATCAAGAAAAGAGGAATTTAGATTTAGACCGAGGGAAATCGAAGGTTATTGAGTAATCGGTCTGAATCGTCAATTCCGAGTATGAGGTAAGTTCGTACATGATAAATAATGTTATAGTTATGTTTTAATGCTTTGATAATGCATAAATGGTATAGATGTTTGATTACGGTTTGAGCATGATAATAATCGACTATGTTCGGCACTAAGTGTGCTGTTCAAAATAGCTTCGGCTACAAATGACACAGAGTGTGCGAGTTGGAATAGCTTCGGCTATAACAGGCACTAAGTGTGCGATACCGAGATAGCTTCGATTTATTGAAATGGCACTATGTGTGTGAGATTGTTACGGCTTTGATACATCACTGATGCACTAAGTGTGCGAATTCTTAAAGCATGGAAAGACTTCCGAATGAATTAATGTATTTGAACAAGACTTATGAATGAAATGAATGCGAGATATTTAGATTTGTCTGGTAACGCCTTTAACCCTAATTCAGCAACAGATACGGGTTAGGCATGTTACATTTTCCATTTGTCTTCAAACAACTTTAACGATTATTCTAGAACAGTTAATTACATGCATTATTCTTGATGAATACCACTTACTGTTCATGCTTTCAACAAGTTTCCACACTGAGCTTGCTAAATCAGATTAAAAATTGAACCATACCTTGATTCTGCCCAATACTTACTCATACTGATGAGAAACGCTCTAGGTGATTTAAAATAATTCCACACAACTTTACTACAGGGCACGAGAAATCCATGATAACAAACAACTCAGATTCCTTCAGATCTTAGATGGAGACATGATACTATTTAGATACAACGAATATTAGATAACTTAGGATTCCACCTTAATAGCATGGATAAATCAAACTGATAGACCTTATATCAAAAATGCCCATAAACTAAATTGATAGATAACTATGACGAATACCCTCTTTGGACATACTGATTCATATTTCTTTTCAAGAAACTTCCTTTAATACTTATTCTATTTCATCACAAAACTTCTCACACCAAATCCATATCCTTAATATAGACTTATCAGAGTACGCCACAATGGCAAATAGAATGCCACCGAGGAAACCTAAGAGAATTGTTGTGTTTGTGATATTGATTTGACCATCATCACCTCGGGATACACAGAAAATCTAGTCAATAAATGCGGCTCAACTGCCTTTTCCAGAATGTGCCATGGCTATGGACTTTCATTAGAATTATCATATTAGAACTCGTGTTTATTGTCCAGACAGACTTCATTGAAAACCACTATGGTGTCAAAACTCACATCTCAAAACCTCTCAACACTTAGTTACACTCTATTTCCCCATAATTATTAATCACACCTCATATATCTAACATAAGTACACGTTCAAATAGGCTATACTAGTTTTCTTAACCAAATCATGCTCAATATAATTTCACACACACATTACATGATCACATATCACAGTATACATCTTAGGCACACATACACAGTTTCTTCACAGAATCATATGCATCCATACATGCAATCCATTACATTCTAGACTCACGAGGACACTATATCAAGATCTCACAAATATTTTCAACAGTTATTCAAGTACTGATTCACTGATACTAAAACATTGATCACAAAAGATTTATCTAGAAAGACTTGTAGGATTCGATATTAAGGACTCACCTGAGGCTTACCTACTACAGCTACCAGCTCCAAACTCAGCTATCTAGTTCGAACCAACATCAACATGTAACACCCCAAACTCGGCCTGGACGTTATGCAGAATCTGGCGATGTCACATGAGAGTGTTTCTGAAAACGCATTGACCTAAAAATCGTCCCAATTATTAATTTTACTTAGTTTAGGAAAATGTGTTCTAATTGATTTGATTTAAAACATTTCTTTTACGCAGAAGCTTTTGAAATCCCAATAAATTTTTGGGAACCGTTTCATGTACGAAAACCTTAGCTTTTAGGAAAAACTGAGTTTAGTCTAAAATCCCATAAACCGTTTAAAAATCCAAATAAATTCCATAAAGTCCTAAATTACATAAACCAACCCAGAACATAATTAAGAAAAAAAATGAATACTGAAACTGAATTTAAAACAGTCTAAATATGTGTAGCCACCGTCGAGTCCTTCGCTGTATTGAACTATGAAGTCTGGGGATTACCTACACAGATTAAATAGAGAACGGTGAGTTTTCGCAAACTCAGTGTGTAATCCCCTCAGAAAATATACACAATAGCAGAAATTAGGCATACATCCAAATATCAGATAACTCGGGCCTGAACCCTTTACAGAACCGGTGTGAACCTTCGTCCACTCAGATCTAGAATCAGATATGAACGACCTTAGCCCATCTTAGATATATGATGTATAATAGAGCAGAATAATAAAGTCCTACCCACCAGCCTATACACACCAACTCCGTCCAACCCTACACACCATGTGGGGATAAAATCGACCCACCCATCCCTACACACCATGCTGTATCGAAATGTGGCACATAATCAGATAATTACAGCTATGCTACCAGATATTAGGCTTAGGAGCCTTTCAAAATATTTCCTCCATATAAGACAACCCAACCCTGATGCAATGCAGCATACAATACATGATGTGCAAATATGCAATTAACAGATCATACATACAAATTGGTTTACATGCTAAGAGTAACATGCTAGGGCACATATATCACATAGTTAGATCATGTAATCAGGGGTCAAGTAACTCTTATCGACCTATAGTAGGTCCCAGTCGACTTGGACGACCTAAGCACCTTTCAGAGTATTTTAGAAAATTGGGCTCACACGTCCATGTGGCCTGCCCGTGTGGGACCACACGACCCAAATTGGCCTTAGCCGTGTGAATCACAGGGTCTGGCCCAAAATTCCCTATGCTCGTGTGGTTTATCTGTGTTGGCCCACATGCCCATGTAGCCCACAAGACCCAATTTGCCAAGCCCGTGTCCCACACACGGCCTCGCTAGTCCTTACACGACCATGTCATGCACCCATGTCCTGTGTGCAAGGTCTGGTTCGTCGATCACACGCTTGTGTATTGCCATACAGCCTACCATATGGGCGCCCACATACCTATGTGGTGTCAACAATTTCGTGTTTCGGCTTCTACGAATTCTTATTTTCTGTGTTTTTAGGTACACACCTGGTACGTTTTCGATGTTCCCGCAACTTCAAGCACTCTAGATCCTAAATCCGTCCAAAACCATCATATAATTAACACATAGATTGACTTTCGATCGTGAAAAATTGACAAGGCATTCAACCCAAAACCGTGAAAGCCCTTACCTTAAACGAATATTGGCCAATTCGCTATCCTACAGCACCAGTCAAAATCCAACAGCCCTTCAAGAGTTCCTATACAGGAACATTGCAACAAAACAGAGTCACAGTCTCACTCAATCACTTAATCAACAACAAATGTGACGGCCCAAAGTTGACCCTAGTCGAAAAGTGGTTTCGGGACCACGAAACCGAGTCTTATAAATAATTAAAAATTATATTCTGTGTTTATGATGTGAGTAATTGCATGTGTGAAAGTTTCATGCATTAATTTGATCATCTTTATGTGAATCTTTTTTTATATGGACTTATATGAAACTTTGTTGGAAAGTGAGAGGCTAATTTACAATGGTCTAATAGTACATGCATTGAAAAGAGTGGTTTTGCATGTCAATTTACCCAAGTTAAATATGGTGGCCGGCCATGTTATGGAGTAAATAATATTATAACTATTTTATGCTAATAGTTTATGTTACAAAATGAAATAATGAATAAGGTTAATAAAATACAAGTTAGTGGGAGGAAAAACCAAAGTTAGCCTATGTTTTCTCCTCCATTGCCGTAACTAGAGAAAGAAGAGGAAGAAAAGCCTTTGGGGAAGAAAATTCGGCTAAGGTGGATACCTAAAGTAAGGTAAGTTCAATGTCATTCTTGGAAAACTTATGCACCATTTGGATGATTAGTTTAACTTCTACCTATTTTATGGTTTGAAGATAGGTTTTGTATGAGTTAAGTTTCGGTTAAGGTGGATTGATTAATTGGGTTTTATAAGGAAATTATGCCATAGCCGAATGTGTCTTGAAGAAGATGTCATATGTGCTTATTATAAGTATATGTATGTTCGGCTAATGAGTTTGAATTGAAGTTTCGATAGGTTGTGGGTTGAGTGGCCGAGTGAACTATAGGCTTTGCAAGGATGGAATTTACTTATAAGTTGTGTGTGTATGGCTTTATTTGCTAATGACATTTAAGAGTTTAAATCTTGAATAATGTTATGCATAGGTTTCGGCCATGAATCCTTGTGTTATAACACTTGCTTAATAATGAAAGAACATGAGCTTAAAGCTTGAGTAACACTCGGCTTTAGTGTAAGTTAAAATTTGTTAGAAAATAATTTTCAAGTTAGTAGATTATGTGTTAAGAGAGGGATTTAGAATGTATATATATATAGCTGAATGTGATATGTGTGAATTATATGTTAAATCAAGGCTTGGTAAGCTAGCTATTAAGGTGAAATGCTAATGTTAGTATTTGATTTGGTAATAATCTGTTTGGGGACAGCAGCAGTAAGGTGATTTTGGAAAATCGCCATAAATTGTAGGAGTTGAATTAGAAGCTGAGTGAATTATGTCATTAAAGCTTGAAGAGTCTATTTTCTTACAAAGGAAACTATAAAAACAAAAGAGTTACCGATCTTGAGATATTTGAAGTATTGTGGGGCTGAGTCAAAATGACTGCTGGATTCCCTGTTCTGTTTTTAGAAAATCATTATAAATTGTACAAAAATGATTATAAGATAAAATTTATATGCTTAGACTCCTTAATGAGTCTAGTTTCAAATGAGATCAAATACAACACATTTGGAATTCTGTAAAGTGAGAAATTGGATTCGTAGTGAAGAGTGGTCAGAATAGTCAACCAGTGAAATAGGGGAAACTTTAAGAAAAATCTGGTATTGATTGGCCAAGCCTAAAATTCTGAAAATTTTATGGATGGAAGATATACGAGTCTATATTCAGGGAAAATTAACGGCAAGTGATTTGGAGTTTAGTAGCTCCAGTTATAAGTAATTTAGTAACTACTGCTCAGGAAAACAGCTCGTAGTGAATATGTGATTTTGTTGTAAACATTAATGAAAGTTTGCCGATGAATTATTTATTGATTAATATAAAGCTTGCTATAATCTATGTGTGTGAAAGTCGGATCAATATATATAATATTATTCTGAAAGTAATACTTGAATAGTCGATTAATGACTATTTTAAATTTTGTTGAACTTAAGCTCAAGAGCAAGGGGGAACTAGATCCGATAAAGGGAAGGAAAAAGTAATTGAATAGCCGTTGAAGTCGTTCGACGACATTTGAGGTAAGTCTTCGAGTAATGACCCTACTTGAATTATATTGAAATGAATAGTCATACTATGACGGATAGTCGAATGTGCTTAGAGACTATCTTATAAAGCCAATTGAAATCATGCTCCTTGTGTGTGGCTACTGAGCCGAAATTTGAAAAGTTTAATAAATGTTTCGTGTTCGAGCCTTAGTAACGAAGAAATGATATGGATGTGTTATGATTATTGATATATGTGTGTATGAACATTGGATTATATCCGGGCTAAGACCCGAAGGCAATTATGCGAGATGATATATCCGGGCTAAGACCCGAAGGCAATTATGCGAGTTGATGTATCCGGGCTAAGACCCGAAGGCAATTATGCGAGTTGATGTATCCGGGCTAAGACCCGAAGGCAACTATGCGAGTTGATATATCCGGGCTAAGACCCGAAGGCAATTATGCGAGTTGATATATCCGGGTTAAGACCCGAAGGCAAATGTGTTTGTGGCTGTATTCGGTTAAATACCGAAGAAACTTGGGTTTGAATGTGAGCGTTTTGTGCTGTAACTAATTTAATAATTATGCTTGACCAACCCGAATGATAAGGTATGTTTGCGTGTGCATTGGAAAAGTCGGTTCGTTTTAAATAGTATTTGTGCGATCGGCTAACGAATTTTCGGCTTTTAGAAAGGTTGATACCTTGTGTATCTATGTTGATGAAGTGTGAAGTAAGTATGATTATGAGAATGTGTGTTAATAAAGTGATTTAGTTAGCTATGTGAATGTAATACTGTAGTCAAAGCCGATTTCATTACTTGAGACTTACTAAGCTTAAAATGCTTACCCGGTTGCTTTGGCTCTCTGTTTTATAGATTTTGTTCGTTAGCTATCGGATTCGGGATCAGCGAAGTCGAAGTCATCTACACTATCAAGCTCTTTTGGTACTCTTTTAGTTGAACTCTGGATATGGCATGTATAGGACTACCCCCTGTTGTTTAAGTTCTTTTGTGATGTATGTGTGTAAAGCCATGCGAAAATGGCTTGTAGATGTGGAGTATGGCATTAGACCATTTGTGTTTATGTATGTATATATATGGTTTCACGATGTGAATATGGATTGAAATGGAAGTGTTGGGCTAATGATCAGCCATTGGAATGGCTAAATATGAACACATGTGGACCTATGTATGGCAAAACCCTAGTTGGTCCATGGTAACCACAAAATAGGTAAAGTTTATCTTGAAAACAGATTTTGACAGCAACAGTGGTGTAGAATTGAAAAATCACATAAATTCGTAGGAGTGGAATTAAATAGTGAGTAAATTATGTAATCGAACCTTGATGAATCTACTTTCATATGGAAGTAACGAAACAATTATAGGAACAGTACAGAAAGAGATATTCGGGTTCTTGTGGAACAGGGCCAGAACAGTTTCTGGATTCACTGTTCCGCCTTTGGAAATTCACTATAAATTGACCAGAGATAATTAGGGGTCATACCATATATGTATGGATTCCTCTCTGAGTCTAGTTTCCATAGAAACAAACGGCATTAGTATTGAAGCCCTGTGCAGAGAGATATCCCAGTCGTAATGGGAAAAGGTCAGTGTAGTCGACCCCTGTAACATGAGAGACTTTGACTAATAAACTGTACTAATGGGCCCGACCAAAAATTCTAGAAAAAAATATATAGGTGGGGACATGAGTCTAGTTTCAGGGAAAAATCACAAAACTGATTTTCGAGTTGTGAAACTCAAGATATGATTTTTGAAGCGACTAGTACTCAGACTGGGCAGTGTCTGGAAAATTTTTTAAAAGTCTGTCAACACCTCGTATTCGACTCCGGTGACGGTCTCGGGTTTGGGGTGTTACAATTTAGTGGTATCAGAGCTACGGTTTAGTCGATTCTAGGACTACCGTAATGTGTTGGGGTCTAGCTATACATGCCATTTTATGTGATTAATTGATAGTGTGGTGATTTCTGACATTTGCAAATGTGTTTATTTATAGTAATGGATCCCGATCCCAACCGAGCGGTAGCTGATGATCTTGAGAGTGTAGCGCCTGCTCCCGCACAAGGGACAGCGCCGGTGGACTCTCAACCTAATGCGAGTAACCCGAACGATGAAGCTAGACAAGCTTTCTATAGCGTGATGAATGATTGGTTCAACCAATACATTCGAACTAATACGGCTGTTCCACAACCTCCATTCCCGACAAACACCACCCCCGCACCTACAATACCTCCGGTAACTGACCAAATAAGGTCAAATAAGCCCCCAGTTGACTGAATCCGAAAACATGGGGCTACTGAATTTAAAGCTACGATAGCGACGATGCCGAGCAAGCTGAATTTTGGTTGGACAACACTATCCGGGTACTCGATGAGCTATCTTGTACACTCGATGAATGTCTAAAGTGTGCTATCTCCTTGCTACGTGATTCTGCCTACTATTGGTGGAGTACTCTGACTTCTGTCGTGCCCCGGGAGCAAGTAACTTGGGAGTTTTTCCAAACTGAGTTTCGGAAAAAGTATATCAGTCAGAGATTTGTTGATCAAAAACGGAAGGAATTTCTTGAGCTTAAGCAAGGTTCTATGTCAGTTACTGATTACGAGCGAAAATTTGTTAGACTTAGTAGATACGCTCGGGAATGTGTTTCGTCCGAGGCTGTTATGTGTAAACGCTTCGAAGATGGGCTGAATGAAGATATAAAAATGTTCGTTGGCATTCTTGAGATACGAGAGTTCGTAGTACTTGTCGAGCGAGCTTGTAAAGCCGAAGAGCTTAGAAAGGAAAAACAAAAAGTTGATGTGGGAACCGGGGAGTTTCGTAAAAGATTCTCGGGAAAGTCTCATCAACAGGCATCGAAGAAATTTCGAGATGATGTGGGCCGGTCTAAAAGCACTTCGGGCCTTTTTAGACGAGATCGTGATCGACCCCCTGTGGGTACACGAGGCACTTCAGTCGCCAGTGTTGGGAATGAACGTCGAGGCCGAACGGAATGTCGACATTGCGGTAAATGGCATTTGGGGAGTTGTAGATTCCATGACCGCTCCTGTTACAAGTGCGGATCAGTGGACCACTTCATTAAAGATTGCCCGAGGCTGTCCGAACAGAATGTAAATCAGAGTGGGAAACCGGGTGCTACCACTGCTCGAGGTAGACCATCTAGAAATATGGGCAATGCTAGTGGTGGTCAGAGAGGATCTAGAGATGCTACGACCAGATCCGAGGCTCGTGCACCTGCTAGAGCATATGCTATACGTGCCCGCGAGGATGCTTCTTCGCCTGATGTTATTACCGGTACTTTTACTCTCTTTGATACTAATGTAATTGCTTTGATTGACCCCGGTTCTACTCATTCGTACATATGTGAAACCTTAGCATCCAGTAAGACTTTACCTATTGAGTCTACTGAGTTTGTAATTCGGGTGTCAAATCCCTTGGGTCGTTACGTGCTTGTCGACAAAGTGTGTAAGAAATGTCCCCTAGCAATTCGAGGTTCCTGTTTTCCAGCGGACTTGATGCTTTTGCCGTTTGATGAATTTGATGTTATCCTTGGGTTGGATTGGTTGACCGTGCATGATGCGGTTGTGAATTGCAAAAGTAAGACTATTGATTTGAGGTGTGCAAATAACGAAGTAATCCGAGTTGAGTCTACGGATTTGGATGGGTTGCCCGCTGTAATATCCTCAATGTTGGCCCAGAAATATGTGAGAAAAGGGTGCGAAGCATACCTTGCGTATGTACTGGATGACCAAGAACTAGAAAAGAAACCTGAATCTGTGCCGGTGGTTTGTGAATACCCGGATGTTTTTCCTGAAGAATTGCCGGGTTTACCACCTGTTCGGGAGATAGAGTTTGGTATTGAGCTTATACCTGGGACTACGCCGATTTCGATAGCTCCGTATCATATGGCACCAACTGAGTTAAAAGAGTTGAAAGCTCAGCTGCAAGAATTGACGGATAGAGGTTTCGCTCGGCCAAGTTTCTCACCTTGGGGTGCACCAGTATTGTTCGTGAAAAAGAAGGACGGAACCATGAGGTTGTGCATTGACTATCGTCAACTGAATAAAGTGACGATAAAGAATAAATACCCACTACCGCGTATCGATGATTTGTTTGATCAACTAAAGGGGGCCTCAGTGTTCTCAAAAATAGATTTGAGATCGGGTTATTATCAGTTGCGGATTCGAGATTCAGACGTACCCAAAACTGCTTTCAGAACGAGGTACGGTCACTACGAATTCTTAGTGATGCCGTTTGGGCTCACTAATGCCCCGGCAGTATTTATGGATTTGATGAATCGGATCTTCAGACCATATTTGGATCGGTTCGTAGTTGTGTTCATTGATGACATCTTGGTCTATTCAAGAGATGAGACCGAACATGCTGAGCACCTGAGACTAGTGTTGCAAATTTTACGGGATAAGCAGTTATATGCTAAGTTCAGTAAGTGTGAGTTCTGGTTAAGAGAGGTTAGCTTCTTGGGTCATGTGGTATCCGCGTCGGGTATTCGAGTTGACCCGAACAAAATTTCAGCCATACTTGACTGGAAACCTCCGAGAAATGTTACTGAAGTTCGGAGCTTTTTGGGGCTCGCCGGTTATTACCGACGATTTGTGAAAGGTTTCTCGATGATAGCCACACCAATGACGAAGCTACTTCAAAAGGATGTTAAGTTCGAGTGGACGGAGAAATGTCAGAAAAGTTTCGACCAACTGAAAACTCATTTGACTGAAGCTCCAATTTTGGTGCAACCCGAATCGGGTAAAGAGTTTGTCATCTATAGTGACGCATCCCTACTTGGGTTGGGTTGCGTATTGATGCAAGAAGGTCGAGTCGTGGCCTATGCGTCGAGACAATTGAAGCCACACGAGAGGAATTATCCGACCCATGATCTCGAACTAGCTGCCATCGTATTTGCTTTAAAAATATGGCGACATTATCTGTTTGGTGAGAAGTGCCATGTATTTTCGGACCACAAAAGTCTCAAATATTTGATGACTCAACGAGACTTGAATCTGCGACAAAGACGTTGGCTTGAGTTGTTGAAAGATTACGAGCTTGTCATTGATTACCACCCGGGAAAGGCTAACGTGGTTGCGGACGCCTTAAGCCGGAAGTCATTGTTTGCTTTGCGAGCGATGAACGTGCATTTGTCTGTTCTACCAGACAATGTGTTAGTAGCTGAATTAAAAGCTAAACCATTATTGACTCACCAAATTCGTGAAGCTCAGAAAGTCGATGATGAATTGGTTGCAAAACGGGCTGAGTGTTTTCCGAACGAGGGATCAGAGTTTCAAATTGACGACGATAATTGTTTGAGGTTCAGAAATCGGTTGTGTGTTCCAAGGAATTCGGAACTCATTTCGATGATTCTGAACGAAGCCCATTGTAGCCGAATGTCAATTCACCCGGGGAGTACGAAAATGTACAACGATTTGAAACGTCAATTTTGGTGGCATGGTATGAAACGGGACATCTCCGACTTTGTTTCGAGATGTTTAATATGTCAACAAGTGAAAGCGGAACATCAAGTGCCTTCAGGATTACTCCAGCCGATCATGATACCCGAGTGGAAATGGGATCGAGTCACAATGGACTTTGTGTCCGGACTGCCCTTGTCAGCAAGTAAGAAGGATGCGATATGGGTTGTTGTCGATAGACTAACTAAGTCGGCTCACTTTATCCCCGTGCGTACGGATTTTTCATTGGATAAACTAGCTGAATTGTATGTTTCTCAGATTGTGAGATTACACGGGGTACCGATTTCTATTGTGTCGGATAGAGATCCGAGATTCACCTCGCGATTTTGGAAGAAATTGCAAGAAGCTTTGGGTACCAAGCTGCATTTTAGCACCGCTTTTCATCCACAAACAGATGGTCAATCCGAGCGGATAATTCAGATACTTGAGGATATGTTGAGATGTTGCATCCTCGAGTTCAGTAGTTCATGGGAACGGTACTTACCTTTGATTGAATTCGCTTACAACAATAGTTTTCAATCAAGTATTAAGATGGCACCCTACGAGGCTTTGTACGGTCGTAAATGCCGTACACCATTGTTTTGGACCGAGCTCGGTGAAAGTAAAATTTTCGGAGTTGATTTGATTAGAGATGCTGAACAGAAAGTAAAGGTAATCCGTGAAAGTCTGAAGATAGCCACGGATCGTCAAAAATCGTACGCAGATTTGAAACGAAAAGACATCGAGTATCAGGTGGGAGACAAAGTGTTCCTTAAGGTTTCACCTTGGAAAAAGATACTCAGGTTCGGCCGTAAGGGCAAGTTGAGCCCAAGATTCATTGGGCCGTACGAAATCTCCGAACGAGTTGGCCCGGTTGCGTATAGATTGATTTTGCCCCCGGAGCTTGAAAAGATTCATGACGTCTTTCATGTTTCGATGCTTCGACGCTATCGATCTGATCCATCGCACATAATTAGCCCATCGGAGGTTGGAATTCAAGTCGACATGAGCTATGAAGAAGAACCGATGCGTATCCTAGCTCGTGAAGTAAAGGAGTTGCGAAACAAAAGAGTTCCGCTAGTAAAGGTGTTATGGCTCAAACACGGGATCGAGGAAGCTACTTGGGAGACCGAGAGCTCAATGAAAGAACGATACCCAAACCTATTTACCGGTAAGATTTTCGGGGACGAAAATTTCTTAAGTGGGGGAGAGTTGTGACGGCCCAAAGTTGACCCTAGTCGAAAAGTGGTTTCGGGACCACGAAACCGAGTCTTATAAATAATTAAAAATTATATTCTGTGTTTATGATGTGAGTAATTGCATGTGTGAAAGTTTCATGCATTAATTTGATCATCTTTATGTGAATCTTTTTTTATATGGACTTATATGAAACTTTGTTGGAAAGTGAGAGGCTAATTTACAATGGTCTAATAGTACATGCATTGAAAAGAGTGGTTTTGCATGTCAATTTACCCAAGTTAAATATGGTGGCCGGCCATGTTATGGAGTAAATAATATTATAACTATTTTATGCTAATAGTTTATGTTACAAAATGAAATAATGAATAAGGTTAATAAAATACAAGTTAGTGGGAGGAAAAACCAAAGTTAGCCTATGTTTTCTCCTCCATTGCCGTAACTAGAGAAAGAAGAGGAAGAAAAGCCTTTGGGGAAGAAAATTCGGCTAAGGTGGATACCTAAAGTAAGGTAAGTTCAATGTCATTCTTGGAAAACTTATGCACCATTTGGATGATTAGTTTAACTTCTACCTATTTTATGGTTTGAAGATAGGTTTTGTATGAGTTAAGTTTCGGTTAAGGTGGATTGATTAATTGGGTTTTATAAGGAAATTATGCCATAGCCGAATGTGTCTTGAAGAAGATGTCATATGTGCTTATTATAAGTATATGTATGTTCGGCTAATGAGTTTGAATTGAAGTTTCGATAGGTTGTGGGTTGAGTGGCCGAGTGAACTATAGGCTTTGCAAGGATGGAATTTACTTATAAGTTGTGTGTGTATGGCTTTATTTGCTAATGACATTTAAGAGTTTAAATCTTGAATAATGTTATGCATAGGTTTCGGCCATGAATCCTTGTGTTATAACACTTGCTTAATAATGAAAGAACATGAGCTTAAAGCTTGAGTAACACTCGGCTTTAGTGTAAGTTAAAATTTGTTAGAAAATAATTTTCAAGTTAGTAGATTATGTGTTAAGAGAGGGATTTAGAATGTATATATATATAGCTGAATGTGATATGTGTGAATTATATGTTAAATCAAGGCTTGGTAAGCTAGCTATTAAGGTGAAATGCTAATGTTAGTATTTGATTTGGTAATAATCTGTTTGGGGACAGCAGCAGTAAGGTGATTTTGGAAAATCGCCATAAATTGTAGGAGTTGAATTAGAAGCTGAGTGAATTATGTCATTAAAGCTTGAAGAGTCTATTTTCTTACAAAGGAAACTATAAAAACAAAAGAGTTACCGATCTTGAGATATTTGAAGTATTGTGGGGCTGAGTCAAAATGACTGCTGGATTCCCTGTTCTGTTTTTAGAAAATCATTATAAATTGTACAAAAATGATTATAAGATAAAATTTATATGCTTAGACTCCTTAATGAGTCTAGTTTCAAATGAGATCAAATACAACACATTTGGAATTCTGTAAAGTGAGAAATTGGATTCGTAGTGAAGAGTGGTCAGAATAGTCAACCAGTGAAATAGGGGAAACTTTAAGAAAAATCTGGTATTGATTGGCCAAGCCTAAAATTCTGAAAATTTTATGGATGGAAGATATACGAGTCTATATTCAGGGAAAATTAACGGCAAGTGATTTGGAGTTTAGTAGCTCCAATTATAAGTAATTTAGTAACTACTGCTCAGGAAAACAGCTCGTAGTGAATATGTGATTTTGTTGTAAACATTAATGAAAGTTTGCCGATGAATTATTTATTGATTAATATAAAGCTTGCTATAATCTATGTGTGTGAAAGTCGGATCAATATATATAATATTATTCTGAAAGTAATACTTGAATAGTCGATTAATGACTATTTTAAATTTTGTTGAACTTAAGCTCAAGAGCAAGGGGGAACTAGATCCGATAAAGGGAAGGAAAAAGTAATTGAATAGCCGTTGAAGTCGTTCGACGACATTTGAGGTAAGTCTTCGAGTAATGACCCTACTTGAATTATATTGAAATGAATAGTCATACTATGACGGATAGTCGAATGTGCTTAGAGACTATCTTATAAAGCCAATTGAAATCATGCTCCTTGTGTGTGGCTACTGAGCCGAAATTTGAAAAGTTTAATAAATGTTTCGTGTTCGAGCCTTAGTAACGAAGAAATGATATGGATGTGTTATGATTATTGATATATGTGTGTATGAACATTGGATTATATCCGGGCTAAGACCCGAAGGCAATTATGCGAGATGATATATCCGGGCTAAGACCCGAAGGCAATTATGCGAGTTGATGTATCCGGGCTAAGACCCGAAGGCAATTATGCGAGTTGATGTATCCGGGCTAAGACCCGAAGGCAACTATGCGAGTTGATATATCCGGGCTAAGACCCGAAGGCAATTATGCGAGTTGATATATCCGGGTTAAGACCCGAAGGCAAATGTGTTTGTGGCTGTATTCGGTTAAATACCGAAGAAACTTGGGTTTGAATGTGAGCGTTTTGTGCTGTAACTAATTTAATAATTATGCTTGACCAACCCGAATGATAAGGTATGTTTGCGTGTGCATTGGAAAAGTCGGTTCGTTTTAAATAGTATTTGTGCGATCGGCTAACGAATTTTCGGCTTTTAGAAAGGTTGATACCTTGTGTATCTATGTTGATGAAGTGTGAAGTAAGTATGATTATGAGAATGTGTGTTAATAAAGTGATTTAGTTAGCTATGTGAATGTAATACTGTAGTCAAAGCCGATTTCATTACTTGAGACTTACTAAGCTTAAAATGCTTACCCGGTTGCTTTGGCTCTCTGTTTTATAGATTTTGTTCGTTAGCTATCGGATTCGGGATCAGCGAAGTCGAAGTCATCTACACTATCAAGCTCTTTTGGTACTCTTTTAGTTGAACTCTGGATATGGCATGTATAGGACTACCCCCTGTTGTTTAAGTTCTTTTGTGATGTATGTGTGTAAAGCCATGCGAAAATGGCTTGTAGATGTGGAGTATGGCATTAGACCATTTGTGTTTATGTATGTATATATATGGTTTCACGATGTGACTATGGATTGAAATGGAAGTGTTGGGCTAATGATCAGCCATTGGAATGGCTAAATATGAACACATGTGGACCTATGTATGGCAAAACCCTAGTTGGTCCATGGTAACCACAAAATAGGTAAAGTTTATCTTGAAAACAGATTTTGACAGCAACAGTGGTGTAGAATTGAAAAATCACATAAATTCGTAGGAGTGGAATTAAATAGTGAGTAAATTATGTAATCGAACCTTGATGAATCTACTTTCATATGGAAGTAACGAAACAATTATAGGAACAGTACAGAAAGAGATATTCGGGTTCTTGTGGAACAGGGCCAGAACAGTTTCTGGATTCACTGTTCCGCCTTTGGAAATTCACTATAAATTGACCAGAGATAATTAGGGGTCATACCATATATGTATGGATTCCTCTCTGAGTCTAGTTTCCATAGAAACAAACGGCATTAGTATTGAAGCCCTGTGCAGAGAGATATCCCAGTCGTAATGGGAAAAGGTCAGTGTAGTCGACCCCTGTAACATGAGAGACTTTGACTAATAAACTGTACTAATGGGCCCGACCAAAAATGCTAGAAAAAAATATATAGGTGGGGACATGAGTCTAGTTTCAGGGAAAAATCACAAAACTGATTTTCGAGTTGTGAAACTCAAGATATGATTTTTGAAGCGACTAGTACTCAGACTGGGCAGTGTCTGGAAAAATTTTTAAAAGTCTGTCAACACCTCGTATTCGACTCCGGTGACGGTCTCGGGTTTGGGGTGTTACAACAAAAATCATAACAAAACCCTTACCGATCGCACCAATGTTAACAAAGTTGAAATCCCCAAACGAAAATAGCAGAATGGCTTAAAAAACAAATGAAAACTGAAACGGAAATCTAAAGAAAAAGTCGGCAACAATGGCTTTCTTTTAGGAAGGAAGAAATCAAAGAAAATTGAGAGTAGAGAGTAGAGAGGATTTTCCCAACAATTGAAAGTTTGATAGTAACCACCCTTTATTCACTCCACTAGCCCACTACTCAAAATTTTTCTAAAACTCAAATTCCTACACGGTACTAATAGCAAAACAAGTCCCTTGCTCGCGTAGGGATTTGAACTCCAAACCTCCTACATCACCAACACTCCACTTATCCACCAGACCAGTAGGCCCATTCTGACATTATTTATCAACTTTCAAATATAAGCCAACTTACCAGAAATAGGGCTTTATTCAGAAAAATCTTAAAATTTGCCAAATGCATGGCTTGAACTTTGAACCTCCCAGACAGAAAGAGTACTTAACCACTAAAGCAGATACATAGTTGTTGTTAAATAATTGCGGAAACAGAAATATTAAATTTGGGACGTTACACAACAACTGCTAAAAGAACATGAATTTACCATTAAAACCCACTTACATTCAAATTGCTAACATTTAATCTACAGATAATCCCTATGTAGGGCTTTTTATTCATAACCTATAGTCTATATGTTTTATAGCATCCTGACTCTTAACATGTAGAGTTACCAGACTTACTAGGAGATGGAACACCCTCTGTTTATTCTAAAAATCCTTAGCTTTCAGTTTACATAAGAAGGGCAACCAAAAAATAACATTTAATATTAAAGAAAAAAGATAGAATTAATGAATCATCTTGAAGGACAAAGAAATTATTCTCACGAACCCTTCTCACATTTATATATAATCCACTTTGGTTTAATGGAATTTGAAAACTGTCAAGAAATTTCAAAATATGCCTTTCCTAATGGCCTGGAGAATTCGAAAGAAACATATGAGAGTCTTGTCCATATGTTATTTGACCAGTCAATTCAATTGGTTTATAACCAGATCTAGTTACCAAAACTTGCCCTTGACAGTGATTGAGAAAACTAGGCGTACTATACCTTTAGCGATAACCTACACAAAACTTACTTTTTTTTTTTGAATTTTTTCTTCTATTGAAAAACATGCCAAGAACTAAATTCTGGTATACACCCATAGGCGAATACTCAATTCACCAAATCATTAGTTCGTCAGAAGCTTATAATTTTGCAGAATGACTACCATAGTGCACCAAAATAGACAACTTTGCGTCTATGCACCTTCAATTCGGATAAACCAGATTTGGGACACCTCAAGATTCTGTTTCATCGTTTCTTTTATTTTCATTACTGGTTGTGCGTGAATAGGGTGTTCGGTATAGTAACCGTAATCATTTCGTAAGTGTCTTCTATTTCCTTTTAAATGATGTCGTTTTTTCCTTTTTCACATGGAAGGTATGTGGTCATCTAGTTTGGCCAGTTAGCTTATGTTTTAATCATTTTGGTTTTATTTAGGTAAAGAATGTGTGGCGCAAGCCTTTCTAGCAGACTGCGTTATTTCGAAAATTCTTTCTTTAAGGGTAAGTTGTCGAATGCCCTAGCTTAAAGGGTTGATTTGCTTTAGCCATGTAATGGTCGAATGCCCTAGATAGGTTTGTAGATGGGGTTCTAAAAGCTTGAGGTTTGTTTTCGTGTGCAAAGCTTAGGCTATAGCTGTAGTGCCAATTTTTCTCGAAGCAATCAAGTGTGTGCCGTAACTCATGAGTGTTCTATGTGTGGTGTTGATCATATGGATGTGTGCCCTTTTAAGGCACTAGTCGAATGTTGTTGTGACCCAACTGTAGTTGTCGTATGTGTTTTGTGCTTAGATCTAGTGAGGGTTGAATGTAAGTAACCCTTAAATGTGGTGATCTATGCTTAACTGATTGTGTGTATGTCTCTTTGGATGACCGAATGTGACATAGCCGATTATGAATGTGCCTAAGCTATTTTAGCTGAATGCATATGTGTCCATAATGTTGTTAACCAAATATGATTTTTTTTGCATAATTTAGTTTTGGTTGAATATGCCTATGAGTATGCTTTCGATCTGCTGGTCAATAAATTCTACTAGCATGTTTTTGAATCACTATACCTGTAAATAGCATGTCAGACTTGAGTATGCCTAGTTGTGATATGTGATTTGCATGTACATTAGGGTTGGGATATGTATGATATGGAGGAAGTTCTGGCATACTACGATTTGCATTTCTAGTTGTTTACCCGCAAATCTGGTTTTGGCAGTAATCCATTTTTTCTATTTTTGATGATACTTCCACATTATATTTGGTAGCTTGCCTGCATAATACTGGAAGGATGGAAATGTGCAAGTGTACACAATTGCAACAAGTAATAAAGTGACAAGTAATTGTTGAGTTATCGTGCCCACAGGGATTGTGCAATGAAATATTTATGAAATACAGTAAAAAAAAACTTTGGTAAAGGAAAATATTTTGTTTTGAGAAAAGGTTTAATAAAACTAGATTTTAACTAAGTAAATTAACTAAGAAAATTAAAAAGATAAAAATTCCAATGCATGAATTCTGAAAAACAAGTTTAATCAATATGAAAAAATTGTGTTAGATCAATTACATTTCTTAACTTAATATTACTAAAACAATGTTCATCTTGTTAAATTCACACCAACTTGAAATTTTGTTAACTTAGAGCACGTATAGACTTACAAAATTAATTAATCTCTTGAACATATTACTATGCCAATTCAAACAATTAATCAATTTTAATAAGCAAGTAAAAGATTAATTGAGGTAACAAGATATACCTATATTGAAACAGTTTAATCACAATAATCTTGCAAGTTATGCAAGGCTAATGTACCATTTAATACCGTTGCTAATTTAACCCTTAGCTACCTTAGGAGATTAAACATGAATTGATTAAGTATTATGTCAATTAATTACAATTTCAATACGATTAATAATTAATTCATTAGTTACCTTACAATTGTAATGCAAGAATAACATTAATAATAATTATTTAACCCAAAATAAATTGGATAAAAATTAAAATTAATTATATTACGTATTAATATTCATAATTTGGACCGTCTTAGGATGAAAAATTAATTCACCTTGATGCTTCAAAAGTAGCTTCCCAGTTTTGTAATTCTAGTAGTGTGTGCCAAGCCAATTTTCACCCTTCGTGCAAATCTGTCGAAAGTAAATCAAAATTTATGAAAATTTCTTTTAAAATTAATTAAAATTCAATATGTTAATAATTTAAGTACAATTTAATTATTTTATAATTAAATTATATTTTTCGACAAGAATTACTACGGAACTGCATGAATTTGAGTTAAAAAGAGTATGAAAAAGTCTATATATTTTTATGTTTCCAAATACTCTGGTGGCTTATGACACCAGTTTGGTGTGTTGGGTGGATGGGTTCTAAATAACCCTGTTTGGTGTGTTGGTTGGACAGAGATGGTGTGTAGCGGTTGGGGGTAGGATTTGTTCTGAGTGGCACTATGCATTCCTACGAATGCCATGTTATTTGTTGTCTGGTTTGGCATGTTATATTTTGTATATTAAATTTTTTTTATCTATTATGCTTTTGGGATTTGTCACACTGGCCTTTTAGCTCACTCTGTTATTTTATTTATTTTCTCAAGTAACCCTCAGGATTAGGATTTGACTCGGTGCTTGGAAGCTCTGATACAAATTCTCATAATAAATTGGTTTTAAGTAATTTCTTAAGTATGGACTTTATGAACTGTCAATTAGCATTTTGGACTTAAACTTTAGCTTTTGGACTTTTACATTGGGTCTTAGTAGGATAGTTTAAAATGTGATGCAAGATTTTACTATTAATTAGATATGAAAACAGTTTTCAAAATATGATAAGCCATTATTTTTTCGCTGCAAATCAAATCACACAAACGAGTTTTTTGAAAACATTTAAGTAAGCAATATGGTTTCAAAAAACAACTTGGCACTAAAATAACAAATGTATTGGAAATATGTCACTTGGCAACAGTGAAGTTTCTAGAAGTAAATAAAACATATTTTTTCACAAGACAACTATAAGAGTTCAAATAACATTTTTAGAAAGGCGGGCAATCCATCCATCTAAGTGGCTGATGTAAGCTCCAAGATCTGGTCACAACGTCTATGTCGGGTTTGGGGTATCACAACAGCAGAAAATTAAAAATTTTTAAATTGAGTCAGTTTGTGATATTTATAGCAATAAACCTTTAGCAAAATCGCACTTGTGTTTTGTCTAGACGAATCCTTGTCATTCCCAGCTTTCAATTGAACAACCTTCTCTGCTATTATCGTATGAGGAACTGCTTTAAGTGTGGTCTCGAATGAATTCGAATAAAATATAGAACCATAAATTATTTTCTTTACTTTCAGTGGGAAAACAAAATTCTCTCTCAATAGAAACTGATAGAATTATTATTTTGGAAAATATAATTTATACTTAGAAAACAAATTTTCACTCTTTTTGGGCAAAATAAAAATATCTCAAAGTTGTGTGTTTTTAGTCCTATCGGTTTCATTTATTTATAGGCAGAAGAGGCGAAACCCTTATTGAATTATAAAAGTCTATTTCAATAGAAAAAGGAACTCCTAGTCTAATTATGATTAGGTGGGGTGGCAAAATAAACTAGGATTTTTCATCCCTAGCATTAAACATGAAGGGCTTTCGGGCCTTTCCTGTATCGGGTTCAATTACAAGTACTTCTTGAACTTTTAACCCAGTACTTTATAATTCAATCTAACCCGATACTTCTTTTTCTATTTCTCGAAATAAGCATATTAAACTAATTTAAATGAATAAATTAATTTCCCAATTAAATAATTTTCTCAACCCAATTCTTATTCTGTTAAAATCATTAAGACTTTACTGTAAAAGAATCTATGAGAGAATATATTTAATTTTTCTACATTCAACGGGTTCAATATGACCAATTAATTTATTTTCATTTTCAAACTTAAATTATTTAATTGATGAATTAAGTAAAAATTCAAAAACCATAACTTCATTTTCCAGTTCATTCCAATTTAGAGAAAACTACATTCACTTCCAAATGTTTCTCATTTCTCTAACTTTACTATTTCTATTCGTTTCTATTTATTTGATTCAACATGCAATTCAATTCTAGTTTCAACGAGCTAGTGGAGGCACCAATTAACATATACGATTAGGAATCAAATAATTCATAATTAAGTTCCAGCTTTTTACCTATTAATTGTAAACTCATTTAGTCATAAAGTCATTCCACTATAGTATTGTGACAGAGTGGAACGATGGAAATGTGCAATTGTACACAATCGCAACAAGTAATAAAGAGACAAGTAAATGTCGAGTTATCGTACCCACAGGGACTGTGAAAAGAATTATTTATTAATGCTATTTAAAACACTTTGGTGGAGAAAAATATTTTGTTTGAAGAGGGTGATTAAAAACTAAGATTTTAAACTAAGTAAACTAAATAAATAAATCTCAAATACACGATTTCAAAATACGATTTTAATCAAGATGACATAATTGTGTTAGATTAATTACATTTCATAACTTAGAATTATTAAACTCATGTTTACATTGTTACGAATAAATTCACGGAAACTCAGTAATTTGCTAACTTATGAACATACTCACCTACCAAAATCCATTCATTTCTTGACTATATCCCTATGTCAATTCAATCGATTAAACAAATCTTAATAGACAAATATGTTATTGCACATACATACTTATTAAGTCGAAATAATCTCTTAAACATATCCCTATGTCAATTCAATCAATTAACTCGATTTAATAAGCACATAAAAGACTTTGTGAGGTAACAAAGTATCCTTACCTTGAAATAGTTTAATCATAATAATCTTGCATGTTATGCAAGACAAATGTATCGTCAGATACCGTTGTTAATTTAACCCTCAGCTACTTAGATGATTAAACATGCACTGATTAAGTACTATGTCTATTAATTACAATTTCAATCCGTTTAAATAATTAATTTCTTAGTTACCTAACAGTTTTAATGCAAGAATAACTTAGTCATGATTTTACTTAATCAAGCATCTTACCGAAGCCTATAACAACATAAACACAATTTTAACAATTTAAGGAGACGAAATGCAATCAACCTAACACGAACTAAATTCAAGCTAAATTGATTATTAACCATTACAAAAACATAAATATTCATAGATGCGTTCATCATAACAACAAAAATTAAGGAGATAGGGAACAAGAATCAAATCCGGTGTTTTTTTGTGGCTTGACTAGTTTGCTTCTTTTTTCCTTCTCTGTTGTCTTCATTGACCAAGGCTGATATGAACACTTAATTGCTGCTCCAAATGTCTGATGAATGCCCCTTTTCCAAGAGGATAAATCGGCAAGAGAGCAAGGGAATTTGGAATGGAAAAGAAGAAAGAAAGTAGAAAGAAGAGAGAATAGACAAGAATGCTTGAGGTGTGTTGAATGATCAGCCAAAGGGGAGGGTTTATAGTTGAAAATGGCTGCTAAAATTAACTAAAAATAGCAGCCAAAGATCCATCCCTTGGCCGGCCAACCATGTGGCAAGGTTGATGGTTTCAACTTTGCTAAATTTGGCTTGGGGCATATCTACAAAGCCACCAACTGTGGAGGGATTTGAATGCAGCTTGAACATGACTTGAAGGGCCTCTTTGCAAGCTTAAATAATCAACTAATAAGCTGATTTGGGTCAGCTATTGGGATGGTTTTTGGGCTGTCCATTTCTTGGTCGGTTCGGTTCACTCGGTTCATTTCAACTGGAACACTTTTTCATAATTAATTAATAATAATTTATTAACCCAAAATAAATTGGATATAAATTAAAATTAATTATATTATGAATTAATAAATATAATTTTGGACCGTATGTAACATCCTGATTTTTGGGTTTTTCGCGATTCGTGATATTTTAAGTAAGTTTCTAAAATTTGGTATGTGATTATGGAATTCATAATTTGGTATGTAAATGGGCTTATGGAAGGCCCATGAGTTGGCCAAAACCCGGTAGAATTTTTAAATTTTGGACTTAGAAGTTAGGGGTTCTGGCTAGGTGCCCTTATATTAAGTTGTGGGTAAAGTGTATCACAAAAAGAGCTGTAGTAAAGTGGCAAGGGTGACGCCACTTAACTCCTAAAAAGGTGGCGTGTGGAGCATAGGGAAGACCTGGGATCGATTCCCTGTGTTGGCAAATAAGAGTATTTATTTTTATGTGCAGGAAGGGTAAGTGTTGGAACCTAAGTGGATTCTGTAAGAGGAGAGTTGGATCGAGTCAAATGCATAAATTAAGGAGGGATAAGGGGAGAGATTTTAGGGATTTGAGAGAAGGATAGAGCTTAGCCGTTTGGAAGGGGTTAGAGAGGGGAATTCGGCAGAAGGGTATTAGGTTAGTAATTTCGGCATTAGGGTCTTAGCTGTGCCGTTTTCTCCTTTGTTTTAGTTTTTTTCTCTTCTTTTTCTTCCCTAGCCGAATCTACCATCTTTCCTCTCATCTTTTCTCCCGTTTCTTTTTCAAAAACCAGCCCATTACTTTCCTCCACTCATTTATTATTTCTTTCCCTTATCTCTACTTCTGCCAAAGTACCGCAAAAAGCTGAAATCAGTGAAGATAGGGGGTGCCGATTCTTTGTGACCAGCAACCTTTTCTTTCCTTTTCAATAGTTGGCGTTCAATTCCTTTACCTTTTAGGCATCCGGATTCAAGAGGAGGAAGACTGTGGTAAGTGTTCAAACTCTAAACAATTCCTAGTGTAACTATGGCCAAAAGCCGAAACCCCTCTAGTTTAGGGAGGTGGCCGAATGTGGGTGTAGGCCTTATGGGGTCTTCTTTTTATATTTTTGGTTTATTTATTGAAGGAGCAGCAAAGTGTAGTGTCGACTTGGAGTAGCTTGGATCACTGGAGTGGCTAGACCTAGTCATCAATCGCGACAAAGGTAAGATTCCTAAGGCCATTATGGATGGTGGCCGAATGGGTAAGCATTAGTATTAGATGATTTGAGGTTTGGTTCAATTATGGGAAGCTGATTATTAACGATGGATTATAGGAGAAATCGTGTAGGAGATCTCGTCGAGGAATATCGCCAAACAGGTGTGTAACGAACCCTTTTTCATAGCTTAAAGCGATAAAATGCCGAAAAGCCGAAATGCCGAAATTCTGGCATTTCGAGGACTTGTGAGCAAGCAAACGCTCACTAGTTAGTTAGAATCGATGAGATGATGATCGGGAACAATGGAAACGGTAAGGACGTGTTTTTGGCGTTCACGGTAAGTTGGGCCTCGAGGGGCTGAAATAGGGCCCAATAGGCTTTCGGGCCCATTTGGGTAAAATTGGTAGAAAACGGAAATATGTTAAATTGCATGTTAAGACGGTTAATACTGTTATGGATATAGGCTAAATGGGCCTAGATGACAAAATCAGCTGAGTAGGGCCCATTGGGGGTTTTTGGCCCAATAACTCGATTTCGCTAAAAATGGGCCAGAATCACTGTTTGCACCCATGAATTGTTTGTAACCGTTAATGAACATTGAAACCCTAATTTTTGGTAAAATTACAAGATTACCCTTATAATATGAAAATGACCGTTTTGCCCCTAGGTAAAAATGACCATTATACCCCTAGGGTTTATATATGAACTTAATGCATGGGATTTTGATAAACATGATATGTATGATATGCACATGACATGTATGATATGCACATGATATGTATGAAATGCGCATGAGATGTTCAAAATGCATTGGGTTTGGTTTTTATATGGATGGAGGAAGTGCAAAAGGGCTTATGCCCCAATTATTAAAGGTCTTATGCCCCAGTTATTAAAGGGCTTATGCCCCAGTTATGATGAAGGGCTTATGCCCCAGTTATGATAAAGGGCTTATGCCCCAGTTATAAAAAGGGCTTTTGCCCCAGTTACTAAAAGAGGCTAGGCCTCCAGATATATGATAAAGTAGCTATGCTGCCAGTGGAGAGTTATGGCGGGGTGGGTCGAGTTAATCCCCACATGGTGTGTTGGTTGGTACGGGTGGAGAGTACCGTATGGTGGATTCAGAGTAGCCACGGTGATTGTCTTTGGACTTTTAAATAAGCGTTGGTTTTCATTAGATTCCCTTTAATTATTATTTATTTTTGGGTTGTAATAAGGCCATTTTTAACTTTTCCTTTATTTCTTTTCGGGATTATTTTATTTTTAATAACTTCAAACCTTGTTGATAATTATTCAAATGGGCTAGACTTAGGACGTGTTTTCAAAACGATACTTGTTTTCAAAAGAGTTCAACACCATGATTAATCAATTTATCAAAGTCGTTCACTTAAACAAATTTAAACTCGATATGACAAAGTGTGGCTATGGTTGTGGGCATGTCTAGGATTGGATCCAATTAAAGAGCTTGGTACTTAAGCAGTCTTCATGGCTCACCTCCTCTATCTCGGATACCTACCTGGTGCCCAGCTTCCATACACTTCGTATGTATAACAAAATATATGGTTTTAAAACACTAAAAATGGAACGTGGGTTTTCAACTCCAATGTGGCACGTGAAATTCGGCCATAACGTCTGGGCCGGGTTTGGGGTGTTACATTTAGTGGTATCAGAGCCAGGTTGCAACAACTCGGCTGTGGATCGGGTCTAATTTTTTTTTCGAAAGTTTAGTCCTAAGAAGGGTATTTTTGGAAATGGTTGTTGAAAAGTTCATTTTAAAGATGTTTTGCGGAGAATATATGTTAAAAAGGTACCAGTTTTTCTGTTTTAAATCAAGAGTTCAAAATAAAGGGAGTTTTCAAATCAAAGTTTTCAAATTTCTATTTTCGATGATCAAAAAGATGGTTTTCAAGTTCTGGATTGAAGAAAGAAGTGGCGCACTGAATCCCCGGCACCAAGTCTGTAAGTATATTTTTTTTATGATATATGATGTGATATTATGAATAGTATTGAGACCCTACTATGATACTTTAGCTAGGGTAGAGCTGTAAACGGTAGGAATGAGACTGTAGCTAGGCTACGATGATACGAAAACAATCCTTGAACTGCTATATTTCCATAAGACATTTTCTTAATAAACAGTGGAACATTATACTAATTTCATAAAATTCGTAAATCAGATAAGTCGATATGAGTACAAGAGGAGTTCGTGGACGAGGCCGCGGACGTGGTCGCGGAAGGGTGCAAGCTGAATCTTCATCCTCAGGGCATAGGCCAGTTGAGGAGCCATCTGTGCCACAAGCAACGGAGACTGGGTCTTATGATCGGGCTGCGGGGGATGACGCTTTATCCCAAGCCATTTAAGGGTTTTAGAAAGAGTGGCTGGAGCTAGTACTAGGACGGGGAATAGGGGGTCTATATCGGAGCGACTCCGGGCCAACGGAGCAGAAGTATTTAGGGGTGTATCTGGAGTAGCCCCAAATGTGGCAGAATATTGGCTAGAGGCAACAGAACAAATCATGGACGATTTAGACTGCTCAGTGGAGAAAAAGCTAAAAGGAGCTGTGTCGCTGCTACGGGACGAGGCATACCGTTGGTGGATCACCGTAAGGGAGAGTACCCCAATTGAGCAAGTAACCTAGGAATTTTTCAAAACGGCTTTTAAAGGGAGGTATGTTGGAGCAAGCTATGTGGATGCTCGTCGGAAGGAATTCTTAAATCTGACTCAAGGTGATAAGACTGTAGCAGAGTATGAGGCAGAAATTTTGAGGCTGAATCGATATGCTAGTGGCATAGTGGCAACTGAATATGAGCGCAGTGTCCGATTTGAGGATGGTTTTCGAGACGAGCTTAGGGTATTAATAGCTCCACAGAGGGAGCGTGGTTTTGCTGCATTGGTAGAAAAGGCAAAAATAGCCGAGGAGGTGAAGCTGACTGAGCGACAGAATCGTGAGAAGGATCGACCCAGATTCAAGAGGGATTTTAGACCCTCAAGTGCCGCGAATCGAAATGTTAAAAGAGCAAGGATGGAGGAACCAGTTCGAGCAGTTCCAGTAAATACTTATAGACCGCAGGCTTGCAGGGACTGTGGTAAGGTGCATATGGGGGAGTGCTGGAAACGAACTGGAGCATGTTTTCGATGTGGGTCTAAGGAGCATAAGTTCAGAGAGTGTCCTCAGAGGACAGCTCAGGAGCTAGCGGTAGAGCAAAGGGATGTCCAACCACGGCGAGGAGGACCACCACCACAGAGGGGTCGTGGGCAAGGTAGAGGTGGCAATGGTAATGGACGAGGACGTGGGGCACCTGGCAGAGGTGCTAGACACGCTGAAACTTGACAACCGGCGTTGGTTTATGCTGCACGACGTCATGAGGAGGGTGACGCTCCTGATGTTATAACTGGTACGTTCTTCATTCATAGCATGCCTTACACTGCTTTGATTGATGTGGGTTCCACTCACTCGTATGTTTCTTGTAATGTATCTGAGGATTTGGATGTGCTTCCTGAGGAGACTGTGAGTGGGGTATCGGTGATAAGCCCATTGGGAAAATCAGTTAAGGTAGATAAACTTTTTAGGGCAGTACCATTAGTGACACAAGATAAAATTTTTGAAGGAGATTTGATGAAGTTGCCATTTGGGGATTTTGATCTTATCTTGGGAATGGACTGGTTAACTAAGCACAAGGTGACATTGGATTGTGCGGCAAAGAGGATGGTACTAAGAACTGCCGAAGATGAGGAGGTAATGGTCATAGGGGAACGAAGGGATTATTTGTCCAATGTTGTTTCAGCTTTAAGAGCCGAGAAGTTGATTCGGAAATGTTGTGAGGCGTACTTGGCCCTTGTAAGTCAAACGGGACTTGAGGAGATAACGGTAGAGTCGGTTAGGACTATTAAGGAATTTTAGGATGTATTCCCAGATGAACTTCCTGGATTACCCCCGAACAGAGAAGTCGAGTTTGGAATTGACTTACTACCTGGAACAGCTCCTGTGTCCATTGCGCCTTATCGGATGGCACCAAAGGAGTTGGTAGAATTGAAAGCTCAGATTCAAGAGCTGCTGGATAGAGGGTTTATAAGACCAAGTGTTTCTCCGTGGGGCACACCGGTTCTGTTCGTAAAGAAGAAAGATGGGACTATGCGAATGTGTATTGACTATCGGCAGTTGAATAAACTGACTATCAAGAACAAGTATCCGTTACCAAGAATCGATGATCTGTTCGACCAATTAAAAGGAGCCTCGGTGTTTTCTAAGATCGACCTTCGGTCGGGATATCATCAATTAAGAGTTAAAGAGGGGGATATTTATAAGACGGCGTTTAGACTCGATATGGTCATTACGAATTTCTGGTAATGCCTTTTGGGTTGACTAATGCACCGGCAGCATTCATGGATTTGATGAATCAGGTATTCCAGCCATACTTGGATCGGTTCGTAGTCGTTTTTATTGACGATATCTTGGTGTATTCAGAAATGGAAGAGAAGCATGGTGAGCATCTTCGTGTAGTGCTGCAAGTGTTAAGGGAGAAGCAACTGTATGCAAAGTTTAGTAAGTGCGAGTTTTGGCTGAAGGAAGTTACCTTCTTGGGGCATGTTGTGTCTGCCGAGGGGATCAAGGTGGACCCTCGAAAGATTGAAGCAATTTTGGAATGGAAGCCACCGAAGTCGATAACAGAGATTCAAAGTTTTCTGGGGTTGGCAGGTTATAATCGGAGATTCGTGGAAGGATTTTCTGTGTTGGCAGCACCGTTAACGAAACTTATAAGGAAGGGAGCACCTTTTGTTTGGACAAATAAGCAGCAAGAGGCTTTTGAGAAGTTGAAGAAGGTTTTGACGGAAGCGCCAGTTTTGATTCAGCCAGAGTCTGGTAAGGATTTCACTGTGTACAGCGATGCGTCACATGTAGGTTTGGGCTGCGTGTTGATGCAAGAGGGTAAAGTGGTCGCTTATGCTTCACGACAGCTTAAGCCGCATGAGGTGAACTACCCTACGCATGACTTGGAATTGGCAGCGGTAATCTTTGCACTTAAGATATGGAGGCATTACCTGTATGGAGAGAAATGCATCATCTATACGGATCACAAGAGTCTTAAGTACTTGCTGACTCAAAAGGAGTTGAATCTTAGGCAGCGAAGGTGGATAGAGTTGTTAAAGGACTATGACTGTTCGATCGAGTATCATCCAGGTAAGGCGAATGTCGTGGCTGATGCGCTAAGTCGAAGGGCTGTGGCAGAATTAAAGGCGATGTTTGCTCGTCTAAGTTTGTATGACGACGGAAGTTTATTGGCGAAGTTGCAAGTAAGACCGACTTGGGTAGAACAGATTAAGAAGCAACAGTTGGAGGACGAGTCGTTGGTTTCTCAGTTTCAGCAAGTTGAGAAGGGGGAGAATCCTGACTTTGGGTTAAATTGTGAGGGAGTTCTTTGTTTTCGAGGGAGAATTTGTATGCCGAAGAACTCCGATTTGAGATTGATGATTTTGAAAGAGGCACATAATGGACCTTGTGCTATGCATCCAGGAGGGAGTAAGTTGTATCGTGACTTGCGAGAGCAATATTGGTGGCCTGGGCTTACACGAGAAGTGACCGAATTTGTAGGAAGATGTTTGACATGTCGACAAGTGAAGGCCGAGCATCAACTACCTTCGGGATTGTTACAGCCGGTAAAGATACCACTTTGGAAGTGGGAAAGGGTAACTATGGACTTTGTGAGTGGGTTGCCGTTGACACCTTCTAAGAAGGATTCGGTTTGGGTGATTGTGGATAGACTCACGAAATCTGCTCATTTCATACCTGTCCGAACCGATTACTCACTTCAGAAGTTGGCCAGATTGTATGTGGCAGAAATAGTACGGTTGCATGGTATGCCAGTATCGATAATTTCAGACCGAGACCCAAGGTTTACATATCGGTTTTGGCAGAAGTTACATGAGGCATTGGGAACGCGATTGGATTTCAGTACGGCATTTCACCCTCAGTCGGATGGGCAGTCAGAGAGGGTTATTCAGATTTTAGAGGATATGTTGAGGGGTTGTGCTATTGAGTTTAGAGGCAGCTGGGAGGACCATTTGCCATAGGCGGAGTTCGCGTATAACAACAGTTACCAAGCAAGTATTCAGATGGCTCCATATGAGGCACTATATGGGCGAAGGTGTTGTTCGCCTACTTGTTGGGCAGAATTAGGGGAAAGGAGAATACTTGGACCAGAGTTGGTAGCAGATACTGAAGACAAGATTAAGGTGATCAGGAATCGGTTAAAAGAGGCGGCGGATCGACAAAAGTCTTATGCGGATCTGAAGCGTAAGGATATTGAATATGCGGTAGGGGACATGGTCTTTTTGAAAGTTTCGCCTTGGAAGAAGATTTTGAGATTTGGTAAGAAGGGTAAGTTGAGCCCACGGTTTATTGGGCCTTACCAAATCATTAAGCGGATAGGGCCAGTGGCTTATCAGCTGGAGTTACCTCCAGGACTGGATCGCATTCACGATGTCTTTCATGTGTCCATGCTAAGGCGATATCGTTCTGACCCAACTCATATCTTGCCAGTTGCAGAAGTTGAGGTACGGTCGGATTTGACCTTTGAAGAGGAACCTGTGCAAATACTTGATCATGATGTCTAGGTGTTGAGAAGGAGGTCAGTCCCGTTGGTGAAGGTACTTTGGAGGAACCATGGCAAGGAAGAAGCTACTTGGGAGACCGAAGAGGCAATGCGTCAGCAGTACCCTCAACTATTTAGATCAGGTAAATTTCGAGGCCGAAATTTCTTTAAGGAGGGTAGAGTTGTAACATCCTGATTTTCGGGTTTTTCGCGATTCGTGATATTTTAAGTAAGTTTCTAAAATTTGGTATGTGATTATGGAATTCATAATTTGGTATGTAAATGGGCTTATGGAAGGCCCATGAGTTGGCCAAAACCCGGTAGAATTTTTAAATTTTGGACTTAGAAGTTAGGGGTTCTGGCTAGGTGCCCTTATATTAAGTTGTGGGTAAAGTGTATCACAAAAAGAGCTGTAGTAAAGTGGCAAGGGTGACGCCACTAAACTCCTAAAAAGGTGGCGTGTGGAGCATAGGGAAGACCTGGGATCGATTCCCTGTGTTGGCAAATAAGAGTATTTATTTTTATGTGCAGGAAGGGTAAGTGTTGGAACCTAAGTGGATCTGTAAGAGGAGAGTTGGATCGAGTCAAATGCATAAATTAAGGAGGGATAAGGGGAGAGATTTTAGGGATTTGAGAGAAGGATAGAGCTTAGCCATTTGGAAGGGGTTAGAGAGGGGAATTCGGCAGAAGGGTATTAGGTTAGTAATTTCGGCATTAGGGTCTTAGCTGTGCCGTTTTCTCTTTTGTTTTAGTTTTTTTTCTCTTCTTTTCTTCCCTAGCCGAATCTACCATCTTTCCTCTCATCTTTTCTCCCGTTTCTTTTTCAAAAACCAGCCCATTACTTTCCTCCACTCATTTATTATTTCTTTCCCTTATCTCTACTTCTGCCGAAGTACCGCAAAAAGCCGAAATCAGTGAAGATAAGGGGTGCCGATTCTTTGTGACCAGCAACCTTTTCTTTCCTTTTCAATAGTTGGCGTTCAATTCCTTTACCTTTTAGGCATCCGGATTCAAGAGGAGGAAGGCTGTGGTAAGTGTTTCAAACTCTAAACAATTCCTAGTGTAACTATGGCCAAAAGCCGAAACCCCTCTAGTTTAGGGAGGTGGCCAAATGTGGGTGTAGGCCTTATGGGGTCTTCTTTTTATATTTTTGGTTTATTTATTGAAGGAGTAGCAAGGTGTAGTGTCGACTTGGAGTAGCTTGGATCACCGGAGTGGCTAGACCTAGTCATCAATCGCGACAAAGGTAAGATTCCTAAGGCCATTATGGATGGTGGCCGAATGCGTAAGTATTAGTATTAGATGATTTGAGGTTTGGTTCAATTATGGGAAGCTGATTATTAATGATGGATTATAGGAGAAATCGTGTAGGAGATCTCGTCGAGGAATATCGCCAAACAGGTGTGTAACGAACCCTTTTTCATAGCTTAAAGCGATAAAATGCCGAAAAGCCGAAATGCCGAAATTCTGGCATTTCGAGGACTTGTGAGCAAGCGAACGCTCACTAGTTAGTTAGAATAGATGAGATGATGATCGGGAACAATGGAAACGGTAAGGACGTGTTTTTGGCGTTCACGGTAAGTTGGGCCTCGAGGGGCTGAAATAGGGCCCAATAGGCTTTCGGGCCCATTTGGGTAAAATTGGTAGAAAACGAAAATATGTTAAATTGCATGTTAAGACGGTTAATACTGTTATGGATATAGGCTAAATGGGCCTAGATGACAAAATCAGCTGAGTAGGGCCCATTGGGGGTTTTTGGCCCAATAACTCGATTTCGCTAAAAATGGGCCAGAATCACTGTTTGCACCCATGAATTGTTTGTAACCATTAATGAACATGGAAACCCTAATTTTTGGTGAAATTACAAGATTACCCTTAAATATGAAAATGACCGTTTTGCCCCTAGGTAAAAATGACCATTATACCCCTAGGGTTTAGATATGAACTTAATGCATGGGGTTTTGATAAACATGATATGTATGATATGCACATGACATGATGATATGCACATGATATGTATGAAATGCGCATGAGATGTTCATAAATGCATTGGGTTAGGTTTTTATATGGATGGAGGAAGTGCAAAAGGGCTTATGCCCCAGTTATTAAAGGGCTTATGCCCCAGTTATAAAAAGGGCTTTTGCCCCAGTTACTAAAAGAGGCTAGGCCTCCAGATATATGATAAAGCAGCTATGCTGCCAGTGGAGAGTTATGGCGGGGTGGGTCGAGTTAATCCCCACATGGTGTGTTGGTTGGTACAGGTGGAGAGTAGCGGATGGTGGATTCAGAGTAGCCACGGTGATTGTCTTTGGACTTTTAAATAAGCGTTGGTTTTCATTAGATTCCCTTTAATTATTATTTATTTTTGGGTTGTAATAAGGCCATTTTTAACTTTTCTTTTATTTCTTTTCGGGATTATTTTATTTTTAATAACTTTAAACCTGGTTGATAATTATTCAAATGGGCTAGACTTAGGACGTGTTTTCAAAACGATACTTGTTTTCAAAAGAGTTCAACACCACGATTAATCGATTTATCAAAGTCGTTCACTTAAACAAATTTAAACTCGATATGACAAAGTGTGGCTATGGTTGTGGGCATGTCTAGGATTGGATCCAATTAAAGAGCTTGGTACTTAAGCAGCCTTCATGGCTCACCTCCTTTATCTCGGATACCTACCTGGTGCCCAGCTTCCATACACTTCGTATGTATAACAAAATATATGGTTTTAAAACACTAAAAACGGAATGTGGGTTTTCAACTCCAATGTGGCACGTCAGATTCGGCCATAACGTCTGGGCCGGGTTTGGGGTGTTACACCGTATTAGGCTGAAATTTAGTTTGCCTCGATACTTTAAATTGCTTCTCGATTTTGTGCTTCTAGTAGTGTTTGCCGAGCCATTTTTCGCCCTTTGTGCAAATTTGTCGAAAATAACAAAATTTCATCAAAATTAATTATAAAATTAACTAAAATTCAACATGTTCATATTTTAAGTGCACTTTAATTATTTAATAAAAATTAATTATTTTTTGACAAGAATTTTATCGAAATGTATGATTTTAAGTTAAAAAGGGTATGTAAAAATGTGTAAATTTCCGTGTTTCCACGGAGCTCTCCCCAGTGGCATTTCATTATGAAAGCAACTTAGTTAGTGATCGTCCAAAGACCTTGTCGTAAGTGTTTAACCCACATAGGTATCCTTTATCTCTTTGGGATAAATTCGCTCTCCCAATATGACCCTATTTTATCTCATGGTAATCATTACATCTTCCTTCATGAAAAGTCAATTACTATCAAATAGTAATCAAATCATTCATCAC
Organism: Gossypium hirsutum; assembly: GCF_007990345.1. Lineage (NCBI taxonomy): Eukaryota > Viridiplantae > Streptophyta > Magnoliopsida > Malvales > Malvaceae > Gossypium > Gossypium hirsutum. Next base: position 77,234,848 of record NC_053433.1, read on the forward strand.
AACGACGAATGACCTCTGACCACATTTACTTTTCATCAACCATATAATGCCAATGAGAGGATATAATTTACTCATATCTCAAGATGAATTTCACTATTGTGAATGATGCTACATACTGCAGAAGTCGTATACACAATGCATGAACTTTCGGTTCCTTATCTATTTGAACTCAAACTTTTTCTTACATCAAAGTATACAAGTGAGGCATACATAGTTCGTCATCCACCCAAGATTAAGGTATGCCACATTTTGAACGTCACAAGTGAATAAATCCATAATCGGATTCAAGATTTATTTTTCTTTGGTCTAGTCCAATCTACTGTTAGTCCAGTAAGTCACATCTATGTTCAGGATCTATTCTTCTTGGGTCTAGTTTGATCTATTGTCGATCTAGTAAGTCACATCCATATCTCTATCTTCTGGGAGTCATCTGCTCCGATGCACAATACAAGACATCTCCTCAATTGGACTTGATAGATGAAATATTAGTCTTTTAATTGTTTTAGTCATTTTCGATTAGACTAAGGACATGTTTAGGTTTGGCTTCTACTTTAAGATTTATTTTTTTATTACGATCCAACCAAGTAATACCACTTAGTATTAGTTTAAACATTAGACAACTAGTGAGCCAATATTTGCTTCTATTTTGTTTTGCATGCAAAAACCACATGAGGATATTATATAAAGTATATTAATGAAATCTATGAAATATATATTCGAAAAAATTACAAGTCTACAAACAAATATACTACACTTAGGGCACTAGATCCGGCACTATGGTGTAAATAGTGCCAAAATAAAAATTGCATGGATGGTGCGGATGAGTAAAAACTCTTAATCAAATTCATATCCTTCATAGGTGGTGTATTGCTCTGTAAGATACACTTGATGGATTGACTTATATTAGTGTGAAGTGGGGTCGCTTCTATGAGATTTTTTACGTTCTCTAGAGCAGTCATGAAAACCAGACACGAACATGGCCTATTAGTGCACAACCGCGTTGAAGAACATATCATAAATATAATGTGATAAATAAAAATGTTAGTTTACATAATGAATAATTGGTTCATAGAAACTTTTTTAGCAATTATTTAGTAAATTATGTCTCATTTGTCAAAAGTTCTAGTTTATAGTCTAAAGGACACTAGGATTATTACATTATATCAAAATACCCAGCTAAAACTATTTCCTAATTCTTTGAAATATTTGGGGTATTGTTGGGAGTTTTATTTCTTTATTTATTTGAAGGAGTTACACAATCTCATATCCTTTAAAGAAACTTCTCAAGATGATGTTTATATAGCATTGTTTTATATTGGGTTTAGAAGAGTCAAAACAAGAGGATGGGACACGTGAGAGAGAGCTGACCACGAAAGCTCAGTTCAATTAAAACGAGCCAATTTCTTCTCTTTCTACACATGATTCTAGACCTGGAATCGATTTTTCTTTTTCCATTTTGTTTTTTATTATTTGTTTTAGTTAAACAAGGTTCATTGATTTTCTAGCATAATCAAAGTTTTTAATATTATTAACCAACATAATCATATTTTTTGTTCCGACGTTATTATTTTCTAAATGTTATATTTTTATATTTTATGCTTGATTGTACTTTAGAATCACTCAACCTGTGAATTGTTCACCTTCTCTTTCTATAACAGCATATTTTTCAATGGTGTCGAAAATAGTGATTTCGAGGCCACCAAATTCGACGAGTAAGTTCGTAAATATTATTTTTTTAATAATTATGAGTCAAATGTGATTTTAGAAAGGTTTTTAATTTGATAATTTATGTTATATAAACGATTTATAAAGTTCAAGTGGTAAGACCCTAAAGTCAAATGGTTTTAGAAAATGAGGTATCGGGACCTCGTTTCTATAAATTGCGCTATAAATATTTTTATAAATATTTACAGAATGTCATTAAGGTGGTATTAAATTTTTTTTGAAAAATTTTAATATTTCAATAGTTAATTAAGCAAAAAGGACTAAATCGTAAAAGTTTAAAAAGTCAATCGCTATTAGTTTAAAGGTGTTAATTGATTAAAGAATCATAATTGGATGGACTTAATGGGTAAATTTCCCATTCTTAAGATGGTGGATGGTTTAATTTTTAATTTCCTTTAATTTTATATATGTTTATACATTATTTTTAATATTAAAATAATATAATAATGTTAAAATAAGAAAACATAAAGTTTTCTTTTTCATTTTGGTTGTTCACCACTGAATTCTCCATGGGAAAAGCTTCAAGCTTTGGTTCTTCTTTGGATGATGTATGATCAAGATAGGGTGGAAAATCGAGAAAGATAGAAAATTACCAAAATGCCCTTAAACTTTGGTATTTCTGTCATTTTGCTAGGTAAGTTCGTATGAACTGTACTATGTATATTTTTGATTAAATTGAATGTTATTATATGATTTTTTTTTGAAAATGAATCAATATATATATGATATTATACAATTTATCCTGAAATGAAACAAGGGAAATTCAAGGATGTACGACGACTATCGAGTCCTGTTTGAACCTTAGGAATATATAGGATACAAAATGACATGTCATTAGGGTTACCTTATTCAGGTGCTGGTCCTGAACGTACTACCAGTGGTTGAGTTTTTGGCATGTGTTGTGGTTACTTAACAGCTTGTGTGAGCAGCACCGTGTAGCTACGTTCCAACTGATCGCTTGTGTGAGCAGACCTAAGTTACCATGTTTTGGGTACTGGCCTTGAATGTCTTACCAATGGCTGAGGTCTGACATTAGTTGTGGATACTCGACAGCTTGTGTGAGCAGCATCATGTAGCTTACATTTCGACCGATAGCTTGTGTGAGCAGACCCATTTTATAGCTCGTGTGAGCTATGACTATATGTTTAGCACACTTTGAGTGAGCTTTCTCGCGTATTTGGTATTATTCTAAGAGGTTCAACAGACATGAAAAGGAATGGATCGGTAAGGGTTACAATTGATTTCACTACGACAATTATGGAAAGGTATGATGTATCGATGATTCAAGTAAGAACATTCATGATTATGAAAAGTGTGATTTAAGGGGTGCTATGTTTATGTCTTATGTGTTATGCAAATGAAATGGTGAAGAAAAAAATATGAATTAAGACATGAAACTATATGAATATCCTTGATATGGTGATACATGGAAATTATGTAAGTTAAGATGAGTAATAAATTCAAGTGACACATGTTGAGATTAAATGGCTATTCATGTTAATGTGCTTATGATTTGTATCATAACATGTTTGGTGTGAATGCTTAGACATTGGCCAAGCTCTGGTTGGATCATGCCATGTTAATTTATAGGTTATGCATTGTAATGGTAAGTGCCCAAATGGAAATATGCTTGTGTTTATGAAAGAGTGGTAAGGTTTAAATTATGTAATTTCTTATGAAATTATTTATGATGTGGTTAATTCTAAAAGAGCTATGTTTAAATGCACTAGCTTGAGGCTATGTTGATGATATGCTTATTTCTTGTGTATTATGTATAAGGAACTAGTGTGGAAAGGGTAATGAAATAGTAAGCTCATACTTAAAGTGTTAAATGATGAAAAAGGGAATGATGAGTTGAATTGATGTTGTTATTTAAGTTAAAGAAAGTAAATGCAATGGAAAGTAATGAAATGCAAATGAAAATAAAAAAAATCTGAAAGGGTTTAAAGTTTTATAAAATCCTATTATGCTACGGATGATATGTATATGTGATGCATGGACTTATTCACTTTTTGAGTTGTTGAATATGGTTTCATGAATCTTGTGTTATCGATATAGGATTATTCTTGATATGTATAAATTTCATATTTGGAATAGATTGATATGACTAAAGTTTATACTAGCTTACTAAGAATTAATTGCTTACGTAGTTGTCTTTCTTTTACTTTTCAGATTATGGAAAGCTTGATCGATTTGAAAGCTCGTCAGAGACCTATCACACTACCCAGTAGTCATATCAGTGGTTTTTGATGTCTTGGTTAAGGTTAATGGCATGTATAGTGGATCATGTCTAATGTTTAATTTAATAGTTTGGTATATATGTCATCTTGGTTGATGATTATGGCATGAAATGTTGCCTTGGATTGAGATATTTAAGGCATTATTGATATCTTGTTGGTATGTGTTAATGTATCTTTAAATGGCCAAATTGGTATGGTTTTTATGTATCAATTATGTTATATTTTGGCATGAAAACAAGTTAAGTGAAAATTGTTTAAATATGCACATGTATTGGTGTTTTGGTTGATATTATAGCCATTATGTTTTGGCTTGTAATTATGGCGTTTTGAGTGATTGAAATGTTTGTTAGGTTGATATAGGTTTGTGGCCTTACGGTGGTTGATTTTGTAATCTTTATAATGCTTAAATGATGGAAGCTGAAATGCTATTTAAAATGCATGTAATGGTATGTTCTTTGACTTGGTTAAATGTGGTCATTTTGGCATATGGAATGTAGTTGACATATATGGCTAATGGTGCTAATTTTTAAATGATAAATTTGGTACATATGAGTGTGGATTTGATATGTGTACAAAATGGTAAGTTTTGGCTAAACTAAGCATTTAGTTATACATGTATGATTGTTGTGATTTGAGGTGCCCAGTAGGCATATTGGTTGTGTGAATATTTATACCTTGTTGATTTAGCTTGTTGATGCATGCCTGATTACATGAGGAAAAATTGGTTGTAGGCATGTGCATGATTAGGGAAGAAAAATGGCTTTAAAATGACCTATTTTTCATCCACACAGCCAGAGTAACGAGCGTGTGTCTCACCTGTGTGTGACACATGGCCAGACGACACGGCCATGTGTCCCCTGTATCTTACTAAGGGTTGCAAGTCAGGTAGATACATGGCCTGGCATAGGGGCGTGTGGCTTGGCTGAGTAACCTAAGTCAGAGAGTTACACGGGCACAAACACGGGTTGGGATACGACCGTGTGTCCCTATTTCGAATATCCACATGTCCTGAGACACAGGGGTGTCTCTCAGCCATGTGAGTCACACGGCTTGGCCACACGACCATGTGACCCCAATAGTTTGAAAATTTTCATTTTTCTTGAAAAAATCCTATATGTTTCCGATTTAGTCGTGATTCATTTCTAATGTGTTTTTATGGCCTTGAGGGCTTGTATAAAGGTCTATATGTATGAGATTGATTGATTTTTCTATGAATAATGTTATGATTTAAATCTTTTGAATATTTGAATGTTTTGAGTTGTAAACTTCTGGTAATGCTCCGTAACCCTATTTTGGTGACGCTTATAGGTTAAAGATGTTACACTCTCAACACTTTTTACCTTATCAAATCTTTCTTCCCTAATTTTAACTAAGTATTTAATTGTTTTGTTCTTCCTTTTTCCTTGTTTTCTGTGAAATATCTTGAAGGAAAGTGATTCTCGTGCCTCAAGCAACAGCTACTAGATCCTAACCTTCAATTTTAAAACATAATAAAAGGTCAACTACATCAGAGAAGAAAGACTACTATAATTTTTAGGGATAAAACTTGAAATTGTACAGGAATTTTGATTTAATCTGTAATTTGATATGTAAATTTTGATTAAATGCAATTATACACATGAAACATTAATTATAATTAAAATGTATACTTGAAACTTTGATTTTGATTCAATTATACACATTTAAATAAATAAATACATCAATATATTTTTTACATTGGATAAGTATAATTATTTGTGTATGGAACATATAAATGGAAAAATGGTGTTACATCAATATGGTATCAATGATTTATGAAAATTGAATTAATCAAAATTTCATATATAAAATTACACAAAATAAAATTTTATGTATAACATTGCACATTAGACCAAAGTTCATGTGTAGATTGGATATTTATCTCTTTTTAATAAAAAGACATTAATCTACAGTCATGCAAAAGAAAAGAAAAAAGAAACCTAAATTTCTGAACTAAAAGTTATGGAATATGTTTAGGTGGAGGGGGAACCTAAAAAAATACTCTTAGTAATAAAGGTGAGAGTCTTTGTAACACTATATACCTGGCCTGGTCGCCAAGCCCAAATACGGGATGCCACACCACTGTCTTATGTCATATACAACAAGTAAAAGTTCATTCTAAATGAAGCATCTTCCATTTTAGTATTCGTATAGGTTTTAATCAATCATACTTGTTAATTATCAATTTTACATGCTAATCATACATCAAATAGTCTTATAACAATAATTAAACATGCACAAGGTCCATTTAACAAAATCTCAAAACTGTCATGTATGTATTGATACTGACACTAGGGTATTGATATTTTCTTTCAATGGTATCCATACCACCTAGAAAAACAATACCAAACTTGCATTCTGTTTGTCAACTAAAAGCTAAAGTCACATAAATTATCAGTACTTGCCAAGATATATTGATATTTTAACCCCTAGTATCGATACTCGAGCAAAGGTATCTATACCAAATCTCTCTTCTGATTCCCTGCATGTTTCAAAACATAGAGGTATCTATTTTAAAACCCGATTATCGATAACTCTACTCCAAACCTAAAAAATGCAGCTACATAAGTAATTATACATTTTAATTTAGTTCCTAAACATCATGCATCAATTATTTTGAAAAATAATCATTCAACGGCCTAATTAACAGTTCAATATCACAAAATCGTGTTCGAGCAAGTATCGTCAATCTATCCTCATGTTCATGAATGCAAGCATAACAATAACATGTAATCCTTTTAAACTGAACCAAAAACAAGCAAAATGTCTAGAAGTTAACATGGAAATAAACAAGTCTACCACATTGCCTTATTCCCCAAAATGTAAATAAATATAGAACACATACGGAATAACAAGTAGACTTCCTTGGATCACCTCTCGGAAACCACACTGCTCACACCAACACACTACTAATCTGCAATGGTTTAAGAAGGGAGTGAGTGAGCTTAAGAAGCTCAGTGAATGCCCAGAATAACCACAATGCAAATAATTCATCAAGCATCAACAAAACAACCATATAGCATAACCTTAATAGTTCCAACTCTAGTGTCATATATACTCACTCGTGCATTTTTACTAGTTCTTTTACATGATAAACATATTCACTTTTAAGCATATATCCTGTCACACATATAATCACCTAACATTCAAGCATATATCACAAAATTCAAAACATCTTTATAGATAAATTACATAATGGTTAAATGTCATATAAACACACATTCATAATTTAAGATAATTTGTATAGAAACCACATACTCATTTAGGCATACATCACATTACACATATATACATCTTAAGATAATTTGACACTTAAGCTATGAAACATAAAAGTGAGCTCTATCATCACCTATCAAATACACAGATCTCCAACACACCATAAAGACTCATAGTGTCAAACACGTCCCAGAAGTGAAGCAATAAGCTAACGCTCTCCTTATTTCTCCTCACATGTCTCGTTGAATGGAGCTTAGCTCACATTTGCTTATACCTCTAATATGCCCCAAGGCCTGAACACCCAAAATCACTATACATATAGCTGAATACTTACAATCCTATGGTATCCTAACCACATCCAACAGTTTCAAGATCACAATGCCAAAATATTCGAAATGAAACACATATCACTTACCGATTATCCTTGCGCTATCGCTAAATATTTGTATCTTTATCAAAACACTATTACTAACATTTAACATATACATGACATGTACACATTTGCACTTTCACAACAGTTATCATAACCACATATCACATGCTATAGCATCTCATTTCAATTTAGATATTCAGATATTCACAAACACATAAGCACATAGTTCGCAAGATAACATAGGTATGAGAAAGCTTACACTTAGAATTTAGAGTAGGGTTTTAGGCTACTACTAAATTCCATAATAATGCATTGGATCATGTCCATAAGGAATTATTCCAAACACTTACCAATTATAATTTTGCCGAAAAGCTGAAAACCCAAACTAGCTTTTCCTTGCCTTTATCCCTACTCGTAGAAGGTCCTATCGAATCCAAAACTTCAACACAAAAAATTCACAAAATAATACATTCACAAATCAATCAATAACTCACCACAAGCAATAAAAAACATAAGCCTAAATTAAGTTCTCATGTAGCCAAAACCTTTAACAGAACCAACTTGAAATCCAAATATCTCGATCTAAACTTAGTATTTTCACCTAAAACGAGTTTCATTCATCTAATTATTCATCTATGACTAATTCTCAACCTTTAAACTATGCTACACTACTCAATTCATGGTATTGACTTTTTCGACAAGTTTTTGGCTATTTTAATAAAAATTCATTAAAACTCAAGAAATCTTTAACGAAACTTCAAAGTAAGTTTAGTACCCTCTTAATTATGTCAAAACTAATTGAAAAAAACTTTGAAACATCATTTATATGCTAAATCTTGAAATCCACCATTAACTTGCTAATTTTTGGCTTTTATTCAAAGTATGCGATTTAATGACTAAAAACTTGGTTTTAAAGACTAAATAACATTTAAAACTAATAGGAAGATGAATCGTTACCTTAGTTGACAAAAAACTGAGCATTTGATCAAAAATCTGAAAAACCCACAAGCATGTGAAGGGAAGAATTATGGAGGTTTAATGTTGTAAGGATGATGGAAACCAAAATACTAGATTGGATTCAAAAATCAAATGGAGAGGGTGAGGGAAAACAAAAGGGTGGCAACAAGAATGAGAGGGGAAGAAACTAACGTGAAATATATGTAGGTGGGGGGAGTATTAGGTTGAATTTTAAAATTTGTTTTAATGACCTCTTAAAATCTTTAAGTTTTGACTCTTTTAAAAATTAGTCCTATTTCAAAATTAAAGGTATTTAAAACTCATTTTTATAAATTGATTTTATATTCTAGAAACCATATTCGAAAACATTACTGATATACCATGTCGCAAAATTGTGAATACTCTTAGGATAAAATCCCTAAAATACCACTAAAACTCCTAGGCTCTATTTTGGGGTGTTACAATTTTTTTAAAATAATAAAAAAATGAAATTTTATGATGCAAAGGTCAAAATATTAAGGAGAAAAAGACTTTTTTTTGTTGATGAACCAAATGGGAAAAGTCAATTCAACCAAGACAAAAAAAAAAGAAAAGAAAAGAAAAAAAACTATCTATAGAAACGTATTAGGCTTAAAATATGTATATTTTTTCATGCTTGTTGAAAATGTAACAGTCCATTTTTCAGTGGTGTCAGACATAGTGGTTTTGGGGCCCCAAATTCGACGAGTGAGTCCATAAATATTATCATTTAATATCTAAAAATCAAATATAGTATTATATTAAATTTTGATTTGATAATTCTTGTTATTTGAATGAATAGTTAAGTTTAAGTGTTTGGTCTCTAAAGTCAAGTGGTTTTGAAAAATAAGGTATTGAGACCTTTTTTTTATATTTTATAAAAATATTTACAGAGTGATTATATAGGTATATTGAAATTTGGTCACGAAATTTTAATGTTTAGATAGTTAATTAAGTAAAAAGAACTAAATCGTAAAATATACAAAAAGTTAATTGCTATAGGTTTATTTGTATTAAAGTGATTAAACACATTAATTAAGGGTTTTAATTGGTAAATTTTTTTAGCTAAAATATAATGGACGGTTTTGGAGTCTAGTTATAAGGAAATGTGATTAATTTTAAAAGGTTAATTTTGTAATTGAATAATTAAATAAAAGTTTAAACAAAACAAAAGGTTAAACCACCATCATGTATTTATCAAAAACCGAATCAGCATAGTTGAGAAGCAAAAGTTTCGACCAAACTTATTTCAACCTTGCATGGTATGTGTTTCAAGCCATTTTTTTAGTAATTTTTATGTTTTTGTAATTGTGGTAGCTTAATCTAGCTAACTCAGGGACTAGTTTGTAAAACTGTTAAACATTTTAAAAGATGTCATTGATGAATGTGATATGTTTTTGAAGTTTAATGGCAGATTATTAAGATTGATTGTTAAATAGAATTATTTTGTAAAGTAATTATATATAATTTTTAAGCTTAGGGATTTAATTGAAAATAGTGTAAATATGACATGTTTTTGTTATAAAATTTCAGCATGTGAGGACTGATTTAAGGAAGTTATAAATTTTTTTAATGGGTATAAAGTTTAATTGTGAAAATAATCTTGTTAAAGGTCAAAAGGACCAAATTGATTAAGGTGTAAAACTTTGCGGCAATTGTGAAAAATGTAAATAGGAAGACATATGAATTAAATTGAATATTACATGAAATTGAGGCTAATAAATTGAAATAAACTACTTTATAGATCAAGAACTAGTAGACATTCGAGGAAAAGGGAAAGTTGCTGATTAGTCCCTAAATTTTTACTATCTCTGCAGTTTAGCCCGAGTAAGTTCATATGGCCTAAATTAGAAAAATTTGTAATATTATATTGACATGTGAATTATGATTTGTTGAATATTTGTATATATTTATATAATGCTATAATCATAAAGTTAATTCAAGGTGAGAAATGTCACTGATTTGTAAAATATTATGTAATTATTTGGATCGAGTCCGGATGAACATAGGATAAGATATAATTGGTATGCCAATAGGTTATATTGCGTACTGTACAAGATTGATTTGTGTTGAGACAATGATTCCTGACTTGTTTCTATCCATTGAATATATTGGAATCTAGCATTTGTTGCAGACTATTATGTTATATTTACAGTGATTTTGACATGTTATCGGGGGCAGATGTAAAGCCTATGGGTTTGGCACTTGGTTCCCAAGCGTGTTTTCGGAGTGATGTTAGCCTACGGGCTAGGCACCTGGTGCCCAAGCATGTTTTTGGTTAGTTTGGCTCGTTTGAGCTTTCTGGCGTATTTTTGGTGGATAATTGTGTATCCGTATTTGTTATTATGACGCCCTAAAATATCTGTATATGCTTCTGCATTAATTTGACAAATATTTGTTTGCTTGAGTGGTTAACTTTTCTGGGTGTGTGTGGGAGGTTTCAAGTTCAAGCCTTACTTGGGTTAAATTTTGGTATTTTTATGAATAAAGCCTGAACTTGGTCCATTAGGCTTATATTTTATTGTTTGTAAAATATGTCAGAATGGGCCTGCTGGTCTAGTGGTTAGGTGGAGTGTCAAAATGTGGGAGGTCTTGTGTTTGAATCTTTGTGTGAGCAAGGGAGTGTTTCTTTTTGCATGTGGCGTGTGGAGGGGTGGATGAGTTTGATTGGAATTGAAATGCTAATTGTGGAGTGTTCGGTGGTGAGAAGGAAGGGAATTTGAGTTGAGGGTTATCGAAAGTCTAATTCTGATTATTCGGTTTTTTTTGGCAAATTCGGCACCCTCCCTCAACTTTGCAAAAAAAAAAATTTGACCTTCAATTCCTTTTTTTCTTCTTGTCGAACCTCTATTTCCTTCTATTGATTCCGTTTTCTTTTTCACCTTTTCCACTTTATGTTAGCGCGTGGTCGATAAGTGATGCTTCTTGATTAATTTTATCTGTTCATCATGAATGATTTCTAATAGGATTGTTTTCGTGTTTAGAAGGTCTGTGAAGCGGCTGTGATTCTCTAAAAGGTGTCGACGAAGTGCGTTTTTGTCAGTGTCCGCTCAAAGGTAGGGGTTTCGTTAAGATTGAGGTTTGTCTATTCGTAATTAATTGTTTTAAGTGACTAATATTAGACGTGGGATTATTGATTTTAGGTTCTGGAGTGCTCAGGATTGGGTTAGCAGTGAAAACGAACCAGTGTGTACCCGAAAACATAAAAAACGAGAATCGAAAAAAGTCAAAAAATGATTCTGTCAACGCCACACAGTCGTGTGATAGGTCGTGTGGTAGGCCGTGTGCAAGGCTGTGAGCCACAACACTGCCGTGTGATCGACGAGTCAGGCTGTGCGCAAGTGTCACGGCTATGTGCGCTACACGGGCTTAACCTTTTGGGCGTGTGGGCCACACGGGTGTGTGAGCCCATATGGGCGAACCACATAGGCATGTGGGACTCTGGGCCAGGCCATGTGATCCACACGACCAAGGCTAATTTAGGCCATGTAGGCCACACAGGCAGGCCACAGGGGCGTGTGAGCCCATTTTTCTGAATTGATCTGTAAGGTTGCACGGGTCACCCAAGTCGACTGTGGACCTACTGTAAGGTCGGTAAGCGTGACTTAGACCCCTAAACGAGTATTCTGATTGTCTGATTTCTGTATTGAGCATGAATTGTAATATCTGAATTGATTGTATGATTTGATAGATTGCATATTAGCATGTCATATTTGTATGTTGCATCACATAAGGGTTGGGTTGACATTTTGGAGGAAGTATTCTAAAAGGCTCTTAAGCCTGATATCTGGCAGCTCAGCTGCAATTATCTGATTATGTGCCACATTTTGGTACAACATGGTGTGTAGGGATGGGTGGGTCGATTTTATCCCCGTATGGTGTGTAGGGTTGGACGGAGTTAGTGTGTAAAGGCTGGTGGGTAGGACTCTGTTATTCTGTGTTGTTCTGCATGTTATATCTGAGATGGGTTAAGGCCCTAAGTTGTATTTGATTCTGTACCTGAGTGGGCTAAGGTTCACACCGATTTTGTAAAGGCTCAGGCTCGAACTACGTATAAATATATGATTAATTTCGAATATTGTATTGTGTGTATATTTTCTGTAGGGATTACACACTGAGTTTGTGAAAACTCACCCTTTCTGTTTAATCTGTTCAGGTAATCCCCATCATTAGGTGGATCAGTGTAGCAGAGGTCTTGACGGTGGCCACTCGTAAAATTTTGAACTATTTTCTGCTATTTTCCTATTCTGGTTATGTGTTGGAGGTTTTTGATGTAAATGTTTGGGACTTTGGACTTTTCTGATTTTTAATTCGATTTTATTCTGTTGATGATTTGTTGCTGATAAGCAAGATTTAGAATCCGGTTTTCTCTAAAAGCAAACATTTTTTCTAAAATAAAATGTTTTCTTAAGCTTCCGCGTAAAAGAGATATGTTTTAAAGCAAATCAATGAGAACACATTTTTCGGGCTAAGTAAAAGATAATAATTGGAATAATTTTAATGTATCGATCCGTATTAAAAAAAACTCTCATGTGACATCGTCAGATTCGGCCATAACGTACAGGCCGAGTTTGGGGTGTTAGATTTAGTGGTATCAGAGCCAGGTTGTAAAACTCAACTGTGGATTTGGGTTTTAAAGATTGGTTTTTAAAGAAATGATTTGTAAATGATAGTATTTTTGTGAATAAGTAAGTGGTACACCGAGTCTCCAGCATCGATCCTGTATTGCATAAAATATCTATTAATAAAATATCAGAACTGTTAACTAACACATAAAACTGTTAATACCAGATAAATTCAGAAATTTGCGATGAGCACACGTGGTACTCGTGGCGGGATACTAAAGGCCGTGGTAGGAACTGTAGAGGGGCTCGAGCTGAGTCTTTGGCATCTTATACTATTCTGAATCTGGATACTGGCGAGAAGCTGGTGTCGCCTGTTATGGAGACTAGGTCAGGGTCTCATGATCGTACGGTTGGGGACGACTGGAAACACGAAAATTTACGCATTTTTACATACCCTTTTTAGGTTAAAATCATACCGTTTCGATTAAATTCTTGTCGAAAAATAATTAATTTTTATAAAATAATTAAATTATACATAAAATATGAACATGATGAATTTTATTTAATTTTATAATTAATTTTGAGTAATTTTGGTTATTTTCAATAGAATTGTGCAAAGGGTGAAAAATGGCTCAGTAGGCATGCTTGAAGCACAAAATCGAGAAGTAATTTGAAGTATCAAGGAGAATTAGTTTCCAGCCTAAGACGACCAATTTATGTGTATTAATTCATAATATAATTAATTTTAATTTATACCCAATTTAATGCGGGTTAAATAAATTAATATTAATTAACTATGGATAAAGTGGTCCGGTTGAACCGAACCAATTGAAGTGAAACGGCCGAAGATTGGGCAGCCAAAAACCAGCCATATGCAGACCCAAATTAGCTTATTAGCTGATTAATTAATCTTGCAAAGAAGCCCTTGAAATCTTGTCAAAGTTGTATTCAAACCCCTCCACAATTGGTGGATTTTTGGATTTGCCCCAAGTCATTTTTAGCAAAGTTGAAAGATCAACTTTGCCACATAGGTGGCCGGCCAAGGGGTGGCTCTTTGGCTACTATTTTTAGCAAATTTAAGCTGCCAGACTCAGCTATAAAAGCCCCCCTTGGCTGATCATTCAAAGCATCTCATTCATTCCTCATTCATTTCACAACACTTCTCTCATCTCTCATTCTTTTTCTCTCATTTTTCCATTACAATTCCCTTGATCTTGTACTGATTTCTTCCCTTGGAAAAGGGGTGTTCTTCAACCATTTTTGAGCAGCAATTGATTGTTCATCGAAGCTTTGATCGGCGAGGACAACAAGAAGGAAGAACGGAGCAACCAAGTCAAGCCTCGTAAAACCTCTAGATTTGATTCTTGTTCCCTATCTCTTTAATTTTTGTTGTTGTTATGATGAACATATATATGAGTATTCATGTTGCTGGAATGGTTAATTTAATCAGCTTAGCTTGATTTTAATTCGTGTTGGGTTGATTGCATTTCGTCTTCTTAAATTGTTAAAATTGTGTTTATGTTGTTATAGGCCTCGGTAAAATGCTTGATTAAGTAAAATCATGCCTAATCATGCCGAAGTTATTCTTGTGTTACGACTGTGAGGTAAATAATGAATTAATTATTTAAACGGATTGAAATTGTAATTAATTAACACAGTACTTGATCAGTGCATGTTTATTCTTCTAAGGTAGCTGAAGGTTAAATTAGCAATGTATCTGGCGATATTATTGCCTTGCATAAGTTGCAAGATTATTGTGATTAAACTGTTTCAAGATAGGGATACCTTGTTACCTCACACAGTCTTTTATATGCTTGTTAGATTTAATTAATCATTTGAATTGACATAGGGATATGCAAGAGATTAGTTCTGTTTAATGAGTATGTATGTGCAATAACATGTTTGCTTACTAGAATCTGTTTAGTCGATTGAATTGACATAGGGATATGTCAAGAGATGAATGGATTTTGGTATGTAAGGATGTTTATAAGTTAACAAATTACCGGGTTTCCATGTTTTTATTCGTAGCAATATAAACATAAGTTTAATAATTCTAAGATAAAAAGTGTAATTTATCCAACACAATTATATCATCTTGATTAAATCTTATTTTGAAATCGTGCATTAGAAATTTTTTTACTCCATTTTATTTATTTATTTTAAATTTCTTAAGTTTTTAATTACCCTTTATAAAAAAAATATTTTTATTCACCAAAGTGTTTTAAATTGCATTCATAAATAATCCTTTTCACAGTCCCTGTGGGTACGATAACTCGACATTTACTTGTCACTTTATTACTTGTTGTGATTGTGTACACTTGCACATTTCCGTCGTTCCAAGTTTTTAGCTCCGTTGCCGGGGACTGTTTTAAAAGCCATTATTTGTGAATTTGTTAGTTTTGCATTTAGCTTTATTTTTTCTATTTATTTTTTTAACTTAATTAATTTTTTTGTGATTATTTCAGGTGTTTATGAGTATTGACCGAATTATTGACCTACTCCCTGTAGACCCTGAGATAGAAAGAACTTTTCGACAACGAAGAAGATAAGCAAATTAGAGGAGGACTGAAGAGATGAACTTCGAAAATCCAATCCAAGGAAACAGAGCAAACCCTGCTTAAAATCCTATCCTTATTGTTGATGATAGGGATAGAGTTTTACGAAAGTATGCCATGCCAGTATTTAATGATCTTAATCCGGGTATTAGGAGACCCAAAATTGAGGCGTAACAGTTCGAGTTGAAGCCAGTCATGTTCCAGATGTTTCAGACAGTGGGCCAATTTAGTGGAATGCCTACCGAAGATCCTCACCTACACTTAAGCTTATTTATGAAGGTGAGTGGTTCTTTCAAGTTAGCCGGAGTACCCGAAGATGCATTATGATTGAAGCTGTTCCCATATTCGCTGAGGGGCAAAGCTCGAGCCTGGTTGAACTCATTGCCACCGAACTCAATTTTCACATGGCAAGAGTTAGCAGAAAGATTCCTGATGAAATATTTCCCGCTTAGCAAGAATGCTAGGTTAAGGAACAAGATCACTGCCTTCCAACAAATGGATGATGAGTCCTTATATGAGGCATGGGAAAGGTACAAAGAGTTATTACGAAAGTGCCCTCATCATGGAATCCCACATTGCATCCAACTTGAGACATTTTATAATGGTTTCAATGCTCACACGAGGATGGTAGTGGATGCTTTTGCTAATGGTGCTCTCCTTTTCAAGTTTTACAATGAGGTTTATAAAATTATCGAGAGGATTGCTAGTAACAATTACCAATGGCCAACCAACCGAGCAGCGTCAAGAAGACGAGTTGCTGGAATACATGAAGTAAACGCTCTTACTTCACTCGCATCTTAGGTATCATTAATATCCTCAATGCTTAAAAATCTTACTACTAATGGGTCTAACAGTTTTGTAGCACAACCACCAAATCAATTTGAAATATAGCCTGTGTTTATTGTGGGGAAGGACATTTGTTCAAAGAATATCCATCAAACCTAGAATCCATTACTACATAGGTAACCAGAACCAAAATCGAGGAAGGCAAGGACTACAATCCAATTTTTATAACCTATCGTGGCAAAACCACTCGAATTTTTCCCACAGTAACCAAGGAGCTGGAACCAGTAATACTTACGCCCAACCTAGATCAACCCAGCCACCAAGTTTTCCCCAACAAGTTTAGAAACCAACCCAAGCTGAACCATCCAATGGCTTAAAAAATCTGTTGAAGTCATACATGGCCAAGAATGATACTTTAATCCAAAGCCAAGCAGCTACATTGAAAAACCTGAAAAACCAAATGGGCCAGCTTGCAACTGAACTAAGGAATCAACCACTAGGTGCTTTACCTAGTGATATAGAAAATTCGAGGAATCCAGGGAAGGAGCATTAGAAAGCATTAACATTAAGGACTGGAAAGAAAGTAGAGCCCAACACCATTGAAGTTGAAAAAGAGCAAGCTGATGCTCAAGAATTAGAGAAAGTTCAATTGAGCGTTGAAATTCCAGTTTCACAAGAACTAGAACCTACAAAATCCGGCAAGGTAATTTCAGAACCAGCTAATTCTGATCAACTAACAACCCCGTCAAATGCAAAATTACCACGGAAGATGAATCAACCAGTTCCAGTAAAGAAACCACCACTACCCTACCCTCAAAGACTTAAAAAGCAGAAGCAGGAGATTCAATTCAGGAAGTTCGTAAACGTATTCAAGCAACTTCATATCAACATCCCATTGGTTGAAGCACTTGAGCAAATGTTGAACTACGTCAAATTCATGAAGGACATCCTATCCAAAAAATGAAGACTCAGAGAATTTGAGACAGTAGCTCTGATGAAGGAATATAGTGCATATCTTCAAGAAAACTACCCCCAAAATTGAAGGTCCTGGATGTTTTACCATACCTTGCAACATTGGAGCAACATATTGTGGTAAGACACTATGTGACTTGGGTGCGAGTATCAACTTGATGCCTATGTCAATATTTAGAAAGTTGGGGATAGGTGAAGTTAGACCTACTACGGTTACACTTTAATTAGCAGATCGATCCTTAGCACGTCTGGAAGGAAAAATCGAGGATGTATTGGTACGTGTAGATAAATTTATCTTCCCTGCTGATTTTGTTATCCTAGACTTTAAAGCAGACAAAGAAGTGCCAATTATCTTAGGAAGACCGTTCTTAGCAACCGAAAGGACCCTTATTGATTTGCAGAAGGGCGAGCTTACTATGCGTGTTCATGATGATCAAGTAACATTTAAAGTTTTTGAATCTATGCAATTTCCTGACACAATTGATTATTGTTCTGCAGTATCTGATTTAGAAGATTTAATAGTGAAGAAGGAGCTCAACTATGTGGAGGATCCGTTGGAACAAATTTTGACATCAGATCCTCCGAATGATGAAGAGGAGGATGAGTACTTAGCTTTGTTAGAAGCTACTCAAAGGGGATTTATTCCGCAATCCCACTTTGAATCTTTGGAGTTAGAGGAAAGGGATTATGCCCTACCAAAAGTGTCAATCGAGAAGCCACCTAAATTAAAACTCAAGGTACTACCTTCATATCTAAAATATGTTTATTTAGGTAACTCTTCTACTTTTTCTGTGATTGTTTCAGCAGAATTAACTACTGAGCAATAAGAGAAACTCAACTTGGTGTTGAAACAATTCAAGAGAGCTATCGGATGGACCATAGTCAATATCCACGGTATTGTCCCATCTGTATATATGTATAAGATCATACTAGAAGATGGCGAGAAAGGGATGATCGATGGACAATGAAGACTAAACCCTATCATGAAAGACGTAGTAAAGAAAGAAACCATTAAGTGGTTAGATGCGGGTATAATTTACCCCATCTTAGATAGTTCATAGGTAAGTCCGGTCCAGTGCGTGCCAAAGAAAGGAGGTATCACGATCATTGAAAACGAGAATAACAAGTTGATACCGACTAGAATGGTTACGAGATGGAGAATTTGCATCGATTAACGAAAGTTGAACAGGGCGACTAAGAAAGATCACTTTCCTTTCTCATTTTTGGACCGGATACTGGATAGTCTCGCGGGGCGAGGCTATTACTATTTTCTCGATGGATACTCGGGGTATAATCAGATTACAGTAGCATTGGAAGATCAACACAAGACAACATTCACATGCCCATACGGTACATTTACATTTAGATGCATGCCATTTGGTTTATGTAATGCACCTGCTACATTTCAAAGATGTATGATGTCTATTTTTACTGACATGGTTGAGAAGTATTTGGAAGTTTTTATGGATGATTTTTCAGTATTTGGAGATATGTATGACGATTGTTTAGCCAATCTAGCCAAGGTACTAAGGCGATGCGAAGAAACAAACCTAGTACTCAATTGAGAAAAGTGTCATTTCATGGTATGAGAAGGGATTGTTCTAGGGCATTGGATGACGAGACGTGGAATCAAAGTAGATGAAGCAAAGGTAGATGTTATTGAGAAACTCACACCTCCTACATCTGTAAAAGGTGTTAGGAGCTTTTTGGGCCACGCCGATTTCTATCGTAGATTCATCAAGGACTTCTTCAAAATTGTTAAACCCTTATGCAAATTATTGGAGAAGGACTCGACGTTCAAGTCTGATGAGGAATACTTGAAGGCTTTCAAAGATTTGAAGAGTCGATTAGTTACGGCACCCATAATAGTCACACCAGACTGGGATCTGCCATTCAAATTGATGAGTGATGCGAGTGACTTCGCAATAGGAGCTATTATGGGCCAGCGAAGGAACAAATTTTTTCATCCCATTTACTACGTAGGTCAAACTCTGACAGGAGCTCAACTGAATTATGCGGGAAAAGAAAAATAGTTACTTGTAATTGTGTTTTCTTTGACAAGTTTTGATATTATCTTGTAAGTACCAAAGTGACTGTCTATATGGACCACTCGGCAATTAAGTACTTACTTTCTAAGAAAGATGCTGTAACGCCCCAAATTTTTGGGAATTCTGAAAAAAAAAGTTTGTAAAATTAAAATTCTGTGTTCTGCTTGTTAAGTGTAGGTTTAATTGTGATAGTGGGCCTCTAGAAGGCCCAAGCTTAGGATAACCCGATAGTTTTAATTAATTTTAATTCCATAAGAGAAAGGGGTTCTGGTAAATTAGGCTTTGAGGAATTAATTGTGTAAAATAGATCACAAGGAAGCAAGTGGTGAAGTGGCATGTGACGCCACAGGGAAGGCTATAAGTGGCGTGTGGAAGCTAGGGAGGACCCAGGTTCAAGTCACATTGATAGCAAAAACAAGGGATTAATTTTTATGAACAGAAAAGGTAGGTAATGGAAATGAAGTGAAAGACTGTTAACAAGAGTTTGAGTTGCTCAGGGGATGGAGCAAGGAGGGGATAAGGGAGAGAAATTAGGAGCTGATTAGGGAGAGATGTGTTGGCTGAATGTTGGACTCTTAAAGAGCAAGAGGTGGCCGGCTAAGGGATTCTTAAAGGGGGAAAAATTCGGCTAGGTTAAGGAGCTAGTATAAATTCGGCACTTAGGGTAGTTGGTGCCGTTTCCTGACTTTTCTCCTCATCTTTTCTTTTCTCCTCTCCTCATCAACCTTTTTCTTCATCTCCTTTCCTCCATTGCTGAACCTTCCTACCATCTTGTTCATCTCCATTTTCCCTTCAACCATTTCAAAACCTTCATAGCCTGTGGCCATAAAAAGCCGAAATCCCGAAAGCTTGTTTCTTTTTGTGCCGATTTCTTTTAATCAAAACCACATCTCTTCTCTTCATCATTTGTGGCCGATTCACCAGCCCTCTAGAACCTCAAGTTTTGACAAAAAGACCATAGCAAGACCCTCTCGTTTTACCTTTCTAAACACAAGTTGCAAAAAGCCGAAAACCCCACATTATAAGGGACTTAGCCGAATCTGGAGTCACTGAAAGCTCGACTTTTGTTATCATCTGAGGGCTAAGATCTACATCGGGATCGAGTGGGAAACTCATTGGAATTATTCACTAAGGAATCGGTGGTAAGTCTTCTCCAAAACTTAGTCTTCTTACATATTTTAGGAAAAGCCGAAATCCCTAAAAGTTAGAGAGGTTGTCAATTTGGACTTGTAATCCTGAGGGGTCGTAATAACTATTTTGTTTTGGTAATAACGTGATTTAGAGGTGGTTGATCAAGGGCTTGGACAGGTGGAACGATCGGATCTTTGGAGTTAACCATATTTCGACAGTAAGGTAAGAGCAATAAGGATTTTAGGCATGTTTGGCCGAATGTGGTAAGGGACTATATACTAAATTTTATTTCGATATTTGGAGTAATATTAAGTGATTCAATTGTAGGCAGTTCGTGTGTAGATCTCGTCGAGGAAATCCCAAAAACAGGTGTGTAACTGACACCCTCTCATAGGCTAGATCGGCAAAAGCCGAAAAGCCGAAATGCCGAAAAGTTGGTATTTTGGGCACTTGCGAGTGTGCGAATGCTCGTAAGACGTATGGGTAATTATTACTGGTAATCAAAAGTGATAAAACTGCAGTACGCTCTATTTCGTGCGTTTTGATATTTTGGGCTTAATGGGCCAAAATTGGGTTAATGGGCCAACGGGCCCAATTCGGTAAGAACACTCGGTAAGTGTTTCTGGCTAAACATAATGGCTACGATATGCATGAAAACCTTAGAAATAGTTAGATGTACTAGAATACCCCTATGTATGCAAAATGACCTTTATACCCCTAGGGTTAATTTTGTCTGAAAATCATGATGAATTAAATCTGTATGATATATGCCATGAATGTATATCTGTTGCATGGGGACATGGGTTATATTATGGAGGAAGCGTCCTGGTGGCTATGACACAAATTATCTGTTCTGGTGGCCCTGCCGCATATATCTGTTCTGGTGGCACTGCCACAAAATATCTATATCTGGTGACTCTGTCACATTTTCTGTATTTGGCAGCCATGCTGCATATTTCTGTGGCGTGTAGCGGTTGGGTGGGTCGAGTAGTCTCCCCACATGGCGAAAGGATGGTATGAGGGTGTATGTGGTTGGATATGGTTGGGTTTCTGCATAAGCATGATATATCTGTTTTGGTCTGTTCTGGGCCTATGGGCTTTATTCTGATATCTGTTCTGGGCTGAGGCTAACTTATTCTGTCTCTGTGGTTTGAACTGATTTAGGCTATGGTTGGGTTGAATTACACACTGAGTTTCCCAAAACTCACCCCTTATTTTCATCCTCGCAGGTAATCCTCAACCATAGTGGGCTTGGAGCTGTGAGGGATTCGGACTGGCCACATGTTTCTACGAACCTGGTTTCTTTCTAGTGAACTGGACGTCCTTTTAATTTCATTTATGGTTTTAGGTTTTAAGTGTAATAAGGCTGCTTAATTATTTTTATGGTTTTGTTTTACTTTTATTATTTTATTTTATTATGATGAAAAAAAAATGATAACTAAGGAAAATGGGTTAGCTTTAGGATGCGTTTCCAAAAACATTAAGTGATTTCAAAATAACACGATTACAAGTAAGACTTCCGCTAAGCAAACGTTCTCAAACTTAATCATTTTCTTAAGATAGACATAGCCAAACGGTTTTCTCAAAATTATACGAGCCGTTAAGGTGTGGCAATGGTGGTGTGCATGTCTAGGATTGGATCCGAAGGGAGCTTGCTACTTAAGCAGTCCGACGGACTCACCTCCTCTTTTCCTGGTTTCCTACCTGGTGCACAGCTTCTATTCACTTTAACCTACTTTTAAAAGTATCTTTTACAACACCAACTAAGTTTTCCAAACTAAGTAATACGAAACGTTTTGAACGCATCGATGTGGCGCACCGGATCCGGTCATAAGTCTAGGCCGGGTTTGGGGTGTTACGTTTAGTGGTATCAGAGTCAAGTTGCAACAACTCCGCTGTGGAATGGGTTTACAAAAACGAATATTTTCAAAAAAAAAGAATCGGTTTTTTAAAATCGGGACTCCTGAAGGTGGCATTCCGAATCTCCGGCCCAAGCTTGTCAGTATTCTAAATTTTTCTGAATATATTCTGAATTATCTGTCTGTACTGAAACTTTATTAGAATACTCTAGATAGGATGCTACTGAAATCCTAGAAAAGCTTGCTAAAAGACTGAGACTGTAGCTAGACATCGATTCTGCGAAAACCCATATCTGAATTACTGTCTGAATCATAAAACATCTGTAATAAACATTGGAATGATATTAATGCATAAAATTCGTAATCAGATAATACGATATGAGTACCCAAGCAGCTCGAGGTAGAGGCCGTGGACGAGGCCGAGGAAGAGCTCGAGCGGGATCTTCATCTTCAGGATATATGCCAACGGCAGAAGCACCGGTACCATCGGCAACGGAAGTGGAATCACATGATCATGGTGCCGGGGACGACGCCCTGTCGCAGACAATGTTTCGAGTTCTGGAAAGGGTTGCCGGGGCCAGTTCGGGCAACGGAATTCGAGGATCGATTTCTGAACGACTCCGGGCTAACGGAGCGGAGATATTTAGGGGTGTATCTAGTGTAGCCCCGAATGTGGCAGAATATTGGTTGGAGGCCACAGAACGAATTATGGATGACTTGGACTGTTCTGTGGAGCAGAAGCTGAAGGGGGCCGTATCGTTGCTGCGAGATGAGGCTTATCAGTGGTGGCTCACCGTGAGGGATGGAACCCCAGCTGATAGGGTTACTTCGGAGCTGTTTAAGACAGCCTTTAAAGGAAAGTACGTCGGGGCAAGTTATGTGGACGCCCGTAGGAAAGAATTCCTGAATCTGGTCCAAGGAGGCAAAACTGTTGCTGAGTACGAGGCTAAATTTCTGAGGCTGAGTAGGTATGCTGTGGGAATAGTTGCTACGGAGTATGAGCGTAGCGTTCGCTTTGAGGATGGACTCAGAGATGACTTTAAGGTGCTGATTGCTCCACAGAGGGAGCGTGACTTCGCGGTTCTGGTGGAAAAAGCTAAGATCGCTGAGGAGGTAAAGTTTATTGAGAGGCAGAACCGTGAGAAAGATCGAAACCATTTTCGGAGGGATTCTGGACCTTCGGGTGGAGCAAACAAGAATATCAAAAGGGCGAGAGTGGAGGAGCCGGTTCGAGCAGTTCCAATGAATGTGGTTAGACCGCCAATCTGTGGGGACTGTGGTAAGGTACACCTGGGTGAGTGTAGGAAACGTTCTGGTACTTGTTTCCGATGCGGATCTATGGAGCACAGAGTTAAGGACTGCCCACAGAGAGCTGATCAGGCTCAGGTTGCTGTACAGAGGGTTGTTCAACCATGAGAGGACGTGGATAAGGTAGAGCCAGAAATGGGAATAGAAATGGTCGAGGTCGAGGGGCGCCTGACAGGGGAGCCGGAAATGCTGAGGCTCGACAGCCAGCGTTGGTGTATGCAGCTCGTCGTCGAGAGGAGGGCAACGCACCTGATGTCATAACTGGTACATTTTTAGTTTCTAATATGCCGTATACTGCCTTGGTGGATATTGGATCTACTCATTCTTATGTTGCGTGTGCCATATCTAGGTCTTTGGGAGTGCATTCTGAGAAGATAGTGAGTGGGGTATCTGTGCTAAGTCTCTTGGGTCACTCGGTTAGGGTAGACAAGCTGTATAAGGATGTACCATTAGAAACTCAAGGTAGGATCTTTCCTGGCGATCTAATGGAGTTGCCATTTGGGGAGTTTGATCTCATTCTGGGAATGGACTGGCTTGTTAAGCATAAGGCGACTCTAGACTGTGCTGCTAAGCGAATGGTGCTAAGGACCACGGAAGGGGATGAGGTTATGGTGATAGGTGAGCGAAGGGACTATTTGTCTAATGTGATATCGGCATTGAGGGCTGAAAAGTGGATTCGAAAAGGGTGTGAGGCCTATTTGGCATTTATAAGTCAAACAGAGGTAGAGGGGCTAACAGTGGATAAGGTTAGAACTGTAAAAGAGTTCTAAGATGTCTTTCCGGAGGAGCTTCCGGAATTGCCTCCAAACCGAGAAGTTGAATTTGGAATTGACCTGTTGCCTGGGACAGCATCAGTGTCCATTGCACCATATAGGATGGCACCGAAGGAGTTAGTGGAGTTAAAGGCGCAAATTCAAGAATTGTTGGATAGGGACTTTATTAGGCCAAGTGTGTCTCCATGGGGAGCACCGGTGCTATTCGTGAAGAAGAAGGATGGGACGATGCGTATGTGCATTGATTATCGCCAGTTGAACAAACTGACGATTAAGAATAAGTACCCTCTGCCAAGGATTGACGATCTGTTCGACCAGCTTAAAGGAGCTTCTGTATTTTTCAAGATCGATCTTCGATCTGAATATCATCAATTAAGGGTCAAGGAGGCAGATATTCATAAGACAGCATTCAGGACTCGTTATGGTCATTATGAGTTTTTGGTTATGCCATTTGGACTAACAAATGCTCCTGCAGCGTTTATGGATCTGATGAATCGTGTGTTCCAACCATTTCTGGATCGGTTCGTGGTCGTCTTTATTGACGATATTCTGGTATATTCTGAGACCGAAGCAAAACATGATGAGTATCTCCGCACTGTGTTGCAAGTGTTAAGGGAGAAGGAACTTTATGCGAAGTTCAGCAAGTGTGAGTTTTGGTTGAGGGAGGTAACCTTTTTGGGGCATGTGGTCTCTGCAGAGGGGATTAGAGTGGATCCTCGAAAGATTGAAGCAATTTTGGAATGGAAGCCACCTATGTCGGTTTCAGAAATTTAAAGTTTCCTAGGGTTGGCAGGATACTACAGAAGGTTTGTGGAAGGTTTTTCTGTGATGGCAGCACCTCTCACAAAACTCATAAGGAAAGGAGTACCGTTTGTATGGACGGAGAAGCAGCAAGAAGCTTTTGAGAGGTTGAAGAAAGTTCTGACTGAAGCACCTGTGTTAATTCAACCAGAGTCTGGGAAAGATTTTACTGTGTACAGTGATGCATCACACGTAGGTTTGGGTTGTGTGTTGATGTAAGAGGGTAAGGTGGTTGCTTATGCGTCTCGACAACTTAAGCCTCACGAAGGGAACTATCCCACTCATGATTTGGAGTTAGCAGCAGTGATCTTTGCACTTAAAATCTGGAGGCATTACTTGTATGGAGAAAGGTGTATTATATACACAGATCATAAGAGTCTCAAGTATTTGCTGACTCAGAAGGAACTGAACCTTAGGCAAAGGAGATGGATCGAGTTGCTTAAGGATTATGATTGTTCAATCGAATATCACTCAGGCAAGGCTAATGTGGCAGCCGATGCTCTAAGTCGTAGAGCTGTATCTGATCTGAGAGCAATGTTTGCTCGTCTAAGTCTGTATGATGATGGAAGTTTGTTGGCTAAATTGCAAGTAAGGCCAACCTGGGTGGATCAGATTAAGGAAAAGCAGTTGAAAGATGAGTCTTTGGTCCCTCGTTTTCAACAAGTTAAGGAAGGGGAAACTTCTGAGTTTGGGTTAAATGATGATGGGGTTCTGTGTTTTCGAGGTAGAATTTGTGTTCCGAAGGACTCTGACTTGAGACAGTCAATTTTGAAGGAAGCTCATGGGGGACTTTGTGCCATGCATCCTGGAGGGAATAAGTTGTACCATGACTTGCGAGAACTGTATTGGTGGCCTGGACTTAAGCGAGAGGTAACAGAATTTGTGGGGAAATGTCTGACATGCCAGCAAGTGAAAGCTGAGCATCAGTTACCTTCTGGATTATTGCAGCCAGTAAAAATACCACTTTGGAAGTGGGAGAGGGTAACCATGGACTTTGTGAGTGGGCTACCCTTGACACCATCGAAGAAAGACTCGATATGGGTGATTGTGGATAGGTTGACCAAGTCGGCTCATTTTATACCTGTTTGCACAGACTTTTCTCTTCAGAAGTTAGCCAAGTTGTATGTGGCAGAGATTGTGCGACTGCATGGAGTTCCGGTTTCAATTATCTCTGATCGGGATCCTAAATTCACATCTCGGTTTTGGCAAAAGCTACATGAGGCGTTGGGAACACGATTGAACTTTAGGACGGCTTTCCATCCCCAAACTGATGGTCAGTCGGAAATAGTTATTCAGATTCTGGAAGACATGTTGAGGGGATGTGTTATTAATTTCCGAGGTAGTTGGGAGGATTACTTGCCTTTGGCAGAGTTTGCATACAACAATAGTTATCAGTCGAGTATTCGAATGGCACCTTATGAAGCACTATATGGGCGAAGGTGTCGAACACCTAGTTGTTGGACTGAACTGGGGGAGCGACAAGTTCTTGGACCTGAGTTGGTGGAAGATACTGAGGATAAGGTCAGGTTAATTAGAGATCGGTTAAAGGAAGCACCGGATAGGCAAAAGTCGTATGCAGATCTGAAGCGTAAGGAGATTGAATACTCAATGGGCGATATGGTCTTCTTGAAGGTTTCACCTTGGAAGAAGATACTAAGGTTTGGTAAGAAGGGCAAGTTGAGTCCGCGGTTCATTGGGCCTTATCGGATTTTGAAGCGAGTAGGCCCAGTGGCTTATCAGTTGGAATTGCCTTCAGAGTTAGACAGGATTCACGATGTTTTTCACGTCTCCATGTTAAGGCGCTATCGTTCTGACCCTACTCATGTCGTGCCGATTGCAGAAATTGAGGTGCGATCTGATTTGACCTTTGAAGAGGAGCCTGTACAAATACTGGATTGAGACGTTAAGGTTCTGAGGAGGAAATCTGTACCATTAGTGAAAGTGCTTTGGCATAACCATGGTAGAGAAGAAGCTACTTGGGAGCTAGAGGAGGCAATGCAACAATAATACCCTCATCTGTTTGGATCAGGTAAATTTCGAGGACGAAATTTCTTTAAGGAGGGTAGAGTTGTAACGCCCCAAATTTTTGGGAATTCTGAAAAAAAAAGTTTGTAAAATTAAAATTCTGTGTTCTGCTTGTTAAGTGTAGGTTTAATTGTGATAGTGGGCCTCTAGAAGGCCCAAGCTTAGGATAACCCGATAGTTTTAATTAATTTTAATTCCATAAGAGAAAGGGGTTCTGGAAAATTGGGCTTTGAGGAATTAATTGTGTAAAATAGATCACAAGGAAGCAAGTGGTGAAGTGGCATGTGACGCCACAGGGAAGGCAATAAGTGGCATGTGGAAGCTAGGGAGGACCCAGGTTCAAGTCACATTGATAGCAAAAACAAGGGATTAATTTTTATGAATAGAAAAGGTAGGTAATGGAAATGAAGTGAAAGACTGTTAACAAGAGTTTGAGTTGCTCAGGGGATGGAGCAAGGAGGGGATAAGGGAGAGAAATTAGGAGCTGATTAGGGAGAGATGTGTTGGCTGAATGTTGGACTCTTAAAGAGTAAGAGGTGGCCGGTCAAGGGATTCTTTAAGGGGGCAAAATTCGGCTAGGTTAAGGAGCTAGTATAAATTCGGCACTTAGGGTAGTTGGTGCCATTTCCTGACTTTTCTCCTCATCTTTTCTTTTCTCCTCTCCTCATCAACCTTTTTCTTCATCTCCTTTCCTCCATTGCCGAACCTTCCTACCATCTTGTTCATCTCCATTTTTCCCTTCAACCGTTTCAAAACCTTCATAGCCTGTGGCCATAAAAAGCCGAAATCCCGAAAGCTTGTTTCTTTTTGTGCCGATTTCTTTTAATCAAAACCACATCTCTTCTCTTCATCATTTGTGGCCGATTCACCTGCCCTCTAGAACCTCAAGTTTTGACGAAAAGACCATAGCAAGACCCTCTCGTTTTACCTTTCTAAACACAAGTTGCAAAAAGTCGAAAACCCCACATTATAAGGGACTTAGCCGAATACTGGAGTCACTGAAAGCTCGACTTTTGTTATCATCTGAGGGCTAAGATCTACATCGGGAGTGGGAAACTCATTGGAATTATTCACTAAGGAATCGGTGGTAAGTCTTCTCCAAAACTTAGTCTTCTTACATATTTTAGGAAAAGCCGAAATCCCTAAAAGTTAGAGAGGTTGTCAATTTGGACTTATAATCCTGAGGGGTCGTAATAACTATTTTGTTTTGGTAATAACGTGATTTAGAGGTGGTTGATCAAGGGCTTGGATAGGTGGAACGATCGGATCTTTGGAGTTAACCATATTTCGACAGTAAGGTAAGAGCAATAAGGGTTTTGGGCATGTTTGGCCGAATGTGGTAAGGGACTATATACTAAATTTTATTTCGATATTTGGAGTAATATTAAGTGATTCAATTGTAGGCAGTTCGTGTGTAGATCTCGTCGAGGAAATCCCAAAAACAGGTGTGTAACTGACACCCTCTCATAGGCTAGATCGGCAAAAGTCGAAAAGCCGAAATGCCGAAAAGCTGGTATTTTGGGCACTTGCGAGTGTGCGAATGCTCGTAAGACGTATGGGTAATTATTACTGGTAATCAAAAGTGATAAAACTGCAGTACGCTCTATTTCGTGCGTTTTGATATTTTGGGCTTAATGGGCCAAAATTGGGTTAATGGGCCAACGGGCCCAATTCGGTAAGAACACTCGGTAAGTGTTTCTGGCTAAACGTAATGGCTACGATATGCATGAAAACCTTAGAAATAGTTAGATGTACTAGAATACCCCTATGTATGCAAAGTGACCTTTATACCCCTAGGGTTAATTTTGTCTGAAAAGCATGATGAATTAAATCTGTATGATATATGCCATGAATGTATATCTGTTGCATGGGGACATGGGTTATATTATGGAGGAAGCGTCCTGGTGGCTATGCCACAAATTATCTGTTCTGGTGGCCCTGCCACATATATCTGTTTTAGTGGCACTGCCACAAAATATCTGTATCTGGTGACTCTGTCACATTTTCTGTATCTGGCAGCCATGCTGCATATTTCTGTGGCGTGTAGTGGTTGGGTGGGTCGAGTAGTCTCCCCACATGGCGAAAGGATGGTATGGGGGTGTATGTGATTAGATATGGTTGGGTTTCTGCATAAGCATGATATATCTGTTTTGGTCTGTTCTGGGCCTATGGGCTTTATTCTGATATCTGTTCTGGGCTAAAGCCAACTTATTCTGTCTCTGTGGTTTGAACTGATTTAGGCTATGGTTGGGTTGAATTACACACTGAGTTTCCCAAAACTCACCCTTTATTTTCATCATCACAGGTAATCCTCAACCATAGTGGGCTTGGAGCTGTGAGGGATTCGGACTGGCCACATGTTTCTACGAACCTGGTTTCTTTCTGGTGAACTGGACGTCCTTTAAATTTCATTTATGGTTTTTGGTTTTAAGTGTAATAAGGCTGCTTAATTATTTTTATGGTTTTGTTTTACTTTTATTATTTTATTTTATTATGATGAAAAAAAAACTATGATAACTAAGGAAAATGGGTTAGCTTTAGGACGCGTTTCCAAAAACATTAAGTGATTTCAAAATAACACGATTACAAGTAAGACTTCCGCTAAGCAAATGTTCTCAAACTTAATCATTTTCTTAAGATAGACATAACCAGACGGTTTTCTCAAAATTATACGAGTCGTTAAGGTGTGGCAATGGTGGTGTGCATGTCTAGGATTGGATCCGAAGGGAGCTTGGTACTTAAGCAGTCTGACGGACTCACCTCCTCTTTTCCTGGTTTCCTACATGGTGCACAGCTTCTATTCACTTTAACCTACTTTTAAAAGTATCTTTTACAACACGAACTAAGTTTTCCAAACTAAGTAATACGAAACGTTTTGAACGCATCGATGTGGCGCACCGGATTCGGTCATAACGTCTAGGCCGAGTTTGGGGTGTTACAGATGCTAAGCTGAGGTTGATTCGATGGGTGCTTCTACTTCAAGAGTTCGATCTAGAAATTCAAGATCGAAAGGAGTGGAAAATCAAGTAGCAGATCACTTGTCTAGATTGGAGCGGTAAGAAGAGAACTCTCCTCTTATACCAATTCAAGAAACATTTTCGGATGAACACGTACTAAAGGTAAATTGTGTCCATAATACCCCTTGGTTTGCTGATATTGCTAACTATTTGGCTTGTGGTTTGATGCCGATTGATAAGACGTATCATCAAAGGAAAAAGTTTCTTCACGATGTGAAGTACTATTTCTGGGAAGAACCATACTTGTTCAATAAGTGTGCAGATCAAATGATCAGGAGATGTGTGGCAGAAGATGAAGTACAAAAGATTCTATACCATTGTCACTCAGTTCCAAGTAGGGGACGCTTCGGAGGTACTAGTACTGCGGCCAAAGTATTGCAAGCTGAATTATTTTCGCCAACACTATTCAAAGGATCAAAAATGTCACCAGTAGAAATGAGATGCCTTGAACAAACATCATTGAGGTAGAATTATTCGATATTTAGGGCATTGACTTCCTCGGTCCTTTCCCTCTAACTTTTGGTCACAAGTACATCTTGGTAGCTGTAGACTACGTTGTCTGAGTGGGTCGAGGCTGCAGCTTATCCAACAAACAATGCTAAGGTTGTAATAAAGTTTTTACAGAAATATGTGTTCATAAGGTTTGGAACCCTGAGAGCTATTATCAACGATGAAGGGTCCCACTTTGTGAACAAGTGGTTCAAATGGTTGTTAGATAAACATGGAGTGAAACACAAGGTCACTACAGCTTGAGAATGTAGTTTGCCCGAACCGACGAGATTGGTCCAAAAGGCTGAATGATGCTTTATGGGCTTACAGGACAACATTCAAGGCACCTTTAGGGATGTCACCCTACAGGTTGGTCTTTGAGAGAGCTTGTCACCTGCCCTTGGAGTTAGAACACAAAGCTTATTGGGCCCTTCGACAACTTAACTTGGATCTTAAGCTTGCTAAAGAGAAACAGATGTTCCAACTCAATGAGCTAGAGGAATTCCGAACGTTCTCATACGAAAATGCCAAACTACTCAAGGAGAGACTTAAGAAATGGCATGACAAGCACATTCGAGTTCGAGAGTTCGAAGCAGGTCAGCAAGTCTTGTTATTTAATTCCAGATTAAATTTCTTTCCAGGTAAACTAAAATCACGTGGGTCTGGTCCATTTACAATTCATCACGTCTATCCATACGGAGTTGTTGAACTCCAAGGTAAGGGAGGTAATTTTCAAGTTAATGCTTAGTTTCTGAAACATTATTGGGGAGATAAGACTGAACGGAATCAAATTTCATTCATTCTATCAGATGTTTAAATTTTTGTTATTTTCCTTTTTAATAAATGATTTAGGGTATATTTTCGAGATTAGTATGTTTAAATCAATTTTGTCTAGGAGATTGGAACTTAAGTGGGACCGCTTGTGACCCCTCTAATTTTTCCTAGGAGTTGATTTTAACATAATTTTCCGAGAAATTATTCCTTAAATAGAAAAATAAATTTTAAATTTTTTGAATAAGAGGTCAGTTTTGACCTAAGTTTTAAATTGCAACTCAATTTTAAATTTTCATTAAGTCTAGGGACTTAATTGAATTATTTTCAAAATTTGGTTACTCTTTTTGTAAATAATAAAAACTAGATTTTTTTTGTAAATATTTTCAAAAGGCTTCTAGAATAAATGTTTTTAATTAAAAAAATGATAATTATTAATTTATAATTATATCCATTATAATATATATTAATTATTATCAACTTTATATAGAGTTAGGATTAGTGTTAATTTCATCATATTTTATTTGATAAGTTTTTAATAATAATAATAAGATGATAATCTTTAATATATAATTATATCTATTATAATTTATATATTAATTTTTATCAATTTAGCATAGAATTAGGATTAATTTTAATCATAACTCATTTTTGTTTAAATAAATCAATAGTATTAATAATTTAATATGCATATATTTAATTATTAGTTGTTGTTAACTTGGATTAAAATTAGAACTTAGAGTTTTTAATTATTAAATTTCTCTAAGAATTCTACTTTAAGTCTTATTCCTTTCATTATAAATACTACCTTGTAACACCCCAAATTTCTGTAATTTCGGCTTTTGTGAGATTGTAGCATAGGAAAATATCTGAATATGTTTTTGCATGAATTTGCATAATATCTGTCTGCTTTTGTGTTTAAGTTCTTTGGGGGTGTGTTAGGGAAGTCCCAAGTTCAAGTCTCAACTTGGGCAAAATTTTGGTTTTTTTATTTAAATAAAGCCTGGCTTTTGGTTAATGGGCTTATAAGAATTTATTGGTAAAAACTTAACAGAATGGGCCTACTGGTCTAGTGGTTAAGTGGCAAGGGTTTATGCTAGAGGTCCTGTGTTTGAATCCTGGCTTGGGCATTATTTTTGCCACTAAGGCCATGATAGAGTTGGAGGTGAACTAAAACACTGAAGTGGTAGGGTTTATCAGATTTTCTGAGTAGTTTCTCTAAAAGAAATCTCTTTGCCGAAATTCTCTACTATTTTTCCCGTTTCCACAGTTTTTTTTCTTTTCTTTTTGCCTAAATTTTCCTTGCCTTCCTCCCATTCATTTTGATTTCGTATTAATGGGCTTCTGCGATTCATTGACGTTCTCCTTATTGGTAAGTTGTGCTTGTCTTTCGTAAACATCGTTTTGATTAAGAGATTAAGGGGGAACTTTTTTTGGGTGTTTAGTTACTGATTAAGAGGCTGTTCTTCATTCTTGAACAATGAATTAAGCGCATAGTATTCACTAGTTTCCGCTTGAGGTAAGAAATTTAACAATTTTGGGGTGGAATACCTCGTTTTGTTTCAGTCAAAAATTGTTTAAGTGACTGAAATGGGTATTGACATTGTCGAATATAGGTTTTGGAGTGCTCGGGATTGCGTTAGGCTTCAATCAAAACCAGGTGTGTACTCCAATTGAACTGAAATCGAGTTTCAGTGAAAGTCGAAAACACTATTGTCGATGCAACGCGGGCGTGTGGACTGCCCGTGTAGAGGCCGTGTGGTGAGACACGGTCTTGTGGTCGATAAAGTAGGCCATGCGTACGCCACACAGGCATGACAGATCTGGGACTGTGAGGCTGGCGAGGCCATGTGCGAGGTACGGGCTTGACCAATTGGGCCGTATGGGCCACACGGTCGTGTGGGATCTTGGGCCAGGCCGAGTGATCCATACGGGCAAGGCCAATTTGAGCCGTGTAAGCCACTCGGGCAAGGTACACGGGCCTGTGTGCCCGATTTGTTTGAAATGTTCTACAAAGTTGCACGAGTCGCCCAAGTCTACTGTGACCTGATTGTAGGGTCAGTAAGCGTTACTTAGACCCCTATACTCTGATCTGATACTAAGATGTATGTAAAAGCATGATAATTAAAGCAAGTGTATCTGTTCTGATTTGATGATGATGTTATGAATTGATATCTACATATGAGAATGTCATATTATCTATGTTGCATTGCATTGGGTTGGGTTTGTTGTTGAAGAGAAGGAAGATTGAAAGGCTATTAGCCTGCCATCTGGCAACTATACTGCATATACCTGATACGTGTCGTATACAGTACCACTTGGTGTATAGGGTTGGATGGGTTGATTCTATCCCCATACTTGGTGTGTAGGGCTGGGTGGGTCGATTTTATCCCTACATAGTGTGTTGGGTTGGACGGAGATGGTGTGCAGGGTTAGTGGGCATTACTGTTCTGATTGATATGCATGTATGCCTATATGAGCTAAGGCCCGAATGTATCTGATACTATTTTGAGTGGGCTAAGGCCTACACTGATTCTATTAAGAGCTTAAGCTCGATTACGACTGTTTGACAGTTATCCATTTACATGCATGCTTTACTGTGGGGATGTACACACTGAGTTTGCGAAAACTCAACCCTTATTTTATTTGTCTGTTAGGTAATCCCCAGCAGTAGTTGGGTCGGTGCAGCAGAAGGGCTCGACGGTGACCACTGCTACATACACTCTGGTTTTAAAGGTTTTTAATGCTTTTATTATTTTAATTGCTATAGTTGGGAGTAGTTATGTAATTTCTGGTTTCAGACTGTTTGGTTTAAGTTCGAAATTTTGAAATACTGTTTATGGATTTTGGAACTACAACTTTATTTGTTCTTAAGCTTCTACTAACTAAGAAATGTTTTCAAATAAATTAATCAATATATGTTTTCTGAGTTACGTCAAAGGTGGTAATTGGAACGATTTTTGGGTAAACACGGTTTTAAATACACTCTCATGTGACTTCGCCAGATTTGGCCATAACGTCTAGGCCGAATTTGGGGTGTTACATTTAGTGGTATCATAGCGAGGTTGCAAAACTCGACTGTGGATTTGGATTTTAAAATTTGGTTTTATAAAAATGATTTTTAAAGCGATTTGAAATATTTTTGATAACAAGTATGTGGTACACCGAGCCTCTAGCACTGATCCTGTAAGTTCTCTGAAACTATGATATGTACTGTTTGAAAGCACGCCTATACTGAAATTTTGTCTGTATCTATCGGAAACACTGTGTAGCTGTGATGAGACTGCTGTAAGTAGTACACTACTGGAACCCTTTAGGTAGTGTAAACTGCAAATCGTAGTAAGCTTATTACTCGCGATAACTGACTTTGAAACTCTGATATTGTTCTACATAAAATATCTGTTAATAATTATCGAAACTATAAACTAATTTTCATAAAACTCTTAATACAGATTAATTCGTTAGTTACGATGAGCACACGTGGTACTCGTGGATGGGGTACTAGAGGCCGAGGTAGAGGCTGTAGATGGATTCGAGCTGAGTCCTTCACATCTGATATGATTCCTAATCTGGACACTAGCAAGACACCGGGGTCACATTTTACTTAGGCTGGTGCTGAGTCTCATGATCATGCAGTTGGGGACGACGCACTGTCCTAGGCCATGCTACGAATTCTGGAGAAGGTTGCTGGTGCCAATACTAGATCTGGAGGTCGTGGGTCGGTTACGGAACGAATCAAGTCGAATGGGGCTAAGATATTCAGGGGCATCACTGAAGTTGCTTTGAGTGTGGCTGAGTACTGGATGGAGGCCATAGAGCACATAATGGATGATTTGGACTTCACTGATGAGTAGAATCTCAAGGGAGCAGTGTCTCTGCTTCACGATGAGGCGTACTAATGTTGGTTAACTGTTAAGGAGGGCACTCAGCCCGATGTCATGGGATTTGTTTAAGACCACCTATTAGAGTAGGTATGTGGGAGCTAGCTATACTGACGCTAGGCGACGTGAGTTCTTGAATCTTACTCAGGGGAACCGTTCGGTGGCCGAGTATGAGGCTGAATTTTTGAGAATGAATTGTTATGCGAGGTGCGTGGTGGCGACAGAGTATGAGCGCTATGTTCGATTTGAGGATGGTCTGCGAGACAGTATGTGAGCTCTAATTGCTTCACAAAGGGAGCAAGATTTCTTAGCGTTGGTCGAGAAGGCCAAGATTGCTGAGGAGGTGAAACGTTTTGAGCTCTAAAACCATGAGAAGGGGAAAGCTAATAGGGATTTTGAGCCTTTAAAGACTGGGATGAGGCCTAAGAAAAAGGCCAGGACTGATGGGCCCATGAAAGCTGGGCCTACTATTGCTCTTCCTGTTGGGGTGGCGATGTGTCAGCTCTGTAATAGAAGTCATCCAGGCGAGTGTTGGAGGGCTACTGGAGCTTGTTTGAGGTGTGGTTCGACTGAGCATCGTGTTAAGGATTGTCCACTGAGGAGAAATCAGATGCAAGCTCCAACTTTTGAGACTGCATAGCTGCCGAGAGGGGTACAGCAGCCACCTATGGGCTGAGGACAGGCTAGGGGTGGTAACGGTATGAGTCGAGTTCAAGGAGCACCAGACAGAAGTGCTAGGCCGACTGAGGTGAGGCAGCATGTACTTGTCTACGCTGTATGTCGCCATGAGGATGGAGATACTTTGAACATTATCACAGGTACGTTCTTCATTTCTAATGTACCTTATGTTGCACTGATAAACATAGGCTCTACACATTCCTATGTGGTATGTTATGTGTCTGAGACTTTGGGAATCCGTGTAAGAGCACTTCTAGTGAGATTCTAGTTGTGAGTCCATTGGGACAGTCTATTAGGGTCAGTAAACTATTTAGAGACGTTCTGTTGGAAGTCCAAGGAACGGTATTCTTGGCTGATCTGATGAAACTTCCGTTTGGGGAGTTTGACTTAATTCTGGGCATGGACTGGTTGGTGAAGCATTATGTAAGTCTAGATTGTGCTGAAAAGAGGGTTGTTCTGAGGACTAAGGAGGATAATGAGATAGTCGTGATTGGAGAACGACAGAATTATTTGAGGAATGTGATATTTGCGTTGGTAGCAAAGAAGCTTGTGAGAAAGGGATGTAAGGCATACTTGGCCTACATCAGTGCTTCTGATTTTGTGGACTCTTTGATTAAGGACATCCGTACTGTGAAGAAATTTCAAGATATTTTTCCAGAGGAACTACCAGGATTGCCTCCAAGTCATGAGGTAGAATTTGGGATTGAGTTGATTCCTGGTACAGCTCCGGTGTCTATCGCCCCTTATCAAATGGCACCAAAGGAGCTAGTAGAACTGAAGGCTCAAATTCAGGAGCTGTTGGATCGTGGGTTTATTCATCCTAGTGTGTCTCCATGGGGAGCACCTGTTCTATTCTTAAAGAAGGACGGTACGATGAGGATGTGTATCAATTACCGTTAGTTGAATAAGTTGACAATTAAGAATAAATACCCACTTCCAAGGATAGACGATTTATTCGATCAATTCAGAGGGGCTTCTGTGTTCTCCAAGATCGATCTGTAATTAGGTTATCATTAGTTTAAGGGTTAAGGAGGCCGATGTGCATAAGACAACATTTAGGACTCGTTATGGACATTACGAGTTCTTGGTTATGCCCTTTGGGTTGACTAATACACCAGCGGCATTCATGGACTTGATGAACCGTGTGTTTCAGCCTTACTTAGACTAGTTCGTGGTGGTGTTTATCGATGACATCTTGATTTACTCTAAGTCTGAAGACGAGCACGATGAGTATTTCAGT
Organism: Gossypium hirsutum; assembly: GCF_007990345.1. Classification (NCBI taxonomy): domain Eukaryota; kingdom Viridiplantae; phylum Streptophyta; class Magnoliopsida; order Malvales; family Malvaceae; genus Gossypium; species Gossypium hirsutum. Next base: position 77,272,294 of record NC_053433.1, read on the forward strand.
GTTGTTTAGCAAATCCTTCGTGAGAAACAGCTTTATGTGTAGTTCTCTAAGTGTGAGTTTTGGCTGTCGGAAGTAATCTTTTTGGGACATATGGTGTTTATTGGGGGGATTCATGTTGATCCTCGTAAGATTGAGGCTAGTTGGTTGGATTGGAAACAACCAAAGAATGTGTCAGAGATCCGCAGTTTTCTGGAACTGGCAGGATATTAGCGATGCTTCGTAGAAAGGTTCTCATTGATCGCAGCGCCGTTGACTAATTTACTTGGTAAATGAGTTTCTTTTGTTTGGACTGATGCACGGCAGGAGAGCTCTGAGAAGCTTAAGACAGTTTTGACTCAAGCTCCAGGTCTGATACAGCCTGAGCCTGGTAAGGACTTCGTGGTTTACAGTGATGCGTCACATGTGAGTTTTTGTTGCGTCTTGATTCAAGATGATAAGATAGTTGCCGATGCGTCTCGACAGCTTAAGACTCACGAGGCTAATTATCTGACGCATGATTTGGAGACACTATCTGTACGGTGAGAAGTGTACCATCTACACTGATCACTAGAGCCTCAAGTATCTCCTCACTCAGAAGGATTTAAATCTTAGGCAGCGACTATGGGTTGAACTGCATAAGGATTACGACTACAGTATAAAGTATCACCCTGGAAAGGTCAATGTTGTGGCCGATACATTAAGCCATAAGGCTGTGGCTAATTTGACAGTGTTGTTCGTTTGACTGAGTCTTTATGACGATGGGAGTCTTCTGGAAGAGCTACACGTGAAGCCGACATGGATTGAGCAGATTAGAGCTAAGCAGTTAGAGGATAAGACTCTCAAGATGCGATTTCGTCAGGTTGAGACTGGGACTACTACAGATTTTGGGCTGAATAATGATGGGGTATTGTGCTTCCGGGGTAGGATCTATGTACCTAATGATAAGGATTTGAGACTGTCGATTTTGAGAGAAGCGCATAGTAGTCCATACACTATGCATCCTAGTGGAAATAAGATGTATAAAGATCTTTGAGAGTTGTACTGGTGGCCAGGGTTGAAGCATGAGGTGACCAATTTCGTTGCTCGCTGTCTGACTTGTCAGCAGGTTAAGGCTGAGCATCAGTTTCTTTCGGGTTTGCTACAGTCGGTTAAGATACCGACGTGGAAATGGGAGCGAGTGACGATGGATTTCGTTAGTAAGTTGCCTCTAACACCCACTAAGAAGGATTCTTTTTAGGTCGTCGTAGATCGATTGACCAAGTCTGCACACTTCATTCCTGTTAGAACAGACTTCTCTTTACAGAAGTTGGCTAAACTTTACATCTTAGAGATAGTAAGACTGCATTGGGTTCCAGTGTCGATTATCTCCGATAGGGTTCCTCAGTTTACTTCTCGATTTTGGTAGAAGCTTCATGAGGCTTTGGGTTCACAACTTGACTTCAATATTGCATTTCATCCTTAGTTAGATGGTCAGTTAGAGAGGGTGATTTAGATACTGGAGCATATGTTGAGGGGCTGTGTTATGGATTTCTGAGGTAGTTGGGAGGAGTACTTGCCTTTTGCGAAGTTTGCTTACAATAACAGCTATCAGTCTAGTATACAGATGGCACCTTATGAGGCACTTTATGATCGTAAGTGTCGCACCCCTTTGTGCTGGATTGAGTTGGGTGAGCGAGGTGTTCTGGGTCCGGAGTTGGTTTCAGAGACTGAAGATAAGGTCTGTTTCATTCGAGATCGACTGAAAGTGGCTACTGATAGACAAAAGTCCTAGGCTAATTTGAAAAGGAAAGATATCGAGTATTTTGTGGGGGACTTGGTTTTCGTTAAGGTCTCGCCATGGAAGAAGGTTCTGAGGTTCGGTCGTAAAGGTAAGTTGAGTCCCTGGTTTATTAGGCCGTATTGAATTCTGAAGCGAGTGGGGCCAGTCGCGTATCAGTTGGAGTTACCTCTAGAGTTAGATTGTATTCAAGATATTTTTCATGTCTCGATGTTTTGACGTTACCGCTCTGATCCCATGCACATTGTGCTTATGGAGGAAATTAAGGTCAGACTAGATCTGACGTTCGAGGAGGAGCCAGTTCAAATTTTCGATCGCGACGTCAAAGTTCTGCGTAGGAAGTCATTTCCCTTAGTGAAGGTGCTGTGGCAGAATCATAACACTGAGGAGACTACTGGGAGCCAGATGATTCAATGCGTCAGTAGTATCCTCACCTTTTCTGACCAGGTAAAATTCAAGGACGAATATTTTTAGGGGGTGGAGTTGTAACACCCCAAATTTCTATAATTTTGGCTTTTGTGAGATTGTAGCATAGGAAAATATCTAAATATGTTTTGACATGAATTTGCATAATATTTGTCTACTTTTGTGTTTAAGTGCTTTGGGGGTGTGTTAGGGAAGTCCCAAGTTCAAGTTTCAACTTGGGCAAAATTTTGGTTTTTTATTTAAATAAAACCTGGCTTTTGGTTAATGGGCTTATAAGAATTTATTGGTAAAAACTTAACAGAATGGGCCTGCTGGTCTAGTGGTTAAGTGGCAAGGGTTTATGCTAGAGGTCTTGTGTTCAAATCCTGGCTTGGGCATTATTTTTGCCACTAAGGCCATGATAGAATTGGAGGTGAACTAAAACACTGAAGTGGTAGGGTTTATCAGATTTTTCTGAGTAGTTTCCTCAAAACAATTCTCTCTGCCAAAATTCTTTACTATTTTTTCCCTCTCCATGTCCTTGTTCTTTTCTTTTTACCGAAATTTCCCTTGCCTTCCTCCCATTTGTTTTGATTTCATATTAATGGGCTTCTAAGATTCATTGGCGTTCTTCTTTTTGGTAAGTTTTGCTTGTCATTTGTAAACATCGTTGTGATTAAGAGATTAAAGGGGAACTTTCTTTGGGTGTTTAGGTACTAATCAAGAAGCTGTTCTTCATTCCTGAACAGTGAATTAAGCGCGTAGTATTTGCTGGTTTCTGCTCGACGTAAGAAATTTAACGATTTTGGGGTAGAATACCTCATTTTGTTTAAATTGAAAATTTTTAAGTGACTGAAATAGGTCTTAACATAGTCGAATATAAGTTCTAGAGTCCTCAAGATTGCGTTAGGCTTCAATCCAAACCAGATGTGTACTCCAATCGATCTAAAATCGTGTTTCAGTGAAAGTCAAAAATGCTTCTGTCAACACCACAATGGCATGTGGACTACCGGTGTGGAGGTCGTGTTGCGAGACACGGACGTGTGGTCGACAAAGTAGGCTGAGCGCGCTCAACAAGAGCACGACGGACACGGGCGTGTGAGGCTGGCGAGGCTGTGTACGAGGCACGGGCTTGACCAATTGGGCTGTGTTGGCCACATGATTGTGTAAGCCATATGGGTGAACCACACGGGCGTGTGGGATCTTGGCCCAGGCCGTGTGATCCATATGGGCAAGGCTAATCTGAGCCATGTAAGCCACACGGGTGTATGGGCCTACACGGGCAAGGCACGAGCGTGTGTGCTTGATTTGTTTGAAATGTTCTGCAAGGTTGCACAGGTCACCCAAGTCGACTGTGACCAGATTGTAAGGTCGGTAAGTGTTACTTAGACCACTATACTCTGATCTGATACTAAGATTTATGTAAAAGCATGATAATTAAAGCATGTGTATCTTTTTTAATTTGATGATGATGTTATGATTTGATATCTTCACATGGGCATGCCATATTATCTATGTTGCATTGCATTGGGTTGGGTTTTTTGTTGAAGAGAAGGAAGACTGAAAGACTGTTAGCCTGCCATCTAGCAGCTATGCTGCATATACCGAATACGTGCCGTATACGGTACCACCTGGTGTGTAGGGTTGGATGGGTTGATTCTATCCCTATACTTGGTGTGTAGGGCCGGGTGGGTCTATTTTATCCCCACATGGTGTGTTGGGTTGGACGGAGATGGTGTGCAGGGTTTGTGGGCATTACTGTTCTGATTGATATGCATGTATGTTTGTGTGGGCTAAGGCCCGAATGTATCTAATACTGTTCTGGGTGGGCTAAGGCCTACACTGATTCTGTTAATAGCTCATGCTCGATTATGACTGTTTGACTGTTATTCGTTTACATGCATGTTTTACTGTGGGGATGTACACACTGAGTTTGCGAAAACTCACCCCTTATTTTATTTGTCTGTCAGGTAATCCCCAACAGTAGGTGGACCGGTGCAGCAGAAGGGCTCGACGGTGACGATTGCTACATATACTTTTTAAAGGTTTTTAATGCTTTTATTATTTTAATTGCTATAGTTAGGAGTAGTTATGCAATTTCTGGTTTCAGACTGTTTGGTTTAAGTTCAGAATTTTGAAATACTGTTTATGGATTTTGGAATTGCAACTTTATTTGTTCTTAAGCTTTCGTGAACTAAGAAATGTTTTCAAGCAAATAAATCAATATATATTTTCTGAGTTATGTAAAAGGTGGTAACTGGAACGATTTTTGGGTAAACATGGTTTTAAATACATTTTCATGTGACTTCGCCAGATTCAGCCATAACGTCTAGGCTGGGTTTTGGGTGTTACATACCTTCTCCATTCATTAATCACTAAAAATCCCAAATACCAAAACCTTTAAAGTGTCACAAGCCCCTAGCCTAGCAGCCATTCAGCCAGCAAGCACCCAGTAGCCCAGATCCATCGTACACGCCGAGCACATCTACCCCCATCGCGCGCTGCATTACGCGCCCCATCCTGCTCCAACACCTACGCACATCCAGCTCTAGCACTCACCAAGCCCGCACCTTCGCGCTGCATCTGTTCAATTCCAGCATGCGCACGCCTAAGCTGTTGCCCACTCAGCTTGGCGGCCTGCTGCACATGCAGCTCATCGCGCCAAGCCTGTGCCGCTTCTTTCTCCTACTCGACGAGTTTGCTTGCTGACTGGCACTTGTGTGGCACACACATACACCAAGCCCCTTAGCCAAAATCTTCCAGCCCACCTTAAATTGACCTCTTTTGTTTATTAATTATTGTTAAGAGTTATAAGTTTTATAAAAAAGGTGGTTAATAATGCCTCACAAGAGAACTCGTGCTTGTGCTCAAATTGATGAAACACAAAATAAATTCCATTGTGAAGAAGCCAAAGCAAGATATGAGAGTATCTTCAAAAATCAATAAATGCATCCATAGAAAGGCTTCACTTTGAAAGAGAGCAACTACAAAGACTTTATAGCACGTATTCGTCAAGTTGCTGAAGCCTTCAATTGGGAATTGTTTTGTGAACAGAGGCCTAGTGTGGATGAGGAACTAGTTCATGAATTCTACGCAAATTTAACCTCAAGCGATTTGATAGAAGTTTCAGTTCACGAAATTAAGGTACTGATAAGTTCAAATGCTATTAATGAGTTCTTTGAATTACCTGATTTCAAAAATGATAAGTATTCTTCTTTGATAAGCAACATCGAGCTTGAAAATTTACAAGAAATTCTTGAGGAACATACATTTCAGGTTCTAAGTGGACTTTGTCAAAGCAAGAAATCTACACTTGTCGAAGAGAATCTTTGACACCACTTGCAAAGGTATGGTTCTGTTCCATCCGTTTCAGTCTTATGCCTAGTTCGCATGGGAGTACAATCTCATTAGAGTGAATGGTCTTATTATACTCGATTTTAACTGGAAAGACCATTGATGTGGGAAAAATCATCCTACGAGAGATGAGGAATTGTGCCACTAAACGTTCTGGCTTCGCTTACTTCCCCTTTACGATAATAATTTTGTGCTTAAAAGTTGAGATTCTTGCAAACGTAAAAAATATAGGGTATATCCAGGGAACAATCACATATTGGGACCTCTACCGAGTAGCTACAGATTCTATTCTACATCAGCGAGTTGAAGAAAGTGAGGATCCCGATGAAGAGGAAGAAGATTCCACAGAGATCGAGCCAATATAATCGGCTGAATTCCCTGATAAGATGGAACCAATAGAACCAGAAATTGAGCCCGATGACGGAACTTCAATATTTAGAGCTCAATTGTCTAGCCCAGATCTTCGAGATGAACTGTCAAAGTTGATGGACAAAATGCAGCATATGCAATGGCAGCACCAAGCTTACTGGAGATACTAAAAAATAATGGATGACTTGATGAAAAGTGCTCTTAAGAAAATTTACAATGACCCATTTATTTTTGTTCTTGAATTTCCAGATTTTATATTTTAACCATGGAGTCCATTATCGAAGAAAGAGCGAAGCAAGGTGATAGTGATGGAGCAAAAGATGAGTCAAATTCGGAAGAGTCTGCAAATAAATAAATGGGGGATCTTGTGACAGCCCTAATGTGACCCTAGTCGGAAAGTGGTTTCGGGACCACAAGACCGAGTCGTAAAAATAATTAATTGCTATATTCTGTGCTTATTATGTGTGAACATGAGTATGTGGAAGTTTCATTCCCTAATTTTACCAATTGCATGAGAAAATTGTTAATAGGGATCGATTTGAGACATGGAGAAAATATGATAGTCCAATTTAAAATGGTCTATTAGTGCATGTACCAAAAAGAGTGGACTTGCATGTCAAATAGACCATTTTTGAATGTGAATGGCCGGCCAACACACGCATGCATTATGGTGTTCCCTTATCTCCATTTTTTTATATTTGGTGGGAATTATGTATAATAAATTTATATTAGTAAGTGGTGATAAAAACAAAGTTCCATCATCTTTTCTATCATCTTGCTGAAACCATAAGGAAAAGAAAAGAAAAAAATGGAAGCTAGGACATTCGGCCAAGTGAGTTTATAGATTAAGGTATGATATCATGTGGTTCTTTTGGCATTTTTTTTGTGAAGTTGAGTTGTTTTGATGCTCATAACATGACCCATGTGTTGATTTTTGAGTTGTGTTGCAAGAAACCTTTGGTTATGTTCTTATATGCCAAAGTGATGATGTTTTGTAGTATGTGATTTGAAATGGTTATAGATGAATATGAACTAAGAAACATGTATTATTGAGTAAGTAGAAGATAGAAAGGGGTTTAAATGGGAGGTTCATTTGATTTATTTTTGTCCTTGTATGAAAAGTGGTTCTTGGTTAAGGCCGAATGAGTCATGCTAGATTAGTTGAAAAGAATGTTCATGTTATGAGGTAATTTGAATAATTGACCGAAACATGAAAGGAATAATGAAAGTTGTATTAAGTTTAATGTGCATACTTTAGTCTAAGTGTTGAGGAGTATTCGGCTAAGATAGTTGAAATGTGGGTGTTGCCGATTTTTAAATTTAGATTATGGGAGTGGCTATAATGGGCATTAAGATGTTGAACTCAAGAAATTAGAAGTAAATGAACTTGATAGTATTTAAGAGATAGAGGTGATAGATTAATGTTGCACATTCGGCTATGGTTAGGCATGTTGATGATCTTATCTTGATTTAGATAATTAGGCATAAAAGGGTGGTAAAGGGGATGGAATTGTCGAATGATTAGTTGGGTAACAAAAGAAGCATTCGGCCATCTCTTGAGAGCTTGTGTGATGTTGGGTTTAAAATTAGCAAAGGTAACTTACCTAATGCATGTGCATGTGTGATTAGATTTTTGATGATATGGTAGTTGCATGAGGTTATTAGCCGAATATACTAACATACATATACATGTGAAATTGGATTGTAAATATTTAGCAAGGTGGTTAAACTAGTTAAATTATTGATTTAGCTCAAGGAGTTAAAGGAGGTGAATCGAGCAAAGGCAAAGAAAAGGTTATCGAGTAGCCGAGTTGGAACCGTCTTACCCAACACGAGGTAAGTCATTAAGCATGTAGTTGGTATTATTTCAAATGGTCATAATGTTTATGTATTGATGCTGAATGGAATGAATAAATATACATATATATATATGCATGTACGTATGTGACGATGAAATTGTTGAATGAAAGAAAAGAGGTAAGATGTACTGAGTTGTTGATCTCGGCACTAAACGTGCGGGATAACCATTTATGACCATGAGATTGGCGCTAAGTGCGCGGGATTAAATTGTACAGCACTAAGTGTGCTATTTGACTATGTTGCACTAAGTGTGCGAAATGAATATGATGCACTAAGTGTGCGAATTGACCATGCGGCACTAAGTGTGCGAGTTTGACTATGTAGCACTAAGTGTGCGATTTGATTACGTAGCACTAAGTGTGCGAGTTGATTATATAGCACTGAGTGTGCGGACTCAATATACATTCGTGAATCATTATGGACACTATGTGTGCGACACTATTGAGTCGATCGCGGACAGCGGATCGGGTAAGTGTCTTGAGTACATGGCTAATAGGTGCTATGCTTATACTTGGTGTTGAGCTCGGTAAGTTGAACCTATGTGACAACTATACTTGAAGTCACGTACATAAAATTTATCGTAGGATGGGTGAAAGGCCGTTTAGTCGTTTGATTGTAACGAAAATAAATTGATTTATGAAAATGCTTCAATGTCCTATTGATGAGTATATGGATTGTGAATGCATGAATTGATATGAAATTGAATCGATAGGTTGGAGGAACTATGGTATGGTTTGGTATGGATGGAGTAAATTGTCTCGTTCCATTTTGTTTCCTCTTGTGATAATGTTATTGATGGATGGTAGTGCATTGCTTATGACTTACTGAGTTATAAACTCACTCGGTGTTTCCTTGTCACCCATTATAGGTTGCTTGGACTCATCTATTTTTGCGGGGTCAGGCCGTCGTCGAAGTCATCACACCGGATAGCAAGTTTTGGTACTTTCTTCTTAGTTGGCTTAGAAGAACATTTTGGCATGTATAAGCTATTACGTTGTGTTTGAATTTTGGCATGTAAACTTTAAGCCATGCGAAAATGGCACGAATGTTCGATTGAGTTGGATCAAGGGTAGGCATGAGATGGACCTAGTTACTTTCGTAACAGATGCTGGCAGCAGCAGTGTCATGAGATTGAAAAATCACTAAAAATAGTAGGAGTGGAATTAATTGATGAATAAATTATGTAATCGAAGCTCGATGAGTCTGCTTTCATGAGGAAGTAACGAAAAGATCATATGGGCAGTATATTAAGAGATAATCAGATTATAGTGGGACAGGGCCAGAACGGTTTCTGGATTCCCTGCTCCGACTTTGGAAATTCATTACAAATTAACCAGAGATAATTAGGGGTCGTACCATATATGTACAGATTCCTCTCTGAGTCTAGTTTTCATAGAAACAAACGGCATCAGTATTGAAGCCCCGTGTAGGGAGATATCCAAGTCGTAATGGGCAAAGGTCAGTGTAGTCGATCCCTGCAACTTGGGAGACTTTGACTAATAAACTGTACTAATTGGCCCGACCAAAAATTCTAGAAAAAATACATAGATGGGCACATGAGTCTAGTTTCGGGGAAAAATTACGAAACTGATTTTCGAGTTACGAAACTCAGGATATGATTTTTAAAACGACTAGTACACAGATTGGGCAGTGTCTGGAAAATAAATTTTGTAAGGGGTTAAAGTCAGTTAACACCTCGTGTTCGACTCCGGTGTCGGTTTCGGGTTCGGGGTGTTACATTTGATTGGTATCAGAGCTATGGTTTAGTCGGTTCTAGGACTACCATAGCGCGTATGAGTCTAGCTATACATGCCGAATGTTAAGTTTAAATGTGTGATGACTTCTGACGGTTGAAATGTTTTTGTTTTGATTAGTAAATGGACCCCAGTGAAGAAAGAACCCTAGCGGATGACGTTGAGAGTGTAGCGGCTGCTCCTGCACAAGGGACGCCGCCTGTTGAACCTCAGTCATCCGCGAATAATCAAGGTGAGGGGGCTAAACAAGCCTTCTTTACCATGTTGAATGAGTGGGTCGCGCAATATGCCCGAACCAACCCGGCTGTCCAACAATTCCCAAATTTGAATAATCCACCCCAAGAGCCTGTAATGCCATCAGTCGCTGATCCTGTGAGGCTGAGTAAGCCACCTGTAGACTTGATTAGGAAGCGTGGGGCCGAGGAGTTCAAGGCCATAGTAACTGATGATGCCGAAAGGGCCGAGTTCTGGCTTGATAACACCATTCGGGTGTTCGATGAATTGTCATGCACACCCGACGAATGTCTAAAATGTGCTGTATCTTTGTTGCGAGACTCAGCCTACTATTGGTGGAGGACCTTGATTTCCATAGTCCCGAACGAGCGAGTAACTTGGGACTTCTTTCAAACGGAATTCCGGAAGAAATTTATTAGCCAACGGTTCATTGATCAGAAGCGTAAGGAGTTCTTGGAACTCAAGCAAGGCCGTATGGCTGTATCTGAATACGAACATGAATTCGTAAGACTCAGTAGGTATGCCCGGGAGTGTGTAGCTGATGAGGTTGCTATGTGCAAAAGATTCGAGGAAGGATTGAATGAAGATTTAAAGCTACTAATGGGTATTTTGGAAATAAAAAAATTCGTAACACTAGTCGAACGAGCCTGCAAGGCGGAAGAACTTGGAAAGGAGAAGAGGAAGGCTGAATTTGAAGCTAGAGATTATCGTAAAAGATCGACGGGTAAAGCTCCGTTCTCAGCTGTAAAGAAGTTCAGGGAGGACATTAATAAGTCGAGGGCGACTGCGGGAATTTCCATCAGGGCAAGACCATCGATGGGCTCCCGAGCTACTTCGGTAGCTAGTGTGGGCAATAATCGTCACGAGAAACCTGAATGTCCCCAATGTGGAAGACGACACCTAGGTGAATGTTGGGGCAAGTCTACTAGCAGGGCCTGTTACGGATGCAGTTCGAAGGACCACTTCATTAGAGATTGCACGGAGCTAGATGAGAAGAATAAGATTCAAGGTGCAAGACCTAGTGGAGTGACATCTAGAGGTAGACCACCGAGAATTTTAGGAGGCAGGGGTGGTAGTCAGAGGGGGGCCTCTGATACGACCGATCGAGCCGAGAACCGTACTCCTGCTAGAGCATATGCCATTCGCGCACGAGAGGAGGCATCCTCCCCCGACGTCATCACTGGTACCTTCACTCTCTTTGATACTAATGTGATTGCATTAATTGACCCTGGTTCTACTCATTCATATGTATGCGAAACCTTAGCAACCAGTAAGACTCTACCTGTTGAGTCTACTGAGCTCGTAATTCGAGTATCAAACCCTTTGGGTCAATGCGTACTTGTTGATAAAGTGTGTAAGAGATGCCCTCTAATAATCCGAGAATCCTGTTTTCCGGCCGATTTGATGCTTTTGCCGTTCGACGAGTTTGATGTTATTCTTGGTTTGGATTGGTTAACCGCGCATGATGCGGTTGTGAATTGCAAAAGCAAGACTATCGATTTGAGGTGCGCAAATAACGAAATAATCCGAGTTGAGTCTGCGGACTTAAGGGGGTTGCCAGCTGTAATATCAGCAATGTTGGCCCAGAAATATGTAAGGAAAGGGTGCGAAGCATACCTCGCGTATGTACTTGATGACAAGGAGTTAGAAAAGAAACCCAAATCGGTGCCGGTGGTCTGTGAATACCCAGATGTTTTTCCTGAAGAGTTACCGGGTTTGCCACCTGTTCGGGAGGTAGAGTTTGGCATTGAGCTTGTACCTGGAACTACGCCAATTTCGATCGCTCCGTATCGTATGGCACTAACCGAGTTAAAAGAGTTGAAAGCTCAGTTGCAAGAATTGATGGATAGAGGTTTCGCTCGACCGAGTTTCTCACCTTGGGGTGCACCAGTATTGTTCGTGAAAAAGAAGGACGGAACCATGAGGTTGTGCATTGACTATCGTCAACTGAATAAAGTGACGATAAAGAATAAGTATCCATTACCGTGTATTGATGATCTGTTCGATCAATTAAAGGGAGCATCGGTGTTTTCAAAGATAGATTTGAGATCGGGTTATTATCAGTTGCGGATTCGAGATTCGGACGTACCCAAAACTGCTTTCAGAACGAGGTACGGTCACTACGAGTTCTTAGTGATGCCGTTTGGGCTCACTAATGCCCCTGCGGTGTTTATGGATTTGATGAATCGGATCTTTAGGCCGTATTTGGATCGGTTCGTAGTTGTGTTTATTGATGACATCTTGGTCTATTCAAGAGATGAGACCGAACATGCTGAGCATCTGAGGCTAGTGTTGCAAATTTTGCGGGATAAGCAGTTATATGCTAAGTTCAGTAAGTGTGAGTTCTGGTTAAGAGAGGTTAGCTTCTTGGGTCATGTGGTATCCGCATCGGGTATTCGAGTTGACCCGAGCAAAATTTCAGCCATACTTAACTGGAAGCCTCCGAGAAATGTTACCGAAGTCCGGAGCTTTCTAGGGCTCGCCGGTTATTACCGACGATTTGTCAAAGGTTTCTCGATGATAGCCACACCAATGACGAAGCTACTTCAGAAGGATGTTAAGTTCGAATGGACGGAGAAATGTCAGAAAAGCTTCGATCAACTGAAAACTCATCTGACTGAAGCTCCAATTTTGGTGCAACCCAAATCGGGTAAAGAGTTTGTCATTTATAGTGACGCATCCCTACTTGGGTTGGGTTGCGTATTGATGCAAGAAGGTCGAGTTGTGGCCTATGCGTCGAGACAATTGAAGCCACACGAGAGAAATTATCCGACCCATGATCTCGAACAAGCCGCCATTGTATTTGCATTGAAAATATGGCGACATTATTTGTTTGGCGAGAAGTGCCATGTGTTTTCGGATCACAAAAGTCTCAAATATTTGATGACTCAACGAGACTTGAATCTGCGACAAAGACGTTGGCTTGAGTTGTTGAAAGATTACGAGCTTGTCATTGATTACCACCCGGGAAAGGCTAATGTGGTTGCGGACGCCTTAAGCCGGAAATCACTGTTTGCTTTGCGAGCGATGAATGTACACTTGTCTGTTCTACCTGACAATGTGTTAGTAGCTGAATTAAAAGCCAAACCATTATTGACTCATCAAATTCGTGAAGCTCAGAAAGTCGATGATGAATTGGTTGCAAAACGAGCTGAGTGTGTTCCGAACAAGGAATCGGAGTTTCAGATTGATGATGATGGTTGTTTGAGGTTTAGAAGTCGTTTGTGTGTTCCAAGGAATTCGGAACTCATTCCGATGATTCTGAATGAAGCCCATTGTAGCCGAATGTCAATTCACCCGGGGAGCACGAAAATGTACAACGACTTGAAACGTCGATTTTGGTGGCATGGTATGAAACGAGACATCTCCGACTTTGTTTCGAGATGTTTAATATGTCAACAAGTGAAAGCGGAACATCAAGTGCCTTCAGGGTTACTTCAGCCGATCATGATACCCGAGTGGAAATGGGACCGAGTCACAATGGACTTTGTGTCCGGACTGCCATTGTCCGCAAGTAAGAAGGATGCGATTTGGGTTGTTGTTGATAGGTTGACTAAGTCGGCTCACTTTATCCCCGTGCGTACGGATCTTTCATTGGATAAACTAGCCGAATTGTATGTCTCTCAGATTGTGAGATTACATGGAGTACCTATTTCTATCGTGTCGGATAGAGATCCGAGATTCACCTCACGATTTTGGAAGAAATTGCAAGAAGCTTTGGGTACCAAGCTGCATTTTAGCACCGCTTTTCACCCCCAAACTGATGGTCAATCCGAGCGGATAATTCAGATACTTGAGGATATGTTGAGGTGTTGCATCCTCGAGTTCAGTAGTTCATGGGAACGGTATCTACCTTTGATTGAATTCGCTTACAACAATAGTTTTCAATCAAGTATTAAGATGGCACCTTATGAGGCTTTGTACGGTCGTAAATGCCGTGCGCCATTGTTTTGGACCGAGCTCGGTGAAAGTAAAATTTTCGGAGTTGATTTGATTAAAGATGCCGAACAGAAAGTAAATGTAATCCGTGAAAGTCTGAAGGCAGCCACAGATTGTCAGAAATCGTATGCGGACTTGAAACGAAAGGACATTGAATATCAGGTGGGAGATAAAGTGTTCCTTAAAGTTTCGCCTTGGAAAAAGGTACTCAGGTTTGGCCGTAAGGGCAAGTTGAGCCCGAGATTCATTGGGCCGTACGAAATCTCCGAACGAGTTGGTCCGGTTGCATATAGATTGATTTTGCCCCCTGAACTTGAAAGGATACACGATGTCTTTCATGTTTCGATGCTTCGACGCTATAGATCTGATCCTTCGCACATAATTAGTCTGTCGGAGGTTGAAATTCGAGCCGATATGAGTTATGAAGAAGAGCCGATGTGTATCCTAGCTCGTGAAGTGAAGGAGTTGCGGAACAAAAAGGTTCCGTTAGTAAAGGTGTTATGGCTCAAACACGGGATTGAGGAAGCTACTTGGGAAACCGAGAGTTCGATGAAAGAACGATACCCAAACCTATTTACTGGTAAGCTTTTCGAGGACGAAAATTTCTTAAGTGGGGGAGAGTTGTGACAGCCCTAATGTGACCCTAGTCGGAAAGTGGTTTTGGGACCACAAGACCGAGTCGTAAAAATAATTAATTGCTATATTCTGTGCTTATTATGTGTGAACATGAGTATGTGGAAGTTTCATTCCCTAATTTTACCAATTGCATGAGAAAATTGTTAATAGGGATCGATTTGAGACATGGAGAAAATATGATAGTCCAATTTAAAATGGTCTATTAGTGCATGTACCAAAAAGAGTGGACTTGCATGTCAAATAGACCATTTTTGAATGTGAATGGCCGGCCAACACACGCATGCATTATGGTGTTCCCTTGTCTCCATTTTTTTATATTTGGTGGGAATTATGTATAATAAATTTATATTAGTAAGTGGTGATAAAAACAAAGTTCCATCATCTTTTCTATCATCTTGCCGAAACCATAAGGAAAAGAAAAGAAAAAAATGGAAGCTAGGACATTCGGCCAAGTGAGTTTATAGATTAAGGTATGATATCATGTGGTTCTTTTGGCATTTTTTTTGTGAAGTTGAGTTGTTTTGATGCTCATAACATGACCCATGTGTTGATTTTTGAGTTGTGTTGCAAGAAACCTTTGGTTATGTTCTTATATGCCAAAGTGATGATGTTTTGTAGTATGTGATTTGAAATGGTTATAGATGAATATGAACTAAGAAACATGTATTATTGAGTAAGTAGAAGATAGAAAGGGGTTTAAATGGGAGGTTCATTTGATTTATTTTTGTCCTTGTATGAAAAGTGGTTCTTGGTTAAGGCCGAATGAGTCATGCTAGATTAGTTGAAAAGAATGTTCATGTTATGAGGTAATTTGAATAATTGACCGAAACATGAAAGGAATAATGAAAGTTGTATTAAGTTTAATGTGCATACTTTAGTCTAAGTGTTGAGGAGTATTCGGCTAAGATAGTTGAAATGTGGGTGTTGCCGATTTTTAAATTTAGATTATGGGAGTGGCTATAATGGGCATTAAGATGTTGAACTCAAGAAATTAGAAGTAAATGAACTTGATAGTATTTAAGAGATAGAGGTGATAGATTAATGTTGCACATTCGGCTATGGTTAGGCATGTTGATGATCTTATCTTGATTTAGATAATTAGGCATAAAAGGGTGGTAAAGGGGATGGAATTGTCGAATGATTAGTTGGGTAACAAAAGAAGCATTCGGCCATCTCTTGAGAGCTTGTGTGATGTTGGGTTTAAAATTAGCAAAGGTAACTTACCTAATGCATGTGCATGTGTGATTAGATTTTTGATGATATGGTAGTTGCATGAGGTTATTAGCCGAATATACTAACATACATATACATGTGAAATTGGATTGTAAATATTTAGCAAGGTGGTTAAACTAGTTAAATTATTGATTTAGCTCAAGGAGTTAAAGGAGGTGAATCGAGCAAAGGCAAAGAAAAGGTTATCGAGTAGCCGAGTTGGAACCGTCTTACCCAACACGAGGTAAGTCATTAAGCATGTAGTTGGTATTATTTCAAATGGTCATAATGTTTATGTATTGATGCTGAATGGAATGAATAAATATACATATATATATATGCATGTACGTATGTGACGATGAAATTGTTGAATGAAAGAAAAGAGGTAAGATGTACTGAGTTGTTGATCTCGGCACTAAACGTGCGGGATAACCATTTATGACCATGAGATTGGCGCTAAGTGCGCGGGATTAAATTGTACAGCACTAAGTGTGCGATTTGACTATGTTGCACTAAGTGTGCGAAATGAATATGATGTACTAAGTGTGCGAATTGACCATGCGGCACTAAGTGTGCGAGTTTGACTATGTAGCACTAAGTGTGCGATTTGATTACGTAGCACTAAGTGTGCGAGTTGATTATATAGCACTGAGTGTGCGGACTCAATATACATTCGTGAATCATTATGGACACTATGTGTGCGACACTATTGAGTCGATCGCGGACAGCGGATCGGGTAAGTGTCTTGAGTACATGGCTAATAGGTGCTATGCTTATACTTGGTGTTGAGCTCGGTAAGTTGAACCTATGTGACAACTATACTTGAAGTCACGTACATAAAATTTATCGTAGGATGGGTGAAAGGCCGTTTAGTCGTTTGATTGTAACGAAAATAAATTGATTTATGAAAATGCTTCAATGTCCTATTGATGAGTATATGGATTGTGAATGCATGAATTGATATGAAATTGAATCGATAGGTTGGAGGAACTATGGTATGGTTCGGTATGGATGGAGTAAATTGTCTCGTTCCATTTTGTTTCCTCTTGTGATAATGTTATTGATGGATGGTAGTGCATTGCTTATGACTTACTGAGTTATAAACTCACTCGGTGTTTCCTTGTCACCCATTATAGGTTGCTTGGACTCATCTATTTTTGCGGGGTCAGGCCGTCGTCGAAGTCATCACACCGGATAGCAAGTTTTGGTACTTTCTTCTTAGTTGGCTTAGAAGAACATTTTGGCATGTATAAGCTATTACGTTGTGTTTGAATTTTGGCATGTAAACTTTAAGCCATGCGAAAATGGCACGAATGTTCGATTGAGTTGGATCAAGGGTAGGCATGAGATGGACCTAGTTACTTTCGTAACAGATGCTGGCAGCAGCAGTGTCATGAGATTGAAAAATCACTAAAAATAGTAGGAGTGGAATTAATTGATGAATAAATTATGTAATCGAAGCTCGATGAGTCTGCTTTCATGAGGAAGTAACGAAAAGATCATATGGGCAGTATATTAAGAGATAATCAGATTATAGTGGGACAGGGCCAGAACGGTTTCTGGATTCCCTGCTCCGACTTTGGAAATTCATTACAAATTAACCAGAGATAATTAGGGGTTGTACCATATATGTACAGATTCCTCTCTGAGTCTAGTTTTCATAGAAACAAACGGCATCAATATTAAAGGGCCGTGTAGGGAGATATCCAAGTCGTAATGGGAAAAGGTCAGTGTAGTCGATCCCTGCAACTTGGGAGACTTTGACTAATAAAATGTACTAATTGGCCTGACCAAAAATTCTAGAAAAAAATACATAGATGGGTACATGAGTCTAGTTTCGTGGAAAAATTACGAAACTGATTTTTGAGTTACGAAACTCAAGATATGATTTTTAAAACGACTAGTACACAGATTGGGCAGTGTCTGGAAAATAAATTTTGTAAGGGGTTAAAGTCAGTTAACACCTCGTGTTCGACTCCGGTGTCGGTTTCGGGTTCGGGGTGTTACAGATCTTGACTTTATTTTATTTCTATTCTTAGGTCATTTTAGGATTAAGTTAATTAGGAATTTTTTTATTTTAAATTAAGAGAGGAAAATCACTAATAAAATTTGAGCAAGTCACGAAGTATAAAGTGTGGCAATGGGTATATACATGTCTTGGATTCGATTTAGAAAAGAGCTTGGTGCTTAAGCAATCAAATTGACTCACCTCCTCTTTTCTAGACTCCTACCTGGTGTATAGTATCTATTCACTTTAAACAATGAGAACATTGTTCATTTTAAGATGGGGGTACCAAAAATTTGAATTATTTCCTTTCAGAATAAAATTTTCTGTTAATTATGATTAGGATATATTTTGTTCAATAATTTGAAATTTTGTTAAGTATGCTAAACTTTAGTATGAATAAAGTTCTATTATTTCAATGAATTGTTATGTTAGCTTAATAATGATATAAATGTATTTTTAATAAAGCATGCAAATCACACCAGAAAATTTTAGTTCCTTACGAAAGTTAGACATGCATGAAAGTTTAAGTCTTTAGAATTGACTTAGTAGTTTCTTGAGGTGAAATCCCAGGAAGCATGGAATGTCGAAAATGATTTATAGGCAACTTTTGTTTGGACCGTTTGAGCCTTTCAAGCCAACCATGATGAAATTTTTATCCTTTGAAACCCAACTTTAAGACTATATGGCCTAATTTTATTTGAACCCTTGCAAATTTAGCCATCACTTCTCTCTTAACTATCTAAAATTGTCCCAACACTAGACTCGATACTGTTCCAAGTATTCGTTGAATATTAGTTTGGAGGAGTTGAAAAGAAGCATAAAATGCTCTTAAAATTGTGGTACAGTCAGGAAAATGCTCGTGTAGATTAAAAAAAAGAAAAAAAAGCATATGTACGTAAAAGAAAATGTACAAAAGAGCATATGGAAGCAAATAAAGTTGGTGTATTGAATGTGATATTTCGAAGGTCCGATACAAGTTGAGACAAGGGTTTAAAAGCCTAAAATTATCTATCTTTTACCTACCCTCAAGCTCAGCCACGTTACAACCTTGTTAAAGACCTATTGATTCAAAAGTTCAAATGCTACGTACAACATATGAAGACATAAGTTAAACTTAATGATTATAGCTTAATCTTGAATAAAGGGAATAAAACCACATTGGTAAGGTTTAACATGACTTTATTAGGAAGCATTTAGTCTAATTTCTACTATCATCATAGTTGTTGAGATTAATTTGAACAATATGTATACTTAAGTAGCATAACTATCAAATTTCTTGTATTTTAGCAGAAGTATATTAAATTCATAATTTTGGGAAAAATGTTGTTCTGAAGGAGTTTTTCAAATATGTTTCCGAGAAATTCTTTTTAAAATTTGTGCATTACTCAGGACGAGCAATGAATTAAGTTTGGTGGTGTGGAAACACGAAATGTATGCATTTTTACATACCCTTTTTAGCTTAAAATCATACTGTTTCGATTAAATTCTTGTCTAAAAATAATTAATTTTTATAAAATAATTAAATTATACTTAAAATATGAACATGATGAATTTTATTTAATTTTTTAATTAATTTTGAGTAATTTTGGTTATTTTCAACAAAATTGCGCAAAAGGCAAAAAATGGCTCGGCAGACACTGCTTGAAGCACAAAACTGAAAAGCAATTTGAAGTATCAAGGCAAATTAATTTCCAGTCTAAGAAGGTCCAATTATGTGTATTAATTTATAATATAATTAATTTTAATTTATACCCAATTTAATTTGGGCTAAATAAATTAATATTAATTAATTATGCATAAAGTGGTCCAGTTAAATCGAACCGATTGAAGTGAACCGACCAAAGACTGGGCAGCCCAAAACTGGCTATATGTTGACCCAAATCAGCTTTTTAGCTGATTAATTAAGCTTGCAAAGAAGCCCTTGAAGTCTTGTCAAAGTTGTATTCAAACCCCTCCATAATTGGTGGATTTTTGGACTTGCCCCAAGCCATTTTTAGCAAAGTTGAAAGCATCAACTTTGCCACATAGGAGGCCGGCCAAGGGTGGCTCTTTGGCTGCTATTTTTAGCAAATTTCAGCTTCCACATTCAGCTATAAAAGCCCCCGTTCGCTGATCATTCAAAGCATCTCATCATTCCTCATTCATTTCACAACACTTCTCTCCTCTCTCATTTTTCCATTACAATTCCCTTGCTCTTGTGCCAATTTCTTCCCTTGGAAAAGGGGTGTTCTTCAACCATTTTGGAGCAACAATTGAGTATTCATCGAAGCCTTGATCGGGGAGGACAACAAGAAGGAAGAACGGAGCGACCAAGTCAAGCATCAAAAAACCACCAGATTTGATTCTTGTTCCCTATCTCTTTAATTTTTGTTGTTGTTGTGATGAACATATCTATGAGTATTCATACTGTTGGAATGGTTAATTTAATCAGCTTAGCTTGAATTTAATTCGTGTTGGGTTGATTCCATTTCGTCTTCTTAAATTGTTAAAATTGTGTTTATGTTGTTATAGGCCTCAGTAAAATGCTTGATTAAGTAAAATCATGACTAAGTTATTCTTGCATTACGACTGTGAGGTAACTAATGAATTAATTATTTAAACGGATTGAAATTGTAATTAATTGACACAGTAATTGATCAGTGCATGTTTATTCTTCTAAGGTAGCTAAAGGTTAAATTAGCAATGTATCTGACGATATTATTGCCTTGCATAACTTGCAAGATTATTGTGATTAAAATGTTTCAAGGTAGGGATACCTTGTTACCTCACATAGTCTTTTATATGCTTGTTAGATTTAATTAATCGTTTGAATTGACATAGGGATATGAAAGAGATTAGTTTAGTTTAATGAGTATGTATGTGCAATAACATGTTTCCTTACTAGAATCTGTTTAGTCGGTTGAATTGACATAGGGATATGTCAAGAGATGAATAGATTTTGGTATGTAAGTATATTCATAAGTTAGCAAATTACTGGGTTGCCGTGATTTTATTCGTAACAATATAAACATAAGTTTAATAATTCTAAGATGAGAAGTGTAATTAATCCAACACAATTATATCATCTTAATTAAATCTTATTTTGAAATCGTGCATTAGAACTTTCTTTTACTTCATTTTATTTATTTATTTTAAATTTCTTAAGTTTTTAACTATCCTCTTTTAAAAAAATATTTTTATTCACCAAAGTGTTTTAAATTGCATTCATAAATAATCCTTTTCACAGTCCCTGTGGGTACGATAACTCGTCATTTACTTGTCACTTTATTACTTGTTGCGATTGTGTACAGTTGCACATTTCCGTCGTTCCAACGACGCACTATCTTAAGCCATGCTATGGATTTTAGAGAAGATCGCTGGGACTAACACTGGATCTGAGGGCCGTGGGTCAGTTATGAAACGACTCCGGTACAATTGGGCTGAGTTATTAAAGGGTGTCACTAGAGTTGTTTCTAACGTGGCCGAGTATTAGATGGGGGCCACGGAAAGAATTATGAACGACCTGGATTTTATTGCTGAGTAGAAGCTTAAGGGAGCTGTATCTCTGCTTCGTGATGAGGCATACCAGTGGTGGTTGATGGTTAAGGAGGGCACCCAGCCCGACCGACTGACATGGGATCTCTTTAAGACGACCTTCCAAGGCAAGTACGTGGGGCCCAATTATATCGATGCTAGGAGATGGGAGTCCCTTAATCTCACTTAGGGAGATCGTTCAGTGGCCGAGTATGAGGCTGAGTTCCTGAGGTTAAGCTGTTATGCGCGAGGCATGGTGGCAACTGAGAATGAACACTATTTCGGTTTGAGGATGGTCTCAGGGACAGTTTGTGAGTTCTGATAGCTCCGCAGAGGGAGCGTTATTTTTCTGCTCTAGTTGAGAAGGGGAAGATCACCAAAGAAGTAAAGCACACTTAGCGCCAAAATCGGGATAGAGGAAAGACTAAGAGGGATTCAGAGCTCTCGAATTTTGGGATAAGGCCTAAGAAAAAGGCCAGATCTAATGGGCCAGTAAGAGTTGGGCCTCCTGTTGCACCCACTACGGTGGCGCTTTGTGGGTACTGTGGTAGACGCCATCCGGGCGAGTGTTGGAAGACTACTGGGGCATGTCTGAGGTATGGGTCGACTAAGCACTGAATTAGAGACTGTCCATTGAGAACTAGTCAGATGCAAGCTCCGGTTGCTAGGATTGCATAACCGCCGAGAGTAGTAGTCCAACAGTCACCTAGGGGCCTAGGTCAGGCCAATGGTGGTAACGACATGGGTCGAGGACAGAGAACACCAGGCAGAGGTGCTGGACCAACTGAGGTGAAGCAGCTTACTTTGGTCTATGTTGCTCGTCGTCGTGAGGACAGAGATGCTCCGGACGTTTTTACGGGTACGTTTTTAATATTCAATGTACCTTATCTTGCATTGATAGACTTAGGCTCTACACACTCATATGTAGCTAGTTCTGTGTCTGAGACTTTGGGGATTCCAGTCGAGAGTACTGATAGTGAGATAACTGTGTTAAGTCCTTTGGGGCAATCTGTTCAGGTTAGTAGAGTGTATAGAGACATTCTGCTAGAGGTTCAAGGGACTATGTTTCTGGCTGATCTAATAGAGGTTCCATTTGTTGGAGTTTGATCTGATTCTTGGAATAGACTGGCTGGTTAAGCACCGAGTGAGTCTGGATTGTGCGATAAAAAGGGTTATCTTGAGGACCAATGAGGACAATGAGGTAGTCGTGATTGGAGAATAACGTGACTATCTGAAAAATGTGATTTCTGTATTGGTGGTAGAAAAGTTAATGAGGAAAGAGTGTGAGGCATTCTTGGCCTACGTCAGTATTTCTAGTTCTGAGGACTCTTCGGTTAAGGAAAACAGAACCATGAGGGACTTTCTAGACGTTTTTCCTAAGGAACTACTAGGGTTTCCTCCGAGCTGAAAGGTGGAGTTTGGGATTGAGTTGATTCCTGGCAGAGCTCCGGTAGCTATTGTCCCTTACCGAATGGCACTGAAAGAGTTGACAGAAATTAAGGCTCAAATTCAGGAGCTATTAGATCGTGGGTTTATTCATCCCAGTGTGCCTCCGTGGGGAGCATCTATTCTGTTTGTAAAGAAGGAAGATGGTACAATAAGGATATGCATCAACTATCGACAGCTGAACAAACTAACGATTAAGAATAAATACCTACTTCAAAGGATAGACGACTTATTCGACCAATTCGGAGGGGCTTCTGTGTTTTCTAAAATTGACCTGTATTCGGGTTACCATCAGTTGAGAGTTAAGGAGGCCGATATGCATAAGATGGCATTTAGGACTTGTTATGGTCATTACGAGTTCCTAGTGATGCCCTTTTGGTTGACTAATGCACCGGTGGCATTTATGGACTTGATGAACCGAGTGTTCTAGCTCTTTTTGGATCAATTCGTAGTGGTATTCATCGACGACATTTTGGTATATTCTAAGTCTAAAAACAAGCACGATGAGCATCTCAGAGTGGTACTACAGACTCTTCGTGAGAAACAGCTGTATACGAAGTTCAGTAAGTGTGAGTTTTGGCTCCGAAAAGTAACCTTTTTGGGGCATGTGGTGTCTGTTGAGGGGGTTCGTGTTGATCCTCGTAAGACTAAGGTTGTGTTAGATTGGAAACAGCAGAGCAATGTGTCTGAAATTCGTAGCTTTCTGGGGCTGGCAGGGTATTATCGATGCTTCGTAGAGGGGTTCTCCTTGATTGCAGCTTCAATGACTAAGCTTCTGCATAAGGGAGTTCCTTTCGTTTGGACTGATATACAGCAGAAAAGCTTTGATAAGCTCAAAACTATTCTAACACAGGCTCTTGTTCTAATACAGCCTGAGCCTGGTGGAGACTTCATGGTATATAGTGATGCATCGCATGTGGATCTGGGTTGCATTCTGATGCAGGAGGGTAAGGTGGTTGCTTATGCGTCTCGTCAGCTCAAGACGCATAAGGAAAATTATCCGACACATGATTTGGAATTGGCTGTGGTAGTGTTCGCTTTGAAAATCTAGAGGCATTACTTGTATGGTGAGAAGTGTATTATCTACACTGATCATAAGAGCCTCAAGTATCTCTACACTCAGAAGGAGTTAAATCTTAGGCAGCGTAGATGGGTGGAGCTGCTTAAAAATTATGGTTGTACCATTGAGTACCATCCTAGTAAGGCTAATGTGGTGGCCGATGCGTTGAACCGTATAGCCATAACCGATTTGAGAGCGATGTTCGCTCGACTTAGTCTTTTCAACGATGGGAGTCTGTTGGCAGAACTTCAAGTTAAACTGACTTGGATTGATCAAATTAGGAGTAATCAGTTTAGGGATAAGTCTTTTGAGTTACATTTCCATCAGGTTGAGAGTGGTGCCACTATTGATTTTGGGATTAACTATGATGGGGTACTATGTTTCCGCTGTCGGATTTGTGTACCAAATGATAGGGATTTGAGACTGTCGATTTTGAAAGAGGCACATAGTACTCCTTATGCCATGCATCTCGGCAGAAGTAAGATGTACTGAGACCTTCGGGAATTATACTGGTGGCCAGGGATGAAGAGTGAGGTTACTGACTTTGTTGCTCGCTGTTTGAGTTGTTAGCAGGTTAAGGTTGAGCATCAGTTACCTTCGGGTTTGCTGCAGCCGGTTAAGATTCTGCTATGGAAATGGGAGTAAGTAACGATGGTCTTCGTTAGTGGCTTGCCTCTATCACCCACTAAGAAGGATTCTGTCTGGGTCATCATGGATCGATTGACCAAATCTGCTCACTTCATCCCGGTTAGGACAGAATTCTCTCTACAGAAATTGGCTAAGCTCTACATATCAGAAATAGTGAGACCACATGTGGTACCTGTCTCGATCATCTCTGACAGGGATCCTCGTTTCACATCTCGATTCTGGAAGAAGTTACATGAGGCTCTGGGTTCAAGGTTAGACTTTAGTACTGCTTTCCATCCTTAGACAGACGGTCAGTCGGTGAGGGTGATTCAGATACTGGAGGACATGTTGAGGAGCTATGTTATTGATTTTCAAGGCAGTTGGGAGGAGTACTTGCCATTAGCGGAGTTCGCCTACAATAACGACTACCAGTCTAGTATATAGATGGCACCTTACGAGGCCTTGTATTGTCGTAAGTGTCGCACTCCCTTGTGCTGGACTGAATTGGGTGAGCGATGTGTTCTAGGTTCAAAACTGGTTTCTGAAACTGAGGATAAAGTTAGATTGATTCAAGATCGACTGAAAGCGGCTTCTGATAGGCAGAAGTCCTATACAGATCTTAAGCGTCGAGAGATAGATTTCTCTGTGGGAGACTTCATTTTCTTAAGGTCTTGCCATGGAAGAAGGTACTAAGGTTTGGTCGCAAGGGCAAGCTAAGCCCTCATTTTATTGGGCTGTACCGGATTCTGAGAAGAGTGGGACCAGTCGCGTATCAGTTGGAACTGCCTTCGGAGTTGGATCGCATTCATGATGTTTTCCATGTCTCGATGTTGAGACGCTATCACTTTGATCCCACGCATATAGTTCCTGTGGAGGAGATTGAGGTTAGGCCAGATCTAGCATTTGAGAAGGAGCCGGTTCAGATTCTAGATCGCGATGTTAAGGTTCTGTGAAAAAAGTCTATCCTCTTAGTGAAGGTGCTGTGGCGGAATCATAGCACCGAGGAGGCCACTTGGGAGCTAGAGGATTCAATGCGTCAGCAGTATCCTCACCTTTCCTGATCAAGTAAAATTTTGAGGTAGAAATTTTTATTTTAGGGGGTAGAATTGTAACGCCCAAAAATATCTGTATATGCTTCTGCACTAATTTGACAAATATCTGTTTGCTTGAGTGGTTAAGTTTTCTGGGTGTGTGTGGGAGGTTCTAAGTTCAAGCCTTACTTGTGTTAAATTTTGGTATTTTTATGAATAAAGCCTGAACTTAGTCCATTAGACTTATATTTTATTGTTTGTAAAATATGTCAGAATGGGCCTGCTGGTCTAGTGGTTAAGTTGAGTGTCAAAATGTGGGAGTTCTAGTGTTCGAATCTTTGTGCGAGCAAGGGAGTGTTTCTTTTTGCATGTGGCATGTGAAGGGGTGGATGAGTTTGATTGGAATTGAAATGCTGATAGTGGAGTGTTCGGTGAAGAGAAGGAAGGGAATGTGAGTTGGGGGTTATCAGAAAGTCTAATTCTGATTACTCAATTTTTTTTGTTTTGGCAAATTCGGCACCCTCCTTCAACTCTGCAAAATTTTTTTGACCTTCAATTCCTCTTTTTCTTCTTGTCAAACCTCTCTTTCCTTCTATTGGTTCCGTTTTCTTTTTCACCTTTTCCACTTTACGTTAGCCCGCGGTCGAAAGTGTTGCTTCTTGATTAATTTTATCTGTTCTTCAAGAATGATTTCTAAGATGAGTGTTTTCGTGTTTAGAAGGTCTATGAAGCGGCTGTGATTCTCCAAACGGTGTCGATGAAATGTGTTTTTGTCAGTCTCCGCTCAAAGCTAGGGGTTCTATTAAGATTGAGGTTTTGTCTGTTCTTAAATACTCGTTTTAAGTGACTAATCTTAGATGCAAGTTTATCGCTTTTAGGTTTTGAAGTGCTCGGGATTGGGTTAGCAGTGAAAACAAACTAGGTGTGTACCCAGAAACATAAAAAACGAGAATCAACGAAAGTCGATAAATGATTTCATCGACACCATAAGGCCGTGTGGTAGGCCGTGAGCCATAACACGACTGTGTGATCGACGAGCCTGGCTGTGCGCAAGTGACATGGTCGTGTGATGGTCGAGCAAGGCCGTGTGCGACACATGGGCTTGACCTTTTAGGTCGTCTGGGCCACACGGGCGTGTGAACCCAGACAGGTGAACTACACGGGTGTGTTAGACTCTAGGCCAGGCCGTGTGATCTACACGGCCAAAGCCAATTTGGGCCATGTAGGCCACAGGGGCAAGCCACAGGGGCGTGTGAGCCCATTTTTCTGAAGTGATCTGTAAGGTTGCATGGGTTGCCCAAGTCGACTGTGGACCTATTGTAGGGTCAATAAGTGTTACTTAGACCCCTAAACGAGTATTCTGATTGTCTGATTTCTGTACTGAGCATGAATTGTGATATCTGAATTTATTGTATGATCTGATAGATTGCATATTAGCATGTCATATTTGTATGTTGCATCGCATGGGGGTTGGGTTGACGTTTTGGAGGAAGAATTCTGAAAGGCTCTTAAGCCTGATATCTAGCAACTTAGCTGCAATTATCTGATTATGTGTCGCATTTCGATATAGCATGATGTGTAGGGATGGGTGAGTCGATTTTATCCCCGCATGGTGTGTAGGGTTGGACGGAGTTGGTGTGTAAAGACTGGTGGGTAGGACTCTGTTATTCTGTGTTGTTCTTCATGTTATGTCTGAGATGGGTTAAGGCCCTAATTTGTATTTGATTCTGTATCTGAGTGGGCTAAGGTTCACACCGATTGTGTAAAGGCTAAGGTTCACACCGATTGTGTAAAGGCTTAGGCTTAGGCCCTAATATGTATCGATTCATATTCAAAAAAACAATCTCATGTGACATTGCCAGATTCGATCATAATGTCCAGGTCGAGTTTGGGGTGTTACAATTATATCATTCATCGGGGAAATTTTTAATTGTTAAATGACTTTTTTTTGAATTACATAAATGTTTGCATGATTTTCCGATAGTATCGTGACTTGGTATCAAATAATCTTGTATAATTGAATAGATTATGCAACTCATGTATATATTCAAAACTCATCTGTGGATGGTTCTAATTGACAGAATTAACTTTTATTAACAATGTTATTATATGATTTTCTATGGTTATATGATAAGTTTTAACGTTTTGACCTCTAAACTTTCTAAGCTCTATTGAATCTTGTTCATGTCGTTTTTCTATTTCCTTGTAGATATGATTTTGTGGAATTGGACGATTAGATCAACTCTAAAATCACACTATCTAGCTATCTTTCAGTAGAATTTGAAAATGTTTCCTTTTAAGATATGTGGCATGTAATAGGGGTATCTTGTATATATTATAATTATTTACTCCAAATGGTATGCTTATGCTAGTGTGATGGTTATACGTTTAAGGTTATGTGGCATGTAATAGGGGTATCTTGTATATATTATAATTATTTACTCCAAATGGTATGCTTATGCTAGTGTGATGTTTATAGTTTGTTGTGAAAATCCAAATGTGGTTATGAACTTGTCTTGTAATAGGAGTTATCTTGTTTATAAATGCATTTTAAAGATATGGAAATGCTTGTTATTGATTTCGCTATTTTTTTGGTGCTTCATGAATGTCGTTAAACATGGTAGAAATAATTGTGAAGGGTATGGATGAATTGGTATGTTTGGCATGTGTAATAGGTAGGAAATTGTAGTCTTTGAATGTGAATTGGTTGGTTTATGAAATGTTGTGCCAATGAGGGCATATTGGTTAAACACTTAATGTTTTAGTATGTTTTAAACTTGTTTGGATGTGCTTTTGAAGGCATGTTAATGATTGTTTTTGGTTCGGCTTGGTACCTAATGAATTGGTATTGGTTTTCCTTGTATTGAAAGCTATTTTAGGTGCACACAACTTGAGACACGGGCTTTCACATAGCCTGAGACACGGGTTGTCACATGGCGTGTACCACACACGGTTACACCACACGACCAGTGGACTATTTAATTTTGGTGTAGGTTTGTCCTACACGTTCATAAGTTGTTACACAGTATGAAGACAAGGTCGTGTGACCCTATTTCGATTTGCATACGGGCGGGCACATAGTCTGCAACATGGTCATGTGACCCTATGTTTCGAACTGTACATAGTTTGACCACACGGCCTGGGCTCTGTCACACAACCTGGACACACAACTATGTGATCCCTGTTTCCAAAATTCTCACATTTTTCCATATTTTTTTGTTTTGTTTCAAATAAGGCATGTAATTTGTATAGATGCTATGTATAATGTGTGGATTGAATGTTGATATTTAAATGAGTAATTAAATAGTTCTATGATGATTGTGGATTACTTGTGTGCTGTAATGCTCTGTAACCCTAATTCGATGATGGAGACGGGTTAGGAGTGTTACAGACAATCTCTTAGTTTATTTGTAGCCAAGGTTGAAAATCTTGAACATTTAAGTAGGAGATACAAAAGCATTTAGTTTATATATGTACAAAAAGTATTTAGTTTATTTACAATTGAAATTGAAACATGAATCATAAAATAAACATAAAAAAAATTTAGTTTATATATATACAAAAACTATTGTGTGTAGAAGAACACAATTTAGTTGTTGTTGATGAGCTATCGACGTTAACAAAACAAGAAAAAAGAAGAGGAGTTAGAAAGGCTTTCTTTCTATCTTTAGTTATCTTAGGGAGGTTATTGATGCCTTCATCTCATCTAAGCGTGACAAAAATGGGCGTAGGTTCAGATTTGTGCGTTTTGTGTATAGAGGGCTTTAAATAGATTAAATGGCTTTAGATTACTAGGAAGCATATTCAAGGTGTCAAATTCTAAGCTCAAAACAATTGACTTTAATTAATTAACTTAATCTTTAATATTATTAGTGGAAAAAAAATCATCATCCACTATCCTATGATATGAAATGGTTTATTTATTATTTTGGACCTTTGGTTAATTGCTATTTGAGTCCTTAAGCCTTTTAACAATTAAAACTCTATAGCTATTAAACTTTTACAATTAATTCTCTAAGCCTTAATTAACTATTAATTCGACAAAATCTTTTGACCAATTTATGATATACTTTTATATTAACTTCATAAATATTCATATTAAATATTTATGGACTCAATTTATGAAAATGAAATTTCAAAACTGCATTTTCTAGTACCACTACAAAACGGGCTATTACAATTTGAGTGGTGATGCTTTTACCTTGTTAGGGAGTAAGGGTGTTGTCACATCTCAAAAATCGGGTTAGTAAATCAGGGGTAGTGAATTGGTAACTGTAATTGGGTTGTATAAATAAATTAAATAGGGATAATTAAATAAAATATTAAAATAATTAAACTTAAAAAAATTAGGTTAAGAAATTAAAATTGAGCGTTCGAGAATTAATTTGGTTAAAACAGATTTTAAAAACGAGGTTGGATTTGAAAATAATTTTGAAATTGACTTTAATTGAAAAACAAGGACCAATTTGGAAAAGGGAGAAAATTAGAGGTGAGTAAATGGGCAATGACCCAATTTTTTTTAAAAAAACTGGGTGCCTATTTAACAGCCCCTACATCTTCTTCTTCCCCCCCCATTTATCATCCTTTTTAAACTTTTTCAAAATACCAAATCAAAGCTTTTCTCTTGAAATTAGTTCATCCTCTTTGATTTCAAGCTCTCTAAATGCAAAATCTCTCTTCAATTTTGAAGAATACTCATGTTTTAAACCTCGATTTCTCTAAAGTTCTTCACACGTTCAACAATTGAATAAGCTTCGTAGCTCGTTGATTTTGCAAAATTGAGGTACATTCTGACTTTTCGTGACCAATCTGTGTTAGCTTTTCAAATTGATTTTTAATCGATTATATCAAGATCTCAATAAATCATTTGATTTTAAGTTGATTTTAAACTTCAATGTAACATCCCAATTTTCAGTGGTGTCGAAAATAGTGGTTTGAGACCACTAAATCGGACAAGTGAGTTCAAAAATTTTATTATTGAATATTTATGAGTTAAATAGGATTTAGGAAGACTTTTAAATTAGTGATTTGTGTTTTAGAAGAAAGTATTAAGTTAAGTGGTTTTGAAAATGAGGTATCGAGACCTCGATTTCATAAATTGAGCCGTAAATATTTTTATAAATAGTTATGAAATGTCATTAAGCTAGTATTAAAGTTTGGTTAGAAAATTTTAACGTTTTGGTAGTTAATTAAGTAAAAATGATTAAATTGAAAAAAGGTGCAAAACTTGCTAATTAAATAAATAATGATTAAATAGCATGAGTGGTAAATAAGGGACGACTAAAAAGGTAAATAGACACCTATAAGAAGGCTGGGGTGGTATAAGCTGAAAAGAAAACAAAAATCAGGTGATTAAAGGGCAAAATTGGAAACAAATGAAATTAAATATCAAATTGAAAATTTTAAAAGTTTCTAGACATTTCTCTTCATTAATTTTCTATCCAAAAACACCATTGAAGAGCTCTCAAAGCTAGTTTTCATATTTTGCTTCATGCGAGTTCAATTCTTGCTCTTTTCTTAAAATTTTTGTGTTTTTAAAACTTCTATAATTAGGTCCAACTATCTATTTCTTTAGTTTTTGATTTTATGGGTAATTTTGAAAGTTATCATTGATGAGTGCTGGATGTTTGTATAAATTAACATGGATTTAGAGCTTTAATTTCGATATATGATGATTTTACTAAGAGATTTTAATAGAAATTGATTTTAGGACCAAATTATGAAAAGATTTAAATATTAGGGTTTGATACTAAATTGTGTTGATCAAAGGCTTTATGATAGCTTAGATTATTTAGATAAATTTTCAATTAAGAAAAATTAACTCGTTTGATAAGCTAATTGGTGAGGGATTAAATTGCAAATATTGTAAAAGTTGGGGTAATTGTGTAATTTCAAAAATTGAAGGGTATTAATTGTGAAGTGAAATGAAATTGAAATATATGCCAATGAATGAACAATTTTCCATTTTAAATCAAGAGCCCGTAGATAATCATGAAAAAAAGAAATTGGCAGAATAGTCCTTAAACTACATGTTCGTATGGTTAAACTTTAATATTATATGTTAAATTGATGAATGATATTATGTATTTATTCATATAATTTGTTGAAAATAAAATTATTGTTAAAGTTATGAAATTGAATTGAATGTTTGAAACTAACTGAATGCGGGATTGAGTACAGTTGTTCAGTGCAAAGGAGGAATTGACGAAAAATTACCCAAGTAAACTAAGGTTCAGCATTTGTTGCAAACTTTCGTGTTTACTTTCAATTTAGCTCTCAGGTGCTTCAGTTAACTCATATAAGTTTCAGTTTAACCCTATTGGGTTTTCGTTTAGCTCTTTTGTAGCTTTAGTTTAACCCTTATGGGTTTCCGTTCAGCTCTTATGAGCTTCCATTCAACCCTTATGGGTTTCCGTTTAGCACTTGTGTGCTTCTGTGCAGCCTTCGAGCTTCTATATGTGACGTACTCATATCCATATGTCGTTCTCAGATTCGATAAGGTTGGTAAGTTACATATGAAATTAGTATATGAGAACTTAAAGTTATTGATGGTTTTTATGTAAATTAAGTGAATTCCTAAATTGAAGTTGTGGTTGGCAGGAAACGTAAGTTGAATGATTTATTTACTTGATTTGGTTATAGTATGTTCAATGTTCGGTAAGATTTATATTTAAAACCAACGAACTTACTAAGCTTCATTAAGCTTACTTGTGTTTGTTTAATGTCTTTGTAGATTAACGTGAGGTCAGGGAATTGGATCAACACATCGAGAAATAATGGTTTCTATGACATCTATAGGTGATAATGGTTTGTGTAACTATTAAGAGTTATATTTTGTTTACATTTCAACCCAACTTAAATGAGTAAGGATAAATCATGTATGAAGCATGTTTGAAATGTTTAGATGATGGACAAATAATAGGTCTATTGAGGCATGGTTGCATATACACCTAGGTGTAAGTTGTTAATTTGGTAAGTTAAGATATTTGATTATATATGATGATATGTTAGTTATAAGAACTTGGTATTATTGGCTTGAATTGAGGGTTTTGTATGATTTATGAGTGTAAAATTTGTTGTGCATAGGTTGATACCAAGATGGAGTGAGAAAAGTGGCATTAAAATGGACTATTTTCATCAACACGAGCAGAGGCATGGGTGTGTGTCTCATCTGTGTGTGACACATGGCCTGGCACATGGGCATGTTGTCTGGCCGTGTGTACCATGTACCTTGAAATTTCGAAACGGAATGCCCAAGTTTTTGTACATGGCCTAGCATAGAGGCATGTGACTTGGCCGTGTAACCTCTTCACCTTACACACGGCCTATCACACAGGTGTGTGGTTGGCCGTGCGACCCAAGTTAGAGAGTTACACGGGTATGGACGAGGGCTGGGACACATCCGTATGCCTCACTTCGAATGCTCACATGGCCTAAGACACGGGCATGTCTTCTGGCCTTGTGTCCCCTGTACCTAGGAAAATTTTTGAAATTTTGTGAAAAATTCTCTGAGTTTACAACTTAATCCCGATTTGTGTCTAACACAGAAATTGGGCCTCGAGGGTTCATGTAAGGGACAATTTGATAGAGTATGATTGGTTTCAAATATAAATAATAAATGCTATGAATTAACTATATTTGTTCCGTAAACCTCAAAATACTCCGTAACCCTGTTCTGGCGACAGATATCGGTTAGGGAGTTACATTTATTGGTATCAGGGCTTTGGTTTAGCTGATTGTCAGAATGAATGTAGTGTGTAAAGTATCTAGAAAATCATGCTATATAAATATGTGATAGTATGATGTGTATGATCCGATCTAACCCTTGTTTTTTCTTATAGATTGTAAAGATGTCAAATAGATCTGAACATGCTGAATATGATGAGGCTAATAGTAGAGTACAGACATTTGAACACGGGACAAGTAGTAACGTCTCAATTCCTTCGGCTCAAGAAAAAGAGCTTAAAAATATGTTCTTCGGGTATATGAATCAATGGTTTAATGAATTCATGCAAGAGAGAAATATGGCTCAACAACCTCCTCCCCCTACTGTACCACATGAAGTGCCTCCGATTGCACCTCCACCTCCTCCGATGACCGAATCCAGTAAATGAACTCCGATTGAAAAACTTAGAAAGTGTAGGGCTGAAGAATTTCGAGGTAGGTCAGATGATGATCCTGTGAAAGCTGAATATTGGCTTCAGAACACGATAAGAGTTTTTAAGGAAATAGCTTCTTCTCCTAAAGATTATCTGAGATGTGCTGTGCCACTAATTAAAGAGGAAGCTTATAATTGGTGGATGACTATAGTGGCCACGGTGTCGAAAGAGAAAATTACTTGGGAATTCTTTTAGAATTAATTTAAAAAGAAATATGTAACACCCCTAACCCGTAACCATTGCCAGAATAGGGTTACGAGGTATTACCGATCAATATACAACATATAGCTTACATTTATCATTATAAAGCATTCATTCTTATACATCATTCAATACAACCACCTTGTCCCTCATAAAGGCCTACGAGGCCTTAAACATGCTTTAGAAGTGGTTCGAGACTAAACCGATAACATATGAAAGTTTCAAAAAACATAGAAATTATTCAATCATACAAGGTTCATACGCCCGCGTGAACAGGCCGTGTTCCTCACACGACTAATAGACACGCCCGTGTTTTAGGCCATGTGGAAACATGGCATACATACTGACTTGCATCACATGCCCGAGGACACGCCTGTTAGCCAGGCCGTGTTAAAACTGGAAAGTATACTGACTTGGATCACACGGCCAACCACACGTGTAACAGCCTGATTTAGACCCGAGTCATAATAGTGGTTTCGGGACCACAAATCTGAGTCAGAAAAATGTTTTAATATTATTTTCTGTGCTTATGATATGTGAATTTATATGTGTGAAATTTTGGTGTGATAATTTTATCGTTTAAGTGGTTAATTTGCGAAAAGGATTAAATCACGTAAGTTGCAAAAGTTACCTTCTATAAGTTAAAAGTGTTATACTGATATGGTTTAGCAAAGTGAGAGTCCTTGCATGTCAATTATACCATTAATGTTAATGGTGGACAATTATGGACATGTTAGGTGAATTTTAATGATTTATAACTAAAGGCTAAAATGGTAAATCATGAAATATATATAGTAAATTAAAGAAAACAAAAGAAAGTGCATGCAAATTACCTTGTTTCAGCCGAATGTTGAAGAAGAAGAAACCATTTTTGGTTCTTTGAGGTTCAGCTAATGCATGTTTAATTGGTAAGTGTTTCCTAACTCAATTTTTGATGATTTTTACATTTTTGAGATCGTTGCTTTGTGTTTTAAAAAACCCATTCTTTAATTTAAGAAATTGATGGTAATTTTGAAATATGCCATTGATGCCTTAGTGAACTTTGTGATGATAATTGATGTTATATGAAAGCTTGATGATAAATAAGCATGTTTTGTCTTTGGATTTTGATGAATTTGAGTAATTTGGATTAAATTGTGAAAATGATATTTTGAGGGACTAAAATGAGAAATAATGAAATATGTGGACTTCTATGGACTCTATGAGGACTCAGCCAAGCATGGGAATTATGAAATTTTGAGTATTTTTTGTATTTGTAAAATAAGGACGGCTTAAACCAAGCCTAACTTCACTCCGCACGACCGAGCACACGGGCGTGTGGCTCGACCGTGTGTGAGACATGGCCTTGGTACATGGCCGTGTGACCCTTGGGGTACGCTTTCAAATTAAGATAGTATACCCTACAGTTTTGACACGGCTTAGACACACAGGCGTGACTACTAGCTGTGTAAGACACAAGGACTGGCACACGGGCGTATGGCCGGCCGTATGGACAAGTTAGTAAGCCCTTTAGTTTTCACATGGGCTAGGCACACGGGCGTGTGACCCGGCCGTGTGGGCAAGTCAGTATCTGTGCCCTGTATCCACACGGCCTAAGACACAGGCGTGTCTGGCGGCCGTGTGAGGCACACAACCTGTTCACACGGGCATGTGACATGTGCAGGTCAGAAAAATTTTCAAGAGTTCTAAAGTTTTTGAATGTTTTCGGTTTAGTCCTGAACCTTTTTAAAGTATGTTCTAAGGCTAAATAGGGAATTATAAAGGACAATGTTCTAAGTCTCTGATGATCCCTGGGTCCAAGCTAACTTCGCAGAACTATAAAACATCGAAAATTAAACCAAGTAAGCTATAAAGCTTAGTAGTTCGCATGTGAACATGAAATAATCACAACATTCATTAGCAAATCAAAACAGATAATATCATTAACATTCAAAGCATCAATTCATGAACCAACATCAAATTTATTCATATCATCATTCAAGAGTTCTCAACTTCATCTAGCTCGATACTTGAATAGTTTTTTGTACATACCTGTACCGATACATTTCTATTTCTCATCAACACTCTTATCAAACTGCTCTGGTTTATAAATGCTTGTGATACAATTTCATTAATTTTCCGATGCCATAGTCCAACTATGGTCTTACACATACGTTGCCAAGGCCCTACCATGGTCTTTCATTCACATGCCATAACCCGGTTATGGTTTTATTATTCGATTGCCATAGCCCAGCTATGGTCTTATTTGGCATCTTACCTTACTAAACTCGTATATTTCATGTAATATCTCAACATTTATCCAACAGAATAAATACTATCTCAATTTCATCCACCCAATAAATGTATACACATTTAAGTTCTATACAAACTTACCTTGTATACGGAATAGACGTATCAGGTCGACTACTTGATAATCTTGCTTTTCCCCCGATCTAAATCTGAATTCTTTCTTTCTTGATCTATATGAATTCAAATTGACTTATTCAATTACATATTCTTTCAATTTAATCCAAAAATACACATTTAGGCATATTAGCATATTAGCCCATAAACTTTCACATTTTTACAATTTAGTCCTTATTTCACAAATACACAAAATTCACATAATTTCATTATACTCTAGCTTAGCCGAATTACCTATAGGTCCCTAGTAGCCCATAACTTTCATTTAATTCACATTTCAACCCCTCAATTTACACATTTCACAATTTAATCCTTTTTTGACATTTTTGTCAAAACTCACTTTACAAAACTAGTAAAACTATCATCAAGCTTTCATATTTCAACATTAAACATCAAAGAACACATATAGTCTACAATGGTAAATCTCAAAATATTTAACAATTTCAAAATCTAAGGTACGGGCTAGCTAGATTACAAAGCAACGATTTCAAAAACATAAAAATCATTAAAAATCAAGCTCAAAACATACCTAATTGCTTGAATTATCTATAGCTGAATGAATAACCCTATTTTTCTCTTGTTCTTCTAATTTTGGTGCACAAAGATGATAATGGATGAAATTTGTGCTTTATTTTTACTTATTTTAACTTCATTTACAAAATACCATAATTAACCTGATTAATAACCATTTAAAATCACTTAATATATGCCCAAAATTGTCCACTTACTAATATAATGGAACAATCACCATTTAATGCCATCATATCTAAAAGCCAAGGTCAATTGACACCTTTAACTAATAGCATGCAACTTTTGCATTTTACGCAATTTAGTCCTTTTTCTCAAATTGACTAATTAAACAGTAAAATTAATTCATGAAATGGTCATACATATTAAATAGCATGCTGTAAACACCAAAAATAATATTAAAATAATTTTTTGACCTCAGGTTTGCGGTTCAAAAACCACTGTTCCAATTTAGCTAAAACCGGATTATTACAACTCTCCCTCCTTAGGGATTTTCGTCCCCGAAAATCTTACCAGAGAATAGGTTCGGGTATTGTTTTCTCATTGCATCCTTAGGTTCCCAAGTAGCTTCTTCAACTCCATGTCAATGCCATAATGCTTTCACTAATGCAATTCTCTTATTTCTTAGCTCTTTGATCCCACGAGCTAAAACTCGGATCGATTATTTAGTATAAGACATATTAGACTGAATTTCAACCTCGATCGGGGAAATGATCTGTGAAGGGTCGGATCGGTATCGTCAAAGCATCAACACATGAAACACATTATGTATCTTTTCTAACTCAGACAGTAAATATAGTCGATATGTCACTGGCCTAACTCGCTCTGGAATCTCATACGGTCTGATGAATCATGGACTCAATTTCCCTTTCCAACCAAACCGGAATATCTTTTTCCACAGTGACACTTTGAAAAACACTTTATCCCCAATCTGAAACTCAATATCATTCCGTTTCAAATCTGTGTATGATTTCTGTCGATCTGATGCTGCTTTCAAATTATCACAAATTACTTTTACTTTCTCTTCTGTCTCTTTGATCAAATCAACCCCGTGAATTTTATTTTTGCTGTGCTTACTCCAGTACAATGGTGTTTGACATTTGCGACTGTATAGAGCTTCACACAGTGCCATTTTAATACTTGATTGGAAACTATTATTGTAAGCAAATTCAATCAGCGGTAGATATTTCTCCCAGGTACCTTCAAACTCAAGAATGCAACAACGCAACATATCCTCAAGTATCTGAATAACTTATTTGGATTGACCATCCGTTTGAGGATGAAATGCAGTGCTAAAATGCAACTTTATACCCAAAGCTTCTTGCAATTTCTTCTGAAATCGTGAAGTAAACCTCAGATCCCTATTCGAAACAATAGATAGTGGTACTCTGTGCAATCGAACAATCTCTGAGATATACAACTCCGTCAATTTGTCAAGTGAATAATTCGTAAGTATAGGAATGAGATGAGTCGATTTTGTTAATCTGTCAACAACAACCCAGATTGCATCTTTCTTTTTTGGAGATGAGGGCAAAACCTATACAAAATCCATTGTTACTTTATCCGACTTCCACTCAGGAATCATAATAGGCTATAAAAAATCTTACGACACTTGATGCTCAGCTTTGACTTGCTGACAAATCAAGCATTTTGTAACAAATTCTGAGATATCTCGTTTCATGTTGTGCCACCAGTAATTCTGTTTCAAGTCGTTATACATTTTCGTGCTTCCCAGATGTACTGATAAAAAACTACTTTGTGCTTCGTTTAAAATCTTCTGAATAAGCTTAGAATTTCTTGTGCACATATTCTATCACGAAACATTAAACAATCATTAGGCCCTATTCGAAACTCAGAATCAGAAATTGACTCACACTGAACCCGTTTTGCTTGCAATTCATTATCAAATTTTTGAGCCTCACAAATCTGCTATAAAAATAATGGTCTCGCTTTCAACTCAGCTACTATTGAACTATCGCCAGACAAAGCTAATTGTGTATTCAAGGCAAGTAAAGCAAATAAAGACTTTCGGCTCAAAGCATCAGCAACTACGTTCACTTTCCCTGGATGATAGTCAATTACTAATTCATAATCTTTTAGCAATTTTAACCATCTCCACTGTCACAAATTCAAATTGTTCTGAGTCATTAGATATTTTAAACTTTTATGGTCGGTATAAATGTGGCATTTCTCACCAAACAAGTAATGAAACCAAATTTTCAATGTGAATGCTATCGCAGCTAATTCAAGATTGTGCGTCGTATAATTCTTTTCATGCGACTCCAATTGTCTCAAGGCATAACCTCTAACTTTTCCTTCCTACATCAAAACACAACCCAGGCCATTTAATGATGCGTCACTGAAAATTACAAATTCTTTACCCGACTCCGGCTGAACTAACACTGGTGCCCCTGTTAATATGCTTTCAACTGGTCGAAGCTCTACTGACACTTTTCTAACCATTCAAATTTAACATCTTTTTGAAGCAATCTTGTCATCAGAGTCACAATCATTGAGATGCCTTTCACAAATCATCTATAATATCTGGCTAGTCCTAGAAAACTACGAACTTCAGATACATTTCTCAGAGGCTTCTAATCTATAGTCGCTGATATTTTGTTCGGGTTAACTCAGATAGCCTTGGCTGAAACTATATGTCCCAGAAAACCAACCTCTCATAGTCAAAACTCACATTTGCTAAACTTTGAAAACAAATATTTATCTCTCAAGGTTTGTAACACAATTCTCAAATGTTTGGCATGCTTCGATTCATCTCGAGAGTAGATCAAAATGTCATCAATAAACACAACTATGAATCGATCTAAATACGACCTGAAGATTTGGTTCATCAAGTCCATAAAAATAGCAGGTGCATTTGTTAGTCCAAAAGGCATAACAAGAAATTCTTAGCATCCCTACCTTGTTCCAAATGCAGTCTTTGGCACATCTGAGTCTTTCACTCGCAACTGGCAATAACCCGATCTCAAATCAAAATTTGAAAACATTGTTGCCCTTTTTAACTGATCAAAAAAATTATCTATTCGTGGCAAAAGGTATTTATTCTTGATCGTCACTTTGTTGAGTTGTCGATAGTCTATACACATTCTCATCATGCCGTCTTTCTTTTTCACAAATAACACCGGTACACCCCAAGGAGAAAAACTCGGTCTGGCAAAACCTCTATCTGACAATTCTTGCAACTGAGCTTTTAATTCTTTTAACTCTTTTGGAGCCATTATGTACGGAGCTATTGATATCGGCATTGTACCCAGTCCTAATTCAATACCAAACTCAACCTCTATGATAGGTAGTAAACCCAGCAACTCTTCTGGAAATACATCTGAATACTCGCACACAACTAGTACTGATTCAATGTTTGTTTCTATCACTTTCGTATCAAGTACATAGGCAAGATAAGCTTCACACCTTTTTCTTACAAATCTCTGTGCTAATATAGAGAAGATCACAACTGGCAAACTATTCAGATCATTAGATTCAATTCTAATAATCTCATTGTTCTGATATTTCAGTTCAATTGTCTTTCATCTATAATCCACTATAGCATTATGCATCGTTAGCCAATCCATACCCAAAATAATATCAAATTCATCAAATGGAAACAACATTAGATTACTCAGAAAACAAAAATCCCAATGCATTAACAGACAATTCTTACAGACTTTGTCAACCAAAACGCATTTGCCTAAGGGGTTCGATACTCTAATCACAAATTCAGTATACTCTACAAGCAAACTCTTACTGGATACTAAATTCATACATATAAGAATGAGTTGATTCTGGATCTACCAATGCAATCACATTAATATCATAGAGAGTGAAAGTATCGGTGATAACATCTAGGTATGACGCTTCTTCGCGAGCGCGAATAGCATAGGCTCTAGTAGCTGCTATAGCATCGGATCTTGTTGCAGTATCTCGAGTTGTACCTCTACCAGCACTCACATTTCTAACATTGCGGAATGATCTTCCTCTCATATTAAGGTTGCTCGACTTACATTCTGAGACTTATCGTTCTAATCTAGCTTAGGACAATCCCAGATGAAATGTTCATGTGAGCCACATCTAAAATAGGCTTTATCATTCAATCTACACTCTCCAAAATGTCGCTTTCCACATCGTCCACATTTAGGTTTATTTTATCTAACATTACCCACACTTGCTATTGACATAGTTGGAGCTTTTGAACTCATAATTTGCTTCCCACGATCTCTACTAGAGTATTCCATTGGTGTATTTGATCGACTGAACAAATCTCAAGATTTCTTTAATGAAGAGTGATATGGCTTACTTATTGGTCTTTTTCTTGAGTCTCTAGCTTCTGAATTAGCTTTTCTCTTCTCTTTGCTAAGATCCTCGGCTTTACAAGCCCTTTCAACCAAAACTATAAATTCTTTCAACTTTAAGATTCTGACTAGTAGTTTTATATCTTCGTTCAACCCGTCAACGAACCGTTTACACATAATCTCCTCAGTAGACACATACTCTTGAGTATACTTGCTTAACCGTACAAACTCTATTTCATACTCGGTGACAGTCATGTGGCCTTCTTTTAACTCTAAGAACTCTTTATGCTTTTGATCAAGAAATCGATGACTTTATATTTCTTTTGGAACTCCGTCTGAAAAAATTCCCAGGTCACTCGTTCTCTTGGTACTATAGACACCAAGGTATTCCACCATTTATATGCAGTGTCTCTTAGTAAACATACAACACATTTAATACATTCCTCAGAAGTACAAGACAATTCGTTAAATACTCGAATCATATTTTCGAGCCAAAACTCAGATTTCTCAGCATCATCATCAATAGTAGCCCAAAACTCTTTAGCCCCATGTTTATGAATTTTGTCCGCTAGCGGCTTGTTCAACCATATCGGATCCACAACTTGAGGAACAACAAGAATTTTTTGAGGATTAGGTGGGGGAGGGAGTTGTTGAACAGCCAGATTCGTCCGGACATATTGTGTGAACCATCCATTCATCATCTGGGAAAAATCTTCTTTAGCCTCACCTCCGTGACTACTCGACACAAGTCTAGATTCAGTCGGTGTTGTCCCTTGAGCGGGAGCTGGCGCATTACTCTCTACATCATCCGCTATAGCTCGCTTGAGATCCATTACTATACGAAAACACAATTTAATTAAGCTTTCAAGAATCATCACACAATCACAGAGTATATAAGGCATGTATAGCTAGACTCTCACACACGCTACGTTAGTCATAAAATCGACTAAACTGTAGCTCTAATAAAAATAAAATGTAACACCCCTAACCCGTAACCATTACTGGAATAAGGTTACGAGTTATTATCGATCAATATACAGCATATAGCTTACATTTAACATTATAAATCATTCATTCTCATACATCATTCAATACAACCACCTTGTCCCTTGTAAGGGCATACGAGGGCCTTAAACATGCTTTAGAAGTGGTTCAGGACTAAACTGATAACATACGAAAATTTTAGAAAACTTAGAAATTTTTCAATCATACAAGGGTTACACGCCTCTGTGAATAGCCCGTGTGCCTCACATGGCTAATAGACACGCCCGTGTCTTAGGCCATGTGGAAATAGGGTATACATACTGACTTGCATCACATGGTTGAGGACACATCCGTGTGCCAGGTTGTGTGAAAACTGGAGAGTATACTGACTTGAGTCACATGGCCAACCACATGCCCTACTCGTATGCCCTACAAAATGGCCACACACGCCCGTGTGCTAGGCCGTGTGCCATTAAGGAGGGTATACTGACTCATACTACAAGGCCAGTCACACGTCCGTGTGTGAGATCATGTGGAGCATACTAATTTCAATTCAATTCAACACCAAGGGACACACGACCATGTAACCTAACCATGTGTCGCACACGGCTGAGACACATATCCATCAAACATACCAAAATGACTCAAGCCTATACATGCCATATACCATATATACATAACTTCAAAAGTACCAAAATAGATGATCGATAGTGCGATAAAGTCTCAGACGATCCCTAGGTCCGAGCTAACTTTTCAGAACTATAAAACATCAAAAATTAAACAAAGTAAGCTATAAAGCTTAGTAACTTCGTATGTGAACATGAAATAATCACAACATTCATTAGCAAATCAAAATAGATAATATCATTAACATTTAAAGCATCAATTCATGAACCAACATCAAATTTATTCATATCATTATTCATGAGTTCTCAACTTCATCTAACTTGATACTTGAATAGTTTTTCGTACATACGTATACCAATACATTTCTATTTCTCATCAACACTCTTATGAAACCGCTCTAGTTTATAAGTGCTCATGATACAATTTTATCGATTTTTCGATGCCATAGTCCAACTATGGTCTTATACATGCATTGCCAAGGCCCTATCGTGGTCTTTTATTCACATGCCATAACCCGGTTATGGTCTTATTATTCGATTGCCAAAGCCCGGCTAGGATCTTATTTGGCATCTTACCTTACTAGACTCATACATTTCATGTAATATCTCAACATTTATCCAATAGAATAAATACTATCTCTATTTCATCCACTCAATAAATGTATGCACATTTAATTTCAATTATACGAAATTACCTCGTATACAGAATTGACGTATTGGATCGACTACTCAAAAATCTTGTTTTTCCCCCGATCTAAATCCGAATTCTTTCTTTCT
This sequence comes from Gossypium hirsutum, assembly GCF_007990345.1. Classification (NCBI taxonomy): domain Eukaryota; kingdom Viridiplantae; phylum Streptophyta; class Magnoliopsida; order Malvales; family Malvaceae; genus Gossypium; species Gossypium hirsutum. The sequence continues at coordinate 77,315,480 of NC_053433.1, forward strand.
TGATCTATATGAATTCAAAATTGACTTATTCAATTACATATTCTTTCAATTTAGTCCAAAAATACACCTTTGGGCATATTTGCATATTAGCCTCTAAATTTTCACAATTTAGTCATTATTTCACAAACACACAAAATTCACATAATTTCATTATACTCTAGCTTAGCTGAATTACCTATAGGTCCCTAGTAGCCATAACTTTCATTTATTTCTTGTTTCAACCCCTCAATTTACACATTTTAGAATTTAATCCCTTTTTGAAATTTTTGTCAAAAATCACTTTACAAAACTAGTAAAACTATCATCAAGCTTTCATATTTCAACATTAAACATCAAAGAAAACATATATTCAATAATGGAAACTCTCAAAATATTTAACAATTTTAAAATCTAAGGTACGGGCTAGCTAGATTATGAAGCAACGATCTTAAAAACGTAAAAATCATTAAAAATCGAGCTCAAAGCATACCTAATTACTTGAATTATCCATATTCGAATGAAGAACCCTATTTTTCCTTCTTGTTCTTCTAATTTTGGTGCACAAAGATGGTAATGGATGAAATTTGTGCTTTATTTTTACTTATTTTAACTTTATTTACAAAATACCATAATTAACCTTATTAATAATCATTTAAAATCACTTAATCTATGCCCAAAATTGTCCACTTACTAATATAATGGAATAATTACCATTTAAGGCCATCATATTTAAAAGCCAAGGCTAATTGAAACCTTTAACTAATAGCATGCAACTTTTGCATTTTACGCGATTTAGTCATTTTTCTCAAATTGACTAATTAAACGATAAAATTAATTCACGAAATTTTCACACATATTAAATAGCATGCTTTAAACACCAAAAATGATATGAAAATAATTTTTTGACTAAAATTTATATGAAAATAATTTTTTGACCTCAGATTTTTTGTTCAAAAACCACTATTCAGATTTAGCTAAAACTGGACTGTTATAAAATATGTCGGCAAGAGATACTTGGATAAAAAGAAGAGGGAATTTCTTGACTTACGACAAGGAAACCGGTCATTAGTCGAATACGAGAGGGAATTTGTACACCTTAGCAAATGTGCCTGAGAAATTGTACCAATTGAAGAAAAAATATGCATTCGGTTTGAAGAAGGGTTAAATGATGAAATCAGAATGATGATTAGGGGCATAGAAATACTGAATTTATCGTTCTGTCAGATTGTGCTTAGAAAATGGAAGAGATATACAATCAAAAAATGCAACGGGATAGAAGAAATAAAGAATCATACAAAAGAAGCTCCTCTAAGTCATTTTCAGCTTTACCTGTGAAAAAGTCGAGAGTTGATTTTAGTCGAGCCACTCCAATGCTGGAACGATCAAATAAGAATAAGGTTACTTAACAAGATCAAAGGGTAACTAATAGACCTGCTGTTACTGTGGGTAGTGTACAGAATACCCCTAGGCCCAAATATAAATATTGTGGAAAATATCATCTTAGTGAAGAGGTAAAGCGGGGGCTTGTTACAAATGCGAAGACACTGACCATTTTATTTGAAACTATCCTCAATTGTGAAAAGAGGAAGAAGAGCAAAAAGAGAAATAGTTGGCCACTTCTCAACAAAGTAGACGTTCAGGCCAAAACAATGCTAATGGAATAGCTCGTTTGGGTATGAGGGATTCTGCTGCCCGGTCAGAGGCTAGGGCACCTGCACGTATTTATGCTGTTCGAGCGAGGGAGAAAGCTATGACTTCGGACGTGATTGCTGGTACTTTTTATCTTTTTGATGTTACTATATATGCATTGATTAACCTTGGGTCCACGTGTTCTTATGTTTGTACTGCATTAGTAACAGAAAAGAAATTGCCTGTTGAGTTTACTGATTATGATATTCAAGTCACTAATCCATTAGTACAATGTGTGATAGTTAATTTAGTGTGTCAAAATTGTCCACTGAAAGCAAAAGGTTGTGAATTCTCCACTAATTTGATGTTGCTACCCTTTTAGGAATTTGGTGTTATCCTGGGAATGGATTGGTTAACGAAGTATAATGCTGCAGTAAATTGTTGAGAGAAATGGATTGATCTGAAACGTCAGACAAGGGAGGTAATTTCGGTTGAGTCAGAGAATCCGAACGATACTATTAGAATTATCTCAGCTTTTTCTACTCAGAGATTGTTGCGTAAAGGTAATAAAGCATTTTTAGCTTACATTCTTGATACTTTGGATTCTGAATTGAAGTAGAATAGTTACCAATTGTTAATGAGTTTGTGGATGTGTTTCCTGAGGAATTATTGGGTTTACCACCTGATCATGAAGTTTAGTTTGTAATTGATGTAATTTCGAGAACAGCTCCGATATTAGTGACACAAAATCGTATGGCACCAGCTGAGTTAAAAGAATTAAAGACACAGTTACAAGAGTTACTAGATAAAGGGTTCATCAGGCTGAGTATGTCTCCTTAGGGTGCACTTGTTTTATTTGTGAAAAAGAAAGATGGCTTTTTGAGACTTTGTATAAACTACAGGCAGCTGAACAAAGTCCTAATTAAAAATAAATATCTTTTGCCTTATATTGATGACTTGTTTGACCAATTGAAAGGTGCTACGACATTTTCAAAGATAGACCTCAGATCCAAGTATTATCAGTTGAAGGTTAAAGGTGCCGAAAAATTCTTTTAGTACTCGAAATGGTCATTATGAGTTTTTGGTAATGCCATTCGATTTGACCAATGCTCCTGCTGCTTTCATGGATTTAATGAATCAAAATTTTCAACCTTATTTGGATAGATTTGTGGATATGTTTATTAATTATATATTAATCTATTCAGAGACAGAATTCGAACATGCACAACACTTGAGAATTGTGCTACAGACTTTGAGAGAGAAACAGTTGTTTGTAAAGTTCAGCAAATGCAAATTTTGGCTTCGTGAAGTCAAATTTTTGGGTCATATTGTACCAGCTGATGGGATTCGAGTTGATTCGAGTAAAGTTTCTATTGTGGTGAATTGGAAAATTTAAAGAAATATTTCAAAAGTGTAAAGTTTTTTAGGTTTAGCAGGTTATTACTGATGTTTTGTCAAGAACTTTTCGATGATTGCCTCACCGATGACCTGATTACTACAAAAAAATGTAGAATTTGTTTGGTCTGATGAGTGTCAGCAGAGCTTCGATCAACTGAAGAAAATGTTAACAGAAACACCAGTCTTGACTCAGCCAGAATCGAGTGTATCGTATGTTGTGTACAGTTATGCGTCTCTAAATGGATTGAGTTGTGTATTGATGCAGTTAGGAAAACTAGTAGCCTATGCTTCTCGACAATTAAATCCTCATGAGAAGAATTATCCTACACATGATCTTGAGTTGGCTACAATTGTATTTGCTTTGAAGATTTAGAGACAATATTTATGCAGTGAAAAATGTTAAGTGTATACGGATAAAAAAAGCTTAAAGTATTTGCTGACTCAGAAAAAGTTGAATTTGAGCCAGGGACGGTGGTTAGAATTATTGAAAGATTATGATTTAGTTATTGACTATCATCCAGGAAAGGCTAATGTTGTTGTAGATGCACTTAGTCGAAAGTCGTCTTTGTTTGCACTTTAAGCGATGAGTACTCATTTATCATTTAATGAAGATGGATCTGTATTAGCAAAATTGAGAACGAAACCTATGTTTCTTCAACGAATTCGGGAATTGCAATACGAAGATCCAAAGTTGATGTTGAAACGATAGATGGTTCGGGACAATTTAAGCTTGGAATATAGCATCAATGATAATGGTATGTTGCATTATCGCAGTAGAATTTGCGTTCCAAATAATTTAGATTTGAAAAATGATATTCTTTTTGAAGCTCACAGTAGTATATATTCCATTCATCCGGGTATTCTTTCTGAAGCTCACAGTAGTATGTATTCCATTATCTGGGTAGTACGAAGATGAATTGTGATTTGAAACAAATGTATTGGTGGTTGAGTATGAAATGAGAAATTTGTGAGTTCATAGCTAAGTGTTTGATTTATCAACAAGTCAAAGCAGAACATCATGTACCAAAGGGTTTGTTATAACCTGTCATTATTCGTGAGTGGAAATAGGAACATGTCATGATGGATTTTGTATCTAGATTACTTATGATTCCGAGAAAGAAAGATTCAATCTGGGTGATTGTTGATAGATTGACTAAGTCTACATATTTTATTCTGATTAGAATAGATTTTTCACTTGAGAAGTTAACGAAATTATATATATATCTGAGATTGTGAGGTTACACGAGGTTCCAACATCTATTATTTATGATCAAGATTTGAGGTTTACTTTAAGATTTTGGAGTAAGGTACAAGAAGATTTGGGCACTAAGTTACATTTTAGCACAACATTTCATCCTCAAACAGACGGGCACTCAGAACGAGTAATTTAGATTTTGGAAGATATGTTGAGATATTGTATACTTGAGTTTGGAGGTAATTGGGAAAGGTATTTACCATTGGCTGAATTTGCATATAACAGTAGTTATCAATCCAGTATAAAAATGGCACCATTTGAAGCTCTTCACGGGAGGAAGTGTAAGAAACCATTATATTGGTCTGAGTTGAGTGAATCCAAGTTAGTGGGAGTCGATTTAATTTGGGAAACTGAAAAAAAGTTTGAATCATCTCGGATAGTTTGAAAGCTACTTCTGAACGTCAGAAATCATATGTAGATTTGAAAAGAAGAGATATAGAATTTGCGATCGGTGACTGAGTGTTCTTGAAAGTCTCTCCATGGATGAAAGTATTGCTGTTTGGTAGGAAAGGAAAATTGAGTCCAAGATTCATTGGACCGTATGAAATTGTTGAAAGAATTGGTCTGGTAGCTTATAGATTAGATTTGTCTCCTGAAATTGAGAAGATTCATAATGTGTTTCATGTATTGATGTTGAGACTGTACAGATCTGATCCTTTGCATGTAATTTCTCATAGTGAAATTGAATTGCAACCGAATATGATGTACTTGGAAGAATAGATGAAGATTTTGGCTCGAGATTTTAAAGAATTGCGAAATTAAAAGGTACAATTAGTTAAAGTATTAAGGCATCGTCTTGGTTCGAAGGAGGCTACTTGGGAAATAGAAGAATCAATGAGATCACAATATCCGAACTTATTCTCAAGTAACAAATTTCGAGGACTAAATTTCCTAAAGGGGGAAAGTTGTAACAACCTAATTTTTAGTGGTGTTGGAAACAGTGATTCGAGACAACTAAATCCGACAAGTGAGTTCAAAAATTTTATTATTGAATATTTATGAGTTAAATAGGATTTAGGGAGACTTTTGAATAAGTGATTTGTGTTTTAGAAGAAAGTATTAAGCTAAGTGGTTTCGAAAATGAGGTATCGAGATCGCGATTTCATAAACCAAGTCGTAAATATTTTTATAAATATTTGCGGAGTGTCATTAAGTTAGTATTAAAGTTTCGTTAGAAAATTTTAACGTTTTGATAGTTAATTAAGTAAAAAAGACTAAATTGAAAAATGTGCAAAACTTGCTAATTAAAGAAATAATGATTAAATAGAATGAGTGATAAATAAGAGAGGATTAGAAAGGCAAATAAACACCTCTTAGAAGGCAAGGGCGGCATAAGCTGAAAAGAAAACAAAAATCATGTGATTAAAGGGCAAAATTGGAAACAAATGAAATTAAATATGAAATTGATAAATCTAAAAGTTTCTAGACATTTTTCTTCATCAAATTTCTGTCCAAGAACACTATTGAAGAGCTCTCAAAGCTGGTTTTTCATATTTTGCTTCATGTGAGTTCAATTCTTGCTCTTGTCTAGAAATTTTTATGTTTTTAAGACTTTTACAATTAGGTCCAACTATCTATTTCATTAGTTTTTAATTTTATGGGTAATTTTGAAAGTTACCATTGATGCGTGCTAAATGTTTGTGATAAATTAACATGGATTTAGAGCTTTAATTTTGATATATGATGATTTTATTAAGAGATTTTAATAGAAATTGATTTTAAGACCAAATTTTGAAAAGATTTAAATATTAGGGTTTGATACTAAATTGTGTTGATCAAAGGCTATATGATTAGCTTAGAATATTTAGATAAATTGTCCATTGAGAAAAATTAACTCCTTTGATAGGCTAATTGGTGAGGGACTCAATTGTAAAAATTATAAAAGTTGGGGTAATTGTGTAATTTCTAAAATTAAAGGGTATTAATTGTGAAGTGAATTGAAACTGAAGTATATGCTAATGAATGAACAATTTTACATTTTATATCAAAAGCCCGTAGATAATCATGAAAAAGAGAAATTGGCATAATAGTCCTTAAACTACTACAAATTTAAAATTTAACCCAGGTAAGTTCATATGGTTAAACTTTAATATTATATGTTAAATTGATGAATGGTATTATGTATTTATTCATATCATTTGTTGAAAATAAAATTATTGTCACAACAGCAAAACAGGTTTTTAGTGGTGTTTTTTGGGCCTATAAGCGCCACCAAAAATGCAGCTATAGATAACACCGCAAAAATGGAAAAACACCACTATAGAACATGAAATTTAGTGGTGTTTTTCTCATAGACACCATTATAGAACATGACCTTTAGCGGTGCTTTTCCCACAGACACTGCTATAGGATGTGACCTTTAGCGGCGCTTTCCCCACAGACGCCACTAAAGATCATGACCTTTGGAGTGCTTTTACTAAAATCGTCGCTAAAGGTGATGTTCTTTAGCTTCGCTTTTACCCTTTTTTGTAAAAGCGCCGCTAAGAGTCTTGTTCTTTAGTAGTTTTCTAGAATCCCATTTTCATTCATATACAACCCGAATTGTCAACATAATTTCCTGTAACATCAAATCTAACCAAAAACTACAAATCTAAATGATACTTCAAATCCAACGAAAGATATATAATCTAGATTAATAAATGAAATAAAAAATATTCTTACAATAATGTTAAAAGTTATAATGTTAAAATACTCTTAAAATAAGAAAACAAATGTCTAAAATGGTAGTTTCTACGATTGCTGAAATATCTTCATCATATTCTGAAGCTGTAGCTGGAGTGCGTCATATTTTCTACTTTGCTCTACTTCCCTCGCTGCTGCCTCTACTTTAAGTTAAGCAATTTACCCAACTGTGCTCGCTTGCATCTAAGCCACTGGTCTCTTAACCTCTGAACTTTAGCTTGAGCCTGACTCCCCAAAGGCTTGTATTGCTGCTAGCTGGATCAAAAATATTGGGTTGGGTTAACAAAAGATCCTTGAAATCAAACCCGGCCATACCTTTCAGGACCCAAAACTTCAATAATAATTTGGTTATCAATGTCGTCAAGATTAACAGAACTATCACTCGAAGTAATTGCTTCATACTCCACCTTTTTATCCTTTAGTTTCTCCTAATAAATCAATCAAAGAGTTAGAAACAAAATATATAATAAAAACAAATGCAATAGAACTTAACATTATTTGCATTACAAACGACGAATTAAACCATTATAATTAAACATGATAAATATTTAAAATAATTCAAAATTTATTAAGTAAATATACCATAATTTCTGCAGCTTCAATAGTAATAGGAGATCCATCTTTCTTTCTATGTATAATGTCAAAAAGCAAAAGGCGTCCATCTTTTTGACTAGATGACAGTTCCTACAATATAGTAGTAAAAATATTATTTAGTAGAAAGTAATTAATATTTGACATAATTAATAAATTCAAAATACCTCGGCCTCAGCTACACAGGAAAAACTTTTTGACCTAGCTGTGTGCATGAATTTTTGTTTTTGCCTACTTATAGTTCCAACTCGCTTACGATCCTACATTATAAAATTATTATTACGTATATAGTAAATACTATAAACTGAAATAATTATAAGAGTTTGGAACTATATAATACCTCTCCTTTTTTTGAATTCCAAAACCTAACTGCATCTTCCCATTGGTACCTTAGCATTCCCGACAGGACATTTTGCAATTTCTCTTCGAGGTTTATATTTTTCTTAAAATATTCCTTCTTTAAAGCACTTTTATGAACTCTCCATTTTTTTCCTAATGCCTTCTTCACATAATTATTCAAGACCTTTAAAGCAAATCTCTCCTGCAAAAAACACAAGTTTAGAAAGTAAATATAAATGAAACTTAAACCAAAGTATTATAAATTACATTTACGTTATTACCTTAATAATATCGAGAGCTTGATTTTTGTTAATATCAGGCAAATGATGTCATGATGTGTAGTTGATAAGCAACAGGTTGGCATTTCATGCTATAATGCCCAAGTATCCTGCTAAAAGTCGAGCTTCTGATCCAACAGGCTGACCAAGACTATTTCTAGCTACTTCGACATGCTCGACAAAATTTAACTCGTATAAATCTTTTAGTAGCATACATCCTTGAGTTTTATGAGTCCCATCGCTTTCAGCTGAAAAATGGCATATTATAATATAAGAATTTGAAACATAAATCAATAATAAAAGTCAACACGCATGTAAATTAAAGTTAACATTACTTTGAATTTCTGCAAGTTCGTCAGCTGCATTTGGAACATTCGAAGATCCAATAGCAGTATGTTGTTCACTATTTGTTTCTTCCTAATTTTGAGGATTTTGAAAAATACTTAGATCTCGTAATCTTTTTCTGGGCATTTTATTTGCAATACATATAAAATAGTTGAAATTTTAGTAACTAATTACAACAATAATAGTACATATAAAATAGTTGAAATATTTAACAAGATCAAGGTTTAAATTATAATATTACATATAATTAAAAAATCGTAAAATCTTACTACACCATAATTCGTAAATATCTTCATCCACATCCTGGCGAACCTATTGAAATTGTGTACTAGAACTAGGGATATTTTCATTCAATTTTTGTTCTGGTAAAGACAAAGTTTCTGATCTTTCGTCGATGTCATCTCTACTTCCATTGCCCATGTCAAACAAGTCTCTAGGGGTGTTACGGAGTATAATGTACCAAGCCTAATCAGTTGGATCTTTCAAGTAAAAAACTTGTTTCACTTCAGAAGAAAATACATACGGCCCGTCTATCAATTGTTGTCTAGTGTGAATTAATCGAGAGAAGTTCACCTTTGTAAAACCAAATTGATCTTTTTTTAATTCCACAAGTAGTATTAACATTAGCCCAATCACATCGAAATAAGACAACCTTCCGTTTTCCATAGTAATCCAACTTAATAATGTCAGTAAGAAGTCCGTAATACTCCACATTTCCCTCAACAGGATTACTGTCCCTAGCACTAGCATAACTTGTAATTGAAGAATTAACAACTATTCCACAATTTTGAGTCCTCCTCAATCTTTTGCGAGATTTTGAGTCCACCCTCCCAAAAATTTTAAGTGAAAAAGATGAATGCAGAAGGACATTTTTGAAAATTTGGATCCCTCATAAAGTTCTTCATTCATTTCAATATGTAATTTGTAGAACTTCGCCCCTTCTCCATTTGGCTCTTCATCAGGTACACATTTTCCCGTTTCAGTAAAAGTATTTCCACCAATATTACAATCATCAGATGCAATAAAGTCAGGTGGAAACGATTGCAAACCATGACTGCGCATATTAAATGCATCCCGCAACATACCTTCCATGTTATCTTCTCTAACAGACTAATGGTAAGCATTATGAGGATAAGTCGGATTAATCATTGAAGAGGTTCTTCAAGGTGTACACTCTTCATGGAAAATCCATTTTTTATACCCATGAATAATGCCATCAATAATTAGATGTTCGTAGACAACTTCACGAAAATGCCAATTGATGTCCATTTTTGTTTTGTGCTACTTTTTAGCTCTGGCCCAAAGTAAAATTCATTCACACCTAAACCAGATTATTCTCAGCAATTTTCACTATTTCCTTTTATGGATTAATATTAATTTATTTTTTAAAAAATTGAGTAATATTGTCAAAAATGAATTTATATTATCTCAAAAATATTTTTATAATATATTTACGTTCATTATTTTCTAATACTGTATGTTATAAATTTTTTAAAATTTCATATGAATAAATGCGTAAATTTTTTCAAACAATAGCTTAAGGTAAAGGTCATTGTTTTTAAAGATTGTTTAACAATTATATTTTTTGCATTATGTTACTAATCGGATTCCGTTTTAAAATTTTAAATTAAATATTTAGAAATTTTAATTAATTCGAAGTACGCAATACTCCTATCTTGTTCTACAGCTCTCATTTTTAAAAGTTAATTTAATTGAAATTTTTAAAATACAATTATTATGTATGAAGTTTAACATATTTTCAAAAAGAGAAAATCCTTTAACAACAACAGGTAATAACAACAAAACATTCATTGAACCAAAACACATAGGAATTCAATTGGATTTATGTTCATATTTGGCAGCAATGGAGATGTAATATCAGCAAGCCACTCTTTTGATTCTTTTCCATATTATTTACATTTACAATCATGCCTGGTAAATATTTAAATTTTATTTCGCACGAGCATGCTAAAATTCAAGAGAACACTAACCTTAATAAGCTTCCCAAAACAGTAGGTTCAAAACTAAGCTTCAATCGACTAACTTCTCTTCACCTTTGATAATCCTTTCACCCTTGTTCTCTTCTCTAGCTTCAAGCATATACCTAACATTTTCCATGATAAAAAGTTACTGTAAAACCAGCATTAACTAAAACCCAAACGTTAAATCTAGGCATGTTAAATCTCGGAAAAGCGACTGTAGAGGAGTGAAATTTACCGATTGGTTGTTGTAAACTGAAAAATATATAGAATTTTTCCTATGAAATTTATCACATTTTTACTTAAATCCGTTGTTAAAATTAGGTAATTGTTTAATAAATTAATGAAATATGTGAAAATATGAAATTAGGACATAGAAATTATTAAAATGTGATTTTATGTTTTATTATATAGTTTTCATGCATAAAATGGCTTATTTTAGATTTGTTTGAACATAATATATTTTAAGACATAAAATTGGCCATGATTAAATTAAATAATAAAATATAAAAATATATTTAATAATTTATTTTAAAATATTTCATTAATAATTTGAGTTTTAATTAATTATTTAAATTAGATAAATTTTGTTCTTTGATCCTTTAATTTATCTATTTATTTTGGACAGGTTTGATAGCTTTGTTGGATTACAAAAAACCCGTCCAAATTGAAGACCAAGTCAACCCAAATTCAGCTACACATGGCTATCCACATAAACCACTTTTTGGTTTAATTATACAAGGTCCTTGCAATGTTGAAGAAATTAGAGATTTGCCTGAAGATTTACATTTGACCGAGTCTAAGTTCGGTGTTGTTCTGACATTTAAATTGCTTAAAAATCAAGCAAAATTTAACTCAAAATCCAGTAAGCATGGCCGACCACTCATTGGAAAAGCTTGAAGAGACTAAACCTCTCTATTTTTAGCAAACTACCCTCATCTCTTCACCTATAATAAGTGTAATATCCCGAATTAGGGCCTAATCGGAATAGTGGTTTCGTGACCATAAATTCGAGATAGAAATAATTCTTTTATAATTATTTTGAGGTTTATGATATGATTGCATGATTGTATGAAAATTTCGTGATGAAATTCTATGCCTAAAGTGCTTAAATTGAAAGTAGGGACTAAATCGAATAAGTTGCAAAACTTGCATTCTAGAAGTTTTTAGTACGAAATTGTTTTGGAATATTAATGAGGAGGTCTTAAATAGAAATTTGACCAACTTTAAGTTCATGGACAAAATTAGGAAATGGAAGGAATTTTTGGAAAGTTTAGTAGTAAGGGTATTTTGGTCATTTAGTTATTAAAATGAATTTAAAAAAAATTAAAAGCCAATTTTTGTCCATCTTCTTCATTAGGCCAAAATTTCAAGGGTTCTTCATAGCTAGGGTTTGTTTCAAGCTTCCAAGCTCCATAGTAAGTGATTCCAAGCCCCGTTTTTAATGATTTTTACGATTTTGAGATCCCGGTAACTCGATAAAGCTTATGTTAGCAATAATTTAACCTAGGATTTATATTTGGAAAAATACCCATAGGTGAAATTTGTGTATTTTGATGTTTTATGATAGAATATGAAGTTTTAAATTATGTTAGACAACTTGTACTACTCGATTTTAAGCAAAAACGAGTAAAAGGGCTTAATCGGTAAAAATACCTAATAGTCACAAGTACATGTTAGAGTGAGAATTTGATGTTGCCATAGAAGAGAAAAGTTATCAGCATGTTGTAAAACATAAGAATAAGGAATAAAGTTTAATCCCGAGCCTAGGGGAAAAAATGTAAATATGCAAAAGTTTAGGGGTAAAATTGTAATTTTTCCAAAATTTGAGTTAAGGATTAATTTGATAATGTGAGTATTAAATAAGCTAGATGTGTTATTTTAGATCAAGAAAGACGTGGAATCGACCTCAATCGAGGAAAAGAAAAGATTGTGGACTAAATTGCAAAATCTTTGTATTTTGGTACCAAGGTAAGTTCATGTGTAAATAATGTAGCATAATGGTTATTTTTAAGTTATTGATGTTAATTATATGTTATGCTGAATTTTATTATGAAATGTATGCTTTGTGGTTAATTTCAAATAATATGTAAATTATGTGAACTACTTGTTAAATATAATTGTTACCGAGTATTGATTTCGGCATTCTACGGAAGACGGCAAGGATAAGTGTTCGAGGAAAAAAGCCCGTTTGAACCTTAGGAATAGATTAGGATACAAGTGACATGTCACTAGGATGGTTGAGCATCCGAACTTGTTGAGTTGAGTCCGAGTTCACTTATGGATGCGAATGTCCGAACTCGTTGAGTTGAGTTCGAGTTCGTGAGATGTAACTAGGCATCCGAACTCGTTGAGTTGAGTCCGAGTTCACTTATGGATGCGAACGCCCGAGCTCGCTGATTTGAGTCCGAGTTCGCTTATGGGCGGGTTACATGATTGCTTGATTGCATATATGGCACTTATGTGTAAGTTATACATGTATCCGAATTATATTCCGATGTGTTCAACGGGTAAAGTTCTACTCAAATGGAGGAATATTCGAGATGTAAAGAGACGTATTGGTAAGTGATGTGAAATGGATATTTTGGACAGGTATGTATTTAACCCTCGGGTTGAGTATTGATACAACCACGATAAGGTAATAAGATGATGAAAAATGATCAGAAATGTGATATGTGTTTTAGTGATACATGCTAATGTTAATTGGTATGATTGCTTGTTATGTTACTTATTATTTGCATATGAACTTACTAAGCATTTATGCTTACTCCCTCATTCTTACTCATTGTAGTTTTGGACAAGCCAGCTCAGGAGTCGGGATAGGTCGAAGGCTCAGTCACACTATCCGGAAGACTTTTGGTAATGGCTTGTAAATTTAAGTATGGCATGTATAGCAATATACTTTTTTTGTGTAAATGATCTTATGGTATGGTGATGGAATGGTTGAGGAAATGCTTGATAATGATAAATTATGAAAATATTTAGTTTAGATTATATTTGATGTTAAGGAAAATTATTAAGATACTTAGTGCATAAAAACTCATAAAAGGGATGAAATTTGCCATAAATAGAATACTGCAGCAACACTGACGCAAGTTTAAAAATTTACTAAAAATGATAGAAATTGAACTTGGTGATGGAATACATATCAAATTTAATCTTATTATGTCTAGTTTCACATGAAACAAATGAAACAGGTAAAGGAATTATATGTTACAAGATATTTGAATTTTAGTGAAACAGGGTCATAGAAGTTTCTGAATCCCCTGTTCCAAATTTAGAAATTCACCATAAATTGTAAAGATATAATTAGGTAGTGTATTTTATATTCTCAGAATCCTTATTGAGTCTAGTTTCATTAGAAACAAACCTCATAGTCATATGGATTTTTTATAGAGAGAAATATGGTTCGTAGTAAACAGAGGTCAGACCAGTCAAGTCCTGAAATAGGGGTAACTTTAACTAATAAACTTTACTAATTTGCCCAACCAAAAATTCTAGAAAAAAATTAGTAGATAGGTATATGAGTCTAGATTTAGGAAAAATTTACCGATCTTGATTTTGAGTTTTTTAACTCGAGATATGATTTTTCTTGTGACTGTGATGCAAGTAGCTTAAAAGCTATGAATGTAGAAATAAATAATCCAAAGTTCTAAATATGTTAAATTAAGCTTAGTAACACCTCATACTCGACTCCGGCGACGGTCTCGGGCGTGGGGGAGTTACATTTAGTGGTATCAGAGCAGGTTTAGTCGGTTCTCGGACTACGTGTTGTATGTACGGATTTTGCTATACATGCCATATGTATGAATTGTGATAGTGTGACGACTTCTGACCTTTTTAAATGATTTTTATATAGTAAATGGATCCCGATCTAGCTATGGCAGATGAAGTAGAGAGTAATGCGCTAGCTCCGACTGAAGGGGCAGCGCCGACTGAAAACCCACCTCCTACTGTTGGCCAGGGAGGAGGAGAAAGGGATCGGGAAGCCTTTCTCCAAATGATGAGTGCAAGGTACTCTGAGTTCGTTCGTACGAACCCAAATGTATGACCTCCCCCACCTCCCCCAATTCCTCAACCTGTACCCCCGATGCCTCAAGGTATGGATATGATAAAATTTCACAGAACCCCCGTTGACAGAATTCGTAAACAAGGGGCTGAAGAATTTAGAGCAAATATTGATGATGATGCAGAGAAAGCAGAGTTCTGGCTTGAAAATTCTATCCGGGTATTTGATGAATTATCTTGTACACCTGAAGAATGTTTGAAATGTGCTACATCTTTGTTGAGAGATTCAGCCTATAATTGGTGGAAGACTTTGATTTCGGTGGTACCGAAAGAGAGGGTAACCTGGGAATTCTTTCAAGAAGAGTTTCGAAAGAAATATATTAGTGAAAGGTTTATTGATCAGAAATGTAAAGAGTTTCTTGAGCTGAAGCAAGGTAATATGACAGTCTCAGAATATGAAAAAGAGTTTGTTCGATTGAGTAAGTATGCCAGGGAATATGTTCCTACAAAAGGCAAGATGTGCCGACGATTTGAAGACGGGCTCAACGAAGACATTAAAGTATTTGTCGGGATCCTTGAACTAAAATAAATGGTAGTACTGGTTGATCGAGCTTGCAAGGCTGAAGAACTACTTAAAGAAAAGAAAAAGGTAGATGCTGAGACTAAAAATTGAAAGAAAAGACCGATGAGTAGTTCATTTTCATAGCAACCTAGAAAGTCAAGGAATATGAATCCTCGTTCCCAAGCATCAGCTGGACAATCATATGGGAATTATAAGAAGCAAAATGTGGGTCCTAAATCTCAGAATACTTCTGCAGCCAGTGTAGGGAACTCGAGATTTGTTAAACCCGAGTGCCAGCGATGTGGTAGAAATCATTTTGGTCCGTGCAGAGTAAATGAATGTTTTCGATGTGGTTCTCCGGATCATTTTATTAGAGACTGCCCAGAGAGAGCTGAGAAAGAAAAATTTCAGAATGTAAAAGCTAGTGGTGCAGACTCGAGGGGAAGGTATCCGAGAAAAGCTGGAAGTGAAACAAGCAGTAAGAATGTAGCCAGGGATGCACCGGTTAGACCTGAAGGAAGGGCTCCGGCTAGAACTTATGCTATTAAAGCGCGTGAAGATGCTTCCTCACCTGATGTGATTACCGGTACATTTTCTCTCTATAATGTTAATGTTATTGCTTTGATTGATCCCGGTTCTACTCATTCATATGTGTGCATGAAATTGGTGTCTAGTATGAATATACCTGTTGAAAACATAGAATTTATGATTAGAGTGTCGAATCCGTTAGGCAAATGTGTGACTGTTGATAAAGTATGTAAAAAAATGTCCTTTAATGATTCGGGATCATTACTTTTCGGCCGACTTGATGTTGTTGCCGTTTGATGAGTTTGATGTTATTTTGGGTATGGATTGGTTGACATTGCATGATGCTAAAATAAATTGCAAAGAAAAGGTTATAGAATTAAAGTGTGAAAATGGTGAAACTCTGCGGGTTGAATCAGATAAATCAGAGGCATTGCCTAGTGTGATTTCTTCAATGTCGGCTCAAAGATATCTGAGAAAGGGTTATGAAGCTTATTTGGAGCATGTAATTAATACAAAATAAGTTGAAAAGAAAGTTGAATCAGTGCCGGTTGTGTGTGAATTTGCGGACGTATTTCTAGAAGAATTGCCGGGTTTGCCTCCAGTCAGGGAAGTAGAATTTGGTATTGATTTGATACCGGGAACAGCTCCGATTTCGATTGCTCCGTATAGAATGGCACCAGCAGAGTTGAAGGAATTAAAGTCGCAGTTGCAAGAGTTGACTGATAAAGGTTTTGTGAGACCGAGTTTTTCACCTTGGGGTGCTCCCGTGTTATTTGTGAAAAAGAAGGATGGTTCTATGAGGTTGTGTGTTGATTATCGGCAGTTAAACAAGGTGACAATCAAAAACAAGTATCCGTTGCCAAGAATTGATGATTTTTTTGATCAGCTAAAAGGAGCGACATGGTTTTCAAAGATTGACTTGAGATCTGGGTATTACCAACTGCGGGTAAATGAGTCGGATGTGCCTAAAACTGCTTTTAGAACAAGGTACGGTCATTATGAATTTTTAGTTATGCCATTCGGGTTGACAAATGCTCCTGCTGTGTTTATGGATTTAATGAATCGCATATTTCGGCCATACTTGGACAGATTTGTTGTGGTGTTTATAGATGATATTTTAATTTATTCAAAAGATGAGACAGAGCATGCTGAGCATTTGAGGATAGTTTTGCAAACTTTGAGAGATAAGCAGCTGTATGCTAAGTTTAGTAAAAGTGAATTTTAGCTCCGGGAAGTTGGATTTTTGGGTCATATTGTTTCAGGTGATGGTATACGAGTTGATCCTAGTAAAATTTCAGCCATTGTTGATTGGAAACCACCGAAAAACGTAACTAAAGTTAGAAGTTTCTTGGGGCTAGCTAGGTATTATCGGCGGTTTGTAAATGGATTTTCTATAATTGCTGCTCCTATGACTAGACTACTCCGAAAGGATGTTAAATTTGAATGGAATGAAAAGAGATATATCAGAGTTTGTGTCCAAATGCTTAATTTGTCAACAAGTGAAAGCTGAACACCAAGTACCTTCAGGATTACTCCAGCCTATTATGGTTCCTGAATGGAAATGGGATAGGATTACTATGGATTTTGTTTCAGGATTGCCATTGACTCCAGGAAAGAAAGAAGTCATCTGGGTAATAGTTGACAAATTAACTAAGTCGGCTCATTTTATCCCGGTACGTACGGATTATTCTCTTAACAAGTTGGCTGAACTGTATATTAGAGAAATTGTTAGATTACACGGAATACCATTATCGATTATTTCAAATAGAGATCCAAGGTTTACCTCGCGGTTTTGGCAAAAGTTGCAAGACGCGTTAGGTACGAAGTTAAATTTCAGTACTGCTTTTCATCCACAAACTGATGGACAATCAGAAAGAATAATTCAGATTCTTGAAGATATGCTTAGATGTTGTGTATTGGAATTTCAAGGAAGTTGGGAAAGATACTTACCGTTGGTGGAATTTGCTTACAATAATAGTTATCAGACGAGCTTGAAAATGGCACCTTATGAAGCATTATATGGTCGTAAGTGTCGAACGCCATTGTATTGGACTGAACTCAAGGAAAATCAGATTTATGGAGTTGATCTAATAAAAGAAACTGAAGAAAAAGTGAAGATAATTCGAGATTTTTTGAAAGCTGCTTCAGATAGACAGAAATCTTATGCAGACCTAAAGCGAAAGGACATTGAATTTCAAGTTGGTGATAAAGTATTTTTAAAGGTGACTCCGTGGAAGAAAGTCCTTAGATTTGGACGGAAGGGAAAATTAAGTCCGCGTTTTGTTGGGCCGTATGAAGTAATTGAAAAAGTTGGACCGGTAGCATATCGGCTAGCATTACCACCTGAATTAGAGAACATTCATGATGTGTTCCACGTATCTATGTTACGTCGGTATCGTTCGGATCCTTCACATGTAGTTTCACCGACAGAAATTGAACTACAACCAGATATGACCTACGAAGAAGAACCGATTAAGATTTTAGCTCGAGAGGTCAAACAACTAAGGAATAAAAATGTTGCACTTGTGAAGGTGTTGTGGCAAAGGCATGGAGTAAAAGAAGCTACATGGGAATCCGAAGAAACTATGAGAAATCAATACCCACATCTGTTTACCGGTAAGATTTTCGAGGATGAAAATCTTTAAAGGGGGGAGAGTTGTAATATCCCAAATTAGGGCCTAATCGGAATAGTGGTTTCGTGACCATAAATCCGAGATAGAAATAATTATTTTATAATTATTTTGAGGTTTATGATATGATTGCATGATTGTGTGAAAATTTCGTGATGAAATTCTATGCCTAAAGTGCTTAAATTGAAAGTAGGGACTAAATCGAATAAGTTGCAAAACTCTCATTCTAGAAGTTTTTAGTATGAAATTGTTTTGGAGTATTAATGAGGAGGTCTTAAATAGAAATTTGACCAATTTTAAGTTCATGGACAAAATTAGGACATGGAAGGAATTTTTGGAAAGTTTAGTAGTAAGGGTATTTTGGTCATTTAGTTATTAAAATGAATTAAAAACAAAATTAAAAGCCAATTTTTGTCCATCTTCTTCATTAGGCCGAAATTTCAAGGGTTCTCCATAGCTAGGGTTTGTTTCAAGCTTCCAAGCTCCATAGTAAGTGATTCCAAGCCCCGTTTTTAATGATTTTTACGATTTTGAGATCCCGGTAACTCGATAAAGCTTATGTTAGCAATAATTTAACCTAGGGTTTATATTTGGAAAAATACCCATAGGTGAAATTTGTGTATTTTGATGTTTTATGATAGAATATGAAGTTTTAAATTATGTTAGACAACTTGTACTACTCGATTTTAAGCAAAAACGAGTAAAAGGGCTTAATCGGTAAAAATACCTAATAGTCACAAGTACATGTTAGAGTGAGAATTTGATGTTGCCATAGAAGAGAAAAGTTATCAGCATGTTGTAAAACATAAGAATAAGGAATAAAGTTTAATCCCGAGCCTAGGGGAAAAAATGTAAATATGCAAAAGTTTAGGGGTAAAATTGTAATTTTGCCAAAATTTGAGTTAAGGATTAATTTGATAATGTGAGTATTAAATAAGCTAAATGTGTTATTTTAGATCAAGAAAGACGTGGAATCGACCTCAATCGAGGAAAAGAAAAGATTGTGGACTAAATTGCAAAATCTTTGTATTTTGGTACCAAGGTAAGTTCATGTGTAAATAATGTAGCATAATGGTTATTTTTAAGTTATTGATGTTAATTATATGTTATGCTGAATTTTATTATGAAATGTATGCTTTGTGGTTAATTTCAAATAATATGTAAATTATGTGAACTACTTGTTAAATATAATTGTTACCGAGTATTGATTTCGGCATTCTACGGAAGACGGCAAGGATAAGTGTTCAAGGAAAAAAGCCCGTTTGAACCTTAGGAATAGATTAGGATACAAGTGACATGTCACTAGGATGGTTGAGCATCCGAACTCGTTGAGTTGAGTCCGAGTTCGTGAGATGTAACTAGGCATCCGAACTCGTTGAGTTGAGTCCGAGTTCACTTATGGATGCGAACGCCCGAGCTCGTTGAGTTGAGTCCGAGTTCGCTTATGGGCGGGTTACATGATTGCTTGATTGCATATATGGCACTTATGCGCAAGTTATCCATGTATCCGAATTATATTCCGATGTGTTCAACGGGTAAAGTTCTACTCAAATGGAGGAATATTCGAGATGTAAAGGGACGTATTGGTAAGTGATGTGAAATGGATATTTTGGACAGGTATGTATTTAACCCTCGGGTTGAGTATTGATACAACCACGATAAGGTAATAAGATGATGAAAAATGATCAGAAATGTGATATGTGTTTTAGTGATACATGCTAATGTTAATTGGTATGACTATTTGTTATGTTACTTTTTATTTGCATATGTACTTACTAAGCATTTATGCTTACTCCCTCTTTCTTACTCATTGTAGTTTTGGACAAGCCAGCTCAGGAGTCGGGATAGGTCGAAGGCTCAGTCACACTATCCGGAAGACTTTTGGTAATGGCTTGTAAATTTAAGTATGGCATGTATAACAATATACTTTTTTTGTGTAAATGATCTTATGGTATGGTGATGGAATGGTTGAGGAAATGCTTGATAATGATAAATTATGAAAATATTTAGTTTAGATTATATTTGATGTTAAGGAAAATTATTAAGATACTTAGTGCATAAAAACTCATAAAAGGGATGAAATTTGCCATAAACAGAATACTGCAGCAACACTGACGCGAGTTTAAAAATTTACTAAAAATTATAGAAATTGAACTTGGTGATGGAATACATATCAAATTGAATCTTATTATGTCTAGTTTCACATGAAACAAATGAAACAGGTAAAGGAATTATATGTTACAAGATATTTGAATTTTAGTGAAACAGGGTCATAGAAGTTTTTGAATCCCTTGTTCCAACTTGAGAAATTCACCATAAATTGTAAAGATATAATTAGGTAGTGTATTTTATATTCACAGAATCCTTATTGAGTCTAGTTTCATTAGAAACAAACCTCATAGTCATATGGATTTTTTATAGAGAGAAATGTTGTTCGTAGTAAACAGAGGTCAGACCAGTCAAGTCCTAAAACAGGGGTAACTTTAACTAATAAACTTTACTAATTTGCCCAACCAAAAATTCTAGAAACAAATTAGTAGATAGGTATTTGAGTCTAGATTTAGGGAAAATTTACGGATCTTGATTTCAAGTTTCGTAACTCGAGATATGATTTTTCTTGTGACTGTGATGCAAGTAGCTTAAAAGCTGTGAATGTAGAAATAAATAATCCAAAGTTCTAAATATGTTAAATTAAGCTTAGTAACACCTTATACTCGACTCCGGCGACGGTCTCGGGCGTGGGGGCGTTACAATAAGACCTCATTTGATCCCTCATAATTCATCCCTCATCCATCATCATTCTCTTTTCTCTGTCAATTCTCTTTAGCATTTTCCATTCCCCATGCCTAGCATCATCTCTTCATAGAGATTTTAGAAATTAAGCCTCTTAAAGAAGTCTTAATCAGCCACCTTGGAGAGCCATCAGCAAAGAAGTAAAGCGAATGAGCCTTGTCGGTCAGAGTCTTCGGTGATAGCAACTTTGATTTGGGTTTATCCTTTCTTTTCTTTAATTTAATTTGAAAATTTTAGCTATGTGTTCTTTGTTCTTGTTTACAACAATGTTAGCTTAATTTTATTTAAGCTAGGATGATTTCTTTGATTAAATAATATTTATTTAATTCATGCTTATAATGTTTGTGCCTCAATCGATCATGTTTTCAATTAAAATCAAGTCTGTATTTCGCTCATACGTGATTGAAATGCACCTGAATTAGCTGAGTGATCCTAGCCAGACGACGGCTAGTGGACGCATAACTGAAATGTGCATGCTCAATTTAGATCCTAACCCGATTAAATTGCAGGTTGCATAACAAATCTAACAGAGCTCTGTTATTTCCATAGTTTTTAGATTTGTGTGATTAAACTGTTTCAAACCTAACACGTCCCTGTTACCTCACACGAATGCTAAGCAACCCTTAGTAAATAAGGATTAGTAAAATGCGTATTTACTAAGTAAAGGATTCTGAAAGGGCCTAAGGTGGTTTCCAAATTCATGAAAGATCGAGTTGGCATGGAATGTTTTTCTGAATGTTATTAAACATGTTGAGAATAAATTGAGTTTAATTAAAGTAATTGTCCTAGTTTATTTATGTTATAATTGTTGCAAATTGTGTTTAATTTTGCTAAAATCTATTTCATTCTTATAGTTTGCATACTTAGGATATTTTGCATTAGGGATCATTGCATTTAGTTTAATATATTTAATTTTAATCATCACTTCTCAACCATATTGTGTTTTTATTTACCAAGTTGTTAGTATAATTTTACAATTAAGTGATTTACCACAAATACAATCCCTGTAGAGATGATAACTCGATACTTACTTATTACTTGATAAAGACTGTGTACACTTGCACAAACCTATGTGTTACAAGTTTTTGGCACCGTTGCTGAGGATTGTTAACTGTTGTCATAGTCATTTTTTTGTGAAATTATTTACTTCTAATTTGGTTTATTTCTAACATTACTAACTTAATATTTTTAATTTTGTGATTTTTTTTCAAGTGTTTATGAGCATAGATCGGATTATCGATTTACTCCCTATAGACCCTGAAATTGAGCAAACTTTAAGATAAAGAAGACACGAACAAACAGCTAAAAGACAAGTCAAGATGAACCTAGGAATTCAGAATCAAGACCAAGGTAATGAAGCCGATCGTGTACGAAATGCCATCCTCATTGCTGATAATAGGGATCAATGCATCAAACAATATGCTGTGCCACTTTTCAGTGAGTTAAATTCAGGAATTACAAGGTTAGATATTGAGGCAACCCAATTTGAATTGAAACCAGTGATGTTTCAAATGCTCCAAACAGTAAGCCAATTCAGTGATATGCCCACGGAAGATCCACATCTCCACTTTTGATTGTTTATGGAGGTGAGTGATTCATTCAAGATAGCCGGTGTGACTGAAAACGCATTGAGGTTGAAGTTGTTTCGATACTCGTTGTGAGATCGAGCACAAGCATGGCTCAATTCATTGCCACCAAATTCCAAATCTACATGGCAAGAGTTAGTAGAGAGATTTTTGGTTAAGTATTTCCCACCTAGCAAAAACGCTAAGTTGAGGAACAAGATCACAACTTCCCAACAATTGGATGACGAGTCTTTGTATGAGGCTTGAGAACGATTCAAGGAGTTACTTCGTAAGTGTCCTCTTCATGGGATTCCTTACTGTATCCAGTTGGAGACATTCTATAATGGTCTCAGTGCACATACAAGATTGATGGTAGATGCTTCCGTGAATGGTGCAATTTTGTCTAAGTCTTATAATGAGGCTTATGAGATCATCAAGAGGATCGCGAGTAGTAACTATCAATGGCCAACAAATCGAATAGCTTTAGGAAGATGTGTAGCTGAAGTTCATAAAGTTGACGCCCTCACTTCGTTATCAGCTGAGCTATCATCTATTTCCTCTATGTTAAAATAGTTTATCGCTAATAGTGCTAATAATTTTGCAACTCAGCCACCACATCCGTTTGAAGTTGTAACAGCCATTTTTCAGTAAATTCAGAATAGTGGTTTTGGGACCACAAATCTAACCCAAAATATATTTTATTTTTATTTTATCATATGGTCTGTAATATGATAGACCTAACATGTGAAAATTTTGACACTAAAATTTTATCTATTTAGTGCCGAATTACGAGAAGGACTAAATCGCATAAAATGTGAAAGTTAAATTCTAGTAGCTAAGAGGATCAATAGCTATGGAATTCAAAACTAGAAATCCTTATATGGTAATTAGACCATTAAGAAAAGTATGTAGATTTTTCTTGGTGACTCATCCATGGAATTATAGAAAAAGGGCAAGGACTAAATTGAAAATAGCAAAATACTTAAATTAATTATAAAGATGATAAAAGAAATCATCTTATTTTATGTAATCTTCAATCTAAAACACATGGAAACCCTAGGAGAGAGAAAAGAAACTTTCAAGGCCTAATTAGGTAAGTTCTTTTGTCTCGTTTTTACTAATTTTGGTATTTTTGAAACCGGGATAGCTTAATCTCTCTATTTGAGGGATTAATTTGAAAAGTTACCAAGGTATTAAAATGGGTCATGGATGTATATGTAGGAAATTAGAAATTTATGGTAGAAAATGAAAGATTATGGATAGATAAACAACTTTTACAAAGTGATTTTTGATGAAAACATGATTTAGGGACTAAAATGAAAGTTGTAAAATTTGATGAAAAATTCCTAAATTTTATGTATACATATGCTGTAAATTTTGTAATGGGGCTTTTTTTAGGCTTGGAATAGGGAGTAATTTGCACAAGTTTCATTTTCCGAGCCTAGGGATGAAATTGGAATTTATGGAAAAGTTAGGGGCAAAATGGTAATTTTGCCTAGGATGTAAATTGAGTCCATTTAAATATGAAATGTATGAAATTGATTGTTAAATTCATTTATATTGATCCGACAACACTAATTCGACCCTGGATCGAGGAAAAGAAAAGATTTCAGATTAGTAGGTTATTACGCAAACAAGTGTCAAGGTAAATTTGTGTAACTCAATTGGACATGTAATTATGTTAATTGAATATTGTGTTTGTATGTATTGTTATTTATGTTAATGTGCTTTACTTGTATGCTATGATGGAAAATTTCTACTTGCTTGAAATGGTGACAAAGGGTTAGTCTCGATTGGATTTTGAATTCTGATGATTATATGTGCTTTCCCGAAACTAATAAGTCCTGCATTTGTTGCGGATAGGATTTAGATTAGACGATTGATCCCATTGACCTTGTTGTAAAAAGGATTTAGCCCTGATGGGTAATCCCGATGTAATACCTCTCGAGCATACATTATGATTAGGGTTTAGCTTGAACTGGTAATCCTAATCAAGCTCCTCTAAGCATACGTATTATAAAGGATTTTGCCTAGACTGGTAATCCTATTATACGATATGAGGCTCGAGAAAGTGTTTCTTGGTTAAGTGCCCTAAGAGGTGCCCTTAACTAAGAATTTGACCGATTATGGAATCGTATTCAGCAAGAAGGAAATCCAAAGTTCTAGGTTTCCTATTCGGCCTTGGTTAAATTGCTTTTTAAGGTACGATTTTTGATCCGTTTTTAATGATTTCTATGTTTTTGAGATTGTTGCTTCGTATTCTAGCTAGCCCGTACCTTAGATTTTGAAATTGTTAAAGATTTATCATGTTGCCATTGTTGAATGCTTGAGTAATTTGATGAATCCTGATAGAATTGGAAGGTTTAATGTTAGATTAATAGTTTTCTGTAAAGCGATTTTTGACAAAAAATGTCAAAAAGGGATTAAATTGATAAAATGTAAAATTATGTGGGTAAAAGTGTGAATAAATTGAAAATATGGGCTGCTAGTAATATGTAGTAAATTCAGCTAAGCATGGGTTTGTACTAAATTGCATGAATTTGCAATTTTATGTGATAAGGACTAAATTTTAAAAATGTGAAAGTTTAGGGGCAAATGTTTAAAATAGCCTTAATGTGTGTTTTGGACTAAATTGAATAAATAGTTGATTAAATAAGTTGATTTTGATAATATATAGATCAAGATAAGTCGAGCTTGGGATTAGATCGGGGAAAAGGAAAAGTAGACGAATAGTCGATAATTTCCATCCGAGCAACTCAAGGTAAGTTCGTATAATTAGAATCGAACTTTTAGATACTTGTAATTATTTGATATAAATGTATATAACTGAGTAATTGATCTACTTGAAATACAAATGCCTTATTGATATAGTCTGATGGTTACTGAGCCCCGTTTGAACTATAGGAATTCGTGGGATACGAGTGACATGTCACTAGGGTTACCGTTTAGGTTGACATCCTGCATGTATTGCGAACTCACCGCAGCTTGTATGAGCTTACCGATATATCGGCTGGTAAGAGCTTACTATTTTCAGCTTGTCAGAGCTTACCATTTCAGCTCAATAGAACTTACTGTCCATTAGCTCGGGAGGAGTTTACTGATCATAGCTCGAAAGAGCGAAAATGATAATGAATCGATGAATTATTGATTTATATGGAATGTATATCACCTTAGTATCCCTCGATATTCTA